>NC_140793.1:10971677-12171677 GCF_037176805.1 Vigna unguiculata | reverse complement strand
TCATGGATTCTTGAATCACTCAAGAACTCAGGAGAATCACTCTCACTAAGATAGATGAGATAAAACTAGATTATTTTCTGAATAAAACTCAGCTTGCGTTCATTGATGAAAATGGTTCAACTTATATCGGAATTACAAAAGACACATAAATTTCAATATCATCCCGCTTAAAGCTATTAATTAATGATCCACTCAAGCTAATAACGATCCACTACGTAATGGTTGATTGTAACTAAATATAAGGCTACCAAAAGTCATCCACAAACTTTGAGCAAAGGTCCTCTTTATCTTCCAAAGGTTGGTTCTTTTAGTTGGCATATGGACCCTTATTTCAACTTGAAGATAAAGCAAAACTAAAGCCCATTATTTGGTTAAGCACAAACACAATTTGGTCAGCCAATTTTACAAAGCATTGGGCCCTTGTTTAAATAAAAGAAACTGCATCAACATGGCGCATTAGTCATCCTCCATTTGACCCATATGCAATTCACATCATACTCTCCTTCTTCGAGAAGATTTGTCCCGAATCTTAAGACACCATTTTTAATGTAAGTTTATTATGATCGTGTGAAGGACTTTTTTTTTTTCACAAGTTGAAACTAATTCTCTTCTTCCAGGATCAAATTCAACTTGATATCTGTTACTTTCAATGGTTGCATTCAGTTCATAACATTTCTTAGCAACAGTACCACACCTTG
This sequence comes from Vigna unguiculata, assembly GCF_037176805.1. Lineage (NCBI taxonomy): Eukaryota > Viridiplantae > Streptophyta > Magnoliopsida > Fabales > Fabaceae > Vigna > Vigna unguiculata. Next base: position 12,170,979 of record NC_140793.1, on the reverse strand, counting down.
ATATGTAGCAATAAATAATTGCATGCATTATGTTCGACGACTTTGCTTCTTATCGACGGACCAAATGCAAAATAAAGCACTATGAACAAGCTTCCTTTTTAAACATGGAAGTTGGTGTGGTGCATTCACATGCTTATCCTTTTGTTCCTGTAAAATGACATCACAAACTGTAGAAGAAAAAACATTGACGAATAAACTTTCTCTAGTTCCATTTCTTTTTCTTTATTTTCCCTTCCTTCTGACGTTTATATTCTTTCTTTTTCTGTTTTCTCCTTCAGCCTACGTTGATCCTTACTGACTTGTCTTGGTGTCATAAATTTCTACTTCTTTTGATGTCCCTCATGCGTCAAATAAAGGGAATGTTCATCAAGATGGAGTGTTTCAAAACGAAGCCATGCCCATCCCAAAAGAAGATGACAAGAGTCCATGGGAGCAATATCACATAATATTTCTTTCACACACTGCAATGTACTGAATTTGATCCATGCTTGATCCAGATGAAAGGTTGCTGGTAACTGGAGTTTCTCCACCAATCTTTGGCTCACAACATTGTTTTCGCTTCCGTAATCGAATGCAACTAAACATGGATGGCCTTCGGTTAAACACTTTGTATAATAAACTTCCTTTCCTATTCCAAATCTAGATAGCCAGACTCTGAATAGCAAATGATGTGAATCCACAACGTTCGATTCGTTTGACTGATCTATCATTGTTGGAATGCTAACAAGCAAGAAATTTGAGAAATTATTTAAAACAAGAAAATGGAAACATAAAACGAGAATATGGAACGAAAGTTGATAGACATCACACTTCGAAGAATGAAAGATAAGCCTGAGAGTTGAAATACACAAAGGGATAAAGGACCTTTGATTAAACTCATGAATTCTTGAATCACTCAAGAACTTAGGAGAATCACTCTCACTAAGATAGATGAGATAAAACTAGTTTATTTTCTAAATAAAACTCAGCTTGCCTTCATTGTTGAAAATGGTTTAACTTATCTAGGAGCTTTAACCATCAGAATTATAAAAGACACATAAAGTTCAATATCATCCCGCTTAAAGCTATTAATTAATGATCCCCTCAAGCAAATAACGATCCACAACTTAATGGTTGATTGTAACTGAATTTAAGGCTACCATAAGTCATCCACAAACTTTGAGCAAAGGTCCTCTTGATCTTCCAAAGGTTGGTTCTTTAGTTGGCATATGGACCCTTCTTTCAACTTGAAGATAAAGCAAAATGAAAGCCCATTAATTGGTTAAGCACAAACACAATTTGGTCAGCCAATTTTACAAATCATTGGGCCCTTGTTTAAATTAAAGAAACTGCATCAACATGGCGCATTAGTCATCCTCCATTTGACCCATATGCAATTCACGTCATACCCTCCTTCTTCGAGAAGATTTGTCCCGAATCTTAAGACACCATTTTTAATGTAAGTTTATTATGATCTTGTGAAGGACCTTTATTTTTTCACAAGTTGAAACTAATTCTCTTCTTCCAGCATCAAATTCAACTTGATATTTGTTACTTTCCAATGGTTCCATTCCGTCCATAACATTTCTTTGCAATAGTACCCCACCTTGATATGTAGCAATAAATAATTCCATGCATTGTGTTCGACGAATTTGCTTCTTATCGACGGACCAAATGCAAAATAAAGCACTATGAACAAGCTTCCTTTTTAAACATGGAAGTTGGTGTGTTGCATTCACATGCTTATCCTTTTGGTCCTGTAAAATGGCATCACAAACTGTAGAAGAAAAAACATTGAAGAATAAACTTTCTCTAGTTCCATTTCTTTTTCTTTATTTTCCCTTCCTTCTGCAGTTTATATTACTTCTTTTTCTATTCTTTCTTTTTCTGTTTTCTCCTTCAGCCTACGTTGATCCTTACTGACTTGTCTTGGTGTCATAAATTTCTATATCTTTTGATGTACCTCATGCCTCAAATAATGGGAACGTTCATCAAGATGTAGTGTTTTAAAACGAAGCCATGCCCATCCCAAAAGAAGATGACAAGAGTCCATGGGAGCAATATCATATAGTACTTCTTTCACACATTGCCATGAACTAAATTTTTATCCATGCTTGATCCAGATGAAAGGTTGCTGGTAATTGAAGTTTCTCCACCAATCTGTGGTTCACAACATTCTTTTCGCTTCCGTAATCGAATGCAGCTAAAAATGGATGGCCTTCGGTTCAACACTTTGTATAACAAACTTCTTTTCCTATTCAAAATCTAGATAGCCAGGCTCTGAATACCAAATGATGTGAATCCAGAGGGTTTGATTCGTTTGACAGATCTATCATTGTTGGAATGCTAACAAGCAAGAAATTTGAGAAATTATTTAAAACGAGAAAATGGAGACATAAAAGAAGATGGAATTGAAATTGATAGACATCACACTTCCAACAATGGAAGGTAAGCCTAAGAGTTGAAACACACAAAGGGATAAAGGACTTTTGATTAAACTCATGGATTCTTGAATCACTCAAGAACTCAGGAGAATCACTCTCACTAAGATAGATGAGATAAAACTAGATTATTTTCTGAATAAAACTCAGCTTGCGTTCATTGATGAAAATGGTTCAACTTATATCGGAATTACAAAAGACACATAAATTTCAATATCATCCCGCTTAAAGCTATTAATTAATGATCCACTCAAGCTAATAACGATCCGCTACGTAATGGTTGATTGTAACTAAATATAAGGCTACCAAAAGTCATCCACAAACTTTGAGCAAAGGTCCTCTTTATCTTCCAAAGGTTGGTTCTTTTAGTTGGCATATGGACCCTTATTTCAACTTGAAGATAAAGCAAAACTAAAGCCCATTATTTGGTTAAGCACAAACACAATTTGGTCAGCCAATTTTACAAAGCATTGGGCCCTTGTTTAAATAAAAGAAACTGCATCAACATGGCGCATTAGTCATCCTCCATTTGACCCATATGCAATTCACATCATACTCTCCTTCTTCGAGAAGATTTGTCCCGAATCTTAAGACACCATTTTTAATGTAAGTTTATTATGATCGTGTGAAGGACTTTTTTTTTTTCACAAGTTGAAACTAATTCTCTTCTTCCAGGATCAAATTCAACTTGATATCTGTTACTTTCAATGGTTGCATTCAGTTCATAACATTTCTTAGCAACAGTACCACACCTTGATATGTAGCAATAAATAATTGCATGCATTATGTTCGACGACTTTGCTTCTTATCGACGGACCAAATGCAAAATAAAGCACTATGAACAAGCTTCCTTTTTAAACATGGAAGTTGGTGTGGTGCATTCACATGCTTATCCTTTTGTTCCTGTAAAATGACATCACAAACTGTAGAAGAAAAAACATTGACGAATAAACTTTCTCTAGTTCCATTTCTTTTTCTTTATTTTCCCTTCCTTCTGACGTTTATATTCTTTCTTTTTCTGTTTTCTCCTTCAGCCTACGTTGATCCTTACTGACTTGTCTTGGTGTCATAAATTTCTACTTCTTTTGATGTCCCTCATGCGTCAAATAAAGGGAATGTTCATCAAGATGGAGTGTTTCAAAACGAAGCCATGCCCATCCCAAAAGAAGATGACAAGAGTCCATGGGAGCAATATCACATAATATTTCTTTCACACACTGCAATGTACTGAATTTGATCCATGCTTGATCCAGATGAAAGGTTGCTGGTAACTGGAGTTTCTCCACCAATCTTTGGCTCACAACATTGTTTTCGCTTCCGTAATCGAATGCAACTAAACATGGATGGCCTTCGGTTAAACACTTTGTATAATAAACTTCCTTTCCTATTCCAAATCTAGATAGCTAGACTCTGAATAGCAAATGATGTGAATCCACAACGTTCGATTCGTTTGACTGATCTATCATTGTTGGAATGCTAACAAGCAAGAAATTTGAGAAATTATTTAAAACAAGAAAATGGAAACATAAAACGAGAATATGGAACGAAAGTTGATAGACATCACACTTCGAAGAATGAAAGATAAGCCTGAGAGTTGAAATACACAAAGGGATAAAGGACCTTTGATTAAACTCATGAATTCTTGAATCACTCAAGAACTTAGGAGAATCACTCTCACTAAGATAGATGAGATAAAACTAGTTTATTTTCTAAATAAAACTCAGCTTGCCTTCATTGTTGAAAATGGTTTAACTTATCTAGGAGCTTTAACCATCAGAATTATAAAAGACACATAAAGTTCAATATCATCCCGCTTAAAGCTATTAATTAATGATCCCCTCAAGCAAATAACGATCCACAACTTAATGGTTGATTGTAACTGAATTTAAGGCTACCATAAGTCATCCACAAACTTTGAGCAAAGGTCCTCTTGATCTTCCAAAGGTTGGTTCTTTAGTTGGCATATGGACCCTTCTTTCAACTTGAAGATAAAGCAAAATGAAAGCCCATTAATTGGTTAAGCACAACAAAGATTGGTCAGCGAATTTTACAAAGCATTGGGCCCCTATTTAAATAAAAGAAACTGCATCAACACAGTGCATTAGTCATCCTCCATTTGACCCATATGCAATTCACATCATACCCTCCCTTTTCGACAAGATTTATCCCGGATCTTAAGACACTACTTTAAATGTAAGTTTGTTATGGTCTTGTGAAGGACTTTTATTTTTTCACAAGTTGAAACTAATTCTCTTTCTCCAGGATCAAATTCAACTTGATATTTGTTACATTCCGATGGTTGCAATCGTCGATAACATTTCTTGGCAACAGTACCCCACCTTGATATGTAACAATAAATAATTCCATGCATTGTGCTCGTCGAATTTGGTTCTTATCGACGGACCAAATGCATAATAAAGCACTATGAACAAGCTTCCTTTTTAAACATGGAAGTTGGTGTGTTTCATTCACATGCTTATCCTTTTGTTCCTGTAAAATGACATCACAAACTGTAGAAGAAAAAACATTGACGAATAAACTTTCTCTAGTTCCATTTCTTTTTCTTTATTTTCCCTTCCTTCTGCAGTTTATATAACTTCTTTTTTTATTCTTTCTTTTTCTGTTTTCTCCTTTAGTCTACGTTGAACCATACTGACTTTTCTTGGTGTCATAAATTTCTACTTCTTTTGATGTACCTCATGCCTCAAATAAAGGGAACGTTCATCAAGATGTAGTGTTTTAAAACGAAGCCATGCCCATCCCAAAAGAAGATGACAAGAGTCCATGGGAGCAATATCACATAGTACTTGTTTCACACATTGCCACGTACTAAATTTTTATCCATGCTTGATCCAAATGAAAGGTTGCTGGTAATTGAAGTTTCTCCACCAATCTTTGGTTCACAACATTCTTTTCGCTTCCGTAATCGAATGCAACTAAACTTGGATGGCCTTCGGTTAAACACTTTGTATAATAAACTTCTTTTCCTATTCCAAATCTAGATAGCCAGGCTTTGAATACCAAATGATGTGAATCCACAAGGTTCGATTCGTTTGACTGATCTATCATTGTTGGAATGCTAAAAAGCAAGAAATTTGAGAAATTATTTAAAACGAGAAGATACAGCAAAACTAAAGCCCATTAATTGGTTAAGCATAAACACAATTTGGTCAGCCAATTTTACAAAGCATTGGACCCTTAATTAAATAAAAAAAATTGCATCAACACGGTGCATTAGTCATCCTCCATTTGACCCATATGCAATTCACATCATACCCTCCTTCTTCGGCAAGATTTGTCCCGAATCTTAAGACACTAGTTTTAATGTAAGTTTATTATGATCTTGTGAAGGACTTTTATTTTTTCACAAGTTGAAACTAATTCTCTTCTTCCAGGATCAAATTCAACTTGATATTTTTTACATTCCAATGGTTGCAATGGGTCGATAACATTTCTTGGCTGCAGTACCCCACCTTCATATGTAACAATAAATAATTCCATGCATTATGTTTGACGAATTTGCTTCTTATCGACAAACCAAATGCATAATAAAGCACTATGAACATGGTTCCTTTTTAAACATGGAAGTTGGTGTGTTTCCTTCACATGCTTATCCTTTTGTTCCTGTAAAATGACATCACAAACTGTAGAAGAAAAAACCATTGACGAATAAACTTTCTCTAGTTCCATTTCTTTTTCTTTATTTTCCATTCCTTCTGCAGTTTATATTACTTCTTTTTCTATTCTTTCTTTTTCAGGTTTCTCCTTCAGCCTACGTTGATCCTTACTGACTTGTCTTGGTGTCATAAATTTCTATATCTTTTGATGTACCTCATGCCTCAAATAATGGGAACGTTCATCAAGATGTAGTGTTTTAAAACGAAGCCATGCCCATCCCAAAAGAAGATGACAAGAGTCCATGGGAGCAATATCATATAGTACTTCTTTCACACATTGCCATGTACTAAATTTGACCCATGCTTGATCCAGATGAAAGGTTGCTGGTAATTGGAGTTTCTCCACCAATCTTTGGTTCAGAACATTATTTTCGCTTCCATAATCGAATGCAACTACACATGGATGGCCTTCAGTTAAATACTTTGTATAATAAACTTCCTTTCCTATTCCAAATCTAGATAGCCAGCCTCTAAAGACCAAATGATGTGAATCCACAGGGTTCGATTTGTTTGACTGATCTATCATTGTTGGAATGTTAACAAGCAAGATATTTGAGAAATTATTTAAAACGAGAATATGGAACGAAAATTGATAGACATCACACTTCCAAGAATGGAAGATAAGTCTGAGAGTTGAAACACACAAAGCGATAAAGGACCTTTGATTAAACTCATGGATTCTTGAATCACTCAATCTTAGTGAGAATCACTCTCACTAAGATTGATGAGATAAAACTAGTTTATTTTCAGAATAAAACTCAGCTTGCCTTCATTGATGAAAATCGTTTTACTTCTGTAGGAGCTTTAACCATCAGAATTACAAAAGACACATAAAGTTCAATATCAACCCGCTTAAAGCTATTAATTAATGATCCACTCAAGCTAATAACAATCCGCTACTTAATGGTTGATTGTAACTGAATTTAAGAATACCAAAAGTCATCGACAAACTTTGAGCAAAGGTCCTCTTGATCTTCCAAAGTTTGGTTCTTAAGTTGGCATATGGACCCTTATTTCAACTTGAAGATAAAGCAAAACTAAAGCCCATAAATTGGTTAAGCACAACACAATTTGGTCAGCCAATTTTACAAAGCATTGGGCCCTTATTTAAATAAAAGAAACTGCATCAACACAGTGCATTAGTCATCCTCCATTTGACCCATATGCAATTCACATCATACCCTCCTTTTTCGACAAGATTTATCCCAAATCTTAAGACACTACTTTTAATGTAAGTTTATTATGATCTTGTGAAGGACTTTTATTTTTTCACAAGCTGAAACTAATTCTCTTTCTCTAGGATCAAATTCAACTTGATATTTGTTACATTCCGATGGTTGCAATCCGTCGATAACATTTCTTGGCAACAGTACCCCACCTTGATATGTAACAATAAATAATTCCATGCATTGTGCTCGTCGAATTTGCTTCTTATCGACGGACCAAATGCATAATAAAGCACTATGAGCAAGCTTCGTTTTTAAAGATGGAAGTTGGTCTGTTTCATTCACATGCTTATTCTTTTGTTCCCGTAAAATGACATCACAAACTGTAGAAGAAAAAACATTGACGAATAAACTTTCTCTAGTTCCATTTCTTTTTCTTTATTTTCCCTTCCTTCTGCAGTTTATATTACATCTTTTTCTATTCTTTCTTTTTCTGTTTTCTCCTTCAGCCTACGTTGATCCTTACTGACTTGTGTTGGTGTCATAAATTTCTACTTCTTTTGATGTCCCTCATGCCTCAAATAAAGGGAACTTTCATCAAGATGGAGTGTTTTAAAACGAAGCCATGCCCATCACAAAAGAAGATGACAAGAGTCTATGGAAGCAATATCACATAATTCTTCTTTCACACATTGCCATGTACTGAATTTGATCCATGCTTGATCCAGAAGAAAGGTTGCTGGTAACTGGAATTTCTCCACCAATCTTTGGCTCACAACATTGTTTTCGCTTCCGTAATCGAATGCAACTAAAAATGGATGGCCTTCGGTTCAACACTTTGTATAACAAACTTCTTTTCCTATTCCAAATCTAGATAGCCAGGCTCTGAATACCAAATGATGTGAATCCAGAGGATTCGATTCGTTTTACTAATCTTTCAAGGTTGGAATGCTAACAAGCAAGAAATTTGAGAAATTATTTAAAACGAGAAAATGAGGACATAAAAGAAGATGGAATGGAAATTGATAGACATCACACTTCCTATAATGGAAGGTAAGCCTAAGAGTTGAAACAAACAAAGGGATAAAGGACTTTTGATTAAACTCATGGATTCTTGAATCACTCAAGAACTCAGGAGAATCGCTCTCACTAAGAGAGATGAGATAAAACTTGTTTATTTTCTGAATAAAACTCAGCTTGCGTTCATTGATGAAAATGGTTCAACTTATATAAGAGCTTTAACCATCAGAATTACAAAAGACACATAAATTTCATTATCATCCCGCTTAAAGCTATTAATTAATGATCCACTCAAGCTAATAACGATCCGCTACTTAATGGTTGATTGTAACTAAATTTAAGGCTACCAAAAGTCATCCACAAACTTTGAGCAAAGGTCCTCTTGATCTTCCAAAGGTTGGTTCTTTAGTTGGCATATGGACCCTTATTTCAACTTGAAGATAACGTAAAACGAAAGCCCATTAATTGGTTAAGCACAACACAATTTGGTCAGCCAATTTTACAAAGGATTGGGCCCTGATTTAAGTAAAAGAAACTGCATCAACACGACGCATTAGTCATCCTCCATTTGACCCATATGCAATTCACATCATACCCTCCTTCGTCGAGAAGATTTGTCCCGAATCTTAAGACACTAGTTTTAATGTAAGTTTATTTTGATCTTGTGAAGGACTTTTATTTTTTCACAAGTTGAAACTAATTCTCTTCCTCCAGCATCAAATTCAATTTGATATTTGTTACTTTCCAATGGTTGCAATCCGTCGATAACATTTCTTGGCAATAGTACCCCACCTTGATATGTAACAATAAATAATTCCATGCATTGTGTTTGACGAATCTACTTCTTATCGACGGACTAAATGCATGATAAAGCAATATGAACAAGCGTGGTTTTCAAACATGGAAGTTGGTGTGTTTCCTTCACATGCTAATCATTTTGTTCCCATAAAATGACATCACAAACTGTAGAAGAAAAAACATTGACGAACAAACTTTCTGTAGTTCCATTTCTTTTTCTTTATTTTCCCTTCCTTTTGCAGTTTATATTACTTCTTTTTCTATTCTTTCTTTTTCTGTTTTCTCCTTCAGCCTACGTTGATCCCTACTGACTTGTCTTGGTGTCATAAATTTCTACTTCTTTTGATGTCCCTCATGCCTCAATTAAAGGGCACGTTCATCAAGATGGAGTGTTCTAAAACGAAGCCATGCACATCCCAAGAGAAGATGACAAGAGTCCATGGGAGCAATATCACATAATACTTCTTTCATACATTGCCATGTACTGAATTTGATCCATGCTTGATTCAGATGAAAGGTTATTGGTAACTGGAGTTTCTTCACTAATCTTTGGCTCACAACATTGTTTTCGCTTTCGTAATCGAATGCAACTAAACATGGGTGGCCTTCGGTTAAACACCTTGTATAATAAACTTCTATTCCTATACCAAATCTACATAGCTAGGCTCTGAATACCAAATGATGTGAATCCAAAGGGTTCGATTCGTTTTACTAATCTTTCAAGGTTGGAATGCTAATAAGCCAGAAATTTGAGAAATTATTTAAAACGAGAAATTGGAAACATATAAGAAGATGGAGCGGGAATTGATAGACATCACACTTCCAAGAATGGAAGCTAAGCCTAAGAGTTAAAACACACAAAGGGATAAAGGAACTTTGATAAAACTCAGGGATTCTTGAATCACTCAAGAACTTAGGAGAATCACTCTCACTAAGATAGATGTGATAAAACTCGTTTATTTTCTGAATAAAATTCAGCTTGCCTTCATTGATGAAAATTGTTCAACTTATATAGGAGCTTTAAGCATCAGAATTCCAAAGGACACATAAATTTCAATTACAACACAGTTAAAGCTATTAATTAATGATCCACTCAAGCTAGTAATGATCCGCTACTTAATGGTTGATTGTAACTGAATTTAAGGCTACCAAAAGTCATCCACAAACTTTCAGCAAAGGTCCTCTTGATCTTCCAAAGGTTGGTTCTTAAGTTGGCATATATGGACCCTTATTTCAACTTGAAAATAACGCAAAACTAAAGCCCATTAATTGGTTAAGTGATGAAGGATTGACCCAAACCAAGGATGAAGGCACATGCTTAAGAAGACTAAGCATGTTTAGAAAGGAAGTTCACTAATCCTTCATCCCTTTCATTTGTGTTTGTTATTTTTGATTCCCTAAGTTGACTTAGTTGAATAAACTTTAGTTGACTTGTTGACCTTTGACTAGGTTTGACTTGTTGACTATAGTTAACTTGACTTAAGCCAACATGCTAATCTATGTTTATTTGCTTTGTAGGTTAATTAGGAGTAAGAAAGCAATGCTAGGTGGCGCATGGTGATTGGGGAGCATAAATGATGTGGAGGAGAGAGTAAAGTAAAGGCATAAAGCATAAAGAAAAAAGGCATAAAGCAAGTGTACCTATGTACCTTTGGTCTCCTTTGAATTTAGCACACTTTGGCCACTTTTTGGAGACATATGAGACACATTCTTTGCCTCCTTTTATGCTAGAACGAAATTAGCCTTGCACACACCATAGTTGGCTCTTTTGTCTCTCATTTTTGAAACCTTATTTGACCTAGTTTCTAGAAGCTAGGGTTAGGTTTTTGTAAAGACATCCTTAGGTATCTTTTATTTGCTTAGAGGCCCCTAAACTCTTCTATATAAGGGGTGCTCCTAGACATGTAAAAGGGTTGAACATTTTGAAGTAAAAACACTCTTGTGTCTCAACCATTTGTGAGAGTTTCCTCCCTTGGGAGTGAAACTTGTAAGCCTTATCTTGCATAGCAAGTGGCGGCACACATCCACTCATCTTCAAGGTTGCCAATGCTTCTAGCCTAGCCTTGTAGTGGCGTGCTTCTCACATTTTTACCATTTCTTTCCTTTCCATTTTATGTTTTCTCCTTCCTTTAATTGTTCTTGGTTTTCTATGGTTTATGTGCCTTCCATTTCCTTTTTGTTTTGAATCAATCCATCATCTTCTTCTCTTGAGCTTTGTGAAAGGAACCTTCACATCTAGATAGCTTGCTATCTTAATGTCCAGTGGGGATTTCACATAGCTTTCTTAATCAACTCACCATATTCAATAATCTTAAAAGAAACAAGATAATCCTTCATCATTTGGTATCTAGAGCCTAGGTTATCTTGAATATGGTATTTTTCATGTGCTAACCTTGTCTTGTTGTAGCTATCTTTGTATGGTTCAAATCCATTTCCATTGCACACAAAAACAATGCTGGCAGAAACTGTTCACGATTTTAAAAGATTAAACTGCACCTTTCAGTGATCCAAAAGAAAGCTCTGTGAGTCTAGTTTCCAACAAAAAAAGAATTAACGCATTTGGAGTTCTCTAGAGAGAGTTATGATCAAATAAGTGAGCAAAGGTCAGAGCTGCCGAGAATACGAAAAACAATGTTTTCAGGTTATGTTGTGGCAATTTTGGCTTCGGTTTTGTGACTCTTTTGCTCCTAAATGTGGTTGGATAACATGTCTTTTGATGCTTAGTCTTTGAGCCTCAAATCCATGAGTTTAAATGCATGATAGCTACATGTTTGTGTCTTTGTGTATGTCATGTTTGAGTCTTTAAATGTGCCTAACTTTTGCTTGAGTCATATGTCATATGCTTCTTTGCGTTTTCTTATTCTTGTTTCTAAGTATTTGAGCTATTGCATGAGATCTATGCCTTTTGTTGTAGCATGCTCCTTGAAATTGATTTTGACCTAATTTTTAAGGAACTAAGTGTTCAAGACACCCTAAAATATCCTTCTCATCATCTTAAGTACCTAGTTTTGAAAAGAAAAATTATTTTCATGACCAAAAACAGTTTGGCCGAGAGCTAATGTGTTGCTTGGTGAATCCATTTGGCCAATTTTACTAGGTGTTATGCTACCAAATTTTATACTTGGATTTTGGGTGATATTGGCAAATTAGTTCCATGCTTTAACTTGGTTATGATCTTTCTTGGTGTATGCATAATTTGAGGTATAATCTTGGCTTGTTCAAATGCTTTCCATAGAGTTTTTAAAAGTGTTTTTCATTGCTTTTGTCTTGTTCAAGTTTTGTCTTTAAAACAAAATTTCCTTACAAGTTAAACTTTCTTGTTTTTGTGCTTTTCTTGCTTGTCACTAGGTGTTCTTTGTTGTGTCTTAGTAGTTTTCTTTTCTTGAAACTCTTGGGATGTTGTGGCCGAATCACTTGTCTTGCATTTGAAAGGTTTTGAACAAGTTTTTAAAAGTGTTTGCTTCACTCCTTTGGTGGATTTTGAGTGTTAGCCTCGCCTTGTTACTTTGGGAGAGTGATCTAAACACTTGGGTTACAATTTGGGTTAGATTTGGTCTTGGTTTTCATGTTGTCTAACCTCTAATCCATTTATTTTGTCTCGGATTTGAGTGTTTTTGTTGTAGGAATCATGGCAAGTTCATCAAGTGCACCTACACCAAACAAAAACAATACACAATTTGGTCAGCCAATTTTACAAAGGATTGGGCCCTTATTTAAGTAAAAGAAACTGCATCAACACGACGCATTAGTCATCCTCCATTTGACCCATATGCAATTCACATCATACCCTCCTTCGTCGGGAAGATTTGTCCCCGAATCTTAAGACACTAGTTTTAATGTAAGTTTATTATGATCTCGTGAAGGACTTTTATTTTTTCACAAGTTGAAACTAATTCTCTTCCTCCAGCATTAAATTCAACTTGATATTTGTTACTTTCCAATGGTTGCAATACGTCGATAACATTTCTTGGCAACAGTCCCCAACCTTAATATGCAACAATCAATAATTCCATGCATTGTGTTTGACGAATTTGTTTCTTATCGACAGACCAAATGCATAATAAAGCACTATGAACAGGCTTCCTTTTTAAACATGGAAGTTGGTGTGTTTCATTCACATGCTTATCCTTTTGTTCTTGTAAAATGACATCACAAACTGTAGAAGAAAAAACATTGACGATTAAACTTTCTCTAGTTCCATTTCTTTTTCTTTATTTTCCCTTCCGTCTGTAGTTTATATTACTTCTTTTTCAGGTTTCTCCTTCAGCCTACGTTGATCCTTACTGACTTGTCTTGGTGTCGTAAATTTATACTTCATTTGATGTACCTCATGCCTCCAACAAAGGGAACGTTCATCAAGATGGAGTGTTTTAAAACGAAGCCATGCCCATCCCAAAAGAAGATGACAAGAGTCCATGGGAGCAATATCACATAATACTTCTTTCATACATTGCCATGTACTGAATTTGATCCATGCTTGAGTCAGATGAAAGGTTGTTGGTAACTGGAGTTTCTTCACCAATCTTTGGCTCACAACATTGTTTTCACTTTCGTAATCGAATGCAACTAAACATGGGTGGCCTTCGGTTAAACACCTTGTATAATAAACTTCCATTCCTATACCAAATCTACATAGCTAGGCTCTGAATACCAAATGATGTGAATCCAAAGGGTTCGATTCGTTTTACTAATCTTTCAAGGTTGGAATGCTAATAAGCCAGAAATTTGAGAAATTATTTAAAACGAGAAACTGGAAACATATAAGAAGATGGAGCGGAAATTGATAGACATCACACTTCCAAGAATGGAAGCTAAGCCTAAGAGTTTAAACACACAAAGGGATAAAGGAACTTTGATAAAACTCAGGGATTCCTTAATCACTCAAGACTTAGGAGAATCACTCTCACTAAGATAGATGTGATAAAACTCGTTTATTTTCTGAATAAAATTCAGCTCGCCTTCATTGATGAAAATTGTTCAACTTATATAGGAGCTTTAAGCATCAGAATTCCAAAGGACACATAAATTTCAATTACAACACAGTTAAAGCTATTAATTAATGATCCACTCAAGCTAGTAATGATCCGTTACTTAATGGTTGATTGTAACTGAATTTAAGGCTACCAAAAGTCATCCACAAACTTTCAGCAAAGGTCCTTTTGATCTTCCAAAGGTTGGTTCTTAAGTTGGCATATATGGACCCTTATTTCAACTTGAAAATAAAGCAAAACTAAAGCCCATTAATTGGTTAAGCCAAAACACAATTTGGTCAGCCAATTTTACAAAGGATTGGGCCCTTATTTAAGTAAAAGAAACTGCATCAAAACGACGCATTAGTCATCCTCCATTTGACCCATATGCAATTCACATCATACCCTCCTTCGTCGGGAAGATTTGTCCCCGAATCTTAAGACACTAGTTTTAATGTAAGTTTATTATGATCTTGTGAAGGACTTTTATTTTTTCACAAGTTGAAACTAATTCTCTTCCTCCAGCATTAAATTCAACTTGATATTTGTTACTTTCCAATGGTTGCAATACGTCGATAACATTTCTTGGCAACAGTCCCCAACCTTAATATGCAACAATCAATAATTCCATCCATTGTGTTTGACGAATTTGCTTCTTATCGACAGACCAAATGCATAATAAAGCACTATGAATAGGCTTCGTTTTTAAACATGGAAGTTGGTGTGTTTCATTCACATGCTTATCCTTTTGTTCCTGTAAAATGACATCACAAACTGTAGAAGAAAAAACATTGATGATTAAAATTTCTCTAGTTACATTTCTTTTTCTTTATTTTCCCTTCCGTCTGTAGTTTATATTACTTCTTTTTCAGGTTTCTCCTTCAGCCTACGTTGATCCTTACTGACTTGTCTTGGTGTCGTAAATTTATACTTCATTTGATGTACCTCATGCCTCCAACAAAGGGAACGTTCATCAAGATGGAGTGTTTTAAAACGAAGCCATGCCCATCCCAAAAGAAGATGACAAGAGTCCATGGGAGCAATATCACATAATACTTCTTTCATACATTGCCATGTACTGAATTTGATCCATGCTTGAGTCAGATGAAAGGTTGTTGGTAACTGGAGTTTCTTCACCAATCTTTGGCTCACAACATTGTTTTCGCTTTCGTAATCGAATGCAACTAAACATGGGTGGCCTTCGGTTAAACACCTTGTATAATAAACTTCCATTCCTATACCAAATCTACATAGCTAGGCTCTGAATACCAAATGATGTGAATCCAAAGGGTTCGATTCGTTTTACTAATCTTTCAAGGTTGGAATGCTAATAAGCCAGAAATTTGAGAAATTATTTAAAACGAGAAAATAGAAACATAAAAGAAGATGGAACGGAAATTGATAGACATCACACTTCCAAGAATGGAAGATAAGCCTAAGAGATGAAACACACAAAGGGATAAAGGACCTTTGATTAAACTTATGGATTCTTGAATCACTCAAGAACTTAGGAGAATCACTCTCACTAAGATAGATGAGATAAAACTCGTTTATTTTCTGAATAAAACTCAGCTTGCCTTCATTGATGAAAATGGTTCAACTTATATAGGAGCTTTAACCATCAGAATTACAAAAGACACATAAATTTCAATATCATCCCGCTTAAAGCTATTAATTAATGATCCACTCAAGCTAATAACGATCTACTACTTAATGATTGATTGTAACTGAATTGAAGGCTACCAAAAGTCATCCACAAACTTTGAGCAAAGGTCCTCTTGAACTTCCAAAGGTTGGTTCTTAAGTTGGCATATGGACCCTTATTTCAAGTTGGATATAAATCAAAACTAAAGCCCATTAATTGGTTAAGCACAAACATAATTGGTCAGCCAATTTTACAAGGCATTGGGCCCTAATTTAAATAAAAGAAACTCCATCAACACGACGCATTAGTCATCCTCCATTTGACCCATATGCAATTCACATCATACCCTCCTTCTTCGAGAAGATTTGTCCCGAATCTTAAGACAATAGTTTTAATGTAAGTTTATTATGATCTTTTGAAGGACTTTTATTTTTTCACAAGTTGAAACTAATTCTTTTCTTCCAGGATCAAATTCAACTTGATATTTGTTACTTTCCAATGGTAGCAATACGTCGATAACATTTCTTGGCAACAGTACCCAACCTTGATATGCAACAATAAATAATTCCATGCATTGTGTTTGACGAATTTGCTTCTTATCGACAGACCAAATGCATAATAAAGCACTATGAACAGGCTTCCTTTTTAAACATGGAAGTTGGTGTGTTTCATTCACATGCTTATCCTTTTGTTCCTGTAAAATGACATCACAAACTGTAGAAGAAAAAACATTGACGATTAAACTTTCTCTAGTTCCATTTCTTTTTCTTTATTTTCCCTTCCGTCTGTAGTTTATATTACTTCTTTTTCAGGTTTCTCCTTCAGCCTACGTTGATCCTTACATACTTGTCTTGGTGTCGTAAATTTATACTTCATTTGATGTACCTAATGCCTCCAACAAAGGGAACGTTCATCAAGATAGAGTGTTTTAAAACGAAGCCATGCCCATCCCAAAAGAGGATGACAAGAGTCCATGGGGGCAATATCACATAATACTTCTTTCACACATTGCCAAGTACTGAATTTGATCCATGCTTGATCCAGATGAAAGGTTGCTGGTAACTGGAGTTTCTCCACCAATCTTTGGCTCACAACATTGTTTTCGCTTCCGTAATTGAATGCAACTAAACACGGATGGCCTTCAGTTAAACACTTTGTATAATAAACTTCCTTTCCTATTCCAAATCTAGATAGCTAGGCTTTGAATAGCACATTTTGTGAATCCACAAGGTTCGATTCGTTTGACAAATCTATCATTGTTGGAATGCTAACAACCAAGAAATTTGAGAAATTATTTAAAACGAGAAAATAGAAACATAAAAGAAGAAGGAACGGAAATTGATAGACATCACACTTCCAAGAATGGAAGATAAGCCTAAGAGATGAAACACACAAAGGGATAAAGCACCTTTGATTAAACTTATGGATTCTTGAATCACTCAAGAACTTAGGAGAATCACTCTCACTAAGATAGATGAGATAAAACTCGTTTATTTTCCGAATAAAACTCAGCTTGCCTTCATTGATGAAATGGTTCCACTTATATAGGAGCTTTAACCATCAGAATTACAAAAGACACATAAATTTCAATATCATCCCGCTTAAAGCTATTAATTAATGATCCACTCAAGCTAATAACGATCTACTACTTAATGATTGATTGTAACTCAATTTATGGCTACCAAAAGTCATCCACAAACTTTGAGCAAAGGTCCTCTTGAACTTCCAAAGGTTGGTTCTTAAGTTGGCATATGGACCCTTATTTCAAGTTGAATATAAAGCAAAACTAAAGCCCATTAATTGGTTAAGCACAAACACAATTTGGTCAGCCAATTTTACAAGGCATTGGGCCCTAATTTAAATAAAAGAAACTGCATCAACACGACGCATTAGTCATCCTCCATTTGACCCATATGCAATTCACATCATACCCTCCTTCTTCGAGAAGATTTGTCCCGAATCTTAAGACACTAGTTTTAATGTAAGTTTATTATGATCTTTTGAAGGACTTTTATTTTTTCACAAGTTGAAACTAATTATTTTCTTCCAGGATCAAATTCAACTTGATATTTGTTACTTTCCAATGGTTGCAATACGTCGATAACATTTCTTGGCAACAGTACCCAACCTTGATATGCAACAATCAATAATTCCATGCATTGTGTTTGACGAATTTGCTTCTTATCGACAGACCAAATGCATAATAAAGCACTATGAACAGGCTTCCTTTTTAAACATGGAAGTTGGTGTGTTTCATTCACATGCTTATCCTTTTGTTCTTGTAAAATGACATCACAAACTGTAGAAGAAAAAACATTGACGATTAAACTTTCTCTAGTTCCATTTCTTTTTCTTTATTTTCCCTTCCGTCTGTAGTTTATATTACTTCTTTTTCAGGTTTCTCCTTCAGCCTACGTTGATCCTTACATACTTGTCTTGGTGTCGTAAATTTATACTTCATTTGATGTACCTAATGCCTCCAACAAAGGGAACGTTCATCAAGATAGAGTGTTTTAAAACGAACCCATGCCCATCCCAAAAGAAGATGACAAGAGTCCATGGGGGCAATATCACATAATACTTCTTTCACACATTGCCAAGTACTGAATTTGATCCATGCTTGATCCAGATGAAAGGTTGCTGGTAACTGGACTTTCTCCACCAATCTTTGGCTCACAACATTGTTTTCGCTTCCGTAATTGAATGCAACTAAACACGGATGGCCTTCGGTTAAACACTTTGTATAATAAACTTCCTTTCCTATTCCAAATCTAGATAGCTAGGCTTTGAATAGCACATTTTGTGAATCCACAAGGTTCGATTTGTTTGACAGATCTATCATTGTTGGAATGCTAACAACCCAGAAATTTGAGAAATTATTTAAAACGAGAAAATAGAAACATAAAAGAAGATGGAACGGAAATTGATAGACATCACACTTCCAAGAATGGAAGATAAGCCTAAGAGTTGAAACACACAAAGGGATAAAGGACCTTTGATTAAACTTATGGATTCTTGAATCACTCAAGAACTTAGGAGAATCACTCTCACTAAGATAGATGAGATAAAACTCGTTTATTTTCTGAATAAACTCAACTTGCCTTCATTGATGAAAATGGTTCAACTTATATAGGAGCTTTAACCATCAGAATTACAAAAGACGCATAAATTTCAATATCATCCCGCTTAAAGCTATTAATTAACGATCCACTCAAGCTAATAACGATCCGCTACTTAATGGTTGATTGTAACTGAATTTATGGCTACCAAAAGTCATCCACAACCTTTGAGCAAAGGCCCTCTTGATCTTCCAAAGGTTGGTTCTTAAGTTGGCATATGGACCCTTATTTCAAGTTGAATATAAAGCAAAACGAAAGCCCATTAATTGGTTAAGCACAAACACAATTTGGTCAGCCAATTTTACAAGGCATTGGGCCCTAATTTCAATAAAAGAAACTGCATCAACACGACGCATTAGTCATCCTCCATTTGACCCACATGCAATTCACAACATACCCTCCTTCTTCGAGAAGATTTGTCCCGAATCTTAAGACACTAGTTTTAATGTAAGTTTATTATGATCTTTTGAAGGACTTTTATTTTTTCACAAGTTGAAACTAATTCTTTTCTTCCAGGATCAAATTCAACTTGATATTTGTTACTTTCCAATGGTTGCAATACGTCGATAACATTTCTTGGCAACAGTACCCAACCTTGATATGCAACAATAAATAATTCCATGCATTGTGTTTGACGAATTTGCTTCTTATCGACAGACCAAATGCATAATAAAGCACTATGAACAGGCTTCCTTTTTAAACATGGAAGTTGGTGTGTTTCATTCACATGCTTATCCTTTTGTTCCTGTAAAATGACATCACAAACTGTAGAAGAAAAAACATTGACGATTAAACTTTCTCTAGTTCCATTTCTTTTTCTTTATTTTCCCTTCCGTCTGTAGTTTATATTACTTCTTTTTCAGGTTTCTCCTTCAGCCTACGTTGATCCTTACATACTTGTCTTGGTGTCGTAAATTTATACTTCATTTGATGTACCTAATGCCTCCAACAAAGGGAGCGTTCATCAAGATAGAGTGTTTTAAAACGAAGCCATGCCCATCCCAAAAGAAGATGACAAGAGTCCATGGGGGCAATATCACATAATACTTCTTTCGCACATTGCCAAGTACTGAATTTGATCCATGCTTGATCCAGATGAAAGGTTGCTGGTAACTGGAGTTTCTCCACCAATCTTTGGCTCACAACATTGTTTTCGCTTCCGTAATTGAATGCAACTAAACACGGATGGCCTTCGGTTAAACACTTTGTATAATAAACTTCCTTTCCTATTCCAAATCTAGATAGCTAGGCTTTGAATAGCACATTTTGTGAATCCACAAGGTTCGATTCGTTTGACAGATCTATCATTGTTGGAATGCTAACAACCAAGAAATTTGAGAAATTATTTAAAACGAGAAAATAGAAACATAAAAGAAGAAGGAACGGAAATTGATAGACATCACACTTCCAAGAATGGAAGATAAGCCTAAGAGATGAAACACACAAAGGGATAAAGGACCTTTGATTAAACTTATGGATTCTTGAATCACTGAAGAACTTAGGAGAATCACTCTCACTAAGATAGATGAGATAAAACTCGTTTATTTTCCGAATAAAACTCAGCTTGCCTTCATTGATGAAAATGGTTCAACTTATATAGGAGCTTTAACCATCAGAATTACAAAAGACACATAAATTTCAATATCATCCCGCTTAAAGCTATTAATTAATGATCCACTCAAGCTAATAACGATCTACTACTTAATGATTGATTATAACTGAATTTAAGGCTACCAAAAGTCATCCACAAACTTTGAGCAAAGGTCCTCTTGAACTTCCAAAGGTTGGTTCTTAAATTGGCATATGGACCCTTATTTCAAGTTGAATATAAAGCAAAACTAAAGCCCATTAATTGGTTAAGCACAAACAAAATTTGGTCAGCCAATTTTACAAAGCATTGGGCCCTAATTTAAATAAAAGAAACTGCATCAACACGACGCATTAGTCATCCTCCATTTGACCCATATGCAATTCACATCATACCCTCCTTCTTCGAGAAGATTTGTCCCGAATCTTAAGACACTAGTTTTAATGTAAGTTTATTATGTTCTTTTGAAGGACTTTTATTTTTTCACAAGTTGAAACTAATTATTTTCTTCCAGGATCAAATTCAACTTGATATTTGTTACTTTCCAATGGTTGCAATACGTCGATAACATTTCTTGGCAACAGTACCCAACCTTGATATGCAACAATCAATAATTCCATGCATTGTGTTTGACGAATTTGCTTCTTATCGACAGACCAAATGCATAATAAAGCACTATGAACAGGCTTCCTTTTTAAACATGGAAGTTGGTGTGTTTCATTCACATGCTTATCCTTTTGTTCTTGTAAAATGACATCACAAACTGTAGAAGAAAAAACATTGACGATTAAACTTTCTCTAGTTCCATTTCTTTTTCTTTATTTTCCCTTCCGTCTGTAGTTTATATTACTTCTTTTTCAGGTTTCTCCTTCAGCCTACGTTGATCCTTACATACTTGTCTTGGTGTCGTAAATTTATACTTCATTTGATGTACCTAATGCCTCCAACAAAGGGAACGTTCATCAAGATAGAGTGTTTTAAAACGAAGCCATGCCCATCCCAAAAGAAGATGACAAGAGTCCATGGGGGCAATATCACATAATACTTCTTTCACACATTGCCAAGTACTGAATTTGATCCATGCTTGATCCAGATGAAAGGTTGCTGGTAACTGGACTTTCTCCACCAATCTTTGGCTCACAACATTGTTTTCGCTTCCATAATTGAATGCAACTAAACACGGATGGCCTTCGGTTAAACACTTTGTATAATAAACTTCCTTTCCTATTCCAAATCTAGATAGCTAGGCTTTGAATAGCACATTTTGTGAATCCACAAGGTTCGATTTGTTTGACAGATCTATCATTGTTGGAATGCTAACAACCCAGAAATTTGAGAAATTATTTAAAACGAGAAAATAGAAACATAAAAGAAGATGGAACGGAAATTGATAGACATCACACTTCCAAGAATGGAAGATAAGCCTAAGAGTTGAAACACACAAAGGGATAAAGGACCTTTGATTAAACTTATGGATTCTTGAATCACTCAAGAACTTAGGAGAATCACTCTCACTAAGATAGATGAGATAAAACTCGTTTATTTTCTGAATAAACTCAACTTGCCTTCATTGATGAAAATGGTTCAACTTATATAGGAGCTTTAACCATCAGAATTACAAAAGACACATAAATTTCAATATCATCCCGCTTAAAGCTATTAATTAACGATCCACTCAAGCTAATAACGATCCGCTACTTAATGGTTGATTGTAACTGAATTTATGGCTACCAAAAGTCATCCACAACCTTTGAGCAAAGGCCCTCTTGATCTTCCAAAGGTTGGTTCTTAAGTTGGCATATGGACCCTTATTTCAACTTGAAGATAAAGCAAAACTAAAGCCCATTATTTGGTTAAGCACAAACACATTTGGTCAGCCAATTTTACAAAGCATTGGGCCCTTGTTTAAATAAAAGAAACTGCATCAACACGGCGCATTAGTCACCCTCCATTTGACCCATATGCAATTCACATCATACCCTCCTTCTTCGAGAAGATTTGTCCCGAATCTTAAGACATCATTTTTAATGTAAGTTTATTATGATCTTGTGAAGGACTTTTATTTTTTCACAAGTTGAAACTAATTCTTTTCTTCCAGGATCAAATTCAACTTGATATTTGTTACTTTCCAATGGTTGCAATACGTCGATAACATTTCTTGGCAACAGTACCCAACCTTGATATGCAACAATAAATAATTCCATGCATTGTGTTTGACGAATTTGCTTCTTATCGACAGACCAAATGCATAATAAAGCACTATGAACAGGCTTCCTTTTTAAACATGGAAGTTGGTGTGTTTCATTCACATGCTTATCCTTTTGTTCCTGTAAAATGACATCACAAACTGTAGAAGAAAAAACATTGACGATTAAACTTTCTCTAGTTCCATTTCTTTTTCTTTATTTTCCCTTCCGTCTGTAGTTTATATTACTTCTTTTTCAGGTTTCTCCTTCAGCCTACGTTGATCCTTACATACTTGTCTTGGTGTCGTAAATTTATACTTCATTTGATGTACCTAATGCCTCCAACAAAGGGAGCGTTCATCAAGATAGAGTGTTTTAAAACGAAGCCATGCCCATCCCAAAAGAAGATGACAAGAGTCCATGGGGGCAATATCACATAATACTTCTTTCGCACATTGCCAAGTACTGAATTTGATCCATGCTTGATCCAGATGAAAGGTTGGTGGTAACTGGAGTTTCTCCACCAATCTTTGGCTCACAACATTGTTTTCGCTTCCGTAATTGAATGCAACTAAACACGGATGGCCTTCGGTTAAACACTTTGTATAATAAACTTCCTTTCCTATTCCAAATCTAGATAGCTAGGCTTTGAATAGCACATTTTGTGAATCCACAAGGTTCGATTCGTTTGACAGATCTATCATTGTTGGAATGCTAACAACCAAGAAATTTGAGAAATTATTTAAAACGAGAAAATAGAAACATAAAAGAAGAAGGAACGGAAATTGATAGACATCACACTTCCAAGAATGGAAGATAAGCCGAAGAGATGAAACACACAAAGGGATAAAGGACCTTTGATTAAACTTATGGATTCTTGAATCACTGAAGAACTTAGGAGAATCACTCTCACTAAGATAGATGAGATAAAACTCGTTTATTTTCCGAATAAAACTCAGCTTGCCTTCATTGATGAAAATGGTTCAACTTATATAGGAGCTTTAACCATCAGAATTACAAAAGACACATAAATTTCAATATCATCCCGCTTAAAGCTATTAATTAATGATCCACTCAAGCTAATAACGATCTACTACTTAATGATTGATTATAACTGAATTTAAGGCTACCAAAAGTCATCCACAAACTTTGAGCAAAGGTCCTCTTGAACTTCCAAAGGTTGGTTCTTAAATTGGCATATGGACCCTTATTTCAAGTTGAATATAAAGCAAAACTAAAGCCCATTAATTGGTTAAGCACAAACAAAATTTGGTCAGCCAATTTTACAAGGCATTGGGCCCTAATTTAAATAAAAGAAACTGCATCAACACGACGCATTAGTCATCCTCCATTTGACCCATATGTAATTCACATCATACCCTCCTTCTTCGAGAAGATTTGTCCCGAATCTTAAGACACTAGTTTTAATGTAAGTTTATTATGTTCTTTTGAAGGACTTTTATTTTTTCACAAGTTGAAACTAATTATTTTCTTCCAGGATCAAATTCAACTTGATATTTGTTACTTTCCAATGGTTGCAATACGTCGATAACATTTCTTGGCAGCAGTACCCAACCTTGATATGCAACAATCAATAATTCCATGCATTGTGTTTGACGAATTTGCTTCTTATCGACAGACCAAATGCATAATAAAGCACTATGAACAGGCTTCCTTTTTAAACATGGAAGTTGGTGTGTTTCATTCACATGCTTATCCTTTTGTTCCTGTAAAATGACATCACAAACTGTAGAAGAAAAAACATTGACGATTAAACTTTCTCTAGTTCCATTTCTTTTTCTTTATTTTCCCTTCCGTCTGTAGTTTATATTACTTCTTTTTCAGGTTTCTCCTTCAGCCTACGTTGATCCTTACATACTTGTCTTGGTGTCGTAAATTTATACTTCATTTGATGTACCTAATGCCTCCAACAAAGGGAACGTTCATCAAGATAGAGTGTTTTAAAACGAACCCATGCCCATCCCAAAAGAAGATGACAAGAGTCCATGGGGGCAATATCACATAATACTTCTTTCACACATTGCCAAGTACTGAATTTGATCCATGCTTGATCCAGATGAAAGGTTGCTGGTAACTGGACTTTCTCCACCAATCTTTGGCTCACAACATTGTTTTCGCTTCCGTAATTGAATGCAACTAAACACGGATGGCCTTCGGTTAAACACTTTGTATAATAAACTTCCTTTCCTATTCCAAATCTAGATAGCTAGGCTTTGAATAGCACATTTTGTGAATCCACAAGGTTCGATTTGTTTGACAGATCTATCATTGTTGGAATGCTAACAACCCAGAAATTTGAGAAATTATTTAAAACGAGAAAATAGAAACATAAAAGAAGATGGAACGGAAATTGATAGACATCACACTTCCAAGAATGGAAGATAAGCCTAAGAGTTGAAACACACAAAGGGATAAAGGACCTTTGATTAAACTTATGGATTCTTGAATCACTCAAGAACTTAGGAGAATCACTCTCACTAAGATAGATGAGATAAAACTCGTTTATTTTCTGAATAAACTCAACTTGCCTTCATTGATGAAAATGGTTCAACTTATATAGGAGCTTTAACCATCAGAATTACAAAAGACACATAAATTTCAATATCATCCCGCTTAAAGCTATTAATTAACGATCCACTCAAGCTAATAACGATCCGCTACTTAATGGTTGATTGTAACTGAATTTATGGCTACCAAAAGTCATCCACAACCTTTGAGCAAAGGCCCTCTTGATCTTCCAAAGGTTGGTTCTTAAGTTGGCATATGGACCCTTATTTCAAGTTGAATATAAAGCAAAACGAAAGCCCATTAATTGGTTAAGCACAAACACAATTTGGTCAGCCAATTTTACAAGGCATTGGGCCCTAATTTCAATAAAAGAAACTGCATCAACACGACGCATTAGTCATCCTCCATTTGACCCATATGCAATTCACATCATACCCTCCTTCTTCGAGAAGATTTGTCCCGAATCTTAAGACACTAGTTTTAATGTAAGTTTATTATGTTCTTTTGAAGGACTTTTATTTTTTCACAAGTTGAAACTAATTCTTTTCTTCCAGGATCAAATTCAACTTGATATTTGTTACTTTCCAATGGTTGCAATACGTCGATAACATTTCTTGGCAACAGTACCCAACCTTGATATGCAACAATAAATAATTCCATGCATTGTGTTTGACGAATTTGCTTCTTATCGACAGACCAAATGCATAATAAAGCACTATGAACAGGCTTCCTTTTTAAACATGGAAGTTGGTGTGTTTCATTCACATGCTTATCCTTTTGTTCCTGTAAAATGACATCACAAACTGTAGAAGAAAAAACATTGATGATTAAACTTTCTCTAGTTCCATTTCTTTTTCTTTATTTTCCCTTCCGTCTGTAGTTTATATTACTTCTTTTTTAGGTTTCTCCTTCAGCCCAGGTTGATCCTTACTGACTTCTCTTGGTGTCGTAAATTTATACTTCATTTGATGTACCTCATGCCTCCAACAAAGGGAACGTTCATCAAGATAGAGTGTTTTAAAACGAAGCCATGCCCATCCCAAAAGAAGATGACAAGAGTCCATGGGGGCAATATCACATAATACTTCTTTCACACATTGCCAAGTACTGAATTTGATCCATGCTTGATCCAGATGAAAGGTTGCTGGTAACTGGACTTTCTCCACCAATCTTTGGCTCACAACATTGTTTTCGCTTCCGTAATTGAATGCAACTAAACACGGATGGCCTTCGGTTAAACACTTTGTATAATAAACTTCCTTTCCTATTCCAAATCTAGATAGCTAGGCTTTGAATAGCACATTTTGTGAATCCACAAGGTTCGATTTGTTTGACAGATCTATCATTGTTGGAATGCTAACAACCCAGAAATTTGAGAAATTATTTAAAACGAGAAAATAGAAACATAAAAGAAGATGGAACGGAAATTGATAGACATCACACTTCCAAGAATGGAAGATAAGCCTAAGAGTTGAAACACACAAAGGGATAAAGGACCTTTGATTAAACTTATGGATTCTTGAATCACTCAAGAACTTAGGAGAATCACTCTCATTAAGATAGATGAGATAAAACTCGTTTATTTTCTGAATAAAACTCAGCTTGCCTTCATTGATGAAAATGGTTCGACTTATATAGGAGCTTTAACCGTCGGAATTACAAAAGACACATAAATTTCAATATCATCCCGCTTAAAGCTATTAATTAATGATCCACTCAAGCTAATAACGATCTGCTACTTAATGGTTGATTGTAACTAAATTTAAGGCTACCAAAAGTCATCCACAAACTTTGAGCAAAGGTCCTCTTGATCTTCCAAAGGTTGGTTCTTAAGTTGGCATATGGACCTTTATTTCAACTTGAAGATAAAGCAAAACTAAATCTCATTAATTGGTTAAGCAGAAACACAATTTGGTCAGCCAATTCTACAAAGCATTGGGCCCTTATTTAAATAAAAGAAACTGCAACAATACGACGCATCAGTCATCCTCCATTTGACCCATATGCAATTCACATCATACCCTCCTTCTTCGAGAAGATTTGTCCCGAATCTTAAGACACTAGTTTTAATGTAAGTTTATTATGATGGTGTGAGGGACTTTTATTTTTTCACAAGTTGAAACTAATTCTCTTCTTCCAGGATCAAATTCAACTTTATATTTGTTACTTTCCAATGGTTGCAATCCGTCGATAACATTTCTTGGCAACAGTACCCACCATGATATGTAACATTAAATAATTCCATGCATTGTGTTTGACGAATTTGCTTCTTATCGACGGACCAAATGCATAATAAAGCACTATGAACAAGCTTCCTTTTTAAACATGGAAGTTGGTGTGTTTCATTCACATGCTTATCCTTTTCTTCATGTAAAATGACATCACAAACTGTAGAAGAAAAAACATTGACGAATAAACTTTCTCTAGTTCCATTTCTTTTTCTTTATTTTCCCTTCCTTCTGCAGTTTATATTACTTATTTTTCTATTCTTTCTTTTTCTGTTTTCTCCTTCAGCCTACGTTGATCCTTACTGACTTGTCTTGGTGTCATAAATTTCTACTTCTTTTGATGTCCCTCATGCCTCAAATAAAGGGAACGTTCATCAAGATGGAGTGTTTTAAAACGAAGCCATGCCCATCCCAAAAGAAGATGACAAGAGTCCATGGGAGCAATATCACATAATACTTCTTTCACACATTGCCATGTACTGAATTGGAACCATGCTTGATCCAGATGAAAGGTTGTTGGTAACTGGAGTTTCTCCACCAATCTTTGGCTCACAACATTGTTTTCACTTCCGTAATCGAATGCAACTAAACATGGATGGCCTTCGGTTAAACACTTTGTATAATAAACTTCCTTTCCTATTCCAAATCTTGATAGCCAGGCTCTGAATAGCAAATGATGTGAATCCACAGGGTTCGATTCGTTTGACTGATCTATCATTGTTGGAATGCTAACAAGCAAGAAATTTGAGAAATTATTTAAAACGAGAAAATGGAAACTTAAAAGAAGATGGAATGGAAATTGTAGACCTCACACTTCCAAGAATGGAAGATAAGCCTAAGAGTTCAAACACACAAAGGGATAAAGGACATTTGATTTAACTCATGGATTCTTGAATCACTCAAGAACATAGGAGAATCACTCTCACTAAGATACATGACATAAAACTCGCTTATTTTCTGAATAAAACTCAGCTTGCCTTCATTGATGAAAATGGTTCAACTTATATAGGAGCTTTAACTGTCGGAATTACAAAAGACACAACAATTTCAATATCATCCCGCTTAAAGCTATTAATTAATGATCCACTCAAGCTAATAACGATCTGCTACTTAATGGTTGATTGTAACTGAATTTAAGGCTACCAAAAGTCATCCACAAACTTTGAGCAAAGGTCCTCTTGATCTTCCAAAGGTTGGTTCTTAAGTTGGCATATGGACCCTTATTTCAACTTGAAGATAAAGCAAAACTAAATCCCATTAATTGGTTAAGCACAAACACAATTTGGTCAGCCAATTCTACAAAGCATTAGGCCCTTATTTAAATAAAAGAAACTGCAACAACACGGCGCATCAGTCATCCTCCATTTGACCCATATGCAATTCACATCATACCCTCCTTCTTCGAGAAGATTTGTCCCGAATCTTAAGACACTAGTTTTAATGTAAGTTTATTATGATGGTGTGAGGGACTTTTATTTTTTCACAAGTTGAAACTAATTCTCTTCTTCCAGGATCAAATTCAACTTTATATTTGTTACTTTCCAATGGTTGCAATGCGTCGATAACATTTCTTGGCAACAGTACCCACCATGATATGTAACAATAAATAATTCCATGCATTGTGTTTGACGAATTTGCTTCTTATCGACGGACCGAATGCATAATAAAGCACTATGAACAAGCTTCCTTTTTAAACATGGAAGTTGATGTGTTTCATTCACATGCTTATCCTTTTGTTCTTGTAAAATGACATGACAAACTGTAGAAGAAAAAACATTGACAAATAAACTTTCTCTAGTTCCATTTCTTTTTCTTTATTTTCCCTTCCTTCTGTAGTTTATATTACTTCTTTTGCTATTCTTTCTTTTTCTGTTTTCTCCTTCAGCCTACGTTGATCTTTACTGACTTGTCTTGGTGTCATAAATTTCTACTTCTTTTGATGTCCCTCATGCCTCAAATAAAGGGAACGTTCATCAAGATGGAGTGTTTTAAAACGAAGCCATGCCCATCCCAAAAGAAGATGACAAGAGTCTATGGGAGTAATATCACATAATTCTTCTTTCACACATTGCCATGTACTGAATTTGATTCATGCTTGATCCAGAGGAAAGGTTGCTAGTAACTGGAGTTTCTCCACCAATCTTTGGCTCACAACATTGTTTTCGCTTCTGTAATCGAATGCAACTAAACATGGATGGCCTTCGGTTAAACACTTTGTATAATAAACTTCCTTTCCTATTCCAAATCTTGATAGCCAGGCTCTGAATAGCAAATGATGTGAATCCATAGGGTTCGATTCGTTTGACTGATCTATCATTGTTGGAATGCTAATAAGCAAGAAATTTGAGAAATTATTTAAAACGAGAAAATGGAAACATATAAGAAGATGGAGCGGAAATTGATAGACATCACACTTCCAAGAATGGAAGATAGGCCAAAGAGTTTAAACACACAAACGGATAAAAAGGAACTTTGATAAAATTCAGGAATTCTTGAATCAATCAAAGAACATAGGAGAATCACTCTCACTAAGATAGATGAGATAAAACTCGTTTATTTTCTGAATAAAACTCAGCTTGCCTTCATGGATGAAAATGGTTCAACTTATATAGGAGCTTTAAGCATCAGAATTACAAAAGACACATAAATTTCAATTACAACCCACTTAAAGCTATTAATTAATGATCCACTCAAGCTAGTAATGATCCGCTACTTCACGGTTGATTGTAAATGAATTTAAGGCTACCAAACGTCATCCACAAACTTTCAGCAAAGGTCCTCTTGATCTTCCAAAGGTTGGTTCTTAAGTTGGCATATATGGACCCTTATTTCAACTTGAAAATAACCAAAACTAAAGCCCATTAAATGGTTAAGCCAAAACACAATTTGGTCAGCCAATTTTACAAAGCATTGGGCCCTTATTTTAAATAAAAGAAACTGCATCAACACAGCGCATTAGTCATCCTCCATTTGACCCATATGCAATTCACATCATACCCTCCTTCTTCGAGAAGATTTGTCCCGAATCTTAAGACACCATTTTTAATGTAAGTTTATTATGATCTTGTGAAGGACTTTTATTTTTTCACAAGTTGAAACTAATTCTCTTCTTGCAGGATCAAATTCAACTTGATATTTGTTACTTTCCAATGGTTGCATTCCGTCCATAACATTTCTTGGCAACAGTACCCCACCTTGATATGTAGCAATAAATAATTGCATGCATTGTGTTCGACGAACTTGCTTCTTATCGACGGACCAAATGCAAAATAAAGCACTATGAACTAGCTTCCTTTGTAAACATGGAAGTTGGTGTGTTGCATTCACATGCTTATCCTTTTTTTCCTATAAAATGACATCACAAAGTGTAGAAGAAAAAACATTGAAGAATAAACTTTCTCTAGTTCCATTTCTTTTTCTTTATTTTCCCTTCCTTCTGCAGTTTATCTTACTTCTTTTTCTATTCTTTCTTTTTCTGTTTTCTCCTTCAGCCTACGTTGATCCTTACTGACTTGTCTTTTGATGTCCCTCATGCCTCAAATAAAGGGAACGTTAATCAAGATGGAGCATTTTAAAACGAAGCTATGCCCATCCCAAAAGAAGATGACAAGAGTCCATGGGAGCAATATCACATAATACTTCTTTCACACATTGCCATGTACTGAATTTGATCCATGCTTGATCCAGATGAAAGGTTGCTGGTAACTGGAGTTTCTCCACCAATCTTTAGCTCACAACATTGTTTTCGCTTCCGTAATCGAATGCAACTAAACATGGATGGCCTTCGGTTAAACACTTTGTATAATAAACTTCCTTTCCTATTCCAAATCTAGATAGCCAGGCTCTCATTAGCAAATGATGTGAGTCCACAACGTTCGATTCGTTTGACTGATCTATCATTGTTGGAATGCTAACAAGCAAGAAATTTGAGAAATTATTTAAAACGAGAAAATGGAAACATAAAAGAAGATGGAAGGGAAATTGATAGACATCACACTTCCAAGAATGGAAGATAAGCCTAAGAGTTGAAACACCCAAAGGGATAAAGGACCTTTGATTAAACTCATGGATTCTTGAATCACTCAAGAACTTAGGAGAATCACTCTCACTAAGATAGATGAGATAAAACTCGTTTATTTTCTGAATAAAACTCAGCTTGCCTTCATTGATGAAAATGGTTCAACTTATATAGGAGCTTTAACCATCAGAATTACAAAAGACAAATAAAGTTCAATATCAACCCTCTAAAAACTACAAATTAATGATTCACTCAAGCCATTAACGATCCGATACTTAATGGTTGATTGTAACTGAATTTAAGGCTACCAAAAGTCATCCACAAACTTTGAGCAAAGGTCCTCTTGATCTTCCAAAGGTTGGTTCTTTAGTTGGCATATGGACCCTTATTTCAACTTAAAGATAAAGCAAAACTAAAGCCCATTATTTGGTTAAGCACAAACACATTTGGTCAGCCAATTTTACAAAGCATTGGGCTCTTGTTTAAATAAAAGAAACTGCATCCACACGGCGCATTAGTCATCCTCCATTTGACCCATATGCAATTCACATCATACCCTCCTTCTTCGAGAAGATTTGTCCCGAATCTTAAGACACCATTTTTAATGTATGTTTATTATGATCTTGTGAAGGACTTTTATTTTTTCACAAGTTGAAACTAATTCTCTTCTTCCAGGATCAAATTCAACTTGATATTTGTTAGTTTGCAATGGTTGCAATCCATCGATAACATTGATTGGCAACAGTACCCCACCTTGATATGTAACAATAGATAATTCCATGCATTGTGTTTGACGAATCTGCTTCTTATCGACGGACCAAATACATAATAAAGCACTATGAACAAGCTTCCTTTTCAAACATGGGAGTTGGTGTGTTTCTTTCACATGCTTATCATTTTGTTCCTCTAAAATGACATCACAAACTGTAGAAGAAGAAACATTGACGAATAAACTTTCTCTGGTTCCATTTCTCTTTCTTTATTTTCCCTTCCTTCTGTAGTTTATATTGCTTCTTTTTCTATTCTTTCTTTTTCTGTTTTCTCCTTCAGCCTACGTTGATTCTTGCTCACTTGTCTTGGTGTCATAAATTTCTACTTCTTTTGATGTCCCTCATGCCTCAAATAAAGGGAACGTTCATCAAGATGGAGTGTTTTAAAACGAAGCCATGCCCATCCCAAAAGAAGATGACCAGAGTTCATGGAAGCAATATCACATAATACTTCTTACACACATTGCCATGCACTGAATTTGATCCATGCTTGATTCAGATGAAAGGTTGTTAGTAACTGGATTTCTCCACCAATCTTTGGCTCACAACATTGTTTTCGTTTTCGTAATCGAATGCAACTAAACATGGGTGGCCTTCGGTTAAACACCTTGTATAATAAACTTCCATTCCTATACCAAATCTACATAGCCAGGCTCTGAATACCAAATGATGTGAATCCAAAGTGTTCGATTCGTTTTACTGATCTTTCAAGGTTGGAATGCTAATAAGCAAGAAATTTGAGAAATTATTTAAAACGA
Source organism: Vigna unguiculata (assembly GCF_037176805.1). Classification (NCBI taxonomy): domain Eukaryota; kingdom Viridiplantae; phylum Streptophyta; class Magnoliopsida; order Fabales; family Fabaceae; genus Vigna; species Vigna unguiculata. The sequence continues at coordinate 12,138,087 of NC_140793.1, read as the reverse complement.
GAAAATGGAAACATATAAGAAGATGGAGCGGAAATTGATAGACATCACACTTCCAAGAACGAAAGATAGTCCAAAGAGTTTAAACACACAAACGGATAAAAAGGAACTTTGATAAAATTCAGGAATTCTTGAATCACTCAAGAACATAGGAGAATCACTCTCACTAAGATAGATGAGATAAAACTCGTTTATTTTCTGAATAAAACTCAGCTTGCCTTCATGGATGAAAATGGTTCAACTTATATAGGAGCTTTAAGCATCAGAATTACAAAAGACACATAAATTTCAATTACAACCCACTTAAAGCTATTAATTAATGATCCACTCAAGCTAGTAATGATCCGCTACTTCACTATTGATTGTAAATGAATTTAAGGCTACCAAACGTCATCCACAAACTTTCAGCAAAGGTCCTCTTGATCTTCCAAAGGTTGGTTCTTAAGTTGGCATATATGGACCCTTATTTCAACTTGAAAATAACCAAAACTAAAGCCCATTAAATGGTTAAGCCAAAACACAATTTGGTCAGCCAATTTTACAAAGCATTGGGCCCTTATTTTAAATAAAAGAAACTGCATCAACACAGCGCATTAGTCATCCTCCATTTGACCCATATGCAATTCACATCATACCCTCCTTCTTCGAGAACATTTGTCCCGAATCTTAAGACACTAGTTTTGATGTAAGTTTATTATAATCTTGTGAAGTACTTTTATTTTTTCACAAGTTGAAACTAATTCTTTTCCTCCAGGATCAAATTCAACTTGATATTTATTAGTTTCCAATGGTTGCAATCCATCGATAATATTGCTTGGCAACAGTACCACACCTTGATATGTAACAATAAATAATTCCATGCATTGTGTTTGACGAATCTGCTTCTTATCGACGGACCAAATACATAATAAAGCACTATGAACAAGCTTCCTTTTCAAACATGGAAGTTGGTGTGTTTCCTTCACATGCTTATCATTTTGTTCCTCTAAAATGACATCACAAACTGTAGAAGAAGAAACATTGACGAATAAACTTTCTCTGGTTCCATTTCTCTTTCTTTATTTTCCCTTCCTTCTGCAGTTTATATTACTTCTTTTTCTATTCCTTCTTTTTCTGTTTTCTCCTTCAGCCTACGTTGATTCTTGCTGACTTGTCTTGGTGTGCTAAATTTCTACTTCTTTTGATGTCCCTCATGCCTCAAATAAAGGGAACGTTCATCAAGATGGAGTGTTTTAAAACGAAGTCATGCCCATCCCAAAAGAAGATGAGCATAGTTCATGGGAGCAATATCACATAATACTTCTTTCACGCATTGCCATGTACTGAATTTGATCCATGCTTGATTCAGATGAAAGGTTGTCGGTAACTGGAGTTTCTCCACCAATCTGTGGCTCACAATATTGTTTTCGCTTTCGTAATCGAATGCAACTAAACATGGGTGGCCTTCGGTTAAACACCTTGTATAAGAAACTTCCACTCCTATACCAAATCTACATAGCCAGGCTCTGAATACCGAATGATGTGAATCCAAAGTGTTCGATTCGTTTTACTGATCTTTTAAGGTTGGAATGCTAATAAGCAAGAAATTTGAGAAATTATTTAAAACGAGAAAATGGAAACATATAAGAAGATGGAGCGGAAATTGATAGACATCACACTTCCAAGAACGAAAGATAAGCCAAAGAGTTTAAGCACACAAAGGGATAAAAAGGAACTTTGATAAAATTCGGGAATTCTTGAATCACTCAAGAACATAGGAGAATCACTCTCACCTAGATAGATGAGATAAAACTCGTTTATTTTCTGAATAAAATTCAGCTTGCCTTCATTGATGAAAATGGTTCAACTTATATAGGAGCTTTAAGCATCAGAATTACAAAAGACACATAAATTTCAATTACAACCCACTTAAAGCTATTAATTAATGATCCACTCAAGCTAGTAATGATCCGCTACTTAATGGTTGATTGTAACTGAATTTAAGGCTACCAAAAGTCATCCACAAACTTTCAGCATAGGTCCTCTTGATCTTCCAAAGGTTGGTTCTTAAGTTGGCATATATGGACCCTTATTTCAACTTGAAAATAACCAAAACTAAAGCCCATTAAATGGTTAAGCCAAAACACAATTTGGTCAGCCAATTTTACAAAGCATTGGGCCCTTATTTTAAATAAAAGAAACTGCATCAACACAGCGCATTAGTCATCCTCCATTTGACCCATATGCAATTCACATCATACCCTCCTTCTTCGAGAACATTTGTCCCGAATCTTAAGACACTAGTTTTGATGTAAGTTTATTATAATCTTGTGAAGTACTTTTATTTTTTCACAAGTTGAAACTAATTCTTTTCCTCCAGGATCAAATTCAACTTGATATTTATTAGTTTCCAATGGTTGCAATCCATCGATAATATTGCTTGGCAACAGTACCACACCTTGATATGTAACAATAAATAATTCCATGCATTGTGTTTGACGAATCTGCTTCTTATCGACGGACCAAATACATAATAAAGCACTATGAACAAGCTTCCTTTTCAAACATGGAAGTTGGTGTGTTTCCTTCACATGCTTATCATTTTGTTCCTCTAAAATGACATCACAAACTGTAGAAGAAGAAACATTGACGAATAAACTTTCTCTGGTTCCATTTCTCTTTCTTTATTTTCCCTTCCTTCTGCAGTTTATATTACTTCTTTTTCTATTCCTTCTTTTTCTGTTTTCTCCTTCAGCCTACGTTGATTCTTGCTGACTTGTCTTGGTGTGCTAAATTTCTACTTCTTTTGATGTCCCTCATGCCTCAAATAAAGGGAACGTTCATCAAGATGGAGTGTTTTAAAACGAAGTCATGCCCATCCCAAAAGAAGATGAGCATAGTTCATGGGAGCAATATCACATAATACTTCTTTCACGCATTGCCATGTACTGAATTTGATCCATGCTTGATTCAGATGAAAGGTTGTCGGTAACTGGAGTTTCTCCACCAATCTGTGGCTCACAATATTGTTTTCGCTTTCGTAATCGAATGCAACTAAACATGGGTGGCCTTCGGTTAAACACCTTGTATAAGAAACTTCCACTCCTATACCAAATCTACATAGCCAGGCTCTGAATACCGAATGATGTGAATCCAAAGTGTTCGATTCGTTTTACTGATCTTTTAAGGTTGGAATGCTAATAAGCAAGAAATTTGAGAAATTATTTAAAACGAGAAAATGGAAACATATAAGAAGATGGAGCGGAAATTGATAGACATCACACTTCCAAGAATGGAAGATAAGCCAAAGAGTTTAAGCACACAAAGGGATAAAAAGGAACTTTGATAAAATTCGGGAATTCTTGAATCACTCAAGAACATAGGAGAATCACTCTCACCTAGATAGATGAGATAAAACTCGTTTATTTTCTGAATAAAATTCAGCTTGCCTTCATTGATGAAAATGGTTCAACTTATATAGGAGCTTTAAGCATCAGAATTACAAAAGACACATAAATTTCAATTACAACCCACTTAAAGCTATTAATTAATGATCCACTCAAGCTAGTAATGATCCGCTACTTAATGGTTGATTGTAACTGAATTTAAGGCTACCAAAAGTCATCCACAAACTTTCAGCATAGGTCCTCTTGATCTTCCAAAGGTTGGTTCTTAAGTTGGCATATATGCACCCTTGTTTCAACTTGAAAATAAAGCAAAACTAAAGCCCATTAATTGGTTAAGCCAAAACACAATTTCGTCAGCCAATTTTACAAAGGATTGGGTCCTTATTTAAATAAAAGAAATTGCATCAACACGACGCATTATTCATCCTCCATTTGACCCATATGCAATTCACATCATACCCTCCTTCTTCGAGAAGATTTGTCCCGAATCTTAAGACACTAGTTTTGATGTAAGTTTATTATGATCTTGTGAAGGACTTTTATTTTTTCACAAGTTGAAACTAATTCTCTTCCTCCAGGATCAAATTCAACTTGATATTTGTTACTTTCCAATGGTTGCAATCCATCGATAACATTGTTTGGCAACAGTACCCCACCTTGATATGTAACAAGAAATAATTCCATGCATTGTGTTTGACGAATCTACTTCTTATCGACGGACCAAATGCATAATAAAGCACTATGAACAAGCTTCCTTTTCAAACATGGAAGTTGGTGTGTTTCTTTCACATGCTTATCATTTTGTTCCTCTAAAATGACATCACAAACTGTAGAAGAAAAAATATTGACGAATAAACTTTCTCTAGTTCCATTTCTTTTTCTTTATTTTCACTTCCTTCTGTAGTATATATTACTTCTTTTTCTATTCTTTCTTTTTCTGTTTTCTCCTTCAGCCTACGTTGATTCTTGCTGACTTGTCTTGGTGTGCTAAATTTCTACTTCTTTTGATGTCCCTCATGCCTCAAATAAAAGGAACCTTCATCAAGATGGAGTGTTTTAAAACGAAGCCATGCCCATCCCAAAAGAAGATTAGCATAGTTCATGGGAGCTATATCACATAATACTTCTTTCACACATTGCCGTGTACTGAATTTGATCCATGCTTGATTCAGATGATAGGTTGTTGGTAACTGGAGTTTCTCCACCAATCTTTGGCTCACAACATTGTTTTCGTTTTCGTAATCGAATGCAACTAAACATGGGTGGCCTTCGGTTAAACACCTTGTATAATAAACTTCCATTCCTATACCAAATCTACATAGCCAGGCTCTGAATACCAAATGATGTGAATCCAAAGTGTTCCATGGAGAAATTATTTAAAACGAGAAAATGGAAACATATAAGAAGATGGAGCGGAAATTGATAGACATCACACTTCCAAGAATGGAAGAAAAGCCTAAGAGTTTAAACACACAAAGGGATAAAAAGGAACTTTGGTAAAATTCGGGAATTCTTGAATCACTCAAGAACATAGGAGAATCACTCTCACTAAGATAGATGAGATTAAACTCGTTTATTTTCTAAATAAAACTCAGCTTGCCATCATTGATGAAAATGGTTCAACTTATGTAGGAGCTTTAAGAATCAGAATTACAAAAGACACATAAATTTCAATTACAACCCACTTAAAGCGATTAATTAATAGATCCACTTAAGCTAATAATGATCCGCTACTTAATGGTTGATTGTAACTGAATTTAAGGCTACCAAAAGTCATCCTAAAACTTTCAGCAAAGGTCCTGTTGATCTTCCAAAGGTTGGTTCTTAAGTTGGCATATGGACCCTTATTTCAACTTGAAGATAAAGCAAAACTAAAGCCCATTAATTGGTTAAGCACAAACACAATTTGGTCAGCCAAGTTTACAAGGCATTGGGCCTTTATTTAAATAAAAGAAACTTCATCAACACGGCGCATTAGTCATCCTCCATTTGACCCATATGCAATTTACATCATACCCCCTTCTTCGAGAAGATTTGTCCCGAATCTTAAGACACTAGTTTTAATGTAAGTTTATTATGATTTTGTGAACGAATTTTATTTTTTAACTAGTTGAAACTAATTCTCTTCCTCCAAGATCAAATTCAACTTGATATTTGTTACTTTCCAATGGTTGCAATCCGTCGATAACATTTCTTGGCGACAGTACCCCACCTCGATAACATTTTTTGGCTACAATACCCAACATTGATATGAAACAATAAATAATTCCATGCATTGTGTTTGACGAATTTGCTTCGTATCGACGAACCAAATGCATAATAAAGCACTATGAACAAGCTTCCTTTTTAAACATGGAAGTTGGTGTGTTTCATTCACATGCTTATCCTTTTGTTCCCGTAAAATGACATCACAAACTGTAGAAGAAAGAATATTGACGAATAAACTTTCTCTAGTTCCATATCTTTTTCTTTATTTTCCCTTCCTTCTGCAGTTTATATTACTTCTTTTTCTATTCTTTCTTTTTCTGTTTTCTCCTTCAGCCTACGTTGATCCTTACTAACTTGTCTTGGTGTCATAAATTTCTACTTCTTTTGATATCCTTCATGCCTCAAATAAAGGGAACGTTCATCAAGATGGAGCGTTTTAAAACGAAGCCATGCCCATCCCAAAAGAAGATGACAAGAGTCCATGGGAGCAATATCACATAGTACTTCTTTCAGACATTGCCATGTATTGAATTTGATCCATGCTTGATCCAGATGAAAGGTTGTTGGTAACTGGAGTTTCTCCACCAATCTTTGGCTCATAACATTGTTTTCGCTTTCGTAATCGAATGCAACTAAACATGGATGGCCTTCGGTTGAATACTTTGTATAATAAACTTCCTTCCCTATTCCAAATCTAGATAGCCAAGCTCTGAATACCAAAGGATGTGAAAACACAGGGTTCAATTCGTTTGACTGATCTATCATTGTGTGAATGCTAACAAGCAAGAAATTTGAGAAATTATTTAAAACGAGAAAATGGAAAGATAAAAGATGGCCCGAAAATTGATAAACATCACACTTCCAAGAATGGAAGATAAGCCTAGGAGTTGAAACACACAAAGGGATAAAGGACCTTTGATTAAACTCAGGGATTCTTGAATCATTCAAGAACTTAGAAGAATCACTCTCACTAAGATAGATGAGATAAAACTCGTTAATTTTGTGAATAAAACTCAGCTTGCCTTCATTGATGAAAATGGTTCAACTTATATAGGAGCTTTAAGCATCAAAATTACAAAAGACACATAAATTTCAATTACACCCCACTTAAGGCTATTAATTAATAAATCCACTCAAGCTAATAATGATCCGCTACTTAATGGTTGATTGTAACTGAGTTTAAGGGTACAAAAAGTCATCCTAAAACTTTCAGCAAAGGTCCTGTTGATCTTCCAAAGGTTGGTTCTTAAGTTGGCATATAGACCTTATTTCAACTTGGAGATAAAGAAAAACTAAAGCCCATTAATTGGTTAATCACACACACAATTTGGTCAGCCAATTTTACAAGGCATTGGGCCCTTATTTAAATAAAAGAAACTGCATCAACACGGCGCATTAGTCATCCTCCATTTGACCCATATGCAATTTACATCATACCCTCTTCTTCGAGAAGATTTGTCCCGAATCTTAAGACACTAGATTTAATGTAAGTTTATTATGATCTTGTGAACGACTTTTATTTTATAACTAGTTGAAACTAATTCTTTTCCTCCAGGATCAAATTCAACTTGATATTTGTTACTTTCCAATGGTTGCAATCCGTCGATAACATTTCTTGGCGACAGTACGCCACCTCAATAACATTTTTTGGCAACAATACCCAACATTGATATGAAACAATAAATAATTCCATGCATTGTGTTTGACGAATTTGCTTCGTATCGACGAACTAAATGCATAATAAAGCACTATGAACAAGCTTCGTTTTTAAACATGGAAGTTGGTGTCCTTCATTCACATGCTTATCCTTTTGTTCCTGCAAAATGACATCAAAAACTGTAGAAGAAAAAATATTGACGAATAAACTTTATCTAACTCCATTTCTTTTTCTTTATATTCCCTTCGTTCTGCAGTTTATATTCTTTCTTTTTCTGTTTTCTCCTACAGCCTACGTTGATCCTTACTGACTTGTCTTGGTGTCTTAAATTTCTACTTCATTTGATGTCCCTCATGCCTCAAATAAAGGGAACGTTCATGAAGATCGAGTGTTTTAAAACGATGCCATGCCCATCCCAACAGAAGATTATAGGAGTCCATTGGAGCAATATCACATAATACTTCTTTCACACATTGCCATGTACTGAATTTGATCCATGCTTGATCCAGATGAAAGGTTGCTGGTAACTGGAGTTTCTCCACCAATCTTTGGCTCACAACATTGTTTTCGCTTCCGTAATCGAATGCAACTAAACATGGATGGCCTTCGGTTAAACACTTTGTATAATAAACTTCTTTTCCTATTCCAAATCAAGATAGCCAGGCTCTGAATAGCACATGATGTGAATCCACAGGGTTTGATTCGTTTGACTGATCTATCGTTGTTAGAATGCTAACAAGCAAGAAATTTGAGAAATTATTTAAAACGAGAAAATGGAAACATAAAAGAAGATGGAAAAGAAATTGATAGACATCACACTTCCAAGAATGGAAGATAAGCCTGAGAGTTGAAACACACAAAGGGATAAAGGACCTTTGATTAAACTCATGGATTCTTGAATCACTCAAGAACTTAGGAGAATAACTCTCACTAAGATAGATGAGATAAAACTCGTTTATTTTCTGAATAAAACTCAGGTTGCCTTCATTGATGAAAATGGTTCAACTTATATAGGAGCTTTAAGCATCAAAGTTACAAAAGACACATAAATTTCAATTACAACCCACTTAAAGCTATGAATTAATAGATCCACTCAAGATAATAATGATCCGCTACTTAATGGTTGATTGTAACTGAATTTAAGGCTACCAAAAGTCATCCACAAACTTTCAGCATAGGTCCTCTTGATCTTCCAAAGGTTGGTTCTTAAGTTGGCATATATGCACCCTTGTTTCAACTTGAAAATAAAGCAAAACTAAAGCCCATTAATTGGTTAAGCCAAAACACAATTTCGTCAGCCAATTTTACAAAGGATTGGGTCCTTATTTAAATAAAAGAAACTGCATCAACACGACGCATTAGTCATCCTCCATTTGACCCATATGCAATTCACATCATACCCTCCTTCTTCGAGAAGATTTGTCCCGAATCTTAAGACACTAGTTTTAATGTAAGTTTATTATGATCTTGTGAAGGACTTTTATTTTTTCACAAGTTGAACTAATTCTCTTCCTCCACGATCAAATTCAACTTGATATTTGTTACTTTCCAATGGTTGCAATCCATCGATAACATTGCTTGGCAACAGTACCCCACCTTGATATGTAACAATAAATAATTCCATGCATTGTGTTTGACGAATCTGCTTCTTATCGACGGACCAAATGCATAATAAAGCACTATGAACAAGCTTCCTTTTCAAACAAGGAAGTTGGTGTGTTTCTTTCACATGCTTATCATTTTGTTCCTCTTAAATGACATCACAAACTATAGAAGAAAAAACATTGACGAATAAACTTTCTCTAGTTCCATTTCTTTTTCTTTATTTTCACTTCCATCTGCAGTTTATATTACTTCTTTTTGTATTCTTTCTTTTTCTGTTTTCTCCTTCAGCCTACGTTGATTCTTGCTGACTTGTCTTGGTGTGCTAAATTTCTACTTCTTTTGATGTCCCTCATGCCTCAAATAAAGGGAACGTTCATCAAGATGGAGTGTTTTAAAACGAAGCCATGCCCATACCAAAAGAAGATGATAAGAGTCCATGGGAGCAATATCACATAATACTTCTTTCACACATTGCCATGTACTGAATTTGATCCATGCTTGATCTAGATGAAAGGTTGCTGGTAACTGGAGTTTCTCCACCAATCTTTGGCTCACAACATTATTTTCGCTTCCGTAATCGAATGCAACTAAACATGGATGGCCTTCGGTTAAACACTTTGTATAATAAACTTCCTTTCCTATTCCAAATCTAGATAGCTAGCCTCTGAATACCAAATGATGTGAATCCACATGGTTCGATTGTTTGACTGATCTATCATTGTTGGAATGCTAACAAGCAAGATATTTGACAAATTATTTAAAATGAGAATATGGAACAGAAATTGATAGACATCACACTTCCAAGACTGGAAGATAAGCCTAAGAATTGAAACGCACAAAGGGATAAAGACCTTTGATTAAACTCATGGATTCTTGAATCACTCAGGAACCTAGGAGAACCACTCTCACTAAGATAGATGAGATAAAACTCGTTTATTTTGTTAAAAAAACTCAGCTTGCCTTCATTGATGAAAATGGTTCAACTTATATTGGAGCTTTAGCCATCAGAATTACAAAAGACACATGAATTTCAATATCAACCCGCTTAAAGCTATTAATTGATGATCCACTCAAGCTAATAACGATCTGCTACTTAATGGTTGATTGTAACTGAATTTAAGGCAATCACAAGTCATCCACAAACTTTGACCAAAGGTCCTCTTGATCTTCCAAAGGTTGGTTCTTGAGTTGGCATACGGACCCTTATTTCAACTTGAAGATAAAGCAAAACTAAAGCCCATTAATTGGTTAATCACAAACACAATTTGTTAGCCAATTTTACAAAGCATTGGGCCCTTATTTAAATAAAAGAAACTGCATCAACACGGCGCATTAGTCATCCTCCATTTGACCCATATGCAATTCACATCATACCCTCCTTCTTCGACAAGATTTGTCCCAAATCTTAAGACACTAGTTCTAATGTAAGTTTATTATGATCTTGTGAAGGACTTTTATTTTTTCACAAGTTGAAACTAATTCTCTTCTTCCAGGATCAAATTCAACTTGATATTTGTTACTTTCCAATGGTTGCAATCCGCCGATAACATTTCTTGGCAACAGTACCCCGCCTTGATATGTAACAATAAATAATTCCATGTATTGTGTTTGACGAATTTGCTTCTTACCGACGGACCAAATGCATAATAAAGCACTATGAACAAGCTTCCTTTTTAAACATGGAAGTTGGTGTGTTTCATTCACAGGCTTGTCCTTTTGTTCCCGTAAAATGACATCACAAATAGTAGAAGAAAAAACATTGACGAATAAACTTTCTCTAGTTCCATTTCTTTTTCTTTATTTTCCCTTCCTTCTGCAGTTTATATTACTTCTTTTTCTGTTTTCTCCTTCAGCCTACGTTGATCCTTATTGACTTGTCTTGGTGTCATAAATTTATACTTCATTTGATGTCCCTCATGCCTCAAATAAAGCGAACGTTCATTAAGATGGAGTGTTTTAAAACGCAGCCATGCCCATCCCAAAAGAAGATGATAAGAGTCCATGGGAGCAATATCACATAATACTTCTTTCACACATTGCCATGTACTGAATTTGATCCATGCTTGATCCAGATGAAAGGTTACTGGTAACTGGAGTTTCTCCACCAATCTTTGGCTCACAACATTATTTTCGCTTCCGTAATCGAATGCAACTAAACATGGATGGCCTTCGGTTAAACACTTTGTATAATAAGCTTCCTTTCCTATTCCAAATCTAGATAGCCAGCCTCTGAATACCAAATGATGTGAATCCACATGGTTCGATTTGTTTGACTGATCTATCGTTGTTGGAATGCTAACAAGCAAGATATTTGAGAAATTATTTAAAATGAGAATATGGAACGAAAATTGATAGACATCACACATCCAAGAATAGAAGATAAGCCTGAGAGTTGAAACACACAAAGGGATAAAGGACCTTTGATTAAACTCATGGATTCTTGAATCACTCAAGAACATAGGAGAACCACTCTCACTAAGATAGATGAGATAAAACTCGTTTATTTTGTGAATAAAACTCAGCTTGCCTTCATTGATGAAAATGGTTCAACTTATATGGGAGCTTTAACCATCAGTATTACAAAAGACACATAAATTTCAATATCAACCTACTTAAAGCTATTAATTGATGATCCACTCAAGCTAATAACGATCTGCTACTTAATGGTTGATTGTAACTGAATTTAAGGCAATCACAAGTCATCCACAAACTTTGACCAAAGGTCCTCTTGATCTTCCAAAGGTTGGTTCTTGAGTTGGCATACGGACCCTTATTTCAACTTGAAGATAAAGCAAAACTAAAGCCCATTAATTGGTTAATCACAAACACAATTTGTTAGCCAATTTTACAAAGCATTGGGCCCTTATTTAAATAAAAGAAACTGCATCAACACGGCGCATTAGTCATTCTCCATTTGACCCATATGCAATTCACATCATACCCTCCTTCTTCGACAAGATTTGTCCCAAATCTTAAGACTCTAGTTCTAATGTAAGTTTATTATGATCTTGTGAAGGACTTTTATTTTTTCACAAGTTGAAACTAATTCTCTTCTTCCAGGATCAAATTCAACTTGATATTTGTTACTTTCCAATCGTTGCAATCCGTCGATAACATTTCTTGGCAACACTACCCCACCTTGATATGTAACAATAAATAATTCCATGTATTGTGTTTGACGAATTTGCTTCTTATCGACGGACCAAATGCATAATAAAGCACTATCAACAAGATTCCTTTTTAAAGATGGAAGTTGGTGTGTTTCATTCACAGGCTTGTCCTTTTGTTCCTGTAAAATGACATCACAAACTGTAGAAGAAAAAACATTGACGAATAAACTTTCTCTAGTTCCATTTCTTTTTCTTTATTTTCCCTTCCTTCTGCAGTGTATATTACTTCTTTTTCTATTCTTTCTTTTTCTGTTTTCTCCTTCAGCCTACGTTGATCCTTATTGACTTGTCTTGGTGTCATAAATTTATACTTCATTTGATGTCCCTCATGCCTCAAATAAAGGGAACGTTCATGAAGATGAAGTGTTTTAAAACGAAGCCATCCCATCCCAAAAGAAGATGATAAGAGTCCATGGGAGCAATATCACATAATACTTCTTTCACACATTGCCATGTACTGAATTTGATCCATGCTTGATCCAGATGAAAGGTTGCTGGTTACTGGAGTTTCTCCACCAATCTTTGGCTCACAACATTGTTTTCGCTTCCGTAATCGAATGCAACTAAACATGGATGGCCTTCGGTTAAACACTTTGTATAATAAACTTCTTTTCCTATTCCAAATTTAGATAGCCAGGCTCTGAATACCAAATGATGTGAATCCGCAGGGTTCGATTCGTTTGACTGATCTATCATTGTTGGAATGCTAAAAAGCAAGAAATTTGAGAAATTATTTAAAACGAGAAAATGGAAACATAAAAGAAGATAGAACGAAAATTGATAGACATCACACTTCCAAGAATGGAAGATAAGCCTAAGAGTTGAAACAGACAAAGGGATAAAGGACCTTTAATTAAACTCATGGATTCTTGAATCACTCAAGAACTTAGGAGAATCACTCTCACTAAGATAGATGAGATAAAACTAGTTTATTTTCTGAATAAAACTCAGCTTGCCTTCATTGATGAATGAAAATGGTTCAACTTATCTAGGAGCTTTAACCATCAGAATTACAAAAGACACGTAAAGTTCAATATCAACCCGCTTACAGCTATTAATTGATGATCCACTCAAGCTAATAACGATCCGCAACTTAATGGTTCATTGTAACTGAATTTAAGAATACCAAAAGTCATGACAAACATTGAGCAAAGGTCCTCTTGATCTTCCAAAGGTTGGTTCTTAAGTTGGCATATGGACCCTTATTTCAACTTAAAGATAAAGCAAAACTAAAGCCATTAATTGGTTAAGCACAAACACAATTTGGTCAGCCAATTTTACAAAGCATTGGGCCCTTATTTAAATAAAAGAAATTGCATCCACACGGCGCATTAGTCATCCTCCGTTTCACCCATATGCAATTCACATCATACCCTCCTTTTTCGACAAGATTTGTCCCGAGTCTTAAGACACTAGTTTTAATGTAAGTTTATTATGATCTTGTGAAGGACTTTTATTTTTTCACAAGTTGAAACTAATTCTCTTCTTCCAGGATCAAATTTAACTTGATATTTGTTACTTTCCAATCGTTGCAATCTGTCGATAACATTTCTTGGCAACACTACCCCACCTTGATATGTAACAATAAATAATTCCATGCATTGTGTTTGACGAATTTGCTTCTTATCGAAGAACCAAATGCATAATAAAGCACTATGAACAAGCTTCCTTTTTAAACATGGAAGTTGGTGTGTTTCCTTCACATGCTTATCCTTTTATTCCTGTAAAATGACATCACAAACTGTAGAAGAAAAAACATTGACGAATAAACTTTCTCTAGTTCCATTTCGTTTTCTTTATTTTCCCTTCCTTCTGCAGTTTATATTACTTCTTTTTCTATTCTTTCTTTTTCTATTTTCTCCTTCAGCCTATGTTGATCCTTATTGAATTGTCTTGGTGTCATAAATTTCTACTTCTTTTGATGTCCCTCATGCCTCAAATAAAGGGAACATTCATCAAGATGGAGTGTTTTAAAACGAAGACATGCCCATCCCAAAAGAAGATGACAAAAGTCCACGGGAGCAATATCACATAATACTTCTTTCACACATTGCCATGTATTGAATTTGATCCATGCTTGATCCAGATGAAAGGTTGCGGGGAACTAGAGTTTCTCCACCAATCTTTGGCTCACAACATTGTTTTCGCTTCCGTAATCAAATGCAACTAAACATGGATGCCCTTCGGTTAAACACTTTGTATAATAAACTTCCTTTCCTATTCCAAATCTAGATAGCTAGGCACTGAATACCAAATGATGTGAATCCACAGGGTTCGATTCGTTTGACTGATCTATCATTCTTGGAATCCAAACAAGCAAGAAATTTGAGAAATTATTTAAAACGAGAAAATGGAAACAGAAAAGAAGATGGAACGGAAATTGATAGACATCACACTTCCAAGAATGGAAGATAAGCCTAAGAGTTGAAACACACAAAGGGATAAAGGACCTTTGATTAAACTCATGGATTCTTGAATCACTCAAGAATTTAGGAGAATCACTCTCACTAAGATAGATGAGATAAAACTCGTTTATTTTCTGAATAAAACTCAGCTTGCCTTCATTCATGTAAATGGTTCAACTTATATGGGAGCTTTAACCATCAGAATTACAAAAGACACATAAATTTCAATATCAACGCTCTTAAAGCTATTAATTAATGATCCACTCAAGCTAATAACGATCCGCTACTTAATGGTTAATTCTAATTCAATTTAAGGCTACCACAAGTCATCCACAACCTTTGAGCGAAGGTGCTCTTAATCTTCCAAAGGTTGGTTCTTAAGTTGGCATACAGACCCTTATTACAACTTGAAGATAAAGCAAAACTAAAGGCTATTAATTGGTTAAGCACAAAAACAATTTGGTCAGCCAATTTTACCAAGCATTGGGCCCTTATTTAAATAAAAGAAACTGCATCAACACGGCGCATTAGTCATCCTCCATTTGACCCATATGCAATTCACATCATACCCTCCTTCTTCGACAAGATTTGTCCCGAGTCTTAAGACACTAGTTTTAATGTAAGTTTATTATGATCTTGTGAAGGACTTTTATTTTTTCACAAGTTGAAACTAATTCTCTTCTTCCAAGATCAAATTCAACTTGATATTTGTTATATTCCAATGGTTGTAATCCGCCGATAACATTTCTTGGCAACAGTACCCCACCTTGATATGTAACAATAAATAATTCCATGCATTGTGTTTGACAAATTTGCTTCTTATCGACAAACCAAATGCATAATAAAGCACTATGAACAAGCTTCCTTTTTAAAGATGGAAGTTGGTGTGTTTCATTCACATGCTTATCCTTTTGTTCCTGTAAAATGGCATCACAAACTGTAGAAGAAAAAACATTGACGAATAAACTTTCTCTAATTCCATTTCTTTTTCTTTATTCTCCCTTCCTTCTGCAGTTTATATTACTTCTTTTTCTATTCTTTCTTTTTCTATTTTCTCCTTCAGCCTTTGTTGATCCTTATTGAATTGTCTTGGTGTCATAAATTTCTACTTCTTTTGATGTCCCTCATGCCTCAAATAAAGGGAACATTCATCAAGATTGAGTGTTTTAAAACGAAGACATGCCCATCCCAAAAGAAGATGACAAGAGTCCACGGGAGCAATATCACATAATACTTCTTTCACACATTGCCATGTATTGAATTTGATCCATGCTTGATCCAGATGAAAGGTTGCGGGGAACTAGAGTTTGTCCACCAATCTTTGGCTCACAACATTGTTTTCGCTTCCGTAATCAAATGCAACTAAACATGGATGCCCTTCGGTTAAACACTTTGTATAATAAACTTCCTTTCCTATTCCAAATCTAGATAGCTAGGCACTGAATACCAAATGATGTGAATCCACAGGGTTCGATTCGTTTGACTGATCTATCATTGTTAGAATCCAAACAAGCAAGAAATTTGAGAAATTATTTAAAACGAGAAAATGGAAACAGAAAAGAAGATGGAACGGAAATTGATAGACATCACACTTCCAAGAATGGAAGATAAGCCTAAGAGTTGAAACACACAAAGGGATAAAGGACCTTTGATTAAACTCATGGATTCTTGAATCACTCAAGAATTTAGGAGAATCACTCTCACTAAGATAGATGAGATAAAACTCGTTTATTTTCTGAATAAAACTCAGCTTGCCTTCATTCATGTAAATGGTTCAACTTATATGGGAGCTTTAACCATCAGAATTACAAAAGACACATAAATTTCAATATCAACGCTCTTAAAGCTATTAATTAATGATCCACTCAAGCTAATAACGATCCGCTACTTAATGGTTAATTCTAATTCAATTTAAGGCTACCACAAGTCATCCACAACCTTTGAGCGAAGGTGCTCTTAATCTTCCGAAGGTTGGTTCTTAAGTTGGCATACAGACCCTTATTTCAACTTGAAGATACAGCAAAACTAAAGCCCATTAATTGGTTAAGCACAAACACAATTTGGTCAGCCAATTTTACAAAGCATTGGGCCCTTATTTAAATAAAACAAACTGCATCAACACGTCGCATTAGTCATCCTGCATTTGACCCATATGCAATTCGCATCATACCCTCCTTCTTCGAGAAGATTTGTCTCGAATCTTAAGACACTAGTTTTAATGTAAGTTTATTATGATCTTGTGAAGGACTTTTATTTTTTTACAAGTTGAAACTAATTCTCTTCTTCCAGGATCAAATTCAACTTGATATTTGTTATATTCCAATGGTTGTAATCCGCCGATAACATTTCTTGGCAACACTACCCCACCTTGATATGTAACAATAAATAATTCCATGCATTGTGTTTGACGAATTTGCTTCTTATCGACGGACCAAATGCATAATAAAGCACTATGAACAAGCTTCCTTTTTAAACATGGAAGTTGGTGTGTTTCATTCACATGCTTTTCCTTTTGTTCCTGTAAAATGACATCACAAACTGTAGAAGAAAAAACATTGACGAATAAACTTTCTCTAGTTCCGTTTCTTTTTCTTTATTTTCCCTTCCATCTGCAGGTTATATTACTTCTTTTTCTATTCTTTCTTTTTCTGTTTTCTCCTTCAGCCTACGTTGATCCTTATTGACTTGTCTTGGTGTCATAAATTTATACTTCATTTGATGTCCCTCATGCCTCAAATAAAGGGAACGTTCATGAAGGTGGAGTGTTTTAAAACGAAGCCATGCCCATCCCAAAAGAAGATGATAAAAGTCCATGGGAGCAACATTACATAATACTTCTTTCACACATTGCCATGTACTGAATTTTATCCATGCTTGATCCAGATGAAGGGTTGCGGGGAACTAGAGTTTCTCCACAATTCTTTGGCTCACAACATTGTTTTTGCTTCCGTAATCGAATGCAACTAAACATGGATGCCCTTCGGTTAAACACTTTGTATAATAAACTTCCTTTCCTATTCCAAATCTAGATAGCTAGGCACTGAATACCAAATGAAGTGAATCCGCAGGGTTCGATTCGTTTGACTGATCTATCATTGTTGGAATGCTAAAAAGCAAGAAATTTGAGAAATTATTTAAAACGAGAAGATAAAGCAAAACTAAAGCCCATTAATTGGTCAAGCACAAACACAATTTGGTCAGCCAATTTTACAAAGCATTGGGCCCTTATTTAAATAAAAGAAACTGCATCAACACGGCGCATTAGTCATCCTCCATTTGACCCACGTGCAATTCACATCATACCCTCCTTCTTCGACAAGATTTGTCCCGAATCTTAAGACACTAGTTTTAATGTAAGTTTATTATGATCTTGTGAAGGACTTTTATTTTTTCACAAGTTGGAACTAATTCTCTTCTTCCAGGATCAAATTCAACTTGATATTTGTTACATTCCAATGGTTGCAATCCGTCGATAACATTTCTTGGCAACAGTACCCCACCTTGATATGTAACAATAAATAATTCCATGCATTATGTTCGACAAATTTGCTTCTTATCGACAAACCAAATGCATAATAAAGCACTATGAACAAGCTTCCTTTTTAAACATGGAAGTTGGTGTGTTTCCTTCACATGCTTATCCTTTTGTTCCTGTAAAATGACATCACAAACTGTAGAAGAAAAAACATTGACGAATAAACTTTCTCTAGTTCCATTGCTGTTTCTTTATTTTCCCTTCCTTCTGCAGTTTATATTACTTCTTTTTCTATTCTTTCTTTTTCTATTTTCTCCTTCAACCTATGTTGATCCTTATTGAGTTGTCTTGGTGTCATAAATTTCTACTTCTTTTGATGTCCCTCATGCCTCAAATAAAGGGAACATTCATCAAGATAGAGTGTTTTAAAACGAAGACATGCCCATCCCAAAAGAAGATGACAAGAGTCCACGGGAGCAATATCACATAATACTTTTTTCACACATTGCCATGTATTGAATTTGATCCATGCTTGATCCAGATGAAATGTTGCGGGGAACTAGAGTTTCTCCACCAATCTTTGGCTCACAACATTGTTTTCGCTTCCGTAATCGAATGCAACTAAACATGGATGCCCTTCGGTTAAACACTTTGTATAATAAACTTCCTTTCCTATTCCAAATCTAGATAGCTAGGCACTGAATACCAAATGATGTGAATCCACAGGGTTCGATTCGTTTGACTGATCTATCATTGTTGGAATCCAAACAAGCAAGAAATTTGAGAAATTATTTAAAACGAGAAAATGGAAACAGAAAAGAAGATGGAACAGAAATTGATAGACATCACACTTCCAAGAATGGAAGATAAGCCTAAGAGTTGAAACACACAAAGGGATAAAGGACCTTTGATTAATGTTCTTATGAGGCCAATGGTTGTAGTTCACAAATCACTTGGGGGGCTTCGGGTGGCTGATCTCGGTCCTTCTTCTGGCGCTTCAGGGTGATTCTGGGGCGGAGCAGGTGACCTGCAAAAGACACTCCGATGCCAAAGTCAGCCCTGGTGATGTCAGAGTATCTGAATAATTTAATGCGTAATCAATGCATAGAACAGTGTGCTATTTATACTATTTTACCTGTGGGTCCTACCTGGGATGGGCTTTCTGGCCCAATCAACCCTTCTTTGGCTATTCTTGGATCCAGTGCTTCTTGGGGAAATTACCAGAGGATCCTTTGGGGGTTTCCAGTATTCGGTATTCGGCTATGAGGATCTATGGGGTTGACTGGCTGCGTTGCGAATCTGGGCTACTTGGTGGAGAGGTATCTGGAACGTGGGGTATGGAGGTTGCCGAGGACCGTGCTCTGGGGAAGGTGTTTAGCCAATGCCTGCAGGCTGGCATGACTTTGGTTGGATAACTGGCCACAAGGCTTGGAGTAAGCGGTCATTAAGTTTGCTGGGGTAAGCGGCCATCAGGCTTGCTGGGGGCCGTGTACTTGGGCTGGGACAGGGCTTGGAGTAAGCGGCACCAGGTTTGGAGTAAGCGGCCATCAGGCTTGCTGGGGGCCGTGTACTTGGGCTGGGACATCAGCCTCCCAGTCTTGAGGAGATGTTGACGAAAAGACTTACCGGTGCCGTGTTATTTTGCAATTTTCATTTGTGGGTTAAGGTCGCGTGCCCTATGGCTATACCAGCCTCCCAGTCTTGAGGGAACGGAGTGATGTAAAGACTTACGAGATGACGGTTGGAAAGGGCTTCGTTGCGGAGTGGCCGCTATGTGTGTGCCGGTTTGGGTGTTTTAGGAGTGAGTGGGGGTTTGTAGGTAGCTGTCAGAATGTGTTGCAGGGGTGTCAGGGTGCATTTAATTGATGGGACGTTTGGGTTGCACTGTTTCGCGCCATGGTTCGTTTTTCGAAGGGGTGTGGGCCTTGGGCTTGCACTGTTTGGTGTGTGGTGTGAAAGGGTGCGTGCGTGTTATTTAAGGTTCGTGGGTGGTGGTTGGGTCTCATAGTAGTTGCGTTATTAAATTTGCGAAGAGAGGAATCGGCAGAGAATTGAGCACAGTTGCGTGAATTGGCCGTGTTGTTTATTGTGAAGGTATGTCGTCCTCTTCTCATGGTTCTAATTCCGGGGAGTCGGACGCGAGTTATGGGGAATTGAGGTTGGAGTTCCTCAGCAGCTCGTCTGAGTCTTTACGGATTGAGGTGGAGCGAGAGGTGCGGGAGGACCCGCCAAGCGAGCATGCCGAGTCTCTATGGCCGAAGCGGGACGGGTACTTTTGGGTGGCCGAGGGTGTTAGGAGTTGTTACTCGAAATATAGATGGTCTCGACTGCTTAAATCGTGGCTTAATAGCATTTACCTTTTTGAGAGGGGTTTCGATCCGGATACGATGAGAGTGGAGCGGGTGAGTGCCGTGGAATGTGTCTGCCATGGGCGAGAGGGGGCTTCTTCTGAGTTTTTTTACATGTATTCGTGTATGTTCGTGAAGTTGCACATCCGGTTGCCGTTTGACGCTTTTACGATGGGCGTTCTGAAGCTTCTGAACGTGGCGCCTACTCAGTTGCATCCGAACAGCTGGGGTAGTTTGCAAGCGTTCAGACTGTTGTGTAGGGCGCTTGGGTTGGAGCCGACGGCCGAGAGCTTCCTGTATTTTTACGTAACGAGGCCAAGGGATCCGTGTAGCTAGTTGTCGTTGGTGGGCAGACCAAGGATTTGTGTGCTGGATGGCTTCACCCAATCCTTCAAGAATTTTAAAGATGGGTTCTTCCGTGTGCGGATGGAGGTAGGGCATGAGCCGTGGTACTTGGATGGGGCGGGTGTGGCGAGGTTTCCGCTGTATTGGACGAGTTCGCCTACTAAGTTGGAGGTGGTGAGTAGGGATATGTTGGATGCGAGCAGTAGGCGGGTTGTAGAAGTGTTGGAGAGATTGCCGCCTAGGGCCCCCGGGAAGTGGATAGTGTGTTGCTACTTGACGGATGATCCGGGGCGGGACGTTTGTGGTATGTTCTCTTGTAACTATAGGGGTTCTCGTTGGACTAATCTGAATATGTTGCGTTTTTGCAGGTGTGATGGCTCATTACGCGAAGAAGGCGTGGGCTTATGAAGATTTATTTGCGAAAATCAGGGATCAGTTAGCGGCTTCTTCGAAAGGGGAGGGTTCTTCGAAGGCGGCTGCTTTGGCGGGTCCTGTGGTGGAGACGGTTCGTCCTGCTGCGAAAAGGCCGGCTGTTTCAAAGTTAAAGGGGGTTGGTAAAGATCGGAAAAGGTTAAGGGCTCTTGCTAAGACGGGAGGTGTCGCACCTGGTGGAACGAACAATCCAGACTTGGGTGGATTTGAGAAGGAGAAGGTGCAGATGAGGAAGGGAGTGGCGATTAAGCTAACAGACCCGGAGGTTGCACTTGTTGAGGCTGCCGATCCTGGGTTGATTATGAGGGCATGGAACGAGTATACGTCTCGTGGGCTCGTGTTGGGGCGTCGGCTGTCGGCCATGCTGCAGGAAGAGATAGCTGCAGGTGACAAGAAGAAATTAGCCGACGAGTTGGCTGCTTTGAAAGTGCAGGTGGAACTTGATCAACGCACGTAGGATGAGGAGAAGAAGAAGTTGGAGGCCGAAGTGAAGAAGTTGAAGGTAGGCATGTTGGCTGCAGAGAAATAATTGAAGTTGAAGCAGGTGGAGGTAGATGAGTTGCAGGCGAGGAGGAAGGCGGAGTCTGAGGAGGCGGCGGACGAAATTAGCGGCTTACAGTAGGCCGTGTATACTGAACATGTGAAGGGCTTTGAGAAGGCGCTGAGGCAAGCAGAGTTTTTGTATAAGGAGGTCTCTGTCACCGACTGCCGTTTCAATGTAAATTTGGACATCTACGATAACAAGATGTTGGATGTGGCAGAGATCAGCAAGCTGAAGGCTGTTGCCGAGGGCGAGGAGGCGGCGTAGGATGAGGAGGGGACTTTACTGACGACTCCATTGCATGTTGGTGATGATCGTGCTTCCAACGAGGAAGAGGTGGGTGAGGAGGTCGAGGCCGAGGCTGTTGATGGGGGTAATGGTGCGGGGGAGGAGTAGTGCTGTTGTTCTGTTTTTTGGGGGCGAGGACGCCGGCATCTTTTTGATTTTGTAATGTTAGAGAGCTTTAGTTTGTGTTTGGGTCCTTTTTGCATTGTTAATCGTAAATGGCCGCTATGTATTGGTTTGTAATGGGAACTTGTTTGGAAATTAATGTTAAAAGTTTTTATTCATCTGTTGTTTTACGCTGCATGTTGCTATACTTCTTGCGTAGTTGATATCTGTTGTGTATTTACGCGGTTAGGGACGTGATTCGCTTAATATATGATGCGCTTGGGTAGGTGTGTTTGGTTTTTACTATCGACCAGCAGTAGTTGGGGTAGCGATT
Organism: Vigna unguiculata; assembly: GCF_037176805.1. Lineage (NCBI taxonomy): Eukaryota > Viridiplantae > Streptophyta > Magnoliopsida > Fabales > Fabaceae > Vigna > Vigna unguiculata. Next base: position 12,115,794 of record NC_140793.1, on the reverse strand, counting down.
GGGGATGTTAGTGGTTGATATCGATCAACGGCACTGAGGGTAGTGGCTGGGAATGTTAGTTTTAATATCGACCAGCGGCACTTAGAGTAGTGGCTGGGAGTGTTAGCTTTAGTATCGACCAGCGGCACTTAGAGTAGTGGCTGGGAGTGTTAGCTTTGCTGTCGACCAGCGGCACTTAGAGTAGTGGCTGGGAGTGTTAGCTTTGGTATCGACCAGCGGCACTTAGAGTAGTGGCTAGGAGTTGCAATTAGGACAATGCTGAGTAATGGATTTCTTGATATATTGGTGGGGATGCCTCGTTAAAACCTTCTTGGCCAAAACCCTCCTTAGGGAAAAATGCCAGGGGAGGAAAGAGTACATCCAATTACAAGTATTGTTCAGCTAAAATACAACTTTAAATGTGAAATGTTCCAAGTGCTGGGTAGTGGTTCTCCAGAAAGCTTCTCCAGACGGTATGCTCCTTTGCCGACGTCCTGTAGTACACGGAATGGGCCTTCCCAGTTTGGCGAGAACTTGCCTTCGTGTTTCCTTGCTTTGCTGGTCATCCTCCATACTAAGTCGCCCTTGTGGAGAGAGCGTGGTTTGAGCTTAGAGTTGTATCTTCTAGCGGCTCTTAATTTGGTCGCAAGGTCATGGATGCGTGCCTTTTCTCGTGCTTCGTATAGAAGGTCGAGATGGGTGTTCATACAATCGTCATTGGTCTGGTCGCTATGGTGTTGTTGGCGCAGGGATGGTTGTCCGATTTCCACGGGAATCATGGCGTCGGTGCCGTAGACAAGGGTGTATGGTGCCTCGTGGGTAGAGGATTGGGGCGTGCATCTATATGCCCAAAGTACTTCGAGGAGTTCGTCTGGCCATTTGCCCTTTGCCCCGTCAAGTCGTCTCTTGAGTTGGCCGAGGATGACTTTGTTCGCGGCTTCTGCTTGGCCGTTTGTTTGGGGGTGCTCGACGGAACTGGTGACGTGTGTGATTTTCAAGTTGCGGTAGAATTCGGTGAGGCCTTTGTCTATGAATTGGCGGCCGTTGTCAGTTATGATGGTGTGAGGGATACCATAGCGGCAGATGATGTTCTTCCAGACGAAACGCTGTACCTGATTGGCAGTTATGGTGGCAAGGGGTTCTGTCTCGATCCATTTGGAGAAGTAATCAACGGCGACAAGTAGGAATTTGACCTGCCCTTTCCCTGGTGCAAAAGGCCCGATTATGTCCATTCCCCATTTGGAGAATGGCCATGGTGAGGATACGTGGTGAAGTTCTTCCTGGGGTACGTGCGTGACGGGGCCGTGCTTTTGACATTGAGCGCATTTTCTAACATAAGTGGTGCAATCTCCCTCCATTGTCGGCCAATAATAACCGGCGCGCAATATTCTGGCGGCCATGGTCTTGGGACCAGAGTGATAGCCGCAAACGCCTTGATGTATTTCTTGCATGACGTAGTCGGCTTGATCACGGGTAATGCATTTGAGCAACGGTCTGCTGAAGCCGCGTCTAAATAGTTCGCCGTCGACTAAAATATAGCGCGCTGCTTTTCGGGTCCATCCCTTGTCTGCGTTAGCCGGGGTGGTTCCGTCTTCGAGGTATGTGACAAAAGGTTCCATCCAGGTGCCGGAGGTGGTAATGTTGAGGCACTGATTGGTTTGCTCGATGGATGGAATGCTGAGGGTGTGTTGCAAAAGCGACTTGTATCGCCCCTTCTTCTTGGTGCTGGCAAGCTTGGAGAGAATGTCGGCTCTGGTGTTGTTACTTCTGGGGACATGTTCGATCTTGAATGCCTCGAAGTGTTCGATTAGGGCGGTTACCGCGTGGTAGTATTGTGAGAGTAGGGCGTCTTTGACTTGATACTTGCCATTGAGGTGTCCTACTGTGAGCTTGGAGTCTGTTTTGCAAAGTAGCTTCTTTGCGCCAACGTCGCGCGCTAGGTTGAGGCCGGCTATTATGGCTTCATATTCTGCTTGATTGTTGGACGTTTTGAAATTGAAGTGGAGGGATTGCTCGACAAGGACGTCGCCGGGACCTTCTAGTACTATTCCCGCCCCGGCACCTTGGGGGTTTGAGGAGCCATCTACATGCATTGTCCACCAAGTGTCTTGGGTGGCTGGGTGGTTCTGGAGGTCGTTGGTGAAGTCTGCCAACCATTGCGCTTTGATGGGGCCGTGTGGCTCGTAGAGGATGTTGAATTCGGACAATTCGATGGCCCACGAAGATAGCCGCCCTGCCAAATCTGGTTTTTGGAGGATCATGTGCACAGGGTGATCTGTTTTGACGATGACGGTGTGGGACTGAAAGTATGGGCGCAGTCGTCGTGCTGCAGTTATCAATGCGAGGGCTATTTTTTCAATCATCTGGTAGCGTGTTTCCGGGTCTTGGAGGATTCGGCTGGTGAAATATATGGGTTGTTGGGTGTTGTCTTTCTCTTGGACGAGGGCGGCGCTGAGTGCGCCCGCAGATGCTGCTATGTATATGATGAGGGGAAAGCTGAGGTCTGGTTTAGTGAGAATCGGGGGGGTGGTTAGCATCTGTTTCAAGGTGTTGAAGTTTTGCTCGCAGGTTTCGTCCCAAACGAATCTGGCTGATTTCTTTAGGAGCTTGATCATTGGTTTGGTTTTGTCAGCCAACTTGGGGAGGAAACGTGAGATAGCGGTTAACCTGCCCACTAGGCGTTGCACTTCTTTGACGTTCGTGGGACTTCTCATGTCGATTATTGCTTGGCATTTTTCAGGGTTGGCCTCGATTCCGCGTTGCGTGAGCATGAAACCGAGGAACTTGCCGCTATCGACCCCAAAGGTACATTTCTCGGGGTTGAGTCTGATGTTGTATGCTCGTAAAGCCTTGAAGACTTCTGCCAAATCTGCTGAGTGCTGCCTGGGGTTGGGGGACTTTACGATGATATCATCTACGTAAACTTCCACTGTTCGGCCGAGGAGTGGGTGAAAAACTCTATCCATGAGGCGCTGGTACGTTGCGCCCGCGTTCTTGAGGCCAAAGGGCATGACCTTATAGAAAAGGTTGGCTGCCTCGGTGATGAAAGCGGTTTTGAGCTTGTCCTCATCGGCCATTGGTATCTGATTGTAGCCGGAATAGGCATCCAGGAAGCTTAGTACCGCGTGCCCCGCAGCTCCGTCGACTAGTCTGTCGATGCTAGGAAGCGGGTATGCATCTCTGGGGCATGCTTTGTTTAAGTCTGTGTAGTCGACGCACATGCGCCACTTGCCGTTGGGTTTCTTCACCAGTACTACGTTTGCTAGCCATGTTGTGTACTGGGCTTCACCGACGAATCCGGCCTGCTTGAGTTTATCCGCTTCCTCGATTGCAGCTTGTCTTCTGCTTTCTCCGAGTTTCCTCTTCTTCTGTGAAACGGGTTTGGCGTTGGGGAAGACGGACAGCCTGTGGGAGGCTACCCTGGGATGTACACCAGGGAGATCTGCGGCGGACCATGCGAAGAGATCGGCGCTCTGTGTGAGGACGTTTTCGATGTGGTGCTCTTCGCCTTTGGGAAGGGTGGTGCCAATCTGGAGGAATCGATTTGGCTGCGGGAGGGGAAAGTGTCTTATGTCCCCAACGGGCTCGACCCTGGCTTCAGAGTTTACCCTTGGGTCGAGGTCGTCGCCTGCCAAGGTTGCCTTGCTCTGGGATTGCTCGATATTGTGGGTTGTCAAGGGTGGGTGGGGGAGTTTTAGGCTTGCTATATAGCATTCCCTGGCGGCGCGCTGATCACCGTGTACCGTGATTATATCACCCTGCGAGGATGGGAATTTCATGGCGAGGTGCGGGGTGGATACAATGGCTCCCAAGGCGTTGATGGACGGTCTTCCCAACAGTATGTTGTAAGATGTGTGCGCTTCCACAACTAGGTAGCGAATGGGTATGGTTTTCGTTTGCCTTCCCTCTCCAAACGTAGTATGGAGGTCGATATACCCTTTGGTCGGGACCCTTTCTCCTGAGAAACCGTATATTGGTTCATTATGGGGAGTGAGGTCGGCTAAGGGTATCTGCAGTTTGTTGAAAGTTTTCCAATATAAGATATCCACAGAGCTTCCTTGGTCGATGAGCACTTTCTTGACCGCGAAGTTTTCTACTTCTATAGTTATGACCATGGGGTCGTCTTGGTTGGGGTCGGTGCCTTGAAACTCTGAGTCTGAGAAGGTGATGGGTGGCATCCTTCTTATCGTTCTGCTAGACACAGCGTGTACTGATTGGACTGCTCTAAGGTGCCTTTTCCTGGACGAGGATGACCTCCCTCCTCCGGCGAACCCACCAGATATGGTGTTGATTGTTGCGCGTAAGGGTGGTCTCTCGTCAGTTCGCCTGGGTTGTTGCTGTGCTGGTGCGCGCTGCTCTGTGTGTTGGGTTCTTGCGGGTTCTCTTCTCGGCTCTCTATGCTCAGTTCGCCGGTTTGTTCGTCGCTCGACTCGCCTATTGTCATTCCTCTCGTATCGAGGTCTGTGAGAGCTTTCCCCGGCTTCTCTTATGTAATGTTTGAGATGTCCGGCTCGTACGAGTTCTTCTATCTTGTCTCGCAGGGTATCACATTCATCAGTCGTGTGGCCGTTGTTGCGATGGTAGTGGCAGTACTTGCTTAGGTCCGCATTAGGTGGATTTTGGTACTTTCTGGGCGGGGGAATGAGTTCGGCTTGCAGCACTTCATCGAGTATGCGGGACCTGGGTGCGTTCAAGGGAGCGTAGTTGGAGAACTTAGCGGGTCTTCGCTCCATCGGGCGGTTCTGTTCACGTTGGGGGGGGCTCTTTATTAGGTTTCCTGATGTTGGTGTGTGCTAAAGGGGTTTGAGCGTTACTTTGGTATCGCCTCATGTCCTCTACTCTGATGAACATGGCTGCTCTCTTCTTGAGCTCCTGCATGCTTATGGGGGGGCGCATTGCTAACTCATCAGCGAAGGGTTCGGGACAGAGGGAGGTCATCATGTACATTAGTATGAGATTGGGGGTGAGGTCCTTGATTTTCATGGCTATGGCGCCGAATCTGTCGATGAAAACTCGGAGAGGTTCCCCCTCCTCTTGTCTGAGATTGAGGAGGGCAATTGTGGTGAGGTCGTGGCGACGACTTGTGTCGAACTGGGTGGTGAAGGTGGTGGTAAGTGTGGTGAAGGAGTCAATGGTGTAGGGAGGAAGGCTCATGAACCAATCTAAAGCTGATCCTCGGAGGGCTACTGAAAACGATTTACACAGGACGGCATCGTCCGTTGAATATAACCCTACAGGCCTCACTCGTCTGGGTCCGTTGTGCCATCGTAAGTCACGGTGGGCGCTTTCCATTTATGGGGTAGGGGAGTTTCTGTGATCCCATCTATGAAGGGGTGGCGGCGGTTCCTCTTCGACGCGAAGGAGCTGTAGTTACCTCCTGTCGTTGGCCCGGTGGGTTTGTATTCGCTTTCGTCTTCAGTTGGATGGATGTCAACTCTTGAGTGGGGAGGGGCAGTGACCCTTGAATTTGGGGGGACATCCGCCCTTGACCGAGGTTGGTAGGGGTCCCCGGCCGCATGGTCTGCTTCCATCTTCTGTCTAAGGCGAGAATTTTCCTCCCTCAATGCCTCCATTTCATCTGCGTTTCTTTTCTTGTACTCCGCGAATTCTTGTTGCATCCTGGCTTGGGCTTCCGGAATGCGGGAAATCTCCGATGCTGGTCCGGGGTCCCCAGCTTCAGCAGTTGGGACCACGGGGGGGACGTCTGCTGTCCTGCTTCTTGTTGAAACCATCTTGTCTTCTTGGATTGTTGTCCTCGATCTGTGAAGTACTCTTCGGCCCCACGGTGGGCGCCAAATGTTCTTACGAGGCCAAAGGTTGTAGTTCACAAATCACTTGGGGGGCTTCGGGTGGCTGATCTCGGTCCTTCTTCTGGCGCTTCAGGGTGATTCTGGGGCGGAGCAGGTGACCTGCAAAAGACACTCCGATGCCAAAGTCAGCCCTGGTGATGTCAGAGTATCTGAATAATTTAATGCGTAATCAATGCATAGAACAGTGTGCTATTTATACTATTTTACCTGTGGGTCCTACCTGGGATGGGCTTTCTGGCCCAATCAACCCTTCTTTGGCTATTCTTGGATCCAGTGCTTCTTGGGGATATTACCAGAGGATCCTTTGGGGGTTTCCGGTATTCGGTATTCGGCTATGAGGATCTATGGGGTTGACTGGCTGCGTTGCGAATCTGGGCTACATGGTGGAGAGGTATTTGGAACGTGGGGTATGGAGGTTGCCGAGGACCGTGCTCTGGGGAAGGTGTTTAGCCAATGCCTGCAGGGTGGCATGACTTTGGTTGGATAACTGGCCACAAGGCTTGGAGTAAGCGGTCATTAAGTTTGCTGGGGTAAGCGGCCATCAGGCTTGCTGGGGGCCGTGTACTTGGGCTGGGACAGGGCTTGGAGTAAGCGGCACCAGGTTTGGAGTAAGCGGCCATCAGGCTTGCTGGGGGCCGTGTACTTGGGCTGGGACAATTAAACTCATGGATTCTTGAATCACTCAAGAACTTAGGAGAATCATTCTCACTAAGATAGATAAGATAAAACTCGTTTATTTTCTGAATAAAACTCAGCTTGCCTTCATTGATGAAAATGGTTAAACTTATATAGGAGCTTTAACCATCAGAATTACAAAAGACACATAAATTTCAATATCAACCCGCTTAAAGCTATTAATTAATGATCCACTCAAGCTAATAATGATCCGCTACTTAATGGTTAATTCTAATTCAATTTAAGGCTACCACAAGTCATCCACAAACTTTGAGCGAAGGTGCTCTTAATCTTCCAAAGGTTCGTTCTTAAGTTGGCATACGGACCCTTATTACAACTTGAAGATAAAGCAAAACTAAAGGCTATTAATTGGTTAAGCACAAAAACAATTTGGTCAGCCAATTTTACCAAGCATTGGGCCCTTATTTAAATAAAAGAAACTGCATCAACACGGCGCATTAGTCATCCTCCATTTGACCCATATGCAATTCACATCATACCCTCCTTCTTTGACAAGATTTGTCCCGAGTCTTAAGACACTAGTTTTAATGTAAGTTTATTATGATCTTGTGAAGGACTTTTATTTTTTCACAAGTTGAAACTAATTCTCTTCTTCCAGGATCAAATTCAACTTGATATTTGTTATATTCCAATGGTTGTAATCTGCCGATAACATTTCTTGGCAACAGTACCCCACCTTGATATGTAACAATAAATAATTCCATGCATTGTGTTTGACAAATTTGCTTCTTATCGACAAACCAAATGCATAATAAAGCACTATGAACAAGCTTCCTTTTTAAACATGGAAGTTGGTGTGTTTCCTTCACATGCTTATCCTTTTGTTCCTGTAAAATGACATCACAAACTGTAGAAGAAAAAACATTGACAAAAAAATTTTCTCTAGTTCCTTTTCTTTTTCTTTATTTTCCATTCCTTCAGCAGTTTATATTACTTCTTTTTCTATTCTTTCTTTTTCTGTTTTCTCCTTCAGCCTACGTTGAACCTTACTGACTTGTCTTGGTGTCATAAATTTCTACTTCGTTTGATGTACCTCATGCCTCAAATAAAGCAAACGTTCATCAAGATGTAGTATTTTAAAACGAAGCCATGCCCATCCCAAAAGAAGATGACAAAAGTCCATGGGAGCAATATCACATAGTACTTCTTTCACACATTGCCATGTACTGAATTTGATCCATGCTTGATCCAGATGAAAGGTTACTGTAACTGGAGTTTCTCCACCAATCTTTGGCTCACAACATTGTTTTCGCTTCCGAAATCGAATGCAACTAAACATGGATGACCTTCGGTTAAACAATTTGTATAATAAACTTCCTTTCCTATTCCAAATCTAGATAGCCAGACTCTAAATAGCAAATGATGTGAATCCACAGGGTTCGATTCGTTTGACTGATCTATCATTGTTGGAATGCTAAAAATCAAGAAATTTGAGAAATTATTTAAAACGAGAAAATGGAAACATAAAAGAAGATGGAACGGAAATTGATAGACATCACATTTCCAAGAATGGAAGATAAGCCTAAGAGTTGAAACACACAAAGGGATAAAGGACCTTTGATTAAACTCATGGATTCTTGAATCACTCAAGAACTTAGGAGAATCCCTCTCACTAAGATAGCTGAGATAAAACTAGTTTATTTTCTGAATAAAACTTAGCTTGCCTTCATTGATGAAAATGGTTCAACTTATATACGAGCTTTAACCATCAAAATTATAAAGGACATATAAAGTTCAATATCAAGCCGCTAAAAGCTATTAATTAATGATCCACTCAAGCTAATAATGATCCGCTACTTAATGGTTGATTGTAACTGAATTTAAGGCTACCATAATTCATCCACAAACTTTGAGCAAAGGTCCTCATGATCTTCCAATGGTTGGTTCTTAAGGTTGCATATGGACCCTTATTTCAGCTTGAAGATAAAGCAAAACTAAAGCCCATTAATTGGTTAAGCACAAACACAATTTGGTCAGCCAATTTTACGAAGCATTGGGCCCTTATTTAAATAAAACAAACTGCATCAACACGGCGCATTAGTCATCCTGCATTTGACCAATATGCAATTCGCATCATACCCTCCTTCTTCGAGAAGATTTGTCTCGAATCTTAAGAAACTAGTTTTAATGTAAGTTTATTATGATCTTGTGAAGGACTTTTATTTTTTCACAAGTTGAAACTAATTCTCTTCTTCCAGGATCAAATTCAACTTGATATTTGTTACTTTCCAATGGTTGCAATCCGTCGATAACATTTCTTGGCAACAATACCCCACCTTGATATGTAACAATAAATAATTCCATGCATTGTATTTGACGAATTTGCTTCTTATCGACGGACCAAATGCATAATAAAGCACTATGAACAAGCTTCCTTTTTAAACATGGAAGTTGGTGTGTTTCATTCACATGCTTATCCTTTTGTTCCTGTAAAATGACATCACAAACTGTAGAAGAAAAAATCATTGACGAATAAACTTTTTCTAGTTCCACTTCTTTATTTTCCATTCCATCTACAGTTTATATTACTTCTTTTTCTATTCTTTCTTTTTCTGTTTTCTTCTTCAGCCTACGTTGATCCTTACTGACTTGTCTTGATGTCATAAATTTCTACTTCTTTTGATGTCCCTAATACCTCAAATAAAGGGAACGTTCATCAAGATGAAGTGTTTTAAAACGAAGCCATGCCCATCCCAAAAGAAGATGACAAGAGTCCATGGGAGAAATATAAGATAATACTTGTTTCACAAATTGCCATGTACTGAATTTGATCCGTGCTTGATCCAGATGAAAGGTTGCTGGTAACTGGAGTTTCTCCACCAATCTTTGGCTCACAACATTGTTTTCGCTTCCGTAATCGAATGCAAGTAAACATGGATGGCCTTCGGTTAAACACTTTGTATAATAAACTTCGTTTCCTATTCCAAATCTAGATAGCCAGGGTCTGAATAGTAAATGATGTGAATCCACAATGTTCAATTGGTTTAACTGATCTATCATTGTTGGAATGCTAACAAGCAAGAAATTTGAGAAATTATTTAACACGAGAAAATCGAAACATAAAAGAAGATGGAACGGAAATTGATAGATATCACACTTCGAAGAATGGAAGATAAGCCTAAGAGTTCAAACACACAAAGGGATAAAGGACCTTTGATTAAACTCATGGATTCTTGAATCACTCAAGAACTTAGGAGAATCACTCTCACTAAGATAGATGAGATAAAACTCGTTTATTTTCTGAATAAAACTCAGCTTTCCTTTATTGATGAAAATGGTTCAACTTATATAGGAGCTTTAAGCATCAGAATTACAAAAGACACATAAATTTCAATTACAACCCACTTAAACCTATTAATTAATAAATCCACTCAAGCTAATAATGATCTGCTATTTAATGGTTGATTGTATCTTAATTTAAGGCTACCAAAAGACATCCACAAACTTTCAGCAAAGGTCCTCTTGATCTTCCAAAGGTTGGTTCTTAAGTTGGCATACAGACCCCTATTTCAACTTGAAAATATTACAAAACTAAAGCCCATTAATTGGTTAAGCCAAAACACAATTTGGTCGGCCAATTTTACAAAGCATTGGGTCCTTATTTAAATAAAAGAAACTGCATCAACACGGCGCATTAGTCATCCTCCATTGGACCCATATGCAATTCACATCATACCCTCATTCTTTGAGAAGATTTGTCCCGAATCTTAAGACACTAGTTTTAATGTAAGTTTATTATGATCTTGTGAAGGACTTTTATTTTTTCATAAGTTGAAACTAATTCTCTTGTTCTAGGATCAAATTCAACTTGATATTTGTTACTTTATATTGGTTGCAATTTGTCGATAACATTTCTTGGCAACAGTACCCAACCTTCATATGTAACAATAAATAATTCCATGCACTCTGTTTGAGAATCTGCTTCTTATCGACGAACCAAATGCATGATAAAGCACTATGAACAAGCTTCCTCTTCAAACATGGAAGTTGGGGTGTTTCCTTCACATGCTTATCCTTTTGTTCCTGTAAAATGACATCACAAACTGTAGAAGAAGAAACATTGACGAATAAACTTTCTCTAGTTCCACTTCTTTTTCTTTATTTTCCCTTCCTTCTGTAGTTTATATTACTTCTTTTTCTATTCTTTCTTTTTCTGTTTTCTTCTTCAGCCTACGTTGATCCTTACTGACTTGTCTTAGTGTCATAAATTTCTACTTCTTTTGATGTCCCTCATGCCTCAAATAAAGGGAACGTTCATCAAGATGAAGTGTTTTAAAACGAAGCCATGCCATCCCAAAAGAAGATGACAAGAGTCCATGGGAGAAATATAAGATAATACTTCTTTCACACATTTCCATGTATTGAATTTGATCCATGCTTGATCCAGATGAAAGGTTGTTGGTAACTGGAGTTTCTCCACCAATCTTTGGCTCACAACATTGTTTTCTCTTCCGTAATCGAATGCAAGTAAACATGGATGGCCTTTGGTTAAACACTTTGTATAATAAACTTCCTTTCCTATTCCAAATCTAGATAGCCAGGGTCTAAATAGTAAATTATGTGAATCCACAGGGTTCGATTGGTTTGACTGATCTATCATTGTTGGAATGCTAACAAGCAAGAAATTTGAGAAATTATTTAAAACGAGAAAATCGAAACATAAAAGAAGATGGAACGGAAATTGATAGATATCACACTTCCAAGAATGGAAGATAAGCCTAAGAGTTGAAACACACAAAGGGATAAAGGACCTTTGATTAAACTCATGGATTCTTGAATCACTCAAGAACTTAGGAGAATCACTCTCACTAAGATAGATAAGATAAAATTCATTTATTTTCTGAATAAAACTCAGCTTGCCTTCATTGATAAAAATGGTTAAACTTATATAGGAGCTTTCACCATCAGAATTACAAAAGACACATAAATTTCAATATCATCCCGCTTAGAGCAATTAATTAATGATCCACTCAAGCTAATAACGATCCCCTACTTAATGGTTGATTGTAAATGAATTTAAGGCTACCAAAAGGCATCCACAAACTTTGAGCAAAGGTCCTCTTGATCTTCCAAAGGTTGGTTCTTAAGTTGGCATATGGACACTTATTTCAACTTGAAGATAAAGCAAAACTAAAGCCCATTAATTGGTTATGCACAAACACAATTTGGTCAGCCAATTTTACAAAGCATTGGGCCCTAATTTAAATAAAAGAAACTACATCAACACGGCGCATTAGTCATCCTGCATTTGACCCATATGCAATTCGCATCATACTCTCCTTCTTCGAGAAGATTTGTCTCGAATCTTAAGACACTAGTTTTAATGTAAGTTTATTATGATCTTGTGAAGGACTTTTATTTTTTCACAAGTTGAAACTAATTCTCTTCTTCCCCGATCAAATTCAACTTGATAGTTTTTACTCTCCAATGGTTGCAATCCGTCGATAACATTTCTTGGCAACAGTACCCCACCTTGATATGTAACAATAAATAATTCCATGCATTGTGTTTGACGAATTTGCTTCTTATCGACGGACCAAATGCATAATAAAGCACTATGAACAAGCTTCCTTTTTAAACATGGAAGTTGGTGTGTTTCATTCACATGCTTTTCCTTGTTCCTGTAAAATGACATCACAAACTATAGAAGAAAAAACATTGACGAATAAACTTTCTCTAGTTCAATTTATTTTTCTTTATTTTCCATTCCATCTACAGTTTATAATACTTTTTGTTCTGTTCTTTCTTTTTCTGTTTTCTCCTTCAGCCTACGTTGATCCTTACTGACTTGTCTTCGTGTCATAAATTTCTACTTTTTTTGATGTCCTTCATGCCTCAAATAAAGGAAACGTTCATCAAGATGGAGTGTTTTAAAACGAAGCTACGCCCATCCCAAAAGAAGAAGACAAGAGTCCATGGGAGAAATATCACATAATACTTCTTTCACACATTGCCATGTACTGAATTTGATCCATGCTTGATCCAGATGAAAGGTTGCTGGTAACTGGAGTTTCTCCACCAATCTTTGGCTCACAACATTGTTTTCGCTTCCGTAATCGAATGCAACTAAACATGGATGGCCTTCGGTTAAACACTTTGTATAATAAACTTCCTTTCCTATTCCAAATCTAGATAGCCAGGCTCTGAATACCAAATGATGTGAATCCACAGGGTTCGATTCGTTTGACTGATCTATCATTGTTGGAACGCTAACAAGCAAGAAATTTGAGAAATTATTTAAAACGAGAAAATGGAAACATAATAGAAGATGGAACGGAAATTGATAGACATCACACTTCGAAGAATGGAAGATAAGTCTAAGAGTTGAAACACACAAAGGGATAAAGGACCTTTGATTAAACTCATGGATTCTTGAATCACTCAAGAACTTAGGAGAATCACTCTGACTAAGATAGATGAGATAAAACTCGTTTATTTTCTGAATAAAACTCAGCTTGCCTTCACTGATGAAAATGGTTCAACTTATACAGGGGCTTTAACCATCAGAATTACAAAAGACATAAATTTCAATATCATCCCGCTTAGAGCTATTAATTAAGGATCCACTCAAGCTAATAACGATCCGCTACTTAATGGTTGATTGTAACTGAATTTAAGGGTACAAAAAGTCATCCACAAACTTTGACCAATGGTCCTCTTGATCTTCCAGAGGTTGGTTCTTAAGTTGGCATATGGACTCTTATTTCAACTTTAAGATAAAGCAAAACTAAAGCCCATTAATTGGTTAAGCACAAACACAATTTAGTCAACCAATTTTACAAAGCATAGGGCCCTTATTTAAATAAAAGAAACTGCATCAATACGGCGCATTAGTCATCCCGCATTTGACCCATATACAATTCGCATCATACCCTCCTTCTTCGAGAAGATTTGTCTCGAATCTTAAGACACTAGTTTTAATGTAAGTTTATTATGATGTTGTGAAGGACTTTTATTTTTTCACAAGTTGAAACTAATTCTCTTCTTCCAGAATCAAATTCAACTTGATAGTTGTTACTCTCCAATGGTTGCAATCCGTCGATAAGATTTCTTGGCAACAGTACCCCACCTTGATATGTAACAATAAATAATTCCATGCATTGTGTTTGACGAATTTGCTTTTTATCGACGGACCAAATGCATAATAAATCACTATGAACAAGCTTCCTTTTTAAACATGGAAGTTGGTGTGTTTCATTCACATGCTTATCCTTTTGTTCCTGTAAAATGACATCACAAACTGAGAAGAAAAAACATTGACGAATAAACTTTCTCTAGTTCCATTTCTTTTTCTTTATTTTCCATTCCATCTACAGTTTATAATACTTCTTTTTCTATTCTTTCTTTTTCTGTTTTCTCCTTCAGCCTACGTTGATCCTTATTGACTTGTCTTGGTGTCATAAATTTTTACTTCTTTTGATGTCCTTCATGCCTCAAATAAAGGGAACGTTCATCAAAATGAGTGTTTTAAAACGAAGCTACGCCCATCCCAAAAGAAGAAGACAAGAGTCCATGGGAGAAATATCACATAATACTTCATTCACACATTGCCATGTACTGAATGTGATCCATGCTTGATCCCAATGAAAGGTTGCTGGTAACTGGAGTTTCTCCACCAATTTTTGGCTCAAAATATTGTTTTCGCTTCCGTAATCGAATGCAACTATACATTGATGGCCTTCGGCTAAAAACTTTGTATTCCAAATCTAGATAGCTAGGCTCTGAATAGCAAATGATGTGCATTCACAGGGTTCGATTCGTTGGACTGATCTATCGTTGTTGGAATGCTATCAAGCAAGAAATTTGAGAAATTATTTAAAACGAGAAAATAGAAACATAAAAGAAGATGGAACGAAAATTGATCGACATCACACTTCCAAGAATGGAAGATAAGCCTAAGAGTTGAAACACACAAAGGGATAAAGGACCTTTGATTAAACTCATGGATTCTTGAATCACTCATGAACTTAGGAGAATCACTCTCACTAACATAGATGAGATAAAACTCGTTTATTTTCAGAATAAAACTCAGCTTGCCTTCACATATAAAAATGGTTCAACTTATATAGGAGCTTTAACCATCAGAATTACAAAAGACACATAAATTTCAATATCATCCCGCTTAAAGCTATTAATTAATGATCCACTCAAGCTAATAACGATCTGCTACTTAATGGATGATTGTAACTGAATTTAAGGCTATTAAAAGTCATCCACAAACTTTGAGCAAAGGTCCTCTTGATTTTCAAAAGGTTGGTTCTTAAGTTGGCATATGGACCCTTATTTCAACTTGAAGATAAAGCAAAACTAAAGCCCATTAATTGGTTAAGCACAAACACAATTTGGTCAGCCAATTTTACAAAGCTTTGGGCCCTTGTTTAAATAAAAGAAACTGCATCAACACGGCGCATTAGTCATCCTCCATTTGACCCATATGCAATTCACATCATATCCTCCTTCTTCGAGAACATTTGTCCTGAATCTTAAGACACTAGTTTTAATGTAAGTTTATTACGATCTTGTGAAGGACTTTTATTTTTTCACAAGTTGGAACTAATTCTCTTCTTCCAGGATCAAATTCAACTTGATATTTGTTACTTTCCAATGGTTGCAATCCGTCGATAACATTTCTTGGTAACAGTACCCCACCTTGATATGTAACAATAAATAATTCCATGCATTGTGTTTGAAGAATTTCCTTCTTATCGACGGACCAAATGCATAATAAAGCACTATGAACAAGTTTTCCTTTTAAACATGGAAGTTGGTGTGTTTCATTCACATGGTTATCCTTTAAGTCCTGTAACATGACATCACAAACTGTAGAAGAAAAAACATTAACGAATAAACTATCTCTAGTTCCATTTCTTTTACTTTATTTTCCCTTCCTTCTGCAGTTTATATTACTTCTTTTTCTATTCGTTCTTCTACTGTTCTCTCCTTCAGCCTACTTTGATCCTTACTGACTTGTCTTGGTGTCATAAATTTCTACTTCTCCCAAAAGAAGATGACTAGAGTCCATGGGTGTAATATCACATAATACTTCTTTCACGCATTGCCATGTACTGAATTTGATGCATGCTTGATCCAGATGAAAGGTTGCTGGTAACCAGAGTTTCTCCACCAATCTTTGGCTCACAACATTGTTTTCGCTTCCGTAATCGAATGCAACTAAGCATGGATGACCTTCGGTTAAACACTTTGTATAATAAACTTGCTTTCCTATTCCAAATCTAGATAGCCAGGCTCTGAATACCAAATGATGTGAATCCACAGGGTTCGATTCGTTTGACTGATCTATCATTGTTGGAATGCGTAGAAATTTGAGAAATTATTTAAAACGAGAAAACGGAAACATAAAAGAAGATGGAACGGAAATTGATAGACATCACACTTCCAAGAATGGAAGATAAGCCTAAGACTTGAAACACACAAAGGGATAAAGGACCTTTAATTAAACTCATGGATTCTTGAATCACTCAAGAACACAGGAGAATCACTCTCACTAAGATAGATGAGATAAAACTCGTTTATTTTCTGAATAAAACTCAGCTTGCCTTCATTGATGAAAATGGTTCAACTTATATAGGAGCTTTAACCATCAGAATTACAAAAGACACATAAATTTCAATATCATCCCGCTTAAAGCTATTAATTAATGATCCACTCAAGCTAATAACGATCTACTACTTAATGGTTGATTGTAACCGAATTTAAGGCTACCAAAAGTCATCCACAAACTTTGAGCAAAGGTCCTCTTGATCTTTCAAAGGTTGGTTCTTAAGTTGGCATATGGACCCTTATTTCAACTTGAAGCTAAAGCAAAACTAAAGCCCATTAATTGGTTAAGCACAAACACAATTTGGTCAGCCAATTTTACAAAGCATTGGGCCCTTATTTAAATAAAAGAAACTGCATCAACATGGCACATTAGTCATTGTCCATTTGACCCATATGCAATTCACATTATAGCCTCCTTCTTCGAGAAGATTTGTCCCGAATCTTAAGACACTAGTTTTAATATAAGTTTATTATGATCTTGTGAAAGACTTTTATTTTTTCACAAGTTGAAACTAATTCTCTTCTTCCAGGATCAAATTCAACTTGATATTTGTTACTTTCCAATGGTGGCAATCCGTCGATAACATTTCTTGGCAACAGTACCCCACCTTGATATGTAACAATAAATAATTCCATGCATTGTGTTTGAAGAATTTCCTTCTTATCGACGGACCAAATGCATAATAAAGCACTATGAACATGCTTCCTTTTTAAACATGGAAGTTGGTGTGTTTCATTCACATGCTTATCCTTTTGTTCCTGTAAAATGACATCACAAACTGTGGAAGGAAAAAATTGACGAATAAACTTTCTCTAGTTCCATTTCTTTTTCTTTATTTTCCCTTGCTTCTGCAGTTTATATTACTTCTTTCTCTATTCTTTCTTTTTCTGTTTTCTCCTTCAGCCTACATTGATCCTTACTGACTTGTCTTGGTGTCATAAATTTCTACTTCTTTTGATGTCCCTCGCGCCTCAATAAAGGGAACATTCATCAAGATGGAGTGTTTTAAAACGAAGCCATGCCCATCCCAAAAGAAGATGACAAGAGTCCATGGGAGCAATATCACATAATACTTCTTTCACACATTGCCATGTACGGAATTTGATCCATGCTTGATCCAAAAGAAATATTGCTGGTAACTGGAGTTTCTCCACCAATCTTTGGCTCACAACATTGTTTTCGCTTCCGTAATCGAATGAAACTAAACATGGATGGCCTTCAGTTAAACACTTTGTATAATAAACTTCCTTTCCTATTCCAAATCTAGATAGCCAGGCTCTGAATACCAAATGATGTGAATCCACAAGGTTCGATTTGTTTGACTGATGTATCATTATTGGAATGCTAACAAGCAAGATATTTGAGAAATTATTTAAAACGAGAAATTGGAAACATAAAAGAAGATGGAACGGAAATTGATCTAGATCACACTTCGAAGAATGGAAGATAAGCCTAAGTGTTGAAACACACAAACGGATAAAGGACCTTTGATAAACTCATGGATTCTTGAATCACTCAAGAACACAGGAGAATCACTCTCACTAAGATAGATGAGATAAAACTCGTTTATTTTCTGAATAAAACTCAGCTTGCCTTCGTTGATGAAAATGGTTCAACATATATAGGAGGTTTAACCATCGGAATTACAAAAGACACATGAATTTCAATATAATCCCGCTTAAAGCTATTAATTAATGATCCACTCAAGCTAATAACGATCCGCTACTTAATGGTTGATTGTAACCGAATTTAAGGCTACCAAAAGTCATCCACAAACTTTGAGCAAAGGTCCTCTTGATCTTCCAAAGGTTGGTTCTTAAGTTGGCATATGGCCCCTTATTTCAACTTGAAGATAAAGCAAAACTAAAGCCCATTAATTGGTTAAGCACAAACACAATTTGGTCAGCCAATTTTACAAAGCATTGGGCCCTTATTTAAATAGAAGAAACTGCATCAACATGGCGCATTAGTCATCCTCCATTTGACCCATATGCAATTCACATCATACCTCCTTCTTCGTGAGGATTTATCCCGAATCTTAAGACACTAGTTTTAATGTAAGGTTATTATGATCTTGTGAAGGACTTTTATTTTTTCACAAGTTGAAACTAATTCTCTTCCTCCAGGATCAAATTCATCTTGATATTTGTTACTTTCCAATGATTGCAATCCGTCGATAACATTTCTTGGCAACCGTACCCCACCTTGATATGTAATAATAAATAATTCCATGCATTGTGTTTGATGAATTTGCTTCTTATCGACGAACCAAATGCAAAATAAAGTACTATGAACAAGCTTCCTTTTGAAACATGGAAGTTGGTGTGTTTCATTCACATGCTTATCCTTTTGTTCCTGTAAAATGACATCACAAACTGTGGAAGAATAAACATTGATGAATAAACTTTCTCTAGTTCCATTTCTTTTTCTTTATTTTCCCTTCCTTCTGCAGTTTATATTACTTCTTTTTCTATTCGTTCTTTTACTGTTCTCTCCTTCAGCCTACTTTGATCCTTACTGACTTGTCTTGGTGTCATAAATTTCTACTTCTCCCAAAAGAAGATGACTAGAGTCCATGGGTGTAATATCACATAATACTTCTTTTTCTGTTTTCTCCTTCAGCCTACGTTGATCCTTACTGACTTGTCTTGGTGTCATAAATTTCTACATCTTTTGATGTCCCCCGTACCTCAATAAAGGGAACGTTCTTCAAGATAGAGTGTTTTAAAACGAAGCGATGACAAGTGTCTGTGGGAGCAATATCACATAGTACTTCTTTCACACATTGCCATGTACTGAATTTGATCCATGCTTGATTCAGATGAAAGGTTGTTGGTAACTAGAGTTTCTCCACCAATCTTTGGCTCACAACATTGTTTTCGCTTTCGTAATCGGATGCAACTAAACATGGGTGGCCTTCCAATACCAATACCAAATCTACATAGCCAGACTCTGAATACCAAATGATATGAATCCAAAGGGTTCGATTTGTTTTACTGATCTTTCAAGGTTGGAATGCTAATAAGCAAGAAATTTGAGAAGTTATTTAAAACGAGAAAATGGAAACACATAAGAAGATGGAGCGGAAATTGATAGACATCACACTTCCAAGAATGGAAGATAAGCCTAAGAGCTTAAACACACAAAAGGATAAAGGAACTTCGATAAAACTTTGGGATTCTTGAATCACTCAAGAACTTAGGAGAATCACTCTCACTAAGATAGATGAGATAAACCTCATTTATTTTCTAAATAAAACTCAGCTTGCCTTCATTGATGAAAATGGTTCAACTTGTATAGGAGCTTTAAGCATCAGAATTACAAAAGACACAAAAATTTCAATTACAACCCACTTAAAGCTATTAATTAATGATCCACTCAAGCTAATTATGATCCACTACTTAATGGTTGATTGTAACTGAATTTAAGGCTACCAAAAGTCATCCACAAAATTTCATCAAAGGTCCTCTTGATCTTCCCAAGGTTGGTTCTTAAGTTGGCATATGGACCCTTATTTCAACTTGAAAATAAAGCAAAACTAAAGCCCATTAATAGGTTAAGCCAAAACACAATTTGGTCAGCCAATTTTACAAAGCATTGGACCTTTATTTAAATAAAAGAAACTGCATCAACATGGCGCATTAGTCATCCTCCATTTGACCCATATGCAATTCACATCACACCTTCCTTCTTCGAGAAGATTTGCCCGAATTTTAAGACATTAGTTTTAATGTAAGTTTATTATGATCTTTGGAAGGACTTTTATTTTTTCATAAGTTGAAACTAATTCTCTTCCTCCAAGATCAAATTCAACTTTATATTTGTTACTTTCCAATGGTTGCAATCCGTCGATAACATTTGTTGACAACAGTACCCTACCTTCATATGTAACAATAAATAATTTCATGCATTGTGTTTGACGAATTTGCTTCTTATCGACGGACCAAATGCATAATAAAGCACTATGAACAAGCTTCCTTTTCAAACATGGAAGTTGGTGTGTTTCATTAACATGGTTATCCTTTTGTTCCTGTAGAATGACATCACAAACTGTAGAAGAAAACACATTGATGAATAAACTTTCCGTCATATTTTTCTCTAGTTCAATTTCTTTTTCTTTATGTTCCCTTCCTTTTGCAGTTTATATTACTTCTTTTTCTGTTTTCTCCTTCAGCCTACGTTGATCCTTACTAACTTGTCTTTGTGTCCTAAATATCTCTTTCTTTTGATGTCCCTCACGCCTCAAATAAAGGGAACGTTCATCAAGATGGAGTGTTTTAAAACGAAACGATGACAATAGTCCATGGGAGCAATATCACATAATACTTCTTTCACACATTGCCATGTATTGAATTTGATCCATGCTTGATTCAGATGAAAGGTTGTTGGTAACTGGAGTTTCTCCACCAATCTTTGGCTCACAACATTGGTTTCGCTTTCGTAATCGAATGCAACTAAACATGGGTGGCCTTCGGTTAAACACATTGTAATAAACTTCCATTCCCATACCAAATCTACATAGCCAGGCTTTGAATACCAAATTATGTGAATCCAAAGGGTTTGATTCGTTTTACTAATCTTTCAAGGTTGGAATGCTAATAAGCAAGAAATATGAGAAATTATTTAAATTGAGAAAATGGAAACATATAAGAAGATGGAGTGGAAATTGATAGACATCACACTTTCAAGAATGGAAGATAAGCCTAAGAGTTTAAACACACAAAGGGATAAAGGAACTTTGATAAAACTCAAGGATTCTTGAATTAATCAAGAACTTAGGAGAATCACTCTCACTAAGATAAATGAGATAAAACTCGTTTATTTTCTGAATAAAACTCAGCTTGCTTCGTTGATGAAAATTGTTCAACTTAGATAGGAGCTTTAAGCATCTGAATTACAAAAGACACATTAATTTCAATTACAACCCACTTAAAGCTATTAATTAATGATCCACTTAAGCTAATAATGATCCGCTACTTAATGGTTGATTGTAACTGAATTTAAGGCTACCAGAAGTCATCCACAAAGTTTCAGCAAAGGTCCGCTTGATCATCCAAAGGTTGGTTCTTAAGTTGGAATATGGACCCCTATTTCAACTTGGAAATAAAGCAAAACTAAAGCCAATTAATTGGTTAAGCCAAAACACAATTTGGTCAGCCAATTTTACAAAGCATTGGGCTTTTATTTAAATAAAAGAAACTGCATCAACACGGCGCATAAGTCATCCTCCATTTGACCCATATGCAATTCACATCATACCTCCTTCTTCGTGAGGATTTATCCCGAATCTTAAGACACTAGTTTTAATGTAAGGCTATTATGATCTTGTGAAGGACTTTTATTTTTTCACAAGTTGAAACTAATTCTCTTCCTCCAGGATCAAATTCATCTTGATATTTGTTACTTTCCAATTATTGCAATCCGTCGATAACATTTCTTGGCAACCGTACCCCACCTTGATATGTAATAATAAATAATTCCATGCATTGTGTTTGATGAATTTGCTTCTTATCGACGAACCAAATGCAAAATAAAGTACTATGAACAAGCTTCCTTTTGAAACATGGAAGTTGGTGTGTTTCATTCACATGCTTATCCTTTTGTTCCTGTAAAATGACATCACAAACTGTAGAAGAAAAAACATTGATGAATAAACTTTCTCTAGTTCCATTTCTTTTTCTTTATTTTCCCTTCCTTCTGCAGTTTATATTACTTCTTTTTCTATTCTTTCTTTTTCTGTTTTCTCCTTCAGCCTACATTGATCCTTACTGACTTGTCTTGGTGTCATAAATTTCTACTTCTTTTGATGTCCCTCATACCTCAAATAAAGAGAACGTTCATCAAGAAGGAGTGTTTTAAAAAGAAGATGACAAGAGTCCATGGGAGCAATATCCCATAATACTTCTTTTAGACATTGCGATGTACTGAATTTGATCCATGCTTGATTCAGATGAAAGGTTGTTGGTAACTGAAGTGTCTCCACAAATCTTTGGCTCACAACATTGTTTTTGATTTCGTAATCAAATGCAACTAAACATGGGTGACCTTCGGTTAAACACCTTGTATAATCAACTTCCATTCCTATACCAAATCTGGATAGTCAGGCTCTGAATACCAAATGATGAGAATCCACAGGGTTCGATTCGTTTGAATGATCTATCATTGTTTGAATGCTAACAAGCAAGAAATTTGAGAAATTATTTAAAACGAGAAAATGGAAACATAAAAGATGATGGAACCGAAATTGATAGACATCACACTTCCAAGAATGGAAGCTAAGCCTAAGAGTTGAAACACACAAAGCGATAAAGGAACTTTGATGAAACTCATGGATTCTTAAATCACTCAAGAACTTAGGAGAATTAGTCTCACTAAGATAGATGAGATAAAACTCATTTATTTTCTGAAGAAAACTCAGCTTGCCTTCATTGATGAAAATGGTTCAACTTATACAAGAGCTTTAAGCATCAGAATTACAAAAGGCACATAAATTTCAATTACAACCTACTTAAAGCTATTAATTAATAAATCCACTCAAGCTAATAATGATCCGCTACTTAATGGTTGATTGTAATTGAATTTAAGGCTACCAAAAGTCATCCACAAACTTTCAGCAAAGGTCCTGTTGATCTTCCAAAGGTTGGTTCTTAAGTTGGCATACGGACCCCTACTTCAACTTCAAAATAAAGCAAAACCAAAGCTAATTAATTGGTTAAGCCAAAATACAATTTGGTCAGCCAATTTTACAAAGCATTGGGCCCCTATTTAAATAAAAGAAACTGCATCAACACGGCGCATTAGTCATCCTCCATTTGACCCATATGCAATTCACATCACACCTTCCTTCTTCGAGAAGATTTGTCCCGAATCTTAAGACACTAGTTTATTATGATCTTGTGAAGGACTTTTATTTTTTCACAAGTTGAAACTAATTCTCTTCTTCCAGGATCAAATTCAACTTGATATTTGTTACTTTCCAATGGTTGCAATCCGTCGATAACATTTCTTGGCAACAGTGGCCCACCTTGATATGTAACAATAAATAATTCATGCATTGTGTTTGACGAATTTGCTTCTCATCGACGAACCAAATGCATAATAAAGAATTGTGAACAAGCTTCCTTTTTAAACATGGAAGTTGGTGTGTTTCATTCACATCTTATCCTTTTGTTCCTGTAAAATGACATCACAAATTGTAGAAGAAAAAAACATTGACGAATAAACTTTCTCTACTTCCATTTCTTTTTCCTAATTTTCCCTTCCTTCTGCAGTTTATATTACTTCTTTTTCTATTCTTTCTTTTTCTGTTTTCTCCTTCAGCCTACGCTGATCCTTACTGACTTGTCTTGGTGTCATAAATTTCTACATCTTTTGATGTCCCTCGTGCCTCAAATAAAGGGAACGTTCATCAAGATGTAGTGTTTTAAAACGAAGTCATGCCCATCCCAAAAGAAGATGACAAAAGTCCATAGGAGCAATATCACATAGTACTTTTTTCGCGCATTTCCATGTACTGAATTTGATGCATGCTTGATACAAATGAAAGGTTGCTGGTAACTGGAGTTTCTCCACCAATCTTTGGCTCACAACATTGTTTTCGCTTCCGTAACCGAATGAAACTAAACATGGATGGCCTTCAGTTAAACACTTTTGATGAAGGATTATCTTGTTCCTTTTTTAGATTATTGAATATGGTGTGAGTTGATTAAGAAAGCTAAGCGAAATCCCCACTGGACATTAAGATAGCAAGCTATCTAGATGTGAAGGTTCCTTTCACAAAGCTCAAGATGGATTGATTCAAAATGAAAAGGAAATGGAAAGAACATAAATCATATTAAACCAAGAACAATTAAAGGAAGAAGAAAACATAAAATGGAAAGGAAAGAAATGGTAAAAATGTGAGAAGCACGCCACTACAAGGCTAGGCTAGAAGCCATGGCAACCTTGAAGATCAGTGGATGTGTGCCGCCACTTGCTATGCAAGATAAGGCTTACAAGTTTCACTCCCAAGGGAGGAAACTCTCACAAATGGTTGAGACACAAGAGTGTTTTTACTTCAAAATGTTCAACCCTTTTACATGTCTAGGAGCACCCCTTATATAGAAGAGTTTAGGGGCCTCTAAGCAAACAAAAGATACCTAAGGATGTCTCTACAAAAACCTAACCCTAACTTCTAGAAACTAGGTCAAATAAGGATACAAAAATGAGAGACAAAAGAGCCAACTATGGTGTGTGCAAGGCTAATTTCGTTCTAGCACAAAAGGAGACAAAGAATGTGTCTCATATGTCTCCAAAAAGTGGCCAAAGTGTGCTAAAAACAAAGGAGACCAAAGGTACATAGGTACACTTGCTTCATGCCTTTTACTTTATGCTTTATGCCTTTGCTTTACTCTCTCATCCACATCATTTATCCTCCCCAATCACCATGCGCCACCTAGCATTGCTTTCTTACTCCTAATTAACCTACAAAGCAAATAAACATAGATTAGCATGTTGGCTTAAGTCAAGTCAACTATAGTCAACAAGTCAAACCTAGTTAAAGGTCAACAAGTCAACTAAAGTTGATTAAACTAAGTCAACTTAGGGAATCAAAAATAACAAACACAAATGAAATGGATGAAGGATTAGTGAACTTCCTTTCTAAGCATGCTTAGTCTTCTTAAGCATGTGCCTTCATCCTTGGTTGGGATCAATCCTTCATCAACTTTGTATAATAAACTTCCTTTCCTATTCCAAATCTAGATAGCCAGGCTCTGAATACCAAATGATGTGAATCCACAGGGTTCGATTCGTTTGACTGATCAATCATTGTTGGAAAGCTAACAAGCAAGAAATTTGAGAAATTATTTAAAACGAGAAACTGGAAACATAAAAGAAGATGGAACCGAAATTGATAGACATCACACTTCCAAGAATGGAAGATAAGCCGATGAGTTGAAACACACAAAGCGATAAAGGACCTTTGATTAAACTCGTGGATTCTTGAATCACTCAAGAACTTAGGAGAATCACTCTCACTAAGATAGATGAGATAAAACTCGTTTATTTTCTGAATAAAACCCAGCTTGCCTTCATTGATGAAAATGGTTCAACTTATATAGGAGCTTTAACCATCAGAATTACAAAAGACACATAAATTTCATTATCATCCCGCTTAAACCTATTAATTAATGATCCACTCAAGCTAATAACGATCCGCTACTTAATGGTTGATTGTAACTGAATTTAAGGCTACGAAAAGTCATCCACAAACTTCGAGCAAAGGTCCGCTTGATCTTCCAAAGGTTGGTTCTTAAGGGGGCATATGGACCCCTATTTCAACTTCAAGATAAAGCAAAACTAAAGCCCGTTAATTGGTTAAGCACAAACACAACTTGGTCACCCAATTTTACAAAGCATTGGGCCCTTATTTAAATAAAAGAAACTGCATCAACACGGCGCATTAGTCATCCTCCATTTGACCCATATGCAATTCACATCATACCCTCCTTCTTCAAGAAGATTTGTCCCGAATCTTAAGACACTAGTTTTAACATAAGTTTATTATGATCTTATGAAGGACTTTTATTTTTTCATAAGTTGAAACTAATTCTCTTCTTCTAAGATCAAATTCAACTTGATATTGGTTACATTCCAATGGTTGCAACCCGTCGATAATATTTCTTGGCAACAGTACCCCACCTTGATATGTAACAATAAATAATTCCATGCATTGTGTTTGACGAATTTGCTTCTTATCGACCGACCAAATGCATATTAAAGCACTATGAACAAGCTTCCTTTTCAAACATGGAAATTGGTGTGTTTCATTCACATGCTTATCCTTTTGTTCCTGTAAAATGACATCACAAACTGTGGAAGAAAAAACATTGACGAATAAACTTGCTCTAGTTCCATTTCTTTTTCTTTATTTTCCCTTCCTTCTGCAGTTTATATTACTTCTTTTTCTATTCTTTCTTTTTCTATTTTCTCCTTCAGCCTACGTTGATCCTTACTGACTTGGCTTGGTGTCATAAATTTCTACTTCTTTTGATGTCCCTCATGCCTCAAATAAAGGGGACGTTTGATGAAGGATTATCTTGTTCCTTTTTAAGATTATTGAATATGGTGTAAGTAGATTAAGAAAGCTAAGCGAAGTCCCCACTGGACATTAAGATAGCAAGCTATCTAGATGTGAAGGTTCCTTTCACAAAACTCAAGAGAAGAAGATGATGGATTGATTCAAAATGAAAAGGAAATGGAAAGAACATAAACCATATAAAACCAAGAACTATTAAAGGAAGAAGAAAACATAAAATGGAAAGGAAAGAAATGGTTAAAATGTGAGAATGATGGAGGCGTGGCTCGGGATCGTCAGAGCAGTTGATGGAATCATGCCCAAGACCTTTAGAGAGCGATCTCGGATTAGCTTTAGATCGTAGAATAGGAACTCTTTTATAATTTTTTGTAATGTTTTTGTTTGGGCTTTATCGGACCTTTAGTTGTGTTGGGCCTTTTGGTGTTTCAGCCCATAGTATATAAGCCCTTGTGAGACACATTTGTATCCAGATTTGAGTTTTATGAAATAGTGAGTTTTCTCTCAAGTCTCGAGGTTCTCCTCAGAACCACCGATCCTTATCTTTGAATCTCTGATTCAAAGTGGCGGATCTTCCTCACTTATCTTGGAATCTCCTCCAAGTGGCGTGATTTCCTTCCGTTCGGCAAAAACCCCCAATCGACGTCCTCCATTTTCCCCCTTTTCGTTTAAGGGTTCATACCCATTTTCGTTCTAGATGAATTTCACCCCAAATCCGAGACGGTCCTTCATCATCTGGTAATCAGAGCTCGGTTAATTATTCCTTCGAGAGTGATTTCCGATTTTCTCGTGTGTGCTTGCAAAGTTGTTTGTGGTGGTGCACTCGTTTGTTCGCAGTTCTTGTTCGTTCTTCGGTGTCGTCGTTCTTCATTTTGTTTTCATTCCACATCACTTGTGCGTCATGTTCGTAGCTCTTCGTGTGGTTTTTATAGTGGTTATTGGAAATGCTTATTTATCCATAGCGGTACAATTTTGTGGCCTTCAAAATGACTCTGTCAAAGCGGCCCTTCCATGGTCTTTCATGGTAGTGAATTGCCATTGAGTAGTTGTTCTTGTCAAATCCCCTCGAATGATCTCCAGTTGCAAACAAGCTGCTAAAACATTTTCATTATCATTGATTGTATGTTTGGTTTATTTTAGTGATTTAGTTAATCTCGTTTTTGAAAGATTAACAACTGGACGAAGGGTCTTTTGATCCGAACCAGTATAAATACTTTGTGCAATTTTCTCTTCTCTACTCTCTTTATTTTTTTGTGTTTATTAAAATAAAGGAAAGATTTTTAATTGATCTTTGATACAAAAAGGGAAAATATTAAAAGCACAATTTTTATTAAGAACCCAATTCACCCTCCTCTTGGTTGTTGTCCACATGCCTAAACATTCCGCTGCGCGATACCAACAAATTCCACACTGTAGTAACCATTCGTTGCAGCAACAATCCTTTTTATTTGAAATTTGGTGCAGCAAGTTTTGAGATTTAAAACGGTGGAAACCAATTCCAATACTTTCGAACGAAACAATTGTGGCCTTTTAGTGTAGCATTATGTTGTGCAACATTATTTGGTGGAATTCACGTGAATTGTAATTGGATTGGCTGCATCAGATTACGAGTGGAGTGCATATCAGTGGTGGAGAATTGAAATTAGAGGTGTTGGTTGGCGTCAACAGCAGGGTCTGATCAGAAATTGCAATTGAAGATTGAATTTGAAGTGATAGCTGCATGCTCCATTCCATTTATTAGTTCAAGCGGTGGTGGTAGCAACATACACTTTTTTTTAGAGCGGTGGAGGCAGGAAATTGTGGTGCATCATCAGGGGCAAAGTGATTCCAGCAAAGTCTTAAATTGGAGCAGTAAACACTTTGGGTGCAGTGGTTCCCAAATCAAGTGGCTTTTCGGTGCAGATTTTGATTTAACAGCAGCCATTTAGTGCAGTGAAAGTGGTTGAAAAAAAAAAACTCATGCGGTGGTAACTTGTGGAGCAGCCAATTGGAATTATCCCAAGCCATTAACTACACCATGTCCATGCAAGTCTAAGGTGGTGGCCTACTTTAATTGGTGAAACTAAAAACTGCAGGTTTTGATTTTGCTGCATCAAGTGGTTGAGGCAATGGTTCCAATTACAACAACCTTTCACATTTATCCTCACCACAGCAGAATTTTGTTTACTTCCATGTAGAGTTTGATTGGATAACAACCAATACCTTGAGAGGTTATAGCTTGAAGCAACACTGAATTGGTGCACTGGGGACAATAACAATTTGTTTTTTCCCTCATTTTGGAGTGGTGCCTTTAATTATCACAACAGCCCACCCTTTGATTTATGGACTTGGCTGCAAACTTTTTGTCCTATACCGAGCAACAACCACTCTCATTTATCCATTTGGCAACAACTTCCTCGGTGCATATTGTGGTGTTGCGTCACTTTTTCTGGTTCAATTTCTAGTGCCTTCTTGCATTCTACTTTGCCTAGTTCTTACCATTTAGAGTCATTAATTGTTCATTATTGCTTTTCTTGAGTCTCTTGTCCATCATTTCTCTTTGAGTTTGTTTTTCCTTGGATTCTTGTGTTGTGGGACAATGTACCTTGAGCTAAATTGTTGGAAGTATTGCTTATGGGAGTTTGAATTAATCATCACAGTTTAGCTTAAGTATTTTGGTTTCACATTTCCAATAGTAATTCTAAATACATTGTTTAGATTACTCTTGTCTTTTAAAGTGCTTTTCTCATTGTCAGGGTCTTAGTTTGTCACATATTCACTCCCTTTGGTTTAGCCATTTCTTGATTTTGGTGCTTTTTTAGTTTCTCTTTAAATTTCCTTGGTTTTGTCTTGGAGTTTTCCTTTCCTTGGCCTCCTGAGTTGAGCTTAGATTCGTTACGTCTTTCACTTTGATGTTGACTTCTGGATGGGTTGATGATTGGAGGTTCTTTGAAGAACTGAACATGAACTTGAGGGCGAGTGAATACATTATAAGAGTGAAACATGAGTGGAATTGAGTGTAAACACGTAAGGAGTGGTGAGACCCATTTGATAATTTTATATGCATTACTTTTGCTAATCACTTACTGTGTTTTGTGTTAATTCTTGTTTCCTCTCTTTCATTGCAGGAATTAGCAATTTTGAGCACTCCACAATGTTCCACACACGTTCAACCTTGATAGAGGATATCAACTTCATTGTGTCCAGAATTATGAGGTTGAATAGCAAACTTGGGAATCTTAGAAGGGAGCACCATGAAGATAGAGGATCATTGCCAAGCAACAAAACAAGTGCTATTAGATGCACCAAGTGTGAAGGATATGGACATGAAAATTATCAATGTCCTAATTGGAACGCAAAGTACATGAATCTTCAAGATCTCCAAGATTACATTGTATACTTGAAAGAGGTGAAGAGGAGTGTTAGGCAAAAGCTCGAAGTCAGACGAGAGCAACAAGCAAAAAGGGAGTGGGAAAAGGCAAGACAAGAGAGAGAGTTAAAAGAGGAAAAAGAGCTAGAGATGAGAGAAAGAGAACAAAAGATGAAAGATCTTAGAGAAAGAAAAGAGCAAGAGCTAAAAGAACGAGAAGAGAAAGAACAAAGAGTAAAGGAAGAAGAAGAACAAAGAGAGAAACACAAGAATGAGTCTCTCCTCACACACTTGAAATTCATGGTTGAGATGAAATCCTTAGAGGGGGATGATAATGCATTAAATTGTTGTTCCCATTCACACCATGATCTTGCATTTTCATTGGAAAGACTTACTAACCCCTCTCTTTTTGTCATAATGCCTAGGGAAGACTTATACATTAAGGAGAAATGGTATTAGCAATGGGGTGAGGACAAGATGATAAAAAAGGCAACCATAACATAGGCAACACATGAACCTGACTTTAATCATCTTCTTGTGTGTTTGTCCTATCTTGAAAATCCTAAGGGATTTCAAGGACACTTTTTTTCTATTATGATTACTATGGGTTGTTTTCCCTTGTGTTTCACTGTGAATCGTATAGTTGTGTTGAAACTCTTTGATGTGTTCTACAGGTTTATCTTTGATCCTGGAGGAAAATCTCCAAGCACCTTAATAATAAGAGATTGACCTCTCCCACGATTTTAATCTCATTTTTTAGAAAGCATTTTATTTCTATCTTTAGACTATTCAGGTTTTGTGTGCTTTCAGTACTTATGTATGTGTGTTTGGTTGTAGGTAATAAAACGCTAAAATTCGAGGTCGAATTTTCTCCAACCTGGAGGCAATGATGGAGGCGTGGCTCGGAATCGTCAGAGCAGTTGATGGAATCATGCCCAAGACCTTTAGAGAGCGATCTCAGATTAGCTTTAGATCGTAGAATAGGAACTCTTTTATAATTTTTTGTAAAGTTTTTGTTTGGGCTTTATCGGACCTTTAGTTGTGTTGGGCCTTTTGGTGTTTCGGCCCATAGTATATAAGCCCTTGTGAGACACATTTGTATCCAGATTTGAGTTTTATGAAACAGTGAGTTTTCTCTCAAGTCTCGAGTTTCTCCTCAAAACCACCGATCCTTATCTTTGAATCTCTGATTCAAAGTGGCGGATCTTCCTCACTTATCTTGGAATCTCCTCCAAGTGGAGTGATTTCCTTCCGTTCGGCAAAAACCCCAATCGACGTCCTCCATTTTCCCCCTTTTCGTTTTAGGGTTCATACCCATTTTCGTTCTAGATGAATTTCACCCCAAATCCGAGACGGACCTTCATCAATTACGGAAGCGAAAACAATGTTGTGAGCCAAAGATTGGTGGAGAAACTCCAGTTACCAGCAACCTTTCATCTGGATCAAGCATGGATCAAATTCAGTACATGGCAATGTGTGAAAGAAGTATTATGTGATATTGCTCCCATGGACTCTTGTCATCTTCTTTTGTGATGGGCATGGCTTCGTTTTAAAACACTCCATCTTGATGAACGTTCCCTTGATTTGAGGCATGAGGGACATCAAAAGAAGTAGAAATTTATGACACCAAGACAAGTCAGTAAGGATCAACGTAGGCTGAAGGAGAAAATAGAAAAAGAAAGAATAGAAAAAGAAGTAATATAAACTGCAGAAGGAAGGGAAAATAAAGAAAAAGAAATGGAACTAGAGAAAGTTTATTCGTCAATGTTTTTTCTTCTACAGTTTGTGATGTCATTTTGCAGGAACAAAAGGATAAGCATGTGAATGAAACACACCAACTTCCATGTTTAAAAAGGAAGCTTGTTCATAGTGCTTTATTATGCGTTTGGTCCGTCGATAAGAACCAAATTCGTCAATCTCAATGCATGGAATTATTTATTGTTACATATCAAAGTGGGGTACTGCTGCCAAGAAATGTTATCGACGGATTAGAACCATTGGAAAGTAACAAATATCAAGTTAAATTTGATCCTGGATGAAGAGAATTAGATTCAACTTGTGAAAAAAGAAAAGGCCTTCACAAGATCATAATAAACTTACGTTAAAACTAGTGTCTTAAGATTCGGGACAAATTGTCTCGATGAAGGAGGGTATGATGTGAATTGCATATGGGTCAAATGGAGGATGACTAATGCGCCGTGTTGATGCAGTTTCTTTTATTTAAATAAGGGCCCAATGCTTTGTAAAATTGGTTGACGAAATTGTGTTTGTGCTTAACCAAATAACGGGCTTTAGTTTTGCTTTATCCTCAAGTTGAAATAGGAGTCCATATGCCCGCTTAAGAACCAACCTTTGGAAGATCAAGCGGACCTTTGGTCAAAGTTTGTGGATGACTTTTGGTAGCCTAAAATTTAGTTACAATCAACCATTACGTAGCGGATTGTCATCAGCTTTAGTGGATAATTAATTAATAGCTTTAAGCGGGATGATATTGAAATTTATGTGTCTTTTGTAATTCTGATGGTTAAAGCTCCTATACAAGTTGAACCATTTTCATCAATGAAGGCAAGCTGACTTTTATTTAGAAAATAAACGAGTTTTATCTCATCTATCTTAGTGAGAGTGATTCTGATGAAGGATTATCTTGTTCCTTTTTAAGATTATGGAATATGGTGTGAGTTGATTAAGAAAACTAAGTGAAATTCCCACTGGACATTAAGATAGCATGCTATCTAGATGTGAAGGTTCATTTCTCAAGCTCATGAAAGGAAGAAGAGAGTTGGATTCAAGCTTAAACACACACGAAAATAACAACACTAAAGAGCAAAATGAAAGAAGAAATAATAAAAATGGAAAGCATTGAAGATGAAGAATGGAAGAAGCACGCCACTCATAGGGGGGGATCTAAGCCAACCAAGCCCTAGAGATGTGTGATGGTGCCGCCACTTGCAAGCAAGATAAGGCAAAGGTGAGTTCACTTCTAGGAAGGAGAGCTCACGAAAATTGGTGGTTGAATGCACAATGTTTATAACAAAATGATCAACCCTTTTACAAGACAAGGAGCACCCTTTAAATAGGAGTTCATAGGGGTCCTTTAGCAAATACAAAAACATGAAAAAGGATTAACTAGCAAACCCTAAACCTAATGTGAGAGTGAGTCTTGGCCAAGTGAAGGGAGATGATTGGTGGAGGCATTCCCATGAGGATTCTAGGCCAAAAGTGGAAGGATACCAAGTGACCTTCTAAGGCATAAACCACAAAGGCAAAAGGAGACAAGGTACATGTCTACTTTTGCTTTTGCTTTATGCTTTTTGCTTTCCTCTCTCTTCCACTTCATCCAAGTGCTCCAATCACCAAGTGCCACCTAGCCATGCTCTACTTTCTCTTAATTACCTACAAAACAAGACAAACAAGGATTAGCATGTTGGTTTAAGTTAATCTAATCTTGGTCAAAGGTCAACTTTGGATCAAAGTCAACAAGTCAACCAAAATAAATCAACTAGAAACCAACTTAGGGAATTCAAACTAAAGTAATGCAAAACAAAGATAAAGGTGATGGAATAGAAGACTCCCCTCTAGACATGCTTCTAGTGATCCTTCTTGAGGGAGCTTCTAAGGAGGTGGTCACGCCTTCATCCTCCTCCCCTTCTTTAAGAGAATTCGACCACGAATTCTTAAACCCTACATAAAAAGGAGAAAGGTCACAAACATTAAATGAGTTACTTATGTTGTAGCTTGGGGGTAAGTCTAATTCATAAGCATTGTTGTTAATTCTCCTAATGACTTGAAAGGGGCCATCCCCTCTGGGGAGGAGCTTAGACTTCCTTTGAGTAGGGAATCTCTCCTTTCTCAAGTGAAGCCAAACCCAATCTCCCTCTTGGAAGATGACTTCCTTTCTTACCTTATTACCATCCTCTTGTTGTTTCTTAACTCTCCTCTCAATGGTTTCCTTGACTTGTGAATGCAAGTCTTGGATGTACTTGGCTTTGGCCTCACCATCTTGGCAAGTCCATGCCTCATGAGTGGGTAGGGGAAGGAGGTCTAAGGGAGTTAGGGGATTGAACCCATACACAACCTCAAAAGGGGAATGAGAAGTGGTGGAATGCACAACCCTATTGTAGGCAAACTTTATGTGGGGAAGAAGTTCCTCCCACTCTCTAATGTTTTGCACTATCATACATCTTAGCATTTGCCCTAGGGTTCTATTAACCACCTCGGTTTGGCCATCACTTTGGGGATGACAAGTGGTGGAGAAAAGAAGCTTGGTGCCAAGTTTACCCCACAAGGTTCTCCAAAAATGGCTTAGGAACTTGGAGTCCCTATCACTTACAATGAATACTACTCTAGAACTTGGAAAGGAAAAGAAAGAAAGGATGAGAAACCACCTTCAAAAGACCACCCACCTAGGACTAATTCATCTAGAACCTCCCATGAAAGTGCAAACTCTTCTCAAAGTTCAAGAACTAGTTCCATCAAATGTTTTAAGTGTTTGGGCTATGGTCACATTGCTTCAAATTGCGCAACAAAGAGGAACATGATCTTGAACCCTAAAGGAGAGGTTGAAAGTGAACATTCTTCTCCCCCCTCCCCTAAAAGTTCTTCCTCCCACACTTCTTCCCAATCTTCAAGTGAAGATGAAATCAAACCTAATGAAGGAGGTTTGTTGGTGGTTAGGCGCATGCTAGGCCAAGTGCCTAAAGAATTTGAAAACCAAAGAGAAAATATTTTTCACTCAAGGTGCCAAATCAACAACAAAACTTGCTCCCTCATAATTGATAGTGGAAGTTGTGTTAATGTGGCTAGCACAAGGGTTGTGGACAAGCTTGGCTTGAAAACCATCCCTCATGCCAAGCCCTATAAGCTTTCTTGGCTTAGTGAGAAAGGTGAGATTAAAGTGGACAAACAAGTCCTTATTAACTTCTCCATTGGAAACTACAAAGATGAGGTATTATGTGACTTAGTGCCCATGGAAGCAACCCACATTTTATTAGGAAGGCCATGGCAATTTGATAGGAAAGCTTTTCATGATGGCCATGCCAACAAATTTACATTTAGCTTCCAAGGCAAAAAGATCACATTACTACCTCTTTCACCAAGAGAAGTCAATAAGGACCAATTGCAAATGATAAAGAAAAGAAAAGAAGAGAAGGCGCAAGGGCATGGAAATGAGTCCAAGAAGAGCATGATCACCCTCAAAGGGGTGAAGAAGGTAATGCTTGCCCACAAACCCATCTTCCTAGCTTATCCTAGTGAATCTTCCCCCTCCTTCCAAAACCCTCACTCTAGATGTCCCTTAGACTTGTCATTAGTCTTAGATGAGTTCAAAGATGTTTTTCAATAACCTCCAAAGGGTCTCCCACCCCTAAGAGGTATAGAACACCAAATTGATTTCATACAAGGCTCATCTTTGCCTAATAGGCCGGCCTATAGGACTAGTCCCGAGGAGGCTAAGGAAATTCAAAAACAAGTGAATGAGTTTTTAGAAAAGGGGTGGGTGCAACATAGCATGAGTCCTTGTGCAATGCCCGTGATTCTTGTCCCCAAAAAGGATGGAACATGGAGAATGTGCATAAATTGTAGGGCTATCAACAACATAACCATCAAGTATAGGCATCATATTCCTAGATTAGATGATTTGATTGATGAGTTACATGGTGCAACCATATTTTCCAAAATAGACTTGAAGAGTGGGTACAATCAAATTAGAATCAAAGAAGGTGATGAATGGAAAACCTCTTTCAAGACTAAGTTTGGATTATATGAGTGCTTAGTCATGCCTTTTGGATTGACCAATGCACCTAGTACATTCATGAGACTCATGCACCATGTTCTTAGAGAGTTTTTAGGGAAGTTTGTTGTGGTATACTTTGATGACATTCTCATTTATAGTATGTCTCAAGATGACCACTTGCATCATTTAAGGAGTGTGTTAGAAACCTTAAGGAAGGCATCCTTGTATGCTAACATGGATAAATGTGTGTTTGGGATGGATCATGTGATCTTCCTAGGTTTCAAAATAAATCAACATGGGGTCCATGTGGACCAAGAAAAAGTGATGGCCATCAAGGATTGGCCTCCCCCAAAGAATATAAGTGAGCTTAGGTCTTTCCATTGGTTAGCTAGTTTCTATAGGAGGTTTGTGCCAAATGATGAAGGATTTTCTTGTTTCCTTTTAGAGTTATGAATATGGTGAAGTTGTTTAAGAAAGCTTTTTGAAAATTCCCACTGGACATTAAGATAGCATGCTATCTAGATGTGAAGGTTCATTTCTCAAGCTCATGAAAGGAAGAAGAGAGTTGGATTCAAGCTTAAACACACACGGCAATAACAACACTAAAGAGCAAAATGAAAGAAGAAACAATAAAAATGGAAAGCATTGAAGATGAAGAATGGACGAAACACGCCACTCATAGGGGGGGATCTAAGCCAACCAAGCCCTAGAGATGAGTGATGGTGCCGCCACTTGCAAGCAAGATAAGGCAAAGGTGAGTTCACTTCTAGGAAGGAGAGCTCACAAAAATTGGTGGTTGAATGCACAAAGTTTATAACAAAATGATCAACCCTTTTACAAGACAAGGAGCACCCTTTAAATAGGAGTTCATAGGGGTCCTTTAGCAAATACAAAAACATGAAAAAGGATTAACTAGCAAACCCTAAACCTAATGTGAGAGTGAGTCTTGGCCAAGTGAAGGGAGATGATTGGTGGAGGCATTCCCATGAGGATTCTAGGCCAAAAGAGGAAGGAGACCAAGTGACCTTCTAAGGCATAAACCACAAAGGCAAAAGGAGACAAGGTACATGTCTACTTTTGCTTTTGCTTTATGCTTTTTGCTTTCCTCTCTCTTCCACTTCATCCAAGTGCTCCAATCACCAAGTGCCACCTAGCCATGCTCTACTTTCTCTTAATTACCTACAAAACAAGACAAACAAGGATTAGCATGTTGGTTTAAGTTAATCTAATCTTGGTCAAAGGTCAACTTTGGATCAAAGTCAACAAGTCAACCAAAATAAATCAACTAGAAACCAACTTAGGAAATTCAAACTAAAGTAATGCAAAACAAAGATAAAGGTGATGGAATAGAAGACTCCCCTCTAGACATGCTTCTAGTGATCCTTCTTGAAGGAACTTCTAAGGAGGTGGTGCCTTCATCAGATTCTCCTAAGTTCTTGAGTGATTCAAGAATCCTTGAGTTTAATTAAAGGTCCTTTATCCCTTTGTGTGTTTCAACTCTTAGGCTTATCTTCCATTCTTGGCAGTGTGATGTCTATGAATTTCCGTTCCATCTTCTTTTATGTCTCCATTTTCTCTTTTTAAATAATTTCTCAAAATTATTGCTTGTTACCATTACAAAAATGGTCAAACCAATCGAACCCTGTGGATTCACATCATTTGGTATTCAGAGCCTGGCTATCTAGATTTGGAATAGGAAAGGAAGTTTATTATACAAAGTGTTTAACCGGAGGCCATCCATGTTTAGTTGCATTCGATTATGGAAGCGAAAACAATGTTGTGAGCCAGAGATTGGTGGAGAAACTCCAGTTACCAGCAACCTTTCATCTGGATCAAGCATGGATAAAATTCACTACATGGCAATGTGTGAAAGAAGTATTATGTGATATTGCTCCCATGGACTCTTGTCATCTTCTTTTGGGATGGGCATGGCTTCATTTTAAAACACTCCATCTTGATGAACGTTCCCTTTATTTGAGGCACGAGGGACATCAAAAGAAGTAGAAATTTATGACACCATAACAAGTCAGTAAGGATCAACGTAGGCTGAAGGAGAAAACCGAAAAAGAAAGAATAGAAAAAGAAGTAATATAAACTGCAGAAGGAAGGGAAAATAAAGAAAAAGAAATGGAACTAGAGAAAGTTTATTTGTCAATGTTTTTTCTTCTACAGTTTGTGATGTCATTTTGCAGGAACAAAAGGATAAGCATGTGAATGAAACACACCAACTTCCATGTTTAAAAAGGAAGCTTGTTCATAGTGCTTTATTATGCGTTTGGTCCGTCGATAAGAAGCAAGTTCGTCAATCTCAATGCATGGAATTATTTATTGTTACATATCAGGGTGGGGTACTGTTGCCAAGAAATGTTATCGTCGGATTGCAATAACTGGAAAGTAACAAATATCAAGTTGAATTTGATCCTCGAAGAAGAGAATTAGTTTCAACTTGTGAAAAAATAAAAGTCCTTCACAAGATCATAATAAACTTACGTTACAACTAGTGTCTTAAGATTCAGGACAAATCTTCTCGAAGAAGGAGGGTATGATGTGAATTGCATATGGGTCAAATGGAGGATGACTAATGCGCCGTCTTGATGCAGCTTCTTTTATTTAAATAAGGGCCCAATGCTTTGTAAAATTGGCTGACAAAATTGTGTTTGTGCTTAACCAATTAACGGGCTTTAGTTTTGCTTTATCTTCAAGTTGAAATAGGGGTCCATATGCCCACATAAGAACCAACCTTTGGAAGATCAAGCGGACCTTTGCTCAAAGTTTGTGGATGACTTTTGTTAGCCTTAAATTCAGTTACAATCAACCATTACGTAGCGGATCGTCATCAGCTTGAGTGGATCATTAATTAATAGCTTTAAGCGGGATGATATTGAAACTTATGTGTCTTTTGTAATTCTGATGGTTAAAGCTCCTATACAAGTTGAACCATTTTCATCAATGAAGGCAAGCTGACTTTTATTCAGAAAATAAACGAGTTTTATCTCATCTATCTTAGTGAGAGTGATTCTCCTAAGTTCTTGAGTGATTCAAGAATCCTCTAGTTTAATCAAAGGTCCTTTATCCCTTTGTGTGTTTCAACTCTTAGGCTTATCTTCCATTCTTGGAAGTGTGATGTCTATGAATTTCCGTTCCATCTTCTTTTATGTCTCCATTTTCTCTTTTTAAATAATTTCTCAAAATTCTTGCTTATTAGCATTCCAAAAATGGTAGATCAGTCAAACCAATTGTACCCTGTGGATGCACATCATTGGGTATTCAGAGCCTGGCTATCTAGATTTGGAATAGGAAAGGAAGTTTATAATACAAAGTGTTTAACCGAAGGCCATCCATGTTTAGTTGCATTCGATTACGGAAGCGAAAACAATGTTGTGAGCCAAAGATTGGTGGAGAAACTCCAGTTACCAGCAACCTTTCATCTGGATCAAGCATGGATCAAATTCAGTACATGGCAATGTGTGAAAGAAGTATTATGTGATATTGCTCCCATGGACTCTTGTCATCTTCTTTTGGGATAGGCATGACTTCGTTTTAAAACACTCCATCTTGATGAACGTTCCCTTTATTTGAGGCACGAGGGACATCAAAAGAAGTAGAAATTTATGACACCAAGACAAGTCGGTAAGGATCAACGTAGGCTAAGGAGAAAACAAAAAAAGAAAGAATAGAAAAAGAAGTAATATAAACAGCAGAAGGAAGGGAAAATAAAGAAAAAGAAGTGGAACTAGAGAAAGTTTAATCGTCAATGTGTTTTCTTCTAAAGTTTGTGATGTCATTTTGCAAGAACAAAAGGATAAGCATGTGAATGAAACACACCAACTTCCATGTTTAAAAATGAAGCTTGTTCATAGTGCTTTATTATGCGTTTGGACCGTCGATAAGAAGCAAATTCGTCAAACACAATGAATGGAATGATTTATTGTTACATAACAAGGTGGGGTACTGTTGCCAAGAAATGTTATCGACGAATTGCAACCATTAGAAGGTAACAAATAACAAGTTGAATTCGATCCTGGAAGAAGAGAAGTAGTTTCACTTGTGAAAAAATAAAAGTCCTTCACAAGATCATAATAAACTTACGTTAAAACTAGTGTCTTAAGATTTGGGACAAATATTCTCGAAGAAGAAGGGTATGATGTGAATTGTATATGGGTCAAAAGGAGGATTACTAATGCGCCATGTTATTGCAGTTTCTTTTGTTTAAATAAGGGCCCAATGCTTTGTAAAATATGCTGTCCAAATTGTGTTTGTGCTTAACCAATTAACGGGCTTTAATTTTGCTTTATCTTCAAGTTGAAATAGGGGTCCATATACACACTTAAGAACCAACCTTTGGAAGATCAAGCGGACCTTTGCTAAAAGTTTGCGGATGACTTTTGCTAGCCTTAAGTTCAGTTACAATCAATCATTACGTAGCGGATCGTCATCAACTTTAGTGGATCATTAATTAATAGCTTTAAGCGGGTTGATATTGAAATTTATGTGTCTTTTGTAATTCTGATGGTTAAAGCTCCTATACAACTTGAACCATTTTCATCAATGAAGGCAAGTTGAGTTTTATTCAGAAAATAAACGAGATTTATCTCATCTATCTTAGTGAGAGTGATTCTCCTAAGTTCTTGAGTGATTCAAGAATCCTTGAGTTTAACCAAAGGTCCTTTATCCCTTTGTGTGTTTCAACTCTTAGGCTTATCTTCCATTCTTGGAAGTGTGATGTCTATCCATTTCTGTTCCATCTTGTTTTATGTTTCCATTTTCTAGTTTTAAATAATTTCTCAAAATTCTTGCTTGTTAGCATTCCAAAAATGGTAGATCAGTGAAACGAATCGAACCCTGTGGATTCACATCATTTGGTATTCAGAGCCTGGCTATCTAGATTTGGAATAGGAAAGGAAGTTTATTATACAAAGTGTTTAACCGAAGGCCATCCATGTTTAGTTGCATTCGATTACGGAAGCGAAAACAATGTTGTGAGCCAAAGATTGGTGGAGAAACTCCAGTTACCTGCAACCTTTCATCTGGATGAAGCATGGATCAAATTCAGTACATGGCAATGTGTGAAAGAAGTATTATGTGATATTGCTCCCATGGACTCTTGTTATCTTCTTTTGGGATGGGCATGGCTTCGTTTTAAAACACTCCATCTTGATGAACGTTCCCTTTATTTGAGGCACGAGGGACATCAAAAGAAGTAGAAATTTATGACACCAAGACAAGTTAGTAAGGATCAACGTAGGCTGAAGGAGAAACCAGAAAAAGAAAGAATAGAAAAAGAAGTAATATATACTGCAGAAGGAAGGCAAAATAAAGAAAAAGAAATGGAACTAGAGAAAGTTTATTCGTCAATGTTTTTTCTTCTACAGTTTGTCATGTCATTTTGCAGGAACAAAAGGATAAGCATGTGAATGAAACACACCAACTTCCACGTTTAAAAAGGAAGCTTGTTCGTAGTGCTTTATTATGCGTTTGGTCCGTCGATAAGAAGCAAATTCGTCAATCTCAATGCATGGAATTATTTATTGTTACATATCAGGGTGGTGTACTGTTGCCAAGAAATGTTATCGACGGATTGCAACCATTGGAAAGTAACAAATATAGTGTTGAATTTGATCTTGGAAGAAGAGAATTAGTTTCAACTTGTGAAAAAATAAAAGTCCTTCACAAGATCATAATAAACTTACGTTACAACTAGTGTCTTAAGATTCGGGACAAGTCTTCTCGAAGAAGGAGGGTATGATGTGAATTGCATATGGGTCAAATGGAGGATGACTAATGCATCGTGTTGATGCAGTTTCTTTTATTTAAATAAGGGCCCAATGCTTTGTAAAATTGGCTGACGAAATTGTGTTTGTGCTTAACCAATTAACGGGCTTTAGTTTTGCTTTATCTTCAAGTTGAAATAGGGGTCCATAGGCCCACTTAAGAACCAACATTTGGAAGATCAAGCGGACCTTTGCTCAAAGTTTGTGGATGACTTTTGGTAGCCTTAAATTCAGTTACAATCAACCATTACGCAGCGGATCACCATTAGCTTGAGTGGATCATTAATTAATAGCTTTAAGCGGGATGATATTGAAATTTATGTGTCTTTTGTAATTCTGATGGTTAAAGCTCCTATACATGTTGAACAAGTTTCATCAATGAAGGCAAGCTGAGTTTTATTCAGAAAATAAACGAGTTTTATCTCATCTATCTTAGTGAGAGTGATTCTCCTAAGTTCTAGAATGATTCAAGAATCCTTGAGTTTGAGCAAAGGTCCTTTATCCCTTTGTGTGTTTCAACTCTTAGGCTTATCTTCCATTCTTGGAAGTGTAATGTCTA
This sequence comes from Vigna unguiculata, assembly GCF_037176805.1. Lineage (NCBI taxonomy): Eukaryota > Viridiplantae > Streptophyta > Magnoliopsida > Fabales > Fabaceae > Vigna > Vigna unguiculata. The sequence goes on along the minus strand of NC_140793.1, from coordinate 12,074,262 downwards.
TCCATTTCTGTTCCATCTTCTTTTATGTTTCCATTTTCTCGTTTTAATTAATTTCTCAAAATTCTTGCTTGTTAGCATTCCAAAAATGGTAGATCAGTGAAGCGAATCGAACCCTGTGGATTCACATCATTTGGTATTCAGAACCTGGCTATCTAGATTTGGAATAGGAAAGGAAGTTTATTATACAAAGTGTTTAATTGAAGGCCATCCATGTTTAGTTGCATTCGATTACGGAAGCAAAAACAATCTTGTGAGCCAAAGATTGGTGGAGAAACTCCAGTTACCTGCAACCTTTCATCTGGATCAAGCATGGATCAAATTCAGTACATGGCAATGTGTGAAAGAAGTATTATGTGATATTGCTCCCATGGACTCTTGTTATCTTCTTTTGGGATGGGCATGGCTTCGTTTTAAAGCACTCCATCTTGATGAACGTTCCCTTTATTTGAGGCACGAGGGACATCAAAAGAAGTAGAAATTTATGACACCAAGACAAGTCAGTAAGGATCAACGTAGGCTGAAGGAGAAAACAGAAAAAGAAAGAATAGAAAAAGAAGTAATATATACTACAAAAGGAAGGGAAAATAAAGAAAAAGAAATGAAACTAGAGAAAGTTTATTCGTCAACGTTTTTTCTTCTACAGTTTGTGATGTCATTTTGCAGGAACAAAAGGATAAGCATGTGAATGAAACACACCAACTTCCACGTTTAAAAAGGAAGCTTGTTCGTAGTGCTTTATTATGCGTTTGGTCTGTCGATAAGAAGCAAATTCGTCAATCTCAATGCATGAAATTATTTATTGTTACGTATCAGGGTGGGGTACTGTTGCTAAGAAATATTATCGATGGATTGCAACCATTGGAAAGTAACAAATATCACGTTGAATTTGATCCTGGAAGAAGAGAATTAGTTTCAACTTGTGAAAAAATAAAAGTCCTTCACAAGATCATAATAAACTTACGTTACAACTAGTGTCTTAAGATTCGGGACAAGTCTTCTCGAAGAAGGAGGGTATGATGTGAATTGCATATGGGTCAAATGGAGGATGACTAATGCGTCGTGTTGATGCAGTTTCTTTTATTTAAATAAGGGCCCAATGCTTTGTAAAGTTGGCTGACGAAATTGTGTTTGTGCTTAACCAATTAACGGGTTTTAGTTTTGCTTTATCTTCAAGTTGAAATAGGGGTCCATATACACACTTAAGAACCAACCTTTGGAAGATCAAGCGGACCTTTGCTAAAAGTTTGTGGATGACTTTTGCTAGCCTTAAATTCAGTTACAATCAATCATTATGTAGCGGATCATCATCAGCTTTAGTGGATCATTAATTAATAGCTTTAAGCGGGATGATATTGAAATTTATGTGTCTTTTGTAATTCTGATGGTTAAAGCTCCTATACAACTTGAACCATTTTCATCAATGAAGGCAAGCTGAGTTTTATTCAGAAAATAAACGAGATTTATCTCATCTATCTTAGTGAGAGTGATTCTCCTAAGTTCTTGAGTGATTCAAGAATCCTTGAGTTTAACCAAAGGTCCTTTATCCCTTTGTGTGTTTCAACTCTTAGGCTTATCTTCCATTCTTGGAAGTGTGATGTCTATCCATTTCTGTTCCATCTTGCTTTATGTTTCCATTTTCTAGTTTTAAATAATTTCTCAAAATTCTTGCTTGTTAGCATTCCAAAAATGGTAGATCAGTGAAACGAATCGAACCCTGTGGATTCACATCATTTGGTATTCAGAGCCTGGCTATCTAGATTTGGAATAGGAAAAGAAGTTTATTATACAAAGTGTTTAACCGAAGGCCATCCATGTTTAGTTGCATTCGATTACGGAAGCGAAAACAATCTTGTGAGCCAAAGATTGGTGGAGAAAATCTAGTTACCAGCAACCTTTCATCTGGATCAAGCATGGATCAAATTCAGTACATGGCAATGTGTGAAAGAAGTATTATGTGATATTGCTCCCATGGACTCTTGTTATCTTCTTTTGGGATGGGCATGGATTCGTTCTAAAGCACTCCATCTTGATGAACGTTCCCTTTATTTGAGGCACGAGGGACATCAAAAGAAGTAGAAATTTATGACACCATAACAAGTCAGTAAGGATCAACGTAGGCTGAAGGACAAAACCGAAAAAGAAAGAATAGAAAAAGAAGTAATATAAACTGCAGAAGGAAAGGAAAATAAAGAAAAAGAAATGGAACTAGAGAAAGTTTATTCGTCAATGTTTTTTCTTCTACAGTTTGTGATGTCATTTTGCAGGAACAAAAGGATAAGCATGTGAATGAAACACACCAACTTCCACGTTTAAAAAGGAAGCTTGTTCGTAGTGCTTTATTATGCGTTTGGTCCGTCGATAAGAAGCAAATTCGTCAATCTCAATGCATGGAATTATTTATTGTTACGTATCAGGGTGGGGTACTGTTGCCAAGAAATGTTATCGACGGATTGCAACCATTGGAAAGTAACAAATATCACGTTGAATTTGATCCTGGAAGAAGAGAATTAGTTTCAACTTGTGAAAAAATAAAAGTCCTTCACAAGATCATAATAAACTTACGTTACAACTAGTGTCTTAAGATTCGGGACAAGTCTTCTCGAAGAAGGAAGGTATGATGTGAATTGCATATGGGTCAAATGGAGGATGACTAATGCATCGTGTTGATGCAGTTTCTTTTATTTAAATAAGGGCCCAATGCTTTTTAAAGTTGGCTGACGAAATTGTGTTTGTGCTTAACCAATTAACGGGCTTTAGTTTTGCTTTATCTTCAAGTTGAAATAGGGGTCCATATACACACTTAAGAACCAACCTTTGGAAGATCAAGCGGACCTTTGCTAAAAGTTTGCAGATGACTTTTGCTAGCCTTAAGTTCAGTTACAATCAATCATTACGTAGCGGATCGTCATCAACTTTAGTGGATCATTAATTAATAGCTTTAAGCGGGTTGATATTGAAATTTATGTGTCTTTTGTAATTCTGATGGTTAAAGCTCCTATACAACTTGAACCATTTTCATCAATGAAGGCAAGCTGAGTTTTATTCAGAAAATAAACGAGATTTATCTCATCTATCTTAGTGAGAGTGATTCTCCTAAGTTCTTGAGTGATTCAAGAATCCTTGAGTTTAACCAAAGGTCCTTTATCCCTTTGTGTGTTTCAACTCTTAGGCTTATCTTCCATTCTTGGAAGTGTGATGTCTATCCATTTCTGTTCCATCTTGTTTTATGTTTCCATTTTCTAGTTTTAAATAATTTCTCAAAATTCTTGCTTGTTAGCATTCCAAAAATGGTAGATCAGTGAAACGAATCGAACCCTGTGGATTCACATCATTTGGTATTCAGAGCCTGGCTATCTAGATTTGGAATAGGAAAGGAAGTTTATTATACAAAGTGTTTAACTGAAGGCCATCCATGTTTAGTTGCATTCGATTACGGAAGCGAAAACAATGTTGTGAGCCAAAGATTGGTGGAGAAACTCCAGTTACCTGCAACCTTTCATCTGGATCAAGCATGGATCAAATTCAGTACATGGCAATGTGTGAAAGAAGTATTATGTGATATTGCTCCCATGGACTCTTGTTATCTTCTTTTGGGATGGGCATGGCTTCGTTTTAAAACACTCCATCTTGATGAACGTTCCCTTTATTTGAGGCACGAGGGACATCAAAAGAAGTAGAAATTTATGACACCAAGACAAGTTAGTAAGGATCAACGTAGGCTGAAGGAGAAACCAGAAAAAGAAAGAATAGAAAAAGAAGTAATATATACTGCAGAAGGAAGGGAAAATAAAGAAAAAGAAATGGAACTAGAGAAAGTTTATTCGTCAATATTTTTTCTTCTACAGTTTGTCATGTCATTTTGCAGGAACAAAAGGATAAGCATGTGAATGAAACACACCAACTTCCACGTTTAAAAAGGAAGCTTGTTCGTAGTGCTTTATTATGTGTTTGGTCCGTCGATAAGAAGCAAATTCGTCAATCTCAATGCATGGAATTATTTATTGTTACATATCAGGGTGGTGTACTGTTGCCAAGAAATGTTATCGACGGATTGCAACCATTGGAAAGTAACAAATATAGTGTTGAATTTGATCTTGGAAGAAGAGAATTAGTTTCAACTTGTGAAAAAATAAAAGTCCTTCACAAGATCATAATAAACTTACGTTACAACTAGTGTCTTAAGATTCGGGACAAGTCTTCTCGAAGAAGGAGGGTATGATGTGAATTGCATATGGGTCAAATGGAGGATGACTAATGCATCGTGTTGATGCAGTTTCTTTTATTTAAATAAGGGCCCAATGCTTTGTAAAATTGGCTAACGAAATTGTGTTTGTGCTTAACCAATTAACGGGCTTTAGTTTTGCTTTATCTTCAAGTTGAAATAAGGGTCCATATGCCAACTTAAGAACCAACCTTTGGACGGTCAAGAGGACCTTTGCTCAAAGTTTGTGGATGACTCTTGGTAGCCTTAAACTCAGTTACAATCAACCATTAAGTAGCGGATCGTTATTAGCTTGAGTGGATCAATAATTAATAGCTTTAAGCGGGATGATATTGAAATTTATGTGTCTTTTATAATTCCGATGGTTAAAGCTCCTATATAAGTTGAACCATTTTCATCAATGAAGGCAAGCTGAGTTTTATTCAGAAAATAAACGAGTTTTATCTCATCTATCTTAGTGAGAGTGATTCTCCTAAGTTCTTGAGTGATTCAAGAATCCATGAGTTTAATCAAAGGTCCTTTATCCCATTGTGTGTCTCAACTCTTAGGCTTATCTTCCATTCTTGGAAGTGTGATATCTATCAATTTCCGTTCCATCTTCTTTTATGTTTCCATTTTCTCGTTTTAAATAATTTCTCAAATTTCTTGCTTGTTAGCATTCCAACAATGATAGATGAGTCAAATTTCAAACATGGAAGTTGGTGTGTTTCCTTCACATGCTTATCCTTTTGTTCCTGTAAAATGACATCACAACTGTAGAAGAGAAAACATTGACGAATAAACTTTCTCTAGTTCCATTTCTTTTTCTTTATTTTCCCTTGCTTCTGCAGTTTATATTACTTCTTTTTCTATTCTTTCTTTTTCTGTTTTCTCCTTCAGTCTACTTTGATTCTTGTTGACTTGTCTCGGTGTCATAAATTTCTACTTCTTTTGATGTCCCTCGTGCCTCAAACAAAGGTAACGTTGATCAAGATGGAGTGTTCTAAAACGAAGCCATGCCCATTCCAAAAGAAGATGACAAGAGTCCATGAGAGCATTATCACATAATACTTCTTTCACACATTACCATGTATTGAATTTGATCCATGCTTGATTCAGATGAAAGGTTGTTGGTAACTGGAGTTTCTCCAACAATCTTTGGCTCACAGCATTGTTTTCGCTTTCGTAATCAAATGCAACTAAACATGGGTGACCTTCGGTTAAACACCTTGTATAATAAACTTCCATTCCTATACCAAATCTACATAGCCAGGCTCTGAATACCAAATGATGTGGAAGGCAAAGTGTTCGATTCGTCTTACTGATCTTTCAAGGTTGGAATGCTAATAAGCAAGAAATTTGAAAAATTATTTAAAACGATAAAATAGAAACATATAAGAAGATGGAGCGGAAATTGATAGACATCACACTTCCAAGAATGGAAGATAAGCCTAAGAGTTTAAACACACAAAGGGATAAAGGAACTTTGATAAAACTCTGGGATTCGTGAATCACTCAAGAACTTCGGAGAATCACTCTCACTAAGATAGATGAGATAAAACTCCTTTATTTTCTGAATTAAACTCAGCTTGCCTTCATTGATTAAAATGGTTCAAGTTATATAGGAGCTTTAAGCATCAGAATTACAAAAGACACATAAATTTCAATTACAACCCACTTAAAGCTATTAATTAATGATCCACTCAATCTAGTAATGATCCGCTACTTAATGGTTGATTGTAACTGAATCTTAAGGCTACCAAAAGTCATCCACAAACTTTCAGCAAAGGTCCTCTTGATATTCCAAAGGTTGCTTCTTAAGTTGGCACAGATGGACCCCTATTTCAACTTGAAAGTAAAGCAAAACTAAAGCCCATTAATTGGTTAGCCAATTTTACAAAGCATTGGGCCATTATTTAAATAAATGAAACTGCATCAACACGGCGCATTAGTCATCTTCCATTTGACGCATATGCAATTCACATCATACCCTCCTTCTTCGAGAAGATTTGTCCCGAATCTTAAGACACTAGTTTTGATGTAAGTTTATTATGATATTGTGAAGGACTTTTATTTTTTCACAAGTTGAAACTAATTCTCTTCCTCCAGGATCAAATTCAACTTGATATTTGTTATTTCCAATGGTTGCAAACCGTCGATAACATTTCTTGGCAACTGTACCCCACCTTGATATGTAACAATAAATAATTTCATGCATTGTGTTTGACGAATCTGCTTCTTATCGACGGACCAAATGCATAATAAAGCACTATGAACAAGCTTCCTTTTCAAACATGGAAGTTGGTGTGTTTCCTTCATATGCTTATCCTTTTGTTCCTGTAAAATGACATCACAACTGTAGAAGAAGAAACATTGACGAATAAACTTTCTCTAGTTCCATTTCTTTTTCTTTATTTTCCCTTGCTTCTGCAGTTTATATTACTTCTTTTTCTATTCTTTCTTTTTCTGTTTTCTCCTTCAGTCTACGTTGATTCTTGTGCACTTGTCTTGGTGTCATAAATTTCTACTTCTTTTGATGTCCCTCGTGCCTCAAATAAAGGGAACGTTGATCAAGATGGAGTGTTCTAAAACGAAGCCATGCCCATCCCAAAAGAAGATGACAAGAGTCCATGGGAGCAATATCACATAATACTTCTTTCACACATTAACATGTACTGAATTTGAGCCATGCTTGATTCAGATGAAAGGTTGTTGGTAATTGGAGTTTCTCCAACAATCTTTGGCTCACAGCGTTGTTTTCGCTTTCGTAATCGAATGCAACTAAACATGGGTGACCTTCGGTTAAACACCTTGTATGATAAACTTCCATTCCTATACCAAATCTACATAGCCAGGCTCTGAATACCAAATGATGTGGAAGGCAAAGTGTTCGATTCGTCTTACTGATCTTTCAAGGTTGGAATGCTAATAAGCAAGAAATTTGAAAAATTATTTAAAACGATAAAATAGAAACATATAAGAAGATGGAGCGGAAATTGATAGACATCACACTTCCAAGAATGGAAGATAAGCCTAAGAGTTTAAACACACAAAGGGATAAAGGAACTTTGATAAAACTCTGGGATTCGTGAATCACTCAAGAACTTCGGAGAATCACTCTCACTAAGATAGATGAGATAAAACTCCTTTATTTTCTGAATTAAACTCAGCTTGCCTTCATTGATTAAAATGGTTCAAGTTATATAGGAGCTTTAAGCATCAGAATTACAAAAGACACATAAATTTCAATTACAACCCACTTAAAGCTATTAATTAATGATCCACTCAATCTAGTAATGATCCGCTACTTAATGGTTGATTGTAACTGAATCTTAAGGCTCCCAAAAGTCATCCACAAACTTTCAGCAAAGGTCCTCTTGATATTCCAAAGGTTGCTTCTTAAGTTGGCACAGATGGACCCCTATTTCAACTTGAAAGTAAAGCAAAACTAAAGCCCATTAATTGGTTAGCCAATTTTACAAAGCATTGGGCCATTATTTAAATAAATGAAACTGCATCAACACGGCGCATTAGTCATCTTCCATTTGACGCATATGCAATTCACATCATACCCTCCTTCTTCGAGAAGATTTGTCCCGAATCTTAAGACACTAGTTTTGATGTAAGTTTATTATGATATTGTGAAGGACTTTTATTTTTTCACAAGTTGAAACTAATTCTCTTCCTCCAGGATCAAATTCAACTTGATATTTGTTATTTCCAATGGTTGCAAACCGTCGATAACATTTCTTGGCAACTGTACCCCACCTTGATATGTAACAATAAATAATTTCATGCATTGTGTTTGACGAATCTGCTTCTTATCGACGGACCAAATGCATAATAAAGCACTATGAACAAGCTTCCTTTTCAAACATGGAAGTTGGTGTGTTTCCTTCACATGCTTATCCTTTTGTTCCTGTAAAATGACATCACAACTGTAGAAGAAGAAACATTGACGAATAAACTTTCTCTAGTTCCATTTCTTTTTCTTTATTTTCCCTTGCTTTTGCAGTTTATATTACTTCTTTTTCTATTCTTTCTTTTTCTGTTTTCTCCTTCAGTCTACGTTGATTCTTGTGCACTTGTCTTGGTGTCATAAATTTCTACTTCTTTTGATGTCCCTCGTGCCTCAAATAAAGGGAACGTTGATCAAGATGGAGTGTTCTAAAACGAAGCCATGCCCATCCCAAAAGAAGATGACAAGAGTCCATGGGAGCAATATCACATAATACTTCTTTCACACATTAACATGTACTGAATTTGAGCCATGCTTGATTCAGATGAAAGGTTGTTGGTAATTGGAGTTTCTCCAACAATCTTTGGCTCACAGCGTTGTTTTCGCTTTCGTAATCGAATGCAACTAAACATGGGTGACCTTCGGTTAAACACCTTGTATGATAAACTTCCATTCCTATACCAAATCTACATAGCCAGGCTCTGAATACCAAATGATGTGGAAGGCAAAGTGTTCGATTCGTCTTACTGATCTTTCAAGGTTGGAATGCTAATAAGCAAGAAATTTGAAAAATTATTTAAAACGATAAAATAGAAACATATAAGAAGATGGAGCGGAAATTGATAGACATCACACTTCCAAGAATGGAAGATAAGCCTAAGAGTTTAAACACACAAAGGGATAAAGGAACTTTGATAAAACTCTGGGATTCGTGAATCACTCAAGAACTTCGGAGAATCACTCTCACTAAGATAGATGAGATAAAACTCCTTTATTTTCTGAATTAAACTCAGCTTGCCTTCATTGATTAAAATGGTTCAAGTTATATAGGAGCTTTAAGCATCAGAATTACAAAAGACACATAAATTTCAATTACAACCCACTTAAAGCTATTAATTAATGATCCACTCAATCTAGTAATGATCCGCTACTTAATGGTTGATTGTAACTGAATCTTAAGGCTACCAAAAGTCATCCACAAACTTTCAGCAAAGGTCCTCTTGATATTCCAAAGGTTGCTTCTTAAGTTGGCACAGATGGACCCCTATTTCAACTTGAAAGTAAAGCAAAACTAAAGCCCATTAATTGGTTAGCCAATTTTACAAAGCATTGGGCCATTATTTAAATAAATGAAACTGCATCAACACGGCGCATTAGTCATCTTCCATTTGACGCATATGCAATTCACATCATACCCTCCTTCTTCGAGAAGATTTGTCCCGAATCTTAAGACACTAGTTTTGATGTAAGTTTATTATGATATTGTGAAGGACTTTTATTTTTTCACAAGTTGAAACTAATTCTCTTCCTCCAGGATCAAATTCAACTTGATATTTGTTATTTCCAATGGTTGCAAACCGTCGATAACATTTCTTGGCAACTGTACCCCACCTTGATATGTAACAATAAATAATTTCATGCATTGTGTTTGAATAATCTGCTTCTTATCGACGGACCAAATGCATAATAAAGCACTATGAACAAGCTTCCTTTTCAAACATGGAAGTTGGTGTGTTTCCTTCACATGCTTATCCTTTTGTTCCTGTAAAATGACATCACAATTGTAGAAGAAGAAACATTGACGAATAAACTTTCTCTAGTTCCATTTCTTTTTCTTTATTTTCCCTTGCTTCTGCAGTTTATATTACTTCTTTTTCTATTCTTTCTTTTTCTGTTTTCTCCTTCAGTCTACGTTGATTCTTGTGCACTTGTCTTGGTGTCATAAATTTCTACTTCTTTTGATGTCCCTCGTGCCTCAAATAAAGGGAACGTTGATCAAGATGGAGTGTTCTAAAACGAAGCCATGCCCATCCCAAAAGAAGATGACAAGAGTCCATGGGAGCAATATCACATAATACTTCTTTCACACATTAACATGTACTGAATTTGAGCCATGCTTGATTCAGATGAAAGGTTGTTGGTAATTGGAGTTTCTCCAACAATCTTTGGCTCACAGCGTTGTTTTCGCTTTCGTAATCGAATGCAACTAAACATGGGTGACCTTCGGTTAAACACCTTGTATGATAAACTTCCATTCCTATACCAAATCTACATAGCCAGGCTCTGAATACCAAATGATGTGGAAGGCAAAGTGTTCGATTCGTCTTACTGATCTTTCAAGGTTGGAATGCTAATAAGCAAGAAATTTGAAAAATTATTTAAAACGATAAAATAGAAACATATAAGAAGATGGAGCGGAAATTGATAGACATCACACTTCCAAGAATGGAAGATAAGCCTAAGAGTTTAAACACACAAAGGGATAAAGGAACTTTGATAAAACTCTGGGATTCGTGAATCACTCAAGAACTTCGGAGAATCACTCTCACTAAGATAGATGAGATAAAACTCCTTTATTTTCTGAATTAAACTCAGCTTGCCTTCATTGATTAAAATGGTTCAAGTTATATAGGAGCTTTAAGCATCAGAATTACAAAAGACACATAAATTTCAATTACAACCCACTTAAAGCTATTAATTAATGATCCACTCAATCTAGTAATGATCCGCTACTTAATGGTTGATTGTAACTGAATCTTAAGGCTACCAAAAGTCATCCACAAACTTTCAGCAAAGGTCCTCTTGATATTCCAAAGGTTGCTTCTTAAGTTGGCACAGATGGACCCCTATTTCAACTTGAAAGTAAAGCAAAACTAAAGCCCATTAATTGGTTAGCCAATTTTACAAAGCATTGGGCCATTATTTAAATAAATGAAACTGCATCAACACGGCGCATTAGTCATCTTCCATTTGACGCATATGCAATTCACATCATACCCTCCTTCTTCGAGAAGATTTGTCCCGAATCTTAAGACACTAGTTTTGATGTAAGTTTATTATGATATTGTGAAGGACTTTTATTTTTTCACAAGTTGAAACTAATTCTCTTCCTCCAGGATCAAATTCAACTTGATATTTGTTATTTCCAATGGTTGCAAACCGTCGATAACATTTCTTGGCAACTGTACCCCACCTTGATATGTAACAATAAATAATTTCATGCATTGTGTTTGACGAATCTGCTTCTTATCGACGGACCAAATGCATAATAAAGCACTATGAACAAGCTTCCTTTTCAAACATGGAAGTTGGTGTGTTTCCTTCACATGCTTATCCTTTTGTTCCTGTAAAATGACATCACAACTGTAGAAGAAGAAACATTGACGAATAAACTTTCTCTAGTTCCATTTCTTTTTCTTTATTTTCCCTTGCTTCTGCAGTTTATATTACTTCTTTTTCTATTCTTTCTTTTTCTGTTTTCTCCTTCAGTCTACGTTGATTCTTGTGCACTTGTCTTGGTGTCATAAATTTCTACTTCTTTTGATGTCCCTCGTGCCTCAAATAAAGGGAACGTTGATCAAGATGGAGTGTTCTAAAACGAAGCCATGCCCATCCCAAAAGAAGATGACAAGAGTCCATGGGAGCAATATCACATAATACTTCTTTCACACATTAACATGTACTGAATTTGAGCCATGCTTGATTCAGATGAAAGGTTGTTGGTAATTGGAGTTTCTCCAACAATCTTTGGCTCACAGCGTTGTTTTCGCTTTCGTAATCGAATGCAACTAAACATGGGTGACCTTCGGTTAAACACCTTGTATGATAAACTTCCATTCCTATACCAAATCTACATAGCCAGGCTCTGAATACCAAATGATGTGGAAGGCAAAGTGTTCGATTCGTCTTACTGATCTTTCAAGGTTGGAATGCTAATAAGCAAGAAATTTGAAAAATTATTTAAAACGATAAAATAGAAACATATAAGAAGATGGAGCGGAAATTGATAGACATCACACTTCCAAGAATGGAAGATAAGCCTAAGAGTTTAAACACACAAAGGGATAAAGGAACTTTGATAAAACTCTGGGATTCGTGAATCACTCAAGAACTTCGGAGAATCACTCTCACTAAGATAGATGAGATAAAACTCCTTTATTTTCTGAATTAAACTCAGCTTGCCTTCATTGATTAAAATGGTTCAAGTTATATAGGAGCTTTAAGCATCAGAATTACAAAAGACACATAAATTTCAATTACAACCCACTTAAAGCTATTAATTAATGATCCACTCAATCTAGTAATGATCCGCTACTTAATGGTTGATTGTAACTGAATCTTAAGGCTACCAAAAGTCATCCACAAACTTTCAGCAAAGGTCCTCTTGATATTCCAAAGGTTGCTTCTTAAGTTGGCACAGATGGACCCCTATTTCAACTTGAAAGTAAAGCAAAACTAAAGCCCATTAATTGGTTAGCCAATTTTACAAAGCATTGGGCCATTATTTAAATAAATGAAACTGCATCAACACGGCGCATTAGTCATCTTCCATTTGACGCATATGCAATTCACATCATACCCTCCTTCTTCGAGAAGATTTGTCCCGAATCTTAAGACACTAGTTTTGATGTAAGTTTATTATGATATTGTGAAGAACTTTTATTTTTTCACAAGTTGAAACTAATTCTCTTCCTCCAGGATCAAATTCAACTTGATATTTGTTATTTCCAATGGTTGCAAACCGTCGATAACATTTCTTGGCAACTGTACCCCACCTTGATATGTAACAATAAATAATTTCATGCATTGTGTTTGACGAATCTGCTTCTTATCGACGGACCAAATGCATAATAAAGCACTATGAACAAGCTTCCTTTTCAAACATGGAAGTTGGTGTGTTTCCTTCACATGCTTATCCTTTTGTTCCTGTAAAATGACATCACAACTGTAGAAGAAGAAACATTGACGAATAAACTTTCTCTAGTTCCATTTCTTTTTCTTTATTTTCCCTTGCTTCTGCAGTTTATATTACTTCTTTTTCTATTCTTTCTTTTTCTGTTTTCTCCTTCAGTCTACGTTGATTCTTGTGCACTTGTCTTGGTGTCATAAATTTCTACTTCTTTTGATGTCCCTCGTGCCTCAAATAAAGGGAACGTTGATCAAGATGGAGTGTTCTAAAACGAAGCCATGCCCATCCCAAAAGAAGATGACAAGAGTCCATGGGAGCAATATCACATAATACTTCTTTCACACATTAACATGTACTGAATTTGAGCCATGCTTGATTCAGATGAAAGGTTGTTGGTAATTGGAGTTTCTCCAACAATCTTTGGCTCACAGCGTTGTTTTCGCTTTCGTAATCGAATGCAACTAAACATGGGTGACCTTCGGTTAAACACCTTGTATGATAAACTTCCATTCCTATACCAAATCTACATAGCCAGGCTCTGAATACCAAATGATGTGGAAGGCAAAGTGTTCGATTCGTCTTACTGATCTTTCAAGGTTGGAATGCTAATAAGCAAGAAATTTGAAAAATTATTTAAAACGATAAAATAGAAACATATAAGAAGATGGAGCGGAAATTGATAGACATCACACTTCCAAGAATGGAAGATAAGCCTAAGAGTTTAAACACACAAAGGGATAAAGGAACTTTGATAAAACTCTGGGATTCGTGAATCACTCAAGAACTTCGGAGAATCACTCTCACTAAGATAGATGAGATAAAACTCCTTTATTTTCTGAATTAAACTCAGCTTGCCTTCATTGATTAAAATGGTTCAAGTTATATAGGAGCTTTAAGCATCAGAATTACAAAAGACACATAAATTTCAATTACAACCCACTTAAAGCTATTAATTAATGATCCACTCAATCTAGTAATGATCCGCTACTTAATGGTTGATTGTAACTGAATCTTAAGGCTACCAAAAGTCATCCACAAACTTTCAGCAAAGGTCCTCTTGATATTCCAAAGGTTGCTTCTTAAGTTGGCACAGATGGACCCCTATTTCAACTTGAAAGTAAAGCAAAACTAAAGCCCATTAATTGGTTAGCCAATTTTACAAAGCATTGGGCCATTATTTAAATAAATGAAACTGCATCAACACGGCGCATTAGTCATCTTCCATTTGACGCATATGCAATTCACATCATACCCTCCTTCTTCGAGAAGATTTGTCCCGAATCTTAAGACACTAGTTTTGATGTAAGTTTATTATGATATTGTGAAGAACTTTTATTTTTTCACAAGTTGAAACTAATTCTCTTCCTCCAGGATCAAATTCAACTTGATATTTGTTATTTCCAATGGTTGCAAACCGTCGATAACATTTCTTGGCAACTGTACCCCACCTTGATATGTAACAATAAATAATTTCATGCATTGTGTTTGACGAATCTGCTTCTTATCGACGGACCAAATGCATAATAAAGCACTATGAACAAGCTTCCTTTTCAAACATGGAAGTTGGTGTGTTTCCTTCACATGCTTATCCTTTTGTTCCTGTAAAATGACATCACAACTGTAGAAGAAGAAACATTGACGAATAAACTTTCTCTAGTTCCATTTCTTTTTCTTTATTTTCCCTTGCTTCTGCAGTTTATATTACTTCTTTTTCTATTCTTTCTTTTTCTGTTTTCTCCTTCAGTCTACGTTGATTCTTGTGCACTTGTCTTGGTGTCATAAATTTCTACTTCTTTTGATGTCCCTCGTGCCTCAAATAAAGGGAACGTTGATCAAGATGGAGTGTTCTAAAACGAAGCCATGCCCATCCCAAAAGAAGATGACAAGAGTCCATGGGAGCAATATCACATAATACTTCTTTCACACATTAACATGTACTGAATTTGAGCCATGCTTGATTCAGATGAAAGGTTGTTGGTAATTGGAGTTTCTCCAACAATCTTTGGCTCACAGCGTTGTTTTCGCTTTCGTAATCGAATGCAACTAAACATGGGTGACCTTCGGTTAAACACCTTGTATGATAAACTTCCATTCCTATACCAAATCTACATAGCCAGGCTCTGAATACCAAATGATGTGGAAGGCAAAGTGTTCGATTCGTCTTACTGATCTTTCAAGGTTGGAATGCTAATAAGCAAGAAATTTGAAAAATTATTTAAAACGATAAAATAGAAACATATAAGAAGATGGAGCGGAAATTGATAGACATCACACTTCCAAGAATGGAAGATAAGCCTAAGAGTTTAAACACACAAAGGGATAAAGGAACTTTGATAAAACTCTGGGATTCGTGAATCACTCAAGAACTTCGGAGAATCACTCTCACTAAGATAGATGAGATAAAACTCCTTTATTTTCTGAATTAAACTCAGCTTCCCTTCATTGATTAAAATGGTTCAAGTTATATAGGAGCTTTAAGCATCAGAATTACAAAAGACACATAAATTTCAATTACAACCCACTTAAAGCTATTAATTAATGATCCACTCAATCTAGTAATGATCCGCTACTTAATGGTTGATTGTAACTGAATCTTAAGGCTACCAAAAGTCATCCACAAACTTTCAGCAAAGGTCCTCTTGATATTCCAAAGGTTGCTTCTTAAGTTGGCACAGATGGACCCCTATTTCAACTTGAAAGTAAAGCAAAACTAAAGCCCATTAATTGGTTAGCCAATTTTACAAAGCATTGGGCCATTATTTAAATAAATGAAACTGCATCAACACGGCGCATTAGTCATCTTCCATTTGACGCATATGCAATTCACATCATACCCTCCTTCTTCGAGAAGATTTGTCCCGAATCTTAAGACACTAGTTTTGATGTAAGTTAATTATGATATTGTGAAGGACTTTTATTTTTTCACAAGTTGAAACTAATTCTCTTCCTCCAGGATCAAATTCAACTTGATATTTGTTATTTCCAATGGTTGCAAACCGTCGATAACATTTCTTGGCAACTGTACCCCACCTTGATATGTAACAATAAATAATTTCATGCATTGTGTTTGACGAATCTGCTTCTTATCGACGGACCAAATGCATAATAAAGCACTATGAACAAGCTTCCTTTTCAAACATGGAAGTTGGTGTGTTTCCTTCACATGCTTATCCTTTTGTTCCTGTAAAATGACATCACAACTGTAGAAGAAGAAACATTGACGAATAAACTTTCTCTAGTTCCATTTCTTTTTCTTTATTTTCCCTTGCTTCTGCAGTTTATATTACTTCTTTTTCTATTCTTTCTTTTTCTGTTTTCTCCTTCAGTCTACGTTGATTCTTGTGCACTTGTCTTGGTGTCATAAATTTCTACTTCTTTTGATGTCCCTCGTGCCTCAAATAAAGGGAACGTTGATCAAGATGGAGTGTTCTAAAACGAAGCCATGCCCATCCCAAAAGAAGATGACAAGAGTCCATGGGAGCAATATCACATAATACTTCTTTCACACATTAACATGTACTGAATTTGAGCCATGCTTGATTCAGATGAAAGGTTGTTGGTAATTGGAGTTTCTCCAACAATCTTTGGCTCACAGCGTTGTTTTCGCTTTCGTAATCGAATGCAACTAAACATGGGTGACCTTCGGTTAAACACCTTGTATGATAAACTTCCATTCCTATACCAAATCTACATAGCCAGGCTCTGAATACCAAATGATGTGGAAGGCAAAGTGTTCGATTCGTCTTACTGATCTTTCAAGGTTGGAATGCTAATAAGCAAGAAATTTGAAAAATTATTTAAAACGATAAAATAGAAACATATAAGAAGATGGAGCGGAAATTGATAGACATCACACTTCCAAGAATGGAAGATAAGCCTAAGAGTTTAAACACACAAAGGGATAAAGGAACTTTGATAAAACTCTGGGATTCGTGAATCACTCAAGAACTTCGGAGAATCACTCTCACTAAGATAGATGAGATAAAACTCCTTTATTTTCTGAATTAAACTCAGCTTGCCTTCATTGATTAAAATGGTTCAAGTTATATAGGAGCTTTAAGCATCAGAATTACAAAAGACACATAAATTTCAATTACAACCCACTTAAAGCTATTAATTAATGATCCACTCAATCTAGTAATGATCCGCTACTTAATGGTTGATTGTAACTGAATCTTAAGGCTACCAAAAGTCATCCACAAACTTTCAGCAAAGGTCCTCTTGATATTCCAAAGGTTGCTTCTTAAGTTGGCACAGATGGACCCCTATTTCAACTTGAAAGTAAAGCAAAACTAAAGCCCATTAATTGGTTAGCCAATTTTACAAAGCATTGGGCCATTATTTAAATAAATGAAACTGCATCAACACGGCGCATTAGTCATCTTCCATTTGACGCATATGCAATTCACATCATACCCTCCTTCTTCGAGAAGATTTGTCCCGAATCTTAAGACACTAGTTTTGATGTAAGTTTATTATGATATTGTGAAGAACTTTTATTTTTTCACAAGTTGAAACTAATTCTCTTCCTCCAGGATCAAATTCAACTTGATATTTGTTATTTCCAATGGTTGCAAACCGTCGATAACATTTCTTGGCAACTGTACCCCACCTTGATATGTAACAATAAATAATTTCATGCATTGTGTTTGACGAATCTGCTTCTTATCGACGGACCAAATGCATAATAAAGCACTATGAACAAGCTTCCTTTTCAAACATGGAAGTTGGTGTGTTTCCTTCACATGCTTATCCTTTTGTTCCTGTAAAATGACATCACAACTGTAGAAGAAGAAACATTGACGAATAAACTTTCTCTAGTTCCATTTCTTTTTCTTTATTTTCCCTTGCTTCTGCAGTTTATATTACTTCTTTTTCTATTCTTTCTTTTTCTGTTTTCTCCTTCAGTCTACGTTGATTCTTGTGCACTTGTCTTGGTGTCATAAATTTCTACTTCTTTTGATGTCCCTCGTGCCTCAAATAAAGGGAACGTTGATCAAGATGGAGTGTTCTAAAACGAAGCCATGCCCATCCCAAAAGAAGATGACAAGAGTCCATGGGAGCAATATCACATAATACTTCTTTCACACATTAACATGTACTGAATTTGAGCCATGCTTGATTCAGATGAAAGGTTGTTGGTAATTGGAGTTTCTCCAACAATCTTTGGCTCACAGCGTTGTTTTCGCTTTCGTAATCGAATGCAACTAAACATGGGTGACCTTCGGTTAAACACCTTGTATGATAAACTTCCATTCCTATACCAAATCTACATAGCCAGGCTCTGAATACCAAATGATGTGGAAGGCAAAGTGTTCGATTCGTCTTACTGATCTTTCAAGGTTGGAATGCTAATAAGCAAGAAATTTGAAAAATTATTTAAAACGATAAAATAGAAACATATAAGAAGATGGAGCGGAAATTGATAGACATCACACTTCCAAGAATGGAAGATAAGCCTAAGAGTTTAAACACACAAAGGGATAAAGGAACTTTGATAAAACTCTGGGATTCGTGAATCACTCAAGAACTTCGGAGAATCACTCTCACTAAGATAGATGAGATAAAACTCCTTTATTTTCTGAATTAAACTCAGCTTCCCTTCATTGATTAAAATGGTTCAAGTTATATAGGAGCTTTAAGCATCAGAATTACAAAAGACACATAAATTTCAATTACAACCCACTTAAAGCTATTAATTAATGATCCACTCAATCTAGTAATGATCCGCTACTTAATGGTTGATTGTAACTGAATCTTAAGGCTACCAAAAGTCATCCACAAACTTTCAGCAAAGGTCCTCTTGATATTCCAAAGGTTGCTTCTTAAGTTGGCACAGATGGACCCCTATTTCAACTTGAAAGTAAAGCAAAACTAAAGCCCATTAATTGGTTAGCCAATTTTACAAAGCATTGGGCCATTATTTAAATAAATGAAACTGCATCAACACGGCGCATTAGTCATCTTCCATTTGACGCATATGCAATTCACATCATACCCTCCTTCTTCGAGAAGATTTGTCCCGAATCTTAAGACACTAGTTTTGATGTAAGTTTATTATGATATTGTGAAGGACTTTTATTTTTTCACAAGTTGAAACTAATTCTCTTCCTCCAGGATCAAATTCAACTTGATATTTGTTATTTCCAATGGTTGCAAACCGTCGATAACATTTCTTGGCAACTGTACCCCACCTTGATATGTAACAATAAATAATTTCATGCATTGTGTTTGACGAATCTGCTTCTTATCGACGGACCAAATGCATAATAAAGCACTATGAACAAGCTTCCTTTTCAAACATGGAAGTTGGTGTGTTTCCTTCACATGCTTATCCTTTTGTTCCTGTAAAATGACATCACAACTGTAGAAGAAGAAACATTGACGAATAAACTTTCTCTAGTTCCATTTCTTTTTCTTTATTTTCCCTTGCTTCTGCAGTTTATATTACTTCTTTTTCTATTCTTTCTTTTTCTGTTTTCTCCTTCAGTCTACGTTGATTCTTGTGCACTTGTCTTGGTGTCATAAATTTCTACTTCTTTTGATGTCCCTCGTGCCTCAAATAAAGGGAACGTTGATCAAGATGGAGTGTTCTAAAACGAAGCCATGCCCATCCCAAAAGAAGATGACAAGAGTCCATGGGAGCAATATCACATAATACTTCTTTCACACATTAACATGTACTGAATTTGAGCCATGCTTGATTCAGATGAAAGGTTGTTGGTAATTGGAGTTTCTCCAACAATCTTTGGCTCACAGCGTTGTTTTCGCTTTCGTAATCGAATGCAACTAAACATGGGTGACCTTCGGTTAAACACCTTGTATGATAAACTTCCATTCCTATACCAAATCTACATAGCCAGGCTCTGAATACCAAATGATGTGGAAGGCAAAGTGTTCGATTCGTCTTACTGATCTTTCAAGGTTGGAATGCTAATAAGCAAGAAATTTGAAAAATTATTTAAAACGATAAAATAGAAACATATAAGAAGATGGAGCGGAAATTGATAGACATCACACTTCCAAGAATGGAAGATAAGCCTAAGAGTTTAAACACACAAAGGGATAAAGGAACTTTGATAAAACTCTGGGATTCGTGAATCACTCAAGAACTTCGGAGAATCACTCTCACTAAGATAGATGAGATAAAACTCCTTTATTTTCTGAATTAAACTCAGCTTGCCTTCATTGATTAAAATGGTTCAAGTTATATAGGAGCTTTAAGCATCAGAATTACAAAAGACACATAAATTTCAATTACAACCCACTTAAAGCTATTAATTAATGATCCACTCAATCTAGTAATGATCCGCTACTTAATGGTTGATTGTAACTGAATCTTAAGGCTACCAAAAGTCATCCACAAACTTTCAGCAAAGGTCCTCTTGATATTCCAAAGGTTGCTTCTTAAGTTGGCACAGATGGACCCCTATTTCAACTTGAAAGTAAAGCAAAACTAAAGCCCATTAATTGGTTAGCCAATTTTACAAAGCATTGGGCCATTATTTAAATAAATGAAACTGCATCAACACGGCGCATTAGTCATCTTCCATTTGACGCATATGCAATTCACATCATACCCTCCTTCTTCGAGAAGATTTGTCCCGAATCTTAAGACACTAGTTTTGATGTAAGTTTATTATGATATTGTGAAGAACTTTTATTTTTTCACAAGTTGAAACTAATTCTCTTCCTCCAGGATCAAATTCAACTTGATATTTGTTATTTCCAATGGTTGCAAACCGTCGATAACATTTCTTGGCAACTGTACCCCACCTTGATATGTAACAATAAATAATTTCATGCATTGTGTTTGACGAATCTGCTTCTTATCGACGGACCAAATGCATAATAAAGCACTATGAACAAGCTTCCTTTTCAAACATGGAAGTTGGTGTGTTTCCTTCACATGCTTATCCTTTTGTTCCTGTAAAATGACATCACAACTGTAGAAGAAGAAACATTGACGAATAAACTTTCTCTAGTTCCATTTCTTTTTCTTTATTTTCCCTTGCTTCTGCAGTTTATATTACTTCTTTTTCTATTCTTTCTTTTTCTGTTTTCTCCTTCAGTCTACGTTGATTCTTGTGCACTTGTCTTGGTGTCATAAATTTCTACTTCTTTTGATGTCCCTCGTGCCTCAAATAAAGGGAACGTTGATCAAGATGGAGTGTTCTAAAACGAAGCCATGCCCATCCCAAAAGAAGATGACAAGAGTCCATGGGAGCAATATCACATAATACTTCTTTCACACATTAACATGTACTGAATTTGAGCCATGCTTGATTCAGATGAAAGGTTGTTGGTAATTGGAGTTTCTCCAACAATCTTTGGCTCACAGCGTTGTTTTCGCTTTCGTAATCGAATGCAACTAAACATGGGTGACCTTCGGTTAAACACCTTGTATGATAAACTTCCATTCCTATACCAAATCTACATAGCCAGGCTCTGAATACCAAATGATGTGGAAGGCAAAGTGTTCGATTCGTCTTACTGATCTTTCAAGGTTGGAATGCTAATAAGCAAGAAATTTGAAAAATTATTTAAAACGATAAAATAGAAACATATAAGAAGATGGAGCGGAAATTGATAGACATCACACTTCCAAGAATGGAAGATAAGCCTAAGAGTTTAAACACACAAAGGGATAAAGGAACTTTGATAAAACTCTGGGATTCGTGAATCACTCAAGAACTTCGGAGAATCACTCTCACTAAGATAGATGAGATAAAACTCCTTTATTTTCTGAATTAAACTCAGCTTGCCTTCATTGATTAAAATGGTTCAAGTTATATAGGAGCTTTAAGCATCAGAATTACAAAAGACACATAAATTTCAATTACAACCCACTTAAAGCTATTAATTAATGATCCACTCAATCTAGTAATGATCCGCTACTTAATGGTTGATTGTAACTGAATCTTAAGGCTACCAAAAGTCATCCACAAACTTTCAGCAAAGGTCCTCTTGATATTCCAAAGGTTGCTTCTTAAGTTGGCACAGATGGACCCCTATTTCAACTTGAAAGTAAAGCAAAACTAAAGCCCATTAATTGGTTAGCCAATTTTACAAAGCATTGGGCCATTATTTAAATAAAAGAAACTGCATCAACACGGCGCATTAGTCATCTTCCATTTGACGCATATGCAATTCACATCATACCCTCCTTCTTCGAGAATATTTGTCCCGAATCTTAAGACACTAGTTTTGATGTAAGTTTATTATGATATTGTGAAGGACTTTTATTTTTTCACAAGTTGAAACTAATTCTCTTCCTCCAGGATCAAATTCAACTTGATATTTGTTATTTCCAATGGTTGCAAACCGTCGATAACATTTCTTGGCAACTGTACCCCACCTTGATATGTAACAATAAATAATTTCATGCATTGTGTTTGACGAATCTGCTTCTTATCGACGGACCAAATGCATAATAAAGCACTATGAACAAGCTTCCTTTTCAAACATGGAAGTTGGTGTGTTTCCTTCACATGCTTATCCTTTTGTTCCTGTAAAATGACATCACAACTGTAGAAGAAGAAACATTGACGAATAAACTTTCTCTAGTTCCATTTCTTTTTCTTTATTTTCCCTTGCTTCTGCAGTTTATATTACTTCTTTTTCTATTCTTTCTTTTTCTGTTTTCTCCTTCAGTCTACGTTGATTCTTGTGCACTTGTCTTGGTGTCATAAATTTATACTTCTTTTGATGTCCCTCGTGCCTCAAATAAAGGGAACGTTGATCAAGATGGAGTGTTCTAAAACGAAGCCATGCCCATCCCAAAAGAAGATGACAAGAGTCCATGGGAGCAATATCACATAATACTTCTTTCACACATTACCATGTACTGAATTTGAGCCATGCTTGATTCAGGTGAAAGGTTGTTGGTAACTGGAGTTTCTCCAACAATCTTTGGCTCACAGCGTTGTTTTCGCTTTCGTAATCGAATGCAACTAAACATGGGTGACCTTCAGTTAAACACCTTGTATAATAAACTTCCATTCCTATACCAAATCTACATAGCCAGGCTCTGAATACCAAATGATGTGGAAGGCAAAGTGTTCGATTCGTCTTACTGATCTTTCAAGGTTGGAATGCTAATAAGCAAGAAATTTGAAAAATTATTTAAAACGATAAAATAGAAACATATAAGAAGATGGAGCGGAAATTGATAGACATCACACTTCCAAGAATGGAAGATAAGCCTAAGAGTTTAAACACACAAAGGGATAAAGGAACTTTGATAAAACTCTGGGATTCGTGAATCACTCAAGAACTTCGGAGAATCACTCTCACTAAGATAGATGAGATAAAACTCCTTTATTTTCTGAATTAAACTCAGCTTGCCTTCATTGATTAAAATGGTTCAAGTTATATAGGAGCTTTAAGCATCAGAATTACAAAAGACACATAAATTTCAATTACAACCCACTTAAAGCTATTAATTAATGATCCACTCAATCTAGTAATGATCCGCTACTTAATGGTTGATTGTAACTGAATCTTAAGGCTACCAAAAGTCATCCACAAACTTTCAGCAAAGGTCCTCTTGATATTCCAAAGGTTGCTTCTTAAGTTGGCACAGATGGACCCCTATTTCAACTTGAAAGTAAAGCAAAACTAAAGCCCATTAATTGGTTAGCCAATTTTACAAAGCATTGGGCCATTATTTAAATAAAAGAAACTGCATCAACACGGCGCATTAGTCATCTTCCATTTGACGCATATGCAATTCACATCATACCCTCCTTCTTCGAGAATATTTGTCCCGAATCTTAAGACACTAGTTTTGATGTAAGTTTATTATGATATTGTGAAGGACTTTTATTTTTTCACAAGTTGAAACTAATTCTCTTCCTCCAGGATCAAATTCAACTTGATATTTGTTATTTCCAATGGTTGCAAACCGTCGATAACATTTCTTGGCAACTGTACCCCACCTTGATAAGTAACAATAAATAATTTCATGCATTGTGTTTGACGAATCTGCTTCTTATCGACGGACCAAATGCATAATAAAGCACTATGAACAAGCTTCCTTTTCAAACATGGAAGTTGGTGTGTTTCCTTCACATGCTTATCCTTTTGTTCCTGTAAAATGACATCACAACTGTAGAAGAAGAAACATTGACGAATAAACTTTCTCTAGTTCCATTTCTTTTTCTTTATTTTCCCTTGCTTCTGCAGTTTATATTACTTCTTTTTCTATTCTTTCTTTTTCTGTTTTCTCCTTCAGTCTACATTGATTCTTGTGCACTTGTCTTGGTGTCATAAATTTCTACTTCTTTTGATGTCCCTCGTGCCTCAAATAAAGGGAACGTTGATCAAGATGGAGTGTTCTAAAACGAAGCCATGCCCATCCCAAAAGAAGATGACAAGAGTCCATGGGAGCAATATCACATAATACTTCTTTCACACATTACCATGTACTGAATTTGATCCATGCTTGATTCAGATGAAAGGTTGTTGGTAACTGGAGTTTCTCCAACAATCTTTGGCTCACAGCGTTGTTTGCGCTTTCGTAATCAAATGCAACTAAACATGGGTGACCTTCGGTTAAACACCTTGTATGATAAAGTTCCATTCCTATACCAAATCTACATAGCCAGGCTCTGAATACCAAATGATGTGGAATGCAAAGTGTTCGATTCGTCTTACTGATCTTTCAAGGTTGGAATGCTAATAAGCAAGAAATTTGAGAAATTATTTAAAACGATAAAATAGAAACATATAAGAAGATGGAGCTGAAATTGATAGACATCACACTTCCAAGAATGGAAGATAAGCCTAAGAGTTTAAACACACAAAGGGATAAAGGAACTTTGATAAAACTCGGGGATTCGTGAATCACTCAAGAACGTAGGAGAATCACTCTCACTAAGATAGATGAGATAAAACTCGTTTATTTTCTGAATTAAACTCAGCTTGCCTTCATTGATTAAAATGGTTCAAGTTATATAGGAGCTTTAAGCATCAGAATTACAAAAGACACATAAATCTCAATTACAACGCACTTAAAGCTATTAATTAATGATCCACTCAATCTAGTAATGATCCGCTACTTAATGGTTGATTGTAACTGAATCTTAAGGCTACCAAAAGTCATCCACAAACTTTCAGCAAAGGTCCTCTTGATATTCCAAAGGTTGCTTCTTAAGTTGGCACAGATGGACCCCTATTTCAACTTGAAAGTAAAGCAAAACTAAGGCCCATTAATTGGTTAGCCAATTTTACAAAGCATTGGGCCATTATTTAAAAAAAAGAAACTGCATCAACACGGCGCATTAGTCATCTTCCATTTGACGCATATGCAATTCACATCATACCCTCCTTCTTCGAGAAGATTTGTCCCGAATCTTAAGACACTAGTTTTGATGTAAGTTTATTATGATATTGTGAAGGACTTTTATTTTTTCACAAGTTGAAACTAATTCTCTTCCTTCAGGATCAAATTCAACTTGATATTTGTTATTTCCAATGGTTGCAAACCGTCGATAACATTTCTTGGCAACTGTACCCCACCTTGATATGTAACAATAAATAATTTCATGCATTGTGTTTGACGAATCTGCTTCTTATCGACGGACCAAATGCATAATAAAGCACTATGAACAAGCTTCCTTTTCAAACATGGAAGTTGGTGTGTTTCCTTCACATGGTTATCCTTTTGTTCCTGTAAAATGACATCACAACTGTAGAAGAAGAAACATTGATGAATAAACTTTCTCTAGTTCCATTTCTTTTTCTTTATTTTCCCTTGCTTCTGCAGTTTATATTACTTCTTTTTCTATTCTTTCTTTTTCTGTTTTCTCCTTCAGTCTACGTTGATTCTTGTGCACTTGTCTTGGTGTCATAAATTTCTACTTCTTTTGATGTCCCTCGTGCCTCAAATAAAGGGAACGTTGATCAAGATGGAGTGTTCTAAAACGAAGCCATGCCCATCCCAAAAGAAGATGACAAGAGTCCATGGGAGCAATATCACATAATACTTCTTTCACACATTACCATGTACTGAATTTGATCCATGCTTGATTCAGATGAAAGGTTGTTGGTAACTGGCGTTTCTCCAACAATCTTTGGCTCACAACGTTGTTTTCGCTTTCGTAATCGAATGCAACTAAACATGGGTGACCTTCGGTTAAACACCTTGTATGATAAACTTCCATTCCTATACCAAATCTACATAGCCAGGCTCTGAATACCAAATGATGTGAATCCAAAGTGTTCGATTCGTCTTACTGATCTTTCAAGGTTGGAATGCTAATAAGCAAGAAATTTGAGAAATTATTTAAACCGATAAAATAGAAACATATAAGAAGATGGAGCGGAAACTAATAGACATCACACTTCCAAGAATAAAAGATAAGCCTAAGAGTTTAAACACACAAAGGGATAAAGGAACTTTGATAAAACTCGGGGATTCGTGAATCACTCAAGAACGTAGGAGAATCACTCTCACTAAGATAGATGAGATAAAACTCGTTTATTTTCTGAATTAAACTCAGCTTGCCTTCATTGATGAAAATGGTTCAACTTATATAGGAGCTTTAAGCATCAGAATTACAAAAGACACATAAATTTCAATTACAACCCACTTAAAGCTATTAATTAATGATCCACTCAATCTAGTAATGATCCGCTACTTAATGGTTGATTGTAACTGAATCTTAAGGCTACCAAAAGTCATCCACAAACTTTCAGCAAAGGTCCTCTTGATATTCCAAAGGTTGCTTCTTAAGTTGGCATAGATGGACCCCTATTTCAACTTGAAAGTAAAGCAAAACTAAGGCCCATTAATTGGTTAGCCAATTTTACAAAGCATTGGGCCATTATTTAAAAAAAAGAAACTGCATCAACACGGCGCATTAGTCATCTTCCATTTGACGCATATGCAATTCACATCATACCCTCCTTCTTCGAGAAGATTTGTCCCGAATCTTAAGACACTAGTTTTGATGTAAGTTTATTATGATATTGTGAAGGACTTTTATTTTTTCACAAGTTGAAACTAATTCTCTTCCTCCAGGATCAAATTCAACTTGATATTTGTTACTTTCCAATGGTTGCAAACCGTCGATAACATTTCTTGGCAACTGTACCCCACCTTCATATGTAACAATAAATAATTTCATGCATTGTGTTTGATGAATCTGCTTCTTATCGACGGACCAAATGCATAATAAAGCACTATGAACAAGCTTCCTTTTCAAACATGGAAGTTGGTGTGTTTCCTTCACATGGTTATCCTTTTGTTCCTGTAAAATGACATCACAACTGTAGAAGAAGAAACATTGACGAATAAACTTTCTCTAGTTCCATTTCTTTTTCTTTATTTTCCCTTGCTTCTGCAGTTTATATTACTTCTTTTTCTATTCTTTCTTTTTCTGTTTTCTCCTTCAGTCTACGTTGATTCTTGTGCACTTGTCTTGGTGTCATAAATTTCTACTTCTTTTGATGTCCCTCGTGCCTCAAATAAAGGGAACGTTGATCAAGATGGAGTGTTCTAAAACGAAGCCATGCCCATCCCAAAAGAAGATGACAAGAGTCCATGGGAGCAATATCACATAATACTTCTTTCACCCATTACCATGTACTGAATTTGATCCATGCTTGATTCAGATGAAAGGTTGTTGGTAACTGGCGTTTCTCCAACAATCTTTGGCTCACAACATTGTTTTCGCTTTCGTAATCGAATGCAACTAAACATGGGTGACCTTCGGTTAAACACCTTGTATGATAAACTTCCATTCCTATACCAAATCTACATAGCCAGGCTCTGAATACCAAATGATGTGAATCCAAAGTGTTCGATTCGTCTTACTGATCTTTCAAGGTTGGAATGCTAATAAGCAAGAAATTTGAGAAATTATTTAAACCGATAAAATAGAAACATATAAGAAGATGGAGCGGAAACTAATAGACATCACACTTCCAAGAATAAAAGATAAGCCTAAGAGTTTAAACACACAAAGGGATAAAGGAACTTTGATAAAACTCGGGGATTCGTGAATCACTCAAGAACTTCGGAGAATCACTCTCACTAAGATAGATGAGATAAAACTCGTTTATTTTCTGAATTAAACTCAGCTTGCCTTCATTGATGAAAATGGTTCAACTTATATAGGAGCTTTAAGCATCAGAATTACAAAAGACACATAAATCTCAATTTTATCCCACTTAAAGCTATTAATTAATGATCCACTCAATCTAGTAATGATCCGCTACTTAATGGTTGATTGTAACTGAATCTTAAGGCTACCAAAAGTCATCCACAAACTTTCAGCAAAGGTCCTCTTGATATTCCAAAGGTTGCTTCTTAAGTTGGCATAGATGGACCCCTATTTCAACTTGAAAGTAAAGCAAAACTAAGGCCCATTAATTGGTTAGCCAATTTTACAAAGCATTGGGCCATTATTTAAAAAAAAGAAACTGCATCAACACGGCGCATTAGTCATCTTCCATTTGACGCATATGCAATTCACATCATACCCTCCTTCTTCGAGAAGATTTGTCCCGAATCTTAAGACACTAGTTTTGATGTAAGTTTATTATGATATTGTGAAGGACTTTTATTTTTTCACAAGTTGAAACTAATTCTCTTCCTCCAGGATCAAATTCAACTTGATATTTGTTACTTTCCAATGGTTGCAAACCGTCGATAACATTTCTTGGCAACTGTACCCCACCTTCATATGTAACAATAAATAATTTCATGCATTGTGTTTGACGAATCTGCTTCTTATCGACGGACCAAATGCATAATAAAGCACTATGAACAAGCTTCCTTTTCAAACATGGAAGTTGGTGTGTTTCCTTGACATGGTTTTCCTTTTGTTCCTCTAAAATGACATCACAACTGTAGAAGAAGAAACATTGACGAATAAACTTTCTCTAGTTCCATTTCTTTTTCTTTATTTTCCCTTGCTTCTGCAGTTTATATTACTTCTTTTTCTATTCTTTCTTTTTCTGTTTTCTCCTTCAGTCTACGTTGATTCTTGTGCACTTGTCTTGGTGTCATAAATTTCTACTTCTTTTGATGTCCCTCGTGCCTCAAATAAAGGGAACGTTGATCAAGATGGAGTGTTCTAAAACGAAGCCATGCCCATCCCAAAAGAAGATGACAAGAGTCCATGGGAGCAATATCACATAATACTTCTTTCACACATTACCATGTACTGAATTTGATCCATGCTTGATTCAGATGAAAGGTTGTTGGTAATTGGAGTTTCTCCAACAATCTTTGGCTCACAGCGTTGTTTTCGCTTTCGTAATCGAATGCAACTAAACATGGGTGACCTTCGGTTAAACACCTTGTATGATAAACTTCCATTCCTATACCAAATCTACATAGCCAGGCTCTGAATACCAAATGATGTGAATCCAAAGTGTTCGATTCGTCTTACTGATCTTTCAAGGTTGGAATGCTAATAAGCAAGAAATTTGAGAAATTATTTAAACCGATAAAATAGAAACATATAAGAAGATGGAGCGGAAACTAATAGACATCACACTTCCAAGAATAAAAGATAAGCCTAAGAGTTTAAACACACAAAGGGATAAAGGAACTTTGATAAAACTCGGGGATTCGTGAATCACTCAAGAACTTCGGAGAATCACTCTCACTAAGATAGATGAGATAAAACTCGTTTATTTTCTGAATTAAACTCAGCTTGCCTTCATTGATGAAAATGGTTCAACTTATATAGGAGCTTTAAGCATCAGAATTACAAAAGACACATAAATCTCAATTTTATCCCACTTAAAGCTATTAATTAATGATCCACTCAATCTAGTAATGATCCGCTACTTAATGGTTGATTGTAACTGAATCTTAAGGCTACCAAAAGTCATCCACAAACTTTCAGCAAAGGTCCTCTTGATATTCCAAAGGTTGCTTCTTAAGTTGGCATAGATGGACCCCTATTTCAACTTGAAAGTAAAGCAAAACTAAGGCCCATTAATTGGTTAGCCAATTTTACAAAGCATTGGGCCATTATTTAAAAAAAAGAAACTGCATCAACACGGCGCATTAGTCATCTTCCATTTGACGCATATGCAATTCACATCATACCCTCCTTCTTCGAGAAGATTTGTCCCGAATCTTAAGACACTAGTTTTGATGTAAGTTTATTATGATATTGTGAAGGACTTTTATTTTTTCACAAGTTGAAACTAATTCTCTTCCTCCAGGATCAAATTCAACTTGATATTTGTTACTTTCCAATGGTTGCAAACCGTCGATAACATTTCTTGGCAACTGTACCCCACCTTCATATGTAACAATAAATAATTTCATGCATTGTGTTTGACGAATCTGCTTCTTATCGACGGACCAAATGCATAATAAAGCACTATGAACAAGCTTCCTTTTCAAACATGGAAGTTGGTGTGTTTCCTTGACATGGTTTTCCTTTTGTTCCTCTAAAATGACATCACAACTGTAGAAGAAGAAACATTGACGAATAAACTTTCTCTAGTTCCATTTCTTTTTCTTTATTTTCCCTTGCTTCTGCAGTTTATATTACTTCTTTTTCTATTCTTTCTTTTTCTGTTTTCTCCTTCAGTCTACGTTGATTCTTGTGCACTTGTCTTGGTGTCATAAATTTCTACTTCTTTTGATGTCCCTCGTGCCTCAAATAAAGGGAACGTTGATCAAGATGGAGTGTTCTAAAACGAAGCCATGCCCATCCCAAAAGAAGATGACAAGAGTCCATGGGAGCAATATCACATAATACTTCTTTCACACATTACCATGTACTGAATTTGATCCATGCTTGATTCAGATGAAAGGTTGTTGGTAATTGGAGTTTCTCCAACAATCTTTGGCTCACAGCGTTGTTTTCGCTTTCGTAATCGAATGCAACTAAACATGGGTGACCTTCGGTTAAACACCTTGTATGATAAACTTCCATTCCTATACCAAATCTACATAGCCAGGCTCTGAATACCAAATGATGTGAATCCAAAGTGTTCGATTCGTCTTACTGATCTTTCAAGGTTGGAATGCTAATAAGCAAGAAATTTGAGAAATTATTTAAACCGATAAAATAGAAACATATAAGAAGATGGAGCGGAAACTAATAGACATCACACTTCCAAGAATAAAAGATAAGCCTAAGAGTTTAAACACACAAAGGGATAAAGGAACTTTGATAAAACTCGGGGATTCGTGAATCACTCAAGAACTTCGGAGAATCACTCTCACTAAGATAGATGAGATAAAACTCGTTTATTTTCTGAATTAAACTCAGCTTGCCTTCATTGATGAAAATGGTTCAACTTATATAGGAGCTTTAAGCATCAGAATTACAAAAGACACATAAATCTCAATTTTATCCCACTTAAAGCTATTAATTAATGATCCACTCAATCTAGTAATGATCCGCTACTTAATGGTTGATTGTAACTGAATCTTAAGGCTACCAAAAGTCATCCACAAACTTTCAGCAAAGGTCCTCTTGATATTCCAAAGGTTGCTTCTTAAGTTGGCATAGATGGACCCCTATTTCAACTTGAAAGTAAAGCAAAACTAAGGCCCATTAATTGGTTAGCCAATTTTACAAAGCATTGGGCCATTATTTAAAAAAAAGAAACTGCATCAACACGGCGCATTAGTCATCTTCCATTTGACGCATATGCAATTCACATCATACCCTCCTTCTTCGAGAAGATTTGTCCCGAATCTTAAGACACTAGTTTTGATGTAAGTTTATTATGATATTGTGAAGGACTTTTATTTTTTCACAAGTTGAAACTAATTCTCTTCCTCCAGGATCAAATTCAACTTGATATTTGTTACTTTCCAATGGTTGCAAACCGTCGATAACATTTCTTGGCAACTGTACCCCACCTTCATATGTAACAATAAATAATTTCATGCATTGTGTTTGACGAATCTGCTTCTTATCGACGGACCAAATGCATAATAAAGCACTATGAACAAGCTTCCTTTTCAAACATGGAAGTTGGTGTGTTTCCTTGACATGGTTTTCCTTTTGTTCCTCTAAAATGACATCACAACTGTAGAAGAAGAAACATTGACGAATAAACTTTCTCTAGTTCCATTTCTTTTTCTTTATTTTCCCTTGCTTCTGCAGTTTATATTACTTCTTTTTCTATTCTTTCTTTTTCTGTTTTCTCCTTCAGTCTACGTTGATTCTTGTGCACTTGTCTTGGTGTCATAAATTTCTACTTCTTTTGATGTCCCTCGTGCCTCAAATAAAGGGAACGTTGATCAAGATGGAGTGTTCTAAAACGAAGCCATGCCCATCCCAAAAGAAGATGACAAGAGTCCATGGGAGCAATATCACATAATACTTCTTTCACACATTACCATGTACTGAATTTGATCCATGCTTGATTCAGATGAAAGGTTGTTGGTAACTGGAGTTTCTCCAACAATCTTTGGCTCACAGCGTTGTTTTCGCTTTCGTAATCGAATGCAACTAAACATGGGTGACCTTCGGTTAAACACCTTGTATGATAAACTTCCATTCCTATACCAAATCTACATAGCCAGGCTCTGAATACCAAATGATGTGGAATGCAAAGTGTTCGATTCGTCTTACTGATCTTTCAAGGTTGGAATGCTAATAAGCAAGATATTTGAGAAATTATTTAAAACGATAAAATAGAAACATATAAGAAGATGGAGCGGAAATTGATAGACATCACACTTCCAAGAATGGAAGATAAGCCTAAGAGTTTAAACACACAAAGGGATAAAGGAACTTTGATAAAACTCGGGGATTCGTGAATCACTCAAGAACTTCGGAGAATCACTCTCACTAAGATAGATGAGATAAAACTCGTTTATTTTCTGAATTAAACTCAGCTTGCCTTCATTGATTAAAATGGTTAAAGTTATATAGGAGCTTTAAGCATCAGAATTACAAAAGACACATAAATCTCAATTACAACCCACTTAAAGCTATTAATTAATGATCCACTCAATCTAGTAATGATCCGCTACTTAATGGTTGATTGTAACTGAAACTTAAAGCTACCAAAAGTCATCCACAAACTTTCAGCAAAGGTCCTCTTGATATTCCAAAGGTTGCTTCTTAAGTTGGCATATATGGACCCCTATTTCAACTTGAAAGTAAAGCAAAACTAAGGCCCATTAATTGGTTAGCCAATTTTACAAAGCATTGGGCCATTATTTAAATAAAAGAAACTGCATCAACACGGCGCATTAGTCATCTTCCATTTGACGCATATGCAATTCACATCATACCCTCCTTCTTCGAGAAGATTTGTCCCGAATCTTAAGACACTAGTTTTGATGTAAGTTTATTATGATATTGTGAAGGACTTTTATTTTTTCACAAGTTGAAACTAATTCTCTTCCTCGAGGATCAAATTCAACTTGATATTTGTTACTTTCCAATGGTTGCAAACCGTCGATAACATTTCTTGGCAACTGTACCCCACCTTGATATGTAACAATAAATAATTTCATGCATTGTGTTTGACGAATCTGCTTCTTATCGACGGACCAAATGCATAATAAAGCACTATGAACAAGCTTCCTTTTCAAACATGGAAGTTGGTGTGTTTCCTTGACATGGTTTTCCTTTTGTTCCTCTAAAATGACATCTCAAGTGTAGAAGAAGAAACATTGACGAATAAACTTTCTCTAGTTCCATTTCTTTTTCTTTATTTTCCCTTGCTTCTGCAGTTTATATTACTTCTTTTTCTATTCTTTCTTTTTCTGTTTTCTCCTTCAGTCTACGTTGATTCTTGTGCACTTGTCTTGGCGTCATAAATTTCTACTTCTTTTGATGTCCCTCGTGCCTCAAATAAAGGGAACGTTGATCAAGATGGAGTGTTCTAAAACGAAGCCATGCCCATCCCAAAAGAAGATGACAAGAGTCCATGGGAGCAATATCACATAATACTTCTTTCACACATTACCACGTACTGAATTTGATCCATGCTTGATTCAGATGAAAGGTTGTTGGTAACTGGAGTTTCTCCAACAATCTTTGGCTCACAGCGTTGTTTTCGCTTTCGTAATCGAATGCAACTAAACATGGGTGACCTTCGGTTAAACACCTTGTATGATAAACTTCCATTCCTATACCAAATCTACATAGCCAGGCTCTGAATACCAAATGATGTGGAATGCAAAGTGTTCGATTCGTCTTACTGATCTTTCAAGGTTGGAATGCTAATAAGCAAGAAATTTGAGAAATTATTTAAAACGATAAAATAGAAACATATAAGAAGATGGAGCGGAAATTGATAGACATCACACTTCCAAGAATGGAAGATAAGCCTAAGAGTTTAAACACACAAAGGGATAAAGGAACTTTGATAAAACTCGGGGATTCGTGAATCACTCAAGAACTTCGGAGAATCACTCTCACTAAGATAGATGAGATAAAACTCGTTTATTTTCTGAATTAAACTCAGCTTCCCTTCATTGATGAAAATGGTTCAACTTATATAGGAGCTTTAAGCATCAGAATTACAAAAGACACATAAATTTCAATTACAACCCACTTAAAGCTATTAATTAATGATCCACTCAATCTAGTAATGATCCGCTACTTAATGGTTGATTGTAACTGAATCTTAAGGCTACCAAAAGTCATCCACAAACTTTCAGCATAGGTCATCTTGATCTTCCAAAGGTTGGTTCTTAAGTTGGCCTATATGGACCTTTATTTCAACTTGAAAATAAAGCAAAACTAAAGCCCATTAATTGGTTAAGCCAAAACACAATTTGGTCAGCCAATTTTACAAAGCATTGGGCCTTTAGTTTAAATAAAAAAAACTGCATCAACACGGTGCATTAGTCATCCTCCATTTGACCCATATGCAATTCACATCATATCCTCCTTCTTCGAGAAGATTTGTCCCGAATCTTAACACACTAGTTTTGATGTAAGTTTATTATGATCTTGTGAAGGACTTTTATTTTTTCACAAGTTGAAACTAATTCTCTTCCTCCAGGATCAAATTCAACTTGATATTTGTTACTTTCCAATGGTTGCAATCCATCGATAACATTGCTTAGCAATAGTACCCCACCTTGATATGTAACAATAAATAATTCCATGCATTGTGTTTGACGAATCTGCTTCTTATCGACTGACCAAATGCATAATAAAGCTCTATGAACAAGCTTCCTTTTCAAACATGGAAGTTGGTGTGTTTCCTTCACATGCTTATCATTTTGTTCCTCTAAAATGACATCACAAACTGTAGGAGAAAAAACAATGACGAATAAACTTTCTCTAATTCCATTTCTTTTTCTTTATTTTCCCTTGCTTCTGCAGTTTATATTACTTGTTTTTCTATTCTTTCTTTTTCTGGTTTCTCCTTCAGCCTACGTTGATCCTTATTGACTTGTCTTGGTGTCATAAATTTCTACTTCTTTTGATATCCCTCATGCCTCAAATCAAGGGAACGTTCATCAAGATGGAGTGTTCTAAAACGAAGCCATGCCCATCCCAAAAGAAGATGAGAAGAGTCCATGGGAGCATTATCACATAATACTTCTTTCACACATTGCCATGTACTGAATTTGATGTATGCTTGATTCAGATAAAAGGTTGTTGGTAACTGGAGTTTCTCCACCAATCTTTGGCTCGCAACATTATTTTCGCTTTCGTAATCGAATGCAACTAAACATGGGTGGCTTTCGGTTAAACACCCTGTATAATAAACTTCCATTCCTATACCAAATCTACATAGCCAGGCTCTGAATACCAAATGAAGTGAATCCAAAGTGTTCGATTCGTTTTACTGATCTTTCAAGGTTGGAATGCTAATAAACATGAAATTTGAGAAATTATTTAAAACGAGAAAATGAAAACATATAAGAAGATGGAGCGGAAATTGATAGACATCACACTTCCAAGAATGGAAGATAAGCCTAAGAGTTTAAAAACACAAAGGGATAAAGGAACTTTGATAAAATTCGGAAATTCTTGAATCACTCAAGAACATAGGAGAATCACTCTCACTAAGATAGATGAGATAAAACTCGTTTATATTCTGAATAAAACTCAGCTTGCCTTCATTGATGAAAATGGTTCAACTTATATAGGTGCTTTATGCATCAGAATTACAAAAGACACATAAATTTCAATTACAACCCACTTAAAGCTATTAATTAATGATCCACTCAAGCTAGTAATGATCTGCTACTTAATGGTTGATTGTAACTGAATTTAAAGCTACCAAAAGTCATCCACAAACTTTCAGGATAGGTCCTCCTGATCTTCCAAAGGTTGGTTCTTAAGTTGGCATATATGGACCCTTATTTCAACTTGAAAATAAAGCAAAACTAAAGCCCATTAATTGGTTATGCCAAAACACAATTTGGTCAGCCAATTTTACAAAGCATTGGGCCCTTATTTTAAATAAAGGAAACTGCATCAACACGGCGCATTAGTCATCCTCCATTTGACCCATATGCAATTCACATCATACCCTCCTTCTTCGAGAAGATTTGTCCCGAATCCTAAGACACTAGTTTTGATGTAAGTTTATTATGATCTCTTGGAGGACTTTTACTTTTTCACAACTTGAAACTAATTCTCTTCCTCCAGGATCAACCTCAACTTGATATTTGTTACTTTCCAATGGTTGCAATCCATCGATAACATTGCTTGGCAACAGTACCCCACCTTGTATGTAACAATAAATAATTCCATGCATTGTGTTTGACGAATCTGCTTCTTATTGACGAACCAAATGCATAATAAAGCTCTATGAACAAGCTTCTTGATGAAGGATTATCTTGTTCCTTTTTAAGATGATTGAATATGGTGTGAGTCGATTAAGAAAACTAAGTGAAATCCCCACTGGACATTAAGATAGCAAGCTATCTAGATGTGAAGGTTCCTTTCACCAAGCTCAATAGAAGAAGATAATGGATTGATTCAAAACAAAAAGGAAATGGAAAGCATTAAACCATAGAAAACAAAGAACAACTAAAGGAAGAAGAAAACATAAAATGGATAGGAAAGAAATGGTAAAAATGTGAGAAGCACGCCACTACAAGGCTAGGCTAGAAGCCATGGCAACCTTGAAGATGAGTGGATGTGTGCCGCCACTTGCTATGCAAGATAAGGCTTAAAAGTATTCACTCCCTAGGGAGGAAACTCTCACAAATGGTTGAGACACAAGAGTGTTTTTACTTCAAAATGTTCAACCCTTTTACATGTCTAGGAGCACCCCTTATATAGAAGAGTTTAGGGGCCTCTAAGCAAATAAAAGATACCTAAGGATGTCTCTACAAAAACCTAATCCAAGCTTCTAGAAACTAGGTCAAATAAGGTTACAAAAATGAGAGACAAAAGAGCCAACTATTGTGTGTGCAAGGCTAATTTCGTTCTAGCACAAAAGGAGACAAAGAATGTGTCTCATATGTCTCCAAAAAGTGGCCAAAGTGTGCCAAAAACAAAGGAGACCAAAGGTACATAGGTACACTTGTTTTATGGCTTTTACTTTATGCTTTATGCCTTTGCTTTACTCTCTCCTCCACATCATTTATGCTCCCCAATCATCATGCACCACCTAGCATTGCTTTCTTACTCCTAATTAACCTACAAAGCAAATAAACATAGATTAGCATATTGGCTTAAGTCAAGTCAACTATAGTCAACAAGTCAAACCTAGTCAAAGGTCAACAAGTCAACTAAAGTTGATTCAACTAAGTCAACTTAGGGAATCAAAAATAGCAAACACAAATGAACAGGATGAAGGATTAGTGAACTTCCTTTCTAAACTTGCTTAGTCTTCTTAACCATGTGCCTTCATCCTTGGTTGGGGTCAATCCTTCATCATCTTTTCAAACATGGAAGTTGGTGTGTTTCCTTCACATGCTTATAATTTTGTTCCTCTAAAATGACATCACAAACTGTAGAAGAAAAAACATTGACGAATAAACTTTCTCTAGTTCCATTTCTTTTTCTTTATTTTCCCTTCCTTCTGCAGTTTATATTACTTCTTTTTCTATTTTCTCCTTCAGCCTACGTTGATTCTTGCTGACTTGTCTTGTTGTGCTAAATTTCTACTTCTTTTGATGTCCCTCATGCCTCAAATAAAGGGAACGCTCATCAAGATGGAGTGTTTTAAAACGAAGCATGCCCATCCCAAAAGAAGATGACCAGAGTTCATGGGAGCAATATCACATAATACTTCTTTAACACATTGCCATGTACTGAATTTGATCCATGCTTGATTCAGATGAAAGGTTGTTGGTAACTGGAGTTTCTCCACCAATCTTTGGCTCACAACATTGTTTTCGCTTTCGTACTCGAATGCAACTAAACATGGGTGGCCTTCGGTTAAACACCTTGTATAATAAACTTTCATTCCTATACCAAATCTACATAGCCAGACTCTGAATACCAAATGATGTGAATCAAAAGTGTTCGATTCGTTTTACTGATCTTTCAAGCTTCGAATGCTAATAAGCAAGAAATTTGAGAAATTATTTAAAACGAGAAAATGTAAACATATAAGAAGATGGAGCGGAAATTGATAGACATCACACTTCCAAGAATGGAAGATAAGCCTAAGAGTTTAAACACACAAAGGGATAAAAAGGAACTTTGATAAAATTCGGGAATTCTTGAATCACTCAAGAACATAGGAGAATCACTCTCACTAAGATAGATGAGAGAAAACTCGTTTATTTTCTGAATAAAACTCAGCTTGCCTTCATTGATGAAAATGGTTCAACTTATATAGGAGCTTTAAGCATCAGAATTACAAAAGACACATAAATTTCAATTACAACCCACTTAGAGCTATTAACTAATGATCCACTCAAGCTAGTAATGATCCGCTACTTAATGGTTGATTGTAACTGAATTTAAAGCTACCAAAAGTCATCCACAAACTTTCAGCATAGGTCCTCTTGATCTTCCAAAGGTTGGTTCTTAAGTTGGCATATATGGACCCTTATTTCAACTTGAAAATAAAGCAAAACTAAAGCCCATTAATTGGTTAAGTCAAAACACAATTTGGTCAGCCAATTTTACAAAGCAATGGGATTCGCATTAGTCATCCTCCATTTGACCCATATGCAATTCACATCATACCCTCCTTCTTCGAGAAGATTTGTCTCGAATCTTAAGACACTAGTTTTGATGTAAGTTTATTATGATTTTGTTAAGGACTTTTATTTTTTCACAAGTTGAAACTAATTCTCTTCCTTCAGGATCAAATTCAACTTGATATTTGTTACTTTCCAATGGTTGCAATCCATCGATAACATTGCTTGGCAACAGTACCCCACCATGATATGTAACAATAAATAATTCCATGCATTGTGTTTGACGAATCTGCTTCTTATCGACAGACCAAATGCATAATAAAGCACTATGAACAAGCTTCCTTTTCAAACATGGAAGTTGGTGTGTTTCCTTCACATGCTTATCCTTTTGTTCCTGTAAAATGACATCACAAACTGTAGAAGAAAAAACATTGACGAATAAACTTTCTCTAGTTCCATTTCTTTTTGCTTTATTTTCCCTTACTTCTGTAGTTTATATTACTTCTTTTTCAATTCTTTCTTTTTCTGTTTTCTCTTTCAGTCTACGTTGATTCTCGCTGACTTGTCTTGGTGTCATATACTTCTTTTGATGTCCCTCATGCCTCAAATCAAGGGAACGTTCATCAAGATGGAGTGTTCTAAAACGAAGTCATGCCCATCCCAAAAGAAGATGACCAGAGTTCATGGGAGCAATATCACATAATACTTCTTTCACACATTGCCAGGTACTGAATTTGATCCATGCTTGATTCAGATGAAAGGTTGTTGGTAACTGGAGTTTCTCCACCAATCTTTGGCTCACAACATTGTTTTCACTTTCGTAATCGAATGCAACAAAACATGGGTGGCCTTCGGTTAAACACCTTGTATAATAAACTTCCATTCCTATACCAAATCTACATAGCAAGGCTCTGAATACCAAATGATGTGAATCCAAAGTGTTCGATTCGTTTTACTGATCTTTCAAGGTTGGAATGCTATTAAGCAAGATATTTGAGAAATTATTTAAAACGAGAAAATGGAAACATATAAGAAGATGGAGCGGAAATTGATAGACATCACACTTCCACGAATAGAATATCAGCCTAAGAGTTTAAACACACAAAGGGATAAAGGAACTTTGATAAAATTTGGGAATTCTTGAATCACTCAAGAACATAGGAGAATCACTCTCACTAAGATAGATGAGATAAAACTCGTTTATATTCTGAATAAAACTCAGCTTGCCTTCATTGATGAAAATGGTTCAATTTATATAGGAGCTTTAAGCAACAAAATTACAAAAGACACATAAATTTCAATTACAACCCACTTAAAGCTATTAATTAATGATCCACTCAAGCTAGTAATGTTCTGCTACTTAATGGTTGATTGTAACTGAATTTAAGGCTACCAAAAGTCATCCACAAACTTTCAACATAGGTCCTCTTGATCTTCCAAAGGTTGGTTCTTAAGTTGGCATATATGGACCCTTATTTCAACTTGAAAATAAAGCAAAACTAAAGCCCATTAATTGGTTACACCAAAACACAATTTGTTCAGCCAATTTTACAAAGCATTGGGCCCTTATTTTAAATAAAGGAAACTGCATCAACACGGCGCATTAGCCATCCTCCATTTGACCCATATGCAATTCACATCATGCCCTCCTTCTTCGAGAAGATTTGTCCTGAATCCTAAGACACTAGTTTAGATGTAAGTTTATTATGATCTTGTGAAGGACTTTTATTTTTTCACAAGTTGAAACTAATTCTCTTCCTCCAGCATCAAATTCAACTTGATATTTGTTACTTTCCAATGGTTGCAATCCGTCGATAACATTTCTTGGAAACAGTACCCCACCTTGATATGTAACAATAAATAATTCCATGCATTGTGTTTGACGAATCTGCTTCTTATCGACGAACCAAATGCATAATAAAGCTCTATGAACAAGCTTCTTGATGAAGGATTATCTTGTTCCTTTTTAAGATGATTGAATATGGTGTGAGTCGATTAAGAAAACTAAGTGAAATCCCCACTGGACATTAAGATAGCAAGCTATCTAGATGTGAAGGTTCCTTTCACCAAGCTCAATAGAAGAAGATAATGGATTGATTCAAAACAAAAGGGAAATGGAAAGCATTAAACCATAGAAAACAAAGAACAACTAAAGGAAGAAGAAAACATAAAATGGATAGGAAAGAAATGGTAAAAATGTGTGAAGCACGCCACTACAAGGCTAGGCTAGAAGCCATGGCAACCTTGAAGATGAGTGGATGTGTGCCGCCACTTGCTATGCAAGATAAGGCTTAAAAGTATTCACTCCCTTGGGAGGAAACTCTCACAAATGGTTGAGACACAAGAGTGTTTTTACTTCAAAATGTTCAACCCTTTTACATGTCTAGGAGCACCCCTTATATAGAAGAGTTTAGGGGCCTCTAAGCAAATAAAAGATACCTAAGGATGTCTCTACAAAAACCTAATCCAAGCTTCTAGAAACTTGGTCAAATA
This sequence comes from Vigna unguiculata, assembly GCF_037176805.1. Taxonomy (NCBI): domain Eukaryota; kingdom Viridiplantae; phylum Streptophyta; class Magnoliopsida; order Fabales; family Fabaceae; genus Vigna; species Vigna unguiculata. Next base: position 12,032,900 of record NC_140793.1, on the reverse strand, counting down.
AGGTTACAAAAATGAGAGACAAAAGAGCCAACTATTGTGTGTGCAAGGCTAATTTCGTTCTAGCACAAAAGGAGACAAAGAATGTGTCTCATATGTCTCCAAAAAGTGGCCAAAGTGTGCCAAAAACAAAGGAGACCAAAGGTACATAGGTACACTTGTTTTATGGCTTTTACTTTATGCTTTATGCCTTTGCTTTACTCTCTCCTTCACATCATTTATGCTCCCCAATCATCATGCACCACCTAGCATTGCTTTCTTACTCCTAATTAACCTACAAAGCAAATAAACATAGATTAGCATATTGGCTTAAGTCAAGTCAACTATAGTCAACACGGCGCATTAGCCATCCTCCATTTGATCCATATGCAATTCACATCATACCCTCCTTCTTCGAGAAGATTTGTCCTGAATCCTAAGACACTAGTTTAGATGTAAGTTTATTATGATCTTGTGAAGGACTTTTATTTTTTCACAAGTTGAAACTAATTCTCTTCCTCCAGCATCAAATTCAACTTGATATTTGTTACTTTCCAATGGTTGCAATCCGTCGATAACATTTCTTGGAAACAGTACCCCACCTTGATATGTAACAATAAATAATTCCATGCATTATGTTTGACGAATCTACTTCTTATCGACGGACCAAATGCATGATAAAGCACTATGAACAAGCGTCCTTTTCAAACATGGAAGTTGGTGTGTTTCCTTCACATGCTTATCATTTTGTTCTTGTAAAATGACATCACAAACTGTAGAAGAAAAAACATTGACGAACAAACTTTCTGTAGTTCCATTTCTTTTTCTTTATTTTCCCTTCCTTCTGCAGTTTATATTACTTCTTTTTCTATTCTTTCTTTTTCTGTTTTCTCCCTCAGCCTACGTTGATCCTTACTGACTTGTCTTGGTGTTATAAATTTCTACTTCTTTTGACGTCCCTCATGCCTCAATTAAAGGGCACGTTCATCAAGATGGAGTGTTCTAAAACGAAGCCATGCACATCCCAAGAGAAGATGACAAGAGTCCATGGGAGCAATATCACATAATACTTCTTTCATACATTGCCATGTACTGAATTTGATCCTTGCTTGATTCAGATGAAAGGTTGTTGGTAACTGGAGTTTCTTCACCAATCTTTGGCTCACAACATTGTTTTCGCTTTCGTAATCGAATGCAACTAAACATGGGTGGCCTTCGGTTAAACACCTTGTATAATAAACTTCCATTCCTATACCAAATCTACATAGCCAGGCTCTGAATACCAAATGATGTGAATCCAAAGGGTTCGATTCGTTTTACTGATCTTTCAAGGTTGGAATGCTAATAAGCCAGAAATTTGAGAAATTATTTAAAACGAGAAAGTGCAAACATTTGAGAAGATGGAGCGGAAATTGATAGACATCACACTTCCAAGAATGGAAGATAAGCCTAAGAGTTTAAACACACAAAGGGATAAAGGAACTTTGATAAAACTCAGGGATTCTTGAATCACTCAAGAACTTAGGAGAATCACTCTCACTAAGATAGATGTGATAAAACTCGTTTATTTTCTGAATAAAATTCAGCTTGCCTTCATTGATGAAAATTGTTCAACTTATATAGGAGCTTTAAGCATCAGAATTCCAAAGGACACATAAATTTCAATTACAACACAGTTAAAGCTATTAATTAATGATCCACTCAAGCTAGTAACGATCTACTACTTAATGATTGATTGTAACTGAATTTAAGGCTACCAAAAGTCATCCACAAACTTTCAGCAAAGGTCCTCTTGATCTTCCAAAGGTTGGTTCTTAAGTTGGCATATATGGACCCTTATTTCAACTTGAAAATAAAGCAAAACTAAAGCCCATTAATTGGTTAAGCCAAAACACAATTTGGTCAGCCAATTTTACAAAGCATTGGGCCCTTATTTAAGTAAAAGAAACTGCATCAACACGACGCATTAGTCATCCTCCATTTGACCCATATGCAATTCACATCATACCCTCCTTCGTCGAGAAGATTTGTCCCGAATCTTAAGACACTAGTTTTAAAGTAAGTTTATTTTGATGTTGTGAAGGTCTTTTCCTTTTTCACTAGTTGAAACTAATTCTCTTCCTCCAGCATCAAATTCAACTTGATATTTGTTACTTTACAATGGTTGCAATCCGTCGATAACATTTCTTGGCAAAAGTAACCCACCTTGATATGTAACAATAAATAATTCCATGCATTATGTTTGACGAATCTACTTCTTATCGACGGACCAAATGCATGATAAAGCACTATGAACAAGCGTCCTTTTAAAACATGGAAGTTGGTGTGTTTCCTTCACATGCTTATCATTTTGTTCCCATAAAATGACATCACAAACTGTAGAAGAAAAAACATTGACGAACAAACTTTCTGTAGTTCCATTTCTTTTTCTTTATTTTCCCTTCCTTCTTCAGTTTATATTACTTCTTTTTCTATTCTTTCTTTTTCTGTTTTCTCCTTCAGCCTACGTTGATCCTTACTGACTTGTCTTGGTGTCGTAAATTTATACTTCATTTGATGTACCTCATGCCTCCAACAAAGGGAACGTTCATCAAGATGGAGTGTTTTAAAACGAAGCCATGCCCATCCCAAAAGAAGATGACAAGAGTCCATGGGGGCAATATCACATAATACTTCTTTCACACATTGCCAAGTACTGAATTTGATCCATGCTTGATCCAGATGAAAGGTTGTTGGTAACTGGAGTTTCTCCACCAATCTTTGGCTCACAACATTGTTTTCGCTTCCGTAATTGAATGCAACTAAACACGGATGGCCTTCGGTTAAACACTTTGTATAATAAACTTCCTTTCCTATTCCAAATCTAGATAGCTAGGCTTTGAATAGCACATTTTGTGAATCCACAAGGTTCGATTCGTTTGACAGATCTATCATTGTTGGAATGCTAACAACCAAGAAATTTGAGAAATTATTTAAAACGAGAAAATAGAAACATAAAAGAAGATGGAACGGAAATTGATAGACATCACACTTCCAAGAATGGAAGATAAGCCTAAGAGATGAAACACACAAAGGGATAAAGGACCTTTGATTAAACTTATGGATTCTTGAATCACTCAAGAACTTAGGAGAATCACTCTCACTAAGATAGATGAGATAAAACTCGTTTATTTTCCGAATAAAACTCAGCTTGCCTTCATTGATGAAAATGGTTCAACTTATATAGGAGCTTTAACCATCAGAATTACAAAAGACACATAAATTTCAATATCATCCCGCTTAAAGCTATTAATTAATGATCCACTCAAGCTAATAACGATCTACTACTTAATGATTGATTGTAACTGAATTTAAGGCTACCAAAAGTCATCCACAAACTTTGAGCAAAGGTCCTCTTGAACTTCCAAAGGTTGGTTCTTAAGTTGGCATATGGACCCTTATTTCAAGTTGAATATAAAGCAAAACTAAAGCCCATTAATTGGTTAAGCACAAACACAATTTGGTCAGCCAATTTTACAAGGCATTGGGCCCTAATTTAAATAAAAGAAACTGCATCAACACGACGCATTAGTCATCCTCCATTTGACCCATATGCAATTCACATCATACCCTCCTTCTTCGAGAAGATTTGTCCCGAATCTTAAGACACTAGTTTTAATGTAAGTTTATCATGATCTTTTGAAGGACTTTTATTTTTTCACAAGTTGAAACTAATTCTTTTCTTCCAGGATCAAATTCAACTTGATATTTGTTACTTTCCAATGGTTGCAATACGTCGATAACATTTCTTGGAAACAGTACCCAACCTTGATATGCAACAATAAATAATTCCATGCATTGTGTTTGACGAATTTGCTTCTTATCGACAGACCAAATGCATAATAAAGCACTATGAACAGGCTTCCCTTTTAAACATGGAAGTTGGTGTGTTTCATTCACATGCTTATCCTTTTGTTCTTGTAAAATGACATCACAAACTGTAGAAGAAAAAACATTGACGATTAAACTTTCTCTAGTTCCATTTCTTTTTCTTTATTTTCCCTTCCGTCTGTAGTTTATATTACTTCTTTTTCAGGTTTCTCCTTCAGCCTACGTTGATCCTTACTGACTTGTCTTGGTGTCGTAAATTTATACTTCATTTGATGTACCTCATGCCTCCAACAAAGGGAACGTTCATCAAGATGGAGTGTTTTAAAACGAAGCCATGCCCATCCCAAAAGAAGATGACAAGAGTCCATGGGGGCAATATCACATAATACTTCTTTCACACATTGCCAAGTACTGAATTTGATCCATGCTTGATCCAGATGAAAGGTTGTTGGTAACTGGAGTTTCTCCACCAATCTTTGGCTCACAACATTGTTTTCGCTTCCGTAATTGAATGCAACTAAACACGGATGGCCTTCGGTTAAACACTTTGTATAATAAACTTCCTTTCCTATTCCAAATCTAGATAGCTAGGCTTTGAATAGCACATTTTGTGAATCCACAAGGTTCGATTCGTTTGACAGATCTATCATTGTTGGAATGCTAACAACCAAGAAATTTGAGAAATTATTTAAAACGAGAAAATAGAAACATAAAAGAAGATGGAACGGAAATTGATAGACATCACACTTCCAAGAATGGAAGATAAGCCTAAGAGATGAAACACACAAAGGGATAAAGGACCTTTGATTAAACTTATGGATTCTTGAATCACTCAAGAACTTAGGAGAATCACTCTCACTAAGATAGATGAGATAAAACTCGTTTATTTTCCGAATAAAACTCAGCTTGCCTTCATTGATGAAAATGGTTCAACTTATATAGGAGCTTTAACCATCAGAATTACAAAAGACACATAAATTTCAATATCATCCCGCTTAAAGCTATTAATTAATGATCCACTCAAGCTAATAACGATCTACTACTTAATGATTGATTGTAACTGAATTTAAGGCTACCAAAAGTCATCCACAAACTTTGAGCAAAGGTCCTCTTGAACTTCCAAAGGTTGGTTCTTAAGTTGGCATATGGACCCTTATTTCAAGTTGAATATAAAGCAAAACTAAAGCCCATTAATTGGTTAAGCACAAACACAATTTGGTCAGCCAATTTTACAAGGCATTGGGCCCTAATTTAAATAAAAGAAACTGCATCAACACGACGCATTAGTCATCCTCCATTTGACCCATATGCAATTCACATCATACCCTCCTTCTTCGAGAAGATTTGTCCCGAATCTTAAGACACTAGTTTTAATGTAAGTTTATCATGATCTTTTGAAGGACTTTTATTTTTTCACAAGTTGAAACTAATTCTTTTCTTCCAGGATCAAATTCAACTTGATATTTGTTACTTTCCAATGGTTGCAATACGTCGATAACATTTCTTGGAAACAGTACCCAACCTTGATATGCAACAATAAATAATTCCATGCATTGTGTTTGACGAATTTGCTTCTTATCGACAGACCAAATGCATAATAAAGCACTATGAACAGGCTTCCCTTTTAAACATGGAAGTTGGTGTGTTTCATTCACATGCTTATCCTTTTGTTCTTGTAAAATGACATCACAAACTGTAGAAGAAAAAACATTGACGATTAAACTTTCTCTAGTTCCATTTCTTTTTCTTTATTTTCCCTTCCGTCTGTAGTTTATATTACTTCTTTTTCAGGTTTCTCCTTCAGCCTACGTTGATCCTTACTGACTTGTCTTGGTGTCGTAAATTTATACTTCATTTGATGTACCTCATGCCTCCAACAAAGGGAACGTTCATCAAGATGGAGTGTTTTAAAACGAAGCCATGCCCATCCCAAAAGAAGATGACAAGAGTCCATGGGGGCAATATCACATAATACTTCTTTCACACATTGCCAAGTACTGAATTTGATCCATGCTTGATCCAGATGAAAGGTTGTTGGTAACTGGAGTTTCTCCACCAATCTTTGGCTCACAACATTGTTTTCGCTTCCGTAATTGAATGCAACTAAACACGGATGGCCTTCGGTTAAACACTTTGTATAATAAACTTCCTTTCCTATTCCAAATCTAGATAGCTAGGCTTTGAATAGCACATTTTGTGAATCCACAAGGTTCGATTCGTTTGACAGATCTATCATTGTTGGAATGCTAACAACCAAGAAATTTGAGAAATTATTTAAAACGAGAAAATAGAAACATAAAAGAAGATGGAACGGAAATTGATAGACATCACACTTCCAAGAATGGAAGATAAGCCTAAGAGATGAAACACACAAAGGGATAAAGGACCTTTGATTAAACTTATGGATTCTTGAATCACTCAAGAACTTAGGAGAATCACTCTCACTAAGATAGATGAGATAAAACTCGTTTATTTTCCGAATAAAACTCAGCTTGCCTTCATTGATGAAAATGGTTCAACTTATATAGGAGCTTTAACCATCAGAATTACAAAAGACACATAAATTTCAATATCATCCCGCTTAAAGCTATTAATTAATGATCCACTCAAGCTAATAACGATCTACTACTTAATGATTGATTGTAACTGAATTTAAGGCTACCAAAAGTCATCCACAAACTTTGAGCAAAGGTCCTCTTGAACTTCCAAAGGTTGGTTCTTAAGTTGGCATATGGACCCTTATTTCAAGTTGAATATAAAGCAAAACTAAAGCCCATTAATTGGTTAAGCACAAACACAATTTGGTCAGCCAATTTTACAAGGCATTGGGCCCTAATTTAAATAAAAGAAACTGCATCAACACGACGCATTAGTCATCCTCCATTTGACCCATATGCAATTCACATCATACCCTCCTTCTTCGAGAAGATTTGTCCCGAATCTTAAGACACTAGTTTTAATGTAAGTTTATCATGATCTTTTGAAGGACTTTTATTTTTTCACAAGTTGAAACTAATTCTTTTCTTCCAGGATCAAATTCAACTTGATATTTGTTACTTTCCAATGGTTGCAATACGTCGATAACATTTCTTGGAAACAGTACCCAACCTTGATATGCAACAATAAATAATTCCATGCATTGTGTTTGACGAATTTGCTTCTTATCGACAGACCAAATGCATAATAAAGCACTATGAACAGGCTTCCCTTTTAAACATGGAAGTTGGTGTGTTTCATTCACATGCTTATCCTTTTGTTCCTGTAAAATGACATCACAAACTGTAGAAGAAAAAACATTGACGATTAAACTTTCTCTAGTTCCATTTCTTTTTCTTTATTTTCCCTTCCGTCTGTAGTTTATATTACTTCTTTTTCAGGTTTCTCCTTCAGCCTACGTTGATCCTTACTGACTTGTCTTGGTGTCGTAAATTTATACTTCATTTGATGTACCTCATGCCTCCAACAAAGGGAACGTTCATCAAGATGGAGTGTTTTAAAACGAAGCCATGCCCATCCCAAAAGAAGATGACAAGAGTCCATGGGGGCAATATCACATAATACTTCTTTCACACATTGCCAAGTACTGAATTTGATCCATGCTTGATCCAGATGAAAGGTTGTTGGTAACTGGAGTTTCTCCACCAATCTTTGGCTCACAACATTGTTTTCGCTTCCGTAATTGAATGCAACTAAACACGGATGGCCTTCGGTTAAACACTTTGTATAATAAACTTCCTTTCCTATTCCAAATCTAGATAGCTAGGCTTTGAATAGCACATTTTGTGAATCCACAAGGTTCGATTCGTTTGACAGATCTATCATTGTTGGAATGCTAACAACCAAGAAATTTGAGAAATTATTTAAAACGAGAAAATAGAAACATAAAAGAAGATGGAACGGAAATTGATAGACATCACACTTCCAAGAATGGAAGATAAGCCTAAGAGATGAAACACACAAAGGGATAAAGGACCTTTGATTAAACTTATGGATTCTTGAATCACTCAAGAACTTAGGAGAATCACTCTCACTAAGATAGATGAGATAAAACTCGTTTATTTTCCGAATAAAACTCAGCTTGCCTTCATTGATGAAAATGGTTCAACTTATATAGGAGCTTTAACCATCAGAATTACAAAAGACACATAAATTTCAATATCATCCCGCTTAAAGCTATTAATTAATGATCCACTCAAGCTAATAACGATCTACTACTTAATGATTGATTGTAACTGAATTTAAGGCTACCAAAAGTCATCCACAAACTTTGAGCAAAGGTCCTCTTGAACTTCCAAAGGTTGGTTCTTAAGTTGGCATATGGACCCTTATTTCAAGTTGAATATAAAGCAAAACTAAAGCCCATTAATTGGTTAAGCACAAACACAATTTGGTCAGCCAATTTTACAAGGCATTGGGCCCTAATTTAAATAAAAGAAACTGCATCAACACGACGCATTAGTCATCCTCCATTTGACCCATATGCAATTCACATCACACCCTCCTTCTTCGAGAAGATTTGTCCCGAATCTTAAGACACTAGTTTTAATGTAAGTTTATTATGATCTTTTGAAGGAGTTTTATTTTTTCACAAGTTGAAACTAATTCTTTTCTTCCAGGATCAAATTCAACTTGATATTTGTTACTTTCCAATGGTTGCAATACGTCGATAACATTTCTTGGAAACAGTACCCAACCTTGATATGCAACAATAAATAATTCCATGCATTGTGTTTGACGAATTTGCTTCTTATCGACAGACCAAATGCATAATAAAGCACTATGAACAGGCTTCCCTTTTAAACATGGAAGTTGGCGTGTTTCATTCACATGCTTATCCTTTTGTTCCTGTAAAATGACATCACAAACTGTAGAAGAAAAAACATTGACGATTAAACTTTCTCTAGTTCCATTTCTTTTTCTTTATTTTCCCTTCCGTCTGTAGTTTATATTACTTCTTTTTCAGGTTTCTCCTTCAGCCTACGTTGATCCTTACTGACTTGTCTTGGTGTCGTAAATTTATACTTCATTTGATGTACCTCATGCCTCCAACAAAGGGAACGTTCATCAAGATGGAGTGTTTTAAAACGAAGCCATGCCCATCCCAAAAGAAGATGACAAGAGTCCATGGGGGCAATATCACATAATACTTCTTTCACACATTGCCAAGTACTGAATTTGATCCATGCTTGATCCAGATGAAAGGTTGTTGGTAACTGGAGTTTCTCCACCAATCTTTGGCTCACAACATTGTTTTCGCTTCCGTAATTGAATGCAACTAAACACGGATGGCCTTCGGTTAAACACTTTGTATAATAAACTTCCTTTCCTATTCCAAATCTAGATAGCTAGGCTTTGAATAGCACATTTTGTGAATCCACAAGGTTCGATTCGTTTGACAGATCTATCATTGTTGGAATGCTAACAACCAAGAAATTTGAGAAATTATTTAAAACGAGAAAATAGAAACATAAAAGAAGATGGAACGGAAATTGATAGACATCACACTTCCAAGAATGGAAGATAAGCCTAAGAGATGAAACACACAAAGGGATAAAGGACCTTTGATTAAACTTATGGATTCTTGAATCACTCAAGAACTTAGGAGAATCACTCTCACTAAGATAGATGAGATAAAACTCGTTTATTTTCCGAATAAAACTCAGCTTGCCTTCATTGATGAAAATGGTTCAACTTATATAGGAGCTTTAACCATCAGAATTACAAAAGACACATAAATTTCAATATCATCCCGCTTAAAGCTATTAATTAATGATCCACTCAAGCTAATAACGATCTACTACTTAATGATTGATTGTAACTGAATTTAAGGCTACCAAAAGTCATCCACAAACTTTGAGCAAAGGTCCTCTTGAACTTCCAAAGGTTGGTTCTTAAGTTGGCATATGGACCCTTATTTCAAGTTGAATATAAAGCAAAACTAAAGCCCATTAATTGGTTAAGCACAAACACAATTTGGTCAGCCAATTTTACAAGGCATTGGGCCCTAATTTAAATAAAAGAAACTGCATCAACACGACGCATTAGTCATCCTCCATTTGACCCATATGCAATTCACATCATACCCTCCTTCTTCGAGAAGATTTGTCCCGAATCTTAAGACACTAGTTTTAATGTAAGTTTATCATGATCTTTTGAAGGACTTTTATTTTTTCACAAGTTGAAACTAATTCTTTTCTTCCAGGATCAAATTCAACTTGATATTTGTTACTTTCCAATGGTTGCAATACGTCGATAACATTTCTTGGAAACAGTACCCAACCTTGATATGCAACAATAAATAATTCCATGCATTGTGTTTGACGAATTTGCTTCTTATCGACAGACCAAATGCATAATAAAGCACTATGAACAGGCTTCCCTTTTAAACATGGAAGTTGGTGTGTTTCATTCACATGCTTATCCTTTTGTTCTTGTAAAATGACATCACAAACTGTAGAAGAAAAAACATTGACGATTAAACTTTCTCTAGTTCCATTTCTTTTTCTTTATTTTCCCTTCCGTCTGTAGTTTATATTACTTCTTTTTCAGGTTTCTCCTTCAGCCTACGTTGATCCTTACTGACTTGTCTTGGTGTCGTAAATTTATACTTCATTTGATGTACCTCATGCCTCCAACAAAGGGAACGTTCATCAAGATGGAGTGTTTTAAAACGAAGCCATGCCCATCCCAAAAGAAGATGACAAGAGTCCATGGGGGCAATATCACATAATACTTCTTTCACACATTGCCAAGTACTGAATTTGATCCATGCTTGATCCAGATGAAAGGTTGTTGGTAACTGGAGTTTCTCCACCAATCTTTGGCTCACAACATTGTTTTCGCTTCCGTAATTGAATGCAACTAAACACGGATGGCCTTCGGTTAAACACTTTGTATAATAAACTTCCTTTCCTATTCCAAATCTAGATAGCTAGGCTTTGAATAGCACATTTTGTGAATCCACAAGGTTCGATTCGTTTGACAGATCTATCATTGTTGGAATGCTAACAACCAAGAAATTTGAGAAATTATTTAAAACGAGAAAATAGAAACATAAAAGAAGATGGAACGGAAATTGATAGACATCACACTTCCAAGAATGGAAGATAAGCCTAAGAGATGAAACACACAAAGGGATAAAGGACCTTTGATTAAACTTATGGATTCTTGAATCACTCAAGAACTTAGGAGAATCACTCTCACTAAGATAGATGAGATAAAACTCGTTTATTTTCCGAATAAAACTCAGCTTGCCTTCATTGATGAAAATGGTTCAACTTATATAGGAGCTTTAACCATCAGAATTACAAAAGACACATAAATTTCAATATCATCCCGCTTAAAGCTATTAATTAATGATCCACTCAAGCTAATAACGATCTACTACTTAATGATTGATTGTAACTGAATTTAAGGCTACCAAAAGTCATCCACAAACTTTGAGCAAAGGTCCTCTTGAACTTCCAAAGGTTGGTTCTTAAGTTGGCATATGGACCCTTATTTCAAGTTGAATATAAAGCAAAACTAAAGCCCATTAATTGGTTAAGCACAAACACAATTTGGTCAGCCAATTTTACAAGGCATTGGGCCCTAATTTAAATAAAAGAAACTGCATCAACACGACGCATTAGTCATCCTCCATTTGACCCATATGCAATTCACATCACACCCTCCTTCTTCGAGAAGATTTGTCCCGAATCTTAAGACACTAGTTTTAATGTAAGTTTATTATGATCTTTTGAAGGACTTTTATTTTTTCACAAGTTGAAACTAATTCTTTTCTTCCAGGATCAAATTCAACTTGATATTTGTTACTTTCCAATGGTTGCAATACGTCGATAACATTTCTTGGAAACAGTACCCAACCTTGATATGCAACAATAAATAATTCCATGCATTGTGTTTGACGAATTTGCTTCTTATCGACAGACCAAATGCATAATAAAGCACTATGAACAGGCTTCCTTTTTAAACATGGAAGTTGGCGTGTTTCATTCACATGCTTATCCTTTTGTTCTTGTAAAATGACATCACAAACTGTAGAAGAAAAAACATTGACGATTAAACTTTCTCTAGTTCCATTTCTTTTTCTTTATTTTCCCTTCCGTCTGTAGTTTATATTACTTCTTTTTCAGGTTTCTCCTTCAGCCTACGTTGATCCTTACTGACTTGTCTTGGTGTCGTAAATTTATACTTCATTTGATGTACCTCATGCCTCCAACAAAGGGAACGTTCATCAAGATGGAGTGTTTTAAAACGAAGCCATGCCCATCCCAAAAGAAGATGACAAGAGTCCATGGGGGCAATATCACATAATACTTCTTTCACACATTGCCAAGTACTGAATTTGATCCATGCTTGATCTAGATGAAAGGTTGTTGGTAACTGGAGTTTCTCCACCAATCTTTGGCTCACAACATTGTTTTCGCTTCCGTAATTGAATGCAACTAAACACGGATGGCCTTCGGTTAAACACTTTGTATAATAAACTTCCTTTCCTATTCCAAATCTAGATAGCTATGCTTTGAATAGCACATTTTGTGAATCCACAAGGTTCGATTCGTTTGACAGATCTATCATTGTTGGAATGCTAACAACCAAGAAATTTGAGAAATTATTTAAAACGAGAAAATAGAAACATAAAAGAAGATGGAACGGAAATTGATAGACATCACACTTCCAAGAATGGAAGATAAGCCTAAGAGATGAAACACACAAAGGGATAAAGGACCTTTGATTAAACTTATGGATTCTTGAATCACTCAAGAACTTAGGAGAATCACTCTCACTAAGATAGATGAGATAAAACTCGTTTATTTTCCGAATAAAACTCAGCTTGCCTTCATTGATGAAAATGGTTCAACTTATATAGGAGCTTTAACCATCAGAATTACAAAAGACACATAAATTTCAATATCATCCCGCTTAAAGCTATTAATTAATGATCCACTCAAGCTAATAACGATCTACTACTTAATGATTGATTGTAACTGAATTTAAGGCTACCAAAAGTCATCCACAAACTTTGAGCAAAGGTCCTCTTGAACTTCCAAAGGTTGGTTCTTAAGTTGGCATATGGACCCTTATTTCAAGTTGAATATAAAGCAAAACTAAAGCCCATTAATTGGTTAAGCACAAACACAATTTGGTCAGCCAATTTTACAAGGCATTGGGCCCTAATTTAAATAAAAGAAACTGCATCAACACGACGCATTAGTCATCCTCCATTTGACCCATATGCAATTCACATCACACCCTCCTTCTTCGAGAAGATTTGTCCCGAATCTTAAGACACTAGTTTTAATGTAAGTTTATTATGATCTTTTGAAGGACTTTTATTTTTTCACAAGTTGAAACTAATTCTTTTCTTCCAGGATCAAATTCAACTTGATATTTGTTACTTTCCAATGGTTGCAATACGTCGATAACATTTCTTGGAAACAGTACCCAACCTTGATATGCAACAATAAATAATTCCATGCATTGTGTTTGACGAATTTGCTTCTTATCGACAGACCAAATGCATAATAAAGCACTATGAACAGGCTTCCTTTTTAAACATGGAAGTTGGTGTGTTTCATTCACATGCTTATCCTTTTGTTCCTGTAAAATGACATCACAAACTGTAGAAGAAAAAACATTGACGATTAAACTTTCTCTAGTTCCATTTCTTTTTCTTTATTTTCCCTTCCGTCTGAAGTTTATATTACTTCTTTTTCAGGTTTCTCCTTCAGCCTACGTTGATCCTTACTGACTTGTCTTGGTGTCGTAAATTTATACTTCATTTGATGTACGTCATGCCTCCAACAAAGGGAACGTTCATCAAGATGGAGTGTTTTAAAACGAAGCCATGCCCATCCCAAAAGAAGATGACAAGAGTCCATGGGGGCAATATCACATAATACTTCTTTCACACATTGCCAAGTACTGAATTTGATCCATGCTTGATCCAGATGAAAGGTTGTTGGTAACTGGAGTTTCTCCACCAATCTTTGGCTCACAACATTGTTTTCGCTTCCGTAATTGAATGCAACTAAACACGGATGGCCTTCGGTTAAACACTTTGTATAATAAACTTCCTTTCCTATTCCAAATCTAGATAGCTAGGCTTTGAATAGCACATTTTGTGAATCCACAAGGTTCGATTCGTTTGACAGATCTATCATTGTTGGAATGCTAACAACCAAGAAATTTGAGAAATTATTTAAAACGAGAAAATAGAAACATAAAAGAAGATGGAACGGAAATTGATAGACATCACACTTCCAAGAATGGAAGATAAGCCTAAGAGATGAAACACACAAAGGGATAAAGGACCTTTGATTAAACTTATGGATTCTTGAATCACTCAAGAACTTAGGAGAATCACTCTCACTAAGATAGATGAGATAAAACTCGTTTATTTTCCGAATAAAACTCAGCTTGCCTTCATTGATGAAAATGGTTCAACTTATATAGGAGCTTTAACCATCAGAATTACAAAAGACACATAAATTTCAATATCATCCCGCTTAAAGCTATTAATTAATGATCCACTCAAGCTAATAACGATCTACTACTTAATGATTGATTGTAACTGAATTTAAGGCTACCAAAAGTCATCCACAAACTTTGAGCAAAGGTCCTCTTGAACTTCCAAAGGTTGGTTCTTAAGTTGGCATATGGACCCTTATTTCAAGTTGAATATAAAGCAAAACTAAAGCCCATTAATTGGTTAAGCACAAACACAATTTGGTCAGCCAATTTTACAAGGCATTGGGCCCTAATTTAAATAAAAGAAACTGCATCAACACGGAGCATTAGTCATCCTCCATTTGACCCATATGCAATTCACATCACACCCTCCTTCTTCGAGAAGATTTGTCCCGAATCTTAAGACACTAGTTTTAATGTAAGTTTATTATGATCTTTTGAAGGACTTTTATTTTTTCACAAGTTGAAACTAATTCTTTTCTTCCAGGATCAAATTCAACTTGATATTTGTTACTTTCCAATGGTTGCAATACGTCGATAACATTTCTTGGAAACAGTACCCAACCTTGATATGCAACAATAAATAATTCCATGCATTGTGTTTGACGAATTTGCTTCTTATCGACAGACCAAATGCATAATAAAGCACTATGAACATGCTTCCTTTTTAAACATGGAAGTTGGCGTGTTTCATTCACATGCTTATCCTTTTGTTCCTGTAAAATGACATCACAAACTGTAGAAGAAAAAACATTGACGATTAAACTTTCTCTAGTTCCATTTCTTTTTCTTTATTTTCCCTTCCGTCTGTAGTTTATATTACTTCTTTTTCAGGTTTCTCCTTCAGCCTACGTTGATCCTTACTGACTTGTCTTGGTGTCGTAAATTTATACTTCATTTGATGTACCTCATGCCTCCAACAAAGGGAACGTTCATCAAGATGGAGTGTTTTAAAACGAAGCCATGCCCATCCCAAAAGAAGATGACAAGAGTCCATGGGGGCAATATCACATAATACTTCTTTCACACATTGCCAAGTACTGAATTTGATCCATGCTTGATCCAGATGAAAGGTTGTTGGTAACTGGAGTTTCTCCACCAATCTTTGGCTCACAACATTGTTTTCGCTTCCGTAATTGAATGCAACTAAACACGGATGGCCTTCGGTTAAACACTTTGTATAATAAACTTCCTTTCCTATTCCAAATCTAGATAGCTAGGCTTTGAATAGCACATTTTGTGAATCCACAAGGTTCGATTCGTTTGACAGATCTATCATTGTTGGAATGCTAACAACCAAGAAATTTGAGAAATTATTTAAAACGAGAAAATAGAAACATAAAAGAAGATGGAACGGAAATTGATAGACATCACACTTCCAAGAATGGAAGATAAGCCTAAGAGATGAAACACACAAAGGGATAAAGGACCTTTGATTAAACTTATGGATTCTTGAATCACTCAAGAACTTAGGAGAATCACTCTCACTAAGATAGATGAGATAAAACTCGTTTATTTTCCGAATAAAACTCAGCTTGCCTTCATTGATGAAAATGGTTCAACTTATATAGGAGCTTTAACCATCAGAATTACAAAAGACACATAAATTTCAATATCATCCCGCTTAAAGCTATTAATTAATGATCCACTCAAGCTAATAACGATCTACTACTTAATGATTGATTGTAACTGAATTTAAGGCTACCAAAAGTCATCCACAAACTTTGAGCAAAGGTCCTCTTGAACTTCCAAAGGTTGGTTCTTAAGTTGGCATATGGACCCTTATTTCAAGTTGAATATAAAGCAAAACTAAAGCCCATTAATTGGTTAAGCACAAACACAATTTGGTCAGCCAATTTTACAAGGCATTGGGCCCTAATTTAAATAAAAGAAACTGCATCAACACGACGCATTAGTCATCCTCCATTTGACCCATATGCAATTCACATCACACCCTCCTTCTTCGAGAAGATTTGTCCCGAATCTTAAGACACTAGTTTTAATGTAAGTTTATTATGATCTTTTGAAGGACTTTTATTTTTTCACAAGTTGAAACTAATTCTTTTCTTCCAGGATCAAATTCAACTTGATATTTGTTACTTTCCAATGGTTGCAATACGTCGATAACATTTCTTGGAAACAGTACCCAACCTTGATATGCAACAATAAATAATTCCATGCATTGTGTTTGACGAATTTGCTTCTTATCGACAGACCAAATGCATAATAAAGCACTATGAACAGGCTTCCTTTTTAAACATGGAAGTTGGCGTGTTTCATTCACATGCTTATCCTTTTGTTCCTGTAAAATGACATCACAAACTGTAGAAGAAAAAACATTGACGATTAAACTTTCTCTAGTTCCATTTCTTTTTCTTTATTTTCCCTTCCGTCTGTAGTTTATATTACTTCTTTTTCAGGTTTCTCCTTCAGCCTACGTTGATCCTTACTGACTTGTCTTGGTGTCGTAAATTTATACTTCATTTGATGTACCTCATGCCTCCAACAAAGGGAACGTTCATCAAGATGGAGTGTTTTAAAACGAAGCCATGCCCATCCCAAAAGAAGATGACAAGAGTCCATGGGGGCAATATCACATAATACTTCTTTCACACATTGCCAAGTACTGAATTTGATCCATGCTTGATCCAGATGAAAGGTTGTTGGTAACTGGAGTTTCTCCACCAATCTTTGGCTCACAACATTGTTTTCGCTTCCGTAATTGAATGCAACTAAACACGGATGGCCTTCGGTTAAACACTTTGTATAATAAACTTCCTTTCCTATTCCAAATCTAGATAGCTAGGCTTTGAATAGCACATTTTGTGAATCCACAAGGTTCGATTCGTTTGACAGATCTATCATTGTTGGAATGCTAACAACCAAGAAATTTGAGAAATTATTTAAAACGAGAAAATAGAAACATAAAAGAAGATGGAACGGAAATTGATAGACATCACACTTCCAAGAATGGAAGATAAGCCTAAGAGATGAAACACACAAAGGGATAAAGGACCTTTGATTAAACTTATGGATTCTTGAATCACTCAAGAACTTAGGAGAATCACTCTCACTAAGATAGATGAGATAAAACTCGTTTATTTTCCGAATAAAACTCAGCTTGCCTTCATTGATGAAAATGGTTCAACTTATATAGGAGCTTTAACCATCAGAATTACAAAAGACACATAAATTTCAATATCATCCCGCTTAAAGCTATTAATTAATGATCCACTCAAGCTAATAACGATCTACTACTTAATGATTGATTGTAACTGAATTTAAGGCTACCAAAAGTCATCCACAAACTTTGAGCAAAGGTCCTCTTGAACTTCCAAAGGTTGGTTCTTAAGTTGGCATATGGACCCTTATTTCAAGTTGAATATAAAGCAAAACTAAAGCCCATTAATTGGTTAAGCACAAACACAATTTGGTCAGCCAATTTTACAAGGCATTGGGCCCTAATTTAAATAAAAGAAACTGCATCAACACGACGCATTAGTCATCCTCCATTTGACCCATATGCAATTCACATCACACCCTCCTTCTTCGAGAAGATTTGTCCCGAATCTTAAGACACTAGTTTTAATGTAAGTTTATTATGATCTTTTGAAGGACTTTTATTTTTTCACAAGTTGAAACTAATTCTTTTCTTCCAGGATCAAATTCAACTTGATATTTGTTACTTTCCAATGGTTGCAATACGTCGATAACATTTCTTGGAAACAGTACCCAACCTTGATATGCAACAATAAATAATTCCATGCATTGTGTTTGACGAATTTGCTTCTTATCGACAGACCAAATGCATAATAAAGCACTATGAACAGGCTTCCTTTTTAAACATGGAAGTTGGTGTGTTTCATTCACATGCTTATCCTTTTGTTCCTGTAAAATGACATCACAAACTGTAGAAGAAAAAACATTGACGATTAAACTTTCTCTAGTTCCATTTCTTTTTCTTTATTTTCCCTTCCGTCTGTAGTTTATATTACTTCTTTTTCAGGTTTCTCCTTCAGCCTACGTTGATCCTTACTGACTTGTCTTGGTGTCGTAAATTTATACTTCATTTGATGTACCTCATGCCTCCAACAAAGGGAACGTTCATCAAGATGGAGTGTTTTAAAACGAAGCCATGCCCATCCCAAAAGAAGATGACAAGAGTCCATGGGGGCAATATCACATAATACTTCTTTCACACATTGCCAAGTACTGAATTTGATCCATGCTTGATCCAGATGAAAGGTTGTTGGTAACTGGAGTTTCTCCACCAATCTTTGGCTCACAACATTGTTTTCGCTTCCGTAATTGAATGCAACTAAACACGGATGGCCTTCGGTTAAACACTTTGTATAATAAACTTCCTTTCCTATTCCAAATCTAGATAGCTAGGCTTTGAATAGCACATTTTGTGAATCCACAAGGTTCGATTCGTTTGACAGATCTATCATTGTTGGAATGCTAACAACCAAGAAATTTGAGAAATTATTTAAAACGAGAAAATAGAAACATAAAAGAAGATGGAACGGAAATTGATAGACATCACACTTCCAAGAATGGAAGATAAGCCTAAGAGATGAAACACACAAAGGGATAAAGGACCTTTGATTAAACTTATGGATTCTTGAATCACTCAAGAACTTAGGAGAATCACTCTCACTAAGATAGATGAGATAAAACTCGTTTATTTTCCGAATAAAACTCAGCTTGCCTTCATTGATGAAAATGGTTCAACTTATATAGGAGCTTTAACCATCAGAATTACAAAAGACACATAAATTTCAATATCATCCCGCTTAAAGCTATTAATTAATGATCCACTCAAGCTAATAACGATCTACTACTTAATGATTGATTGTAACTGAATTTAAGGCTACCAAAAGTCATCCACAAACTTTGAGCAAAGGTCCTCTTGAACTTCCAAAGGTTGGTTCTTAAGTTGGCATATGGACCCTTATTTCAAGTTGAATATAAAGCAAAACTAAAGCCCATTAATTGGTTAAGCACAAACACAATTTGGTCAGCCAATTTTACAAGGCATTGGGCCCTAATTTAAATAAAAGAAACTGCATCAACACGACGCATTAGTTATCCTCCATTTGACCCATATGCAATTCACATCACACCCTCCTTCTTCGAGAAGATTTGTCCCGAATCTTAAGACACTAGTTTTAATGTAAGTTTATTATGATCTTTTGAAGGACTTTTATTTTTTCACAAGTTGAAACTAATTCTTTTCTTCCAGGATCAAATTCAACTTGATATTTGTTACTTTCCAATGGTTGCAATACGTCGATAACATTTCTTGGAAACAGTACCCAACCTTGATATGCAACAATAAATAATTCCATGCATTGTGTTTGACGAATTTGCTTCTTATCGACAGACCAAATGCATAATAAAGCACTATGAACAGGCTTCCTTTTTAAACATGGAAGTTGGCGTGTTTCATTCACATGCTTATCCTTTTGTTCCTGTAAAATGACATCACAAACTGTAGAAGAAAAAACATTGACGATTAAACTTTCTCTAGTTCCATTTCTTTTTCTTTATTTTCCCTTCCGTCTGTAGTTTATATTACTTCTTTTTCAGGTTTCTCCTTCAGCCTACGTTGATCCTTACTGACTTGTCTTGGTGTCGTAAATTTATACTTCATTTGATGTACCTCATGCCTCCAACAAAGGGAACGTTCATCAAGATGGAGTGTTTTAAAACGAAGCCATGCCCATCCCAAAAGAAGATGACAAGAGTCCATGGGGGCAATATCACATAATACTTCTTTCACACATTGCCAAGTACTGAATTTGATCCATGCTTGATCCAGATGAAAGGTTGTTGGTAACTGGAGTTTCTCCACCAATCTTTGGCTCACAACATTGTTTTCGCTTCCGTAATTGAATGCAACTAAACACGGATGGCCTTCGGTTAAACACTTTGTATAATAAACTTCCTTTCCTATTCCAAATCTAGATAGCTAGGCTTTGAATAGCACATTTTGTGAATCCACAAGGTTCGATTCGTTTGACAGATCTATCATTGTTGGAATGCTAACAACCAAGAAATTTGAGAAATTATTTAAAACGAGAAAATAGAAACATAAAAGAAGATGGAACGGAAATTGATAGACATCACACTTCCAAGAATGGAAGATAAGCCTAAGAGATGAAACACACAAAGGGATAAAGGACCTTTGATTAAACTTATGGATTCTTGAATCACTCAAGAACTTAGGAGAATCACTCTCACTAAGATAGATGAGATAAAACTCGTTTATTTTCCGAATAAAACTCAGCTTGCCTTCATTGATGAAAATGGTTCAACTTATATAGGAGCTTTAACCATCAGAATTACAAAAGACACATAAATTTCAATATCATCCCGCTTAAAGCTATTAATTAATGATCCACTCAAGCTAATAACGATCTACTACTTAATGATTGATTGTAACTGAATTTAAGGCTACCAAAAGTCATCCACAAACTTTGAGCAAAGGTCCTCTTGAACTTCCAAAGGTTGGTTCTTAAGTTGGCATATGGACCCTTATTTCAAGTTGAATATAAAGCAAAACTAAAGCCCATTAATTGGTTAAGCACAAACACAATTTGGTCAGCCAATTTTACAAGGCATTGGGCCCTAATTTAAATAAAAGAAACTGCATCAACACGACGCATTAGTCATCCTCCATTTGACCCATATGCAATTCACATCACACCCTCCTTCTTCGAGAAGATTTGTCCCGAATCTTAAGACACTAGTTTTAATGTAAGTTTATTATGATCTTTTGAAGGACTTTTATTTTTTCACAAGTTGAAACTAATTCTTTTCTTCCAGGATCAAATTCAACTTGATATTTGTTACTTTCCAATGGTTGCAATACGTCGATAACATTTCTTGGAAACAGTACCCAACCTTGATATGCAACAATAAATAATTCCATGCATTGTGTTTGACGAATTTGCTTCTTATCGACAGACCAAATGCATAATAAAGCACTATGAACAGGCTTCCTTTTTAAACATGGAAGTTGGTGTGTTTCATTCACATGCTTATCCTTTTGTTCCTGTAAAATGACATCACAAACTGTAGAAGAAAAAACATTGACGATTAAACTTTCTCTAGTTCCATTTCTTTTTCTTTATTTTCCCTTCCGTCTGTAGTTTATATTACTTCTTTTTCAGGTTTCTCCTTCAGCCTACGTTGATCCTTACTGACTTGTCTTGGTGTCGTAAATTTATACTTCATTTGATGTACCTCATGCCTCCAACAAAGGGAACGTTCATCAAGATGGAGTGTTTTAAAACGAAGCCATGCCCATCCCAAAAGAAGATGACAAGAGTCCATGGGGGCAATATCACATAATACTTCTTTCACACATTGCCAAGTACTGAATTTGATCCATGCTTGATCCAGATGAAAGGTTGTTGGTAACTGGAGTTTCTCCACCAATCTTTGGCTCACAACATTGTTTTCGCTTCCGTAATTGAATGCAACTAAACACGGATGGCCTTCGGTTAAACACTTTGTATAATAAACTTCCTTTCCTATTCCAAATCTAGATAGCTAGGCTTTGAATAGCACATTTTGTGAATCCACAAGGTTCGATTCGTTTGACAGATCTATCATTGTTGGAATGCTAACAACCAAGAAATTTGAGAAATTATTTAAAACGAGAAAATAGAAACATAAAAGAAGATGGAACGGAAATTGATAGACATCACACTTCCAAGAATGGAAGATAAGCCTAAGAGATGAAACACACAAAGGGATAAAGGACCTTTGATTAAACTTATGGATTCTTGAATCACTCAAGAACTTAGGAGAATCACTCTCACTAAGATAGATGAGATAAAACTCGTTTATTTTCCGAATAAAACTCAGCTTGCCTTCATTGATGAAAATGGTTCAACTTATATAGGAGCTTTAACCATCAGAATTACAAAAGACACATAAATTTCAATATCATCCCGCTTAAAGCTATTAATTAATGATCCACTCAAGCTAATAACGATCTACTACTTAATGATTGATTGTAACTGAATTTAAGGCTACCAAAAGTCATCCACAAACTTTGAGCAAAGGTCCTCTTGAACTTCCAAAGGTTGGTTCTTAAGTTGGCATATGGACCCTTATTTCAAGTTGAATATAAAGCAAAACTAAAGCCCATTAATTGGTTAAGCACAAACACAATTTGGTCAGCCAATTTTACAAGGCATTGGGCCCTAATTTAAATAAAAGAAACTGCATCAACACGACGCATTAGTCATCCTCCATTTGACCCATATGCAATTCACATCACACCCTCCTTCTTCGAGAAGATTTGTCCCGAATCTTAAGACACTAGTTTTAATGTAAGTTTATTATGATCTTTTGAAGGACTTTTATTTTTTCACAATTTGAAACTAATTCTTTTCTTCCAGGATCAAATTCAACTTGATATTTGTTACTTTCCAATGGTTGCAATACGTCGATAACATTTCTTGGAAACAGTACCCAACCTTGATATGCAACAATAAATAATTCCATGCATTGTGTTTGACGAATTTGCTTCTTATCGACAGACCAAATGCATAATAAAGCACTATGAACAGGCTTCCTTTTTAAACATGGAAGTTGGTGTGTTTCATTCACATGCTTATCCTTTTGTTCCTGTAAAATGACATCACAAACTGTAGAAGAAAAAACATTGACGATTAAACTTTCTCTAGTTCCATTTCTTTTTCTTTATTTTCCCTTCCGTCTGTAGTTTATATTACTTCTTTTTCAGGTTTCTCCTTCAGCCTACGTTGATCCTTACTGACTTGTCTTGGTGTCGTAAATTTATACTTCATTTGATGTACCTCATGCCTCCAACAAAGGGAACGTTCATCAAGATGGAGTGTTTTAAAACGAAGCCATGCCCATCCCAAAAGAAGATGACAAGAGTCCATGGGGGCAATATCACATAATACTTCTTTCACACATTGCCAAGTACTGAATTTGATCCATGCTTGATCCAGATGAAAGGTTGTTGGTAACTGGAGTTTCTCCACCAATCTTTGGCTCACAACATTGTTTTCGCTTCCGTAATTGAATGCAACTAAACACGGATGGCCTTCGGTTAAACACTTTGTATAATAAACTTCCTTTCCTATTCCAAATCTAGATAGCTAGGCTTTGAATAGCACATTTTGTGAATCCACAAGGTTCGATTCGTTTGACAGATCTATCATTGTTGGAATGCTAACAACCAAGAAATTTGAGAAATTATTTAAAACGAGAAAATAGAAACATAAAAGAAGATGGAACGGAAATTGATAGACATCACACTTCCAAGAATGGAAGATAAGCCTAAGAGATGAAACACACAAAGGGATAAAGGACCTTTGATTAAACTTATGGATTCTTGAATCACTCAAGAACTTAGGAGAATCACTCTCACTAAGATAGATGAGATAAAACTCGTTTATTTTCCGAATAAAACTCAGCTTGCCTTCATTGATGAAAATGGTTCAACTTATATAGGAGCTTTAACCATCAGAATTACAAAAGACACATAAATTTCAATATCATCCCGCTTAAAGCTATTAATTAATGATCCACTCAAGCTAATAACGATCTACTACTTAATGATTGATTGTAACTGAATTTAAGGCTACCAAAAGTCATCCACAAACTTTGAGCAAAGGTCCTCTTGAACTTCCAAAGGTTGGTTCTTAAGTTGGCATATGGACCCTTATTTCAAGTTGAATATAAAGCAAAACTAAAGCCCATTAATTGGTTAAGCACAAACACAATTTGGTCAGCCAATTTTACAAGGCATTGGGCCCTAATTTAAATAAAAGAAACTGCATCAACACGACGCATTAGTCATCCTCCATTTGACCCATATGCAATTCACATCACACCCTCCTTCTTCGAGAAGATTTGTCCCGAATCTTAAGACACTAGTTTTAATGTAAGTTTATTATGATCTTTTGAAGGACTTTTATTTTTTCACAAGTTGAAACTAATTCTTTTCTTCCAGGATCAAATTCAACTTGATATTTGTTACTTTCCAATGGTTGCAATACGTCGATAACATTTCTTGGAAACAGTACCCAACCTTGATATGCAACAATAAATAATTCCATGCATTGTGTTTGACGAATTTGCTTCTTATCGACAGACCAAATGCATAATAAAGCACTATGAACAGGCTTCCTTTTTAAACATGGAAGTTGGTGTGTTTCATTCACATGCTTATCCTTTTGTTCCTGTAAAATGACATCACAAACTGTAGAAGAAAAAACATTGACGATTAAACTTTCTCTAGTTCCATTTCTTTTTCTTTATTTTCCCTTCCGTCTGTAGTTTATATTACTTCTTTTTCAGGTTTCTCCTTCAGCCTACGTTGATCCTTACTGACTTGTCTTGGTGTCGTAAATTTATACTTCATTTGATGTACCTCATGCCTCCAACAAAGGGAACGTTCATCAAGATGGAGTGTTTTAAAACGAAGCCATGCCCATCCCAAAAGAAGATGACAAGAGTCCATGGGGGCAATATCACATAATACTTCTTTCACACATTGCCAAGTACTGAATTTGATCCATGCTTGATCCAGATGAAAGGTTGTTGGTAACTGGAGTTTCTCCACCAATCTTTGGCTCACAACATTGTTTTCGCTTCCGTAATTGAATGCAACTAAACACGGATGGCCTTCGGTTAAACACTTTGTATAATAAACTTCCTTTCCTATTCCAAATCTAGATAGCTAGGCTTTGAATAGCACATTTTGTGAATCCACAAGGTTCGATTCGTTTGACAGATCTATCATTGTTGGAATGCTAACAACCAAGAAATTTGAGAAATTATTTAAAACGAGAAAATAGAAACATAAAAGAAGATGGAACGGAAATTGATAGACATCACACTTCCAAGAATGGAAGATAAGCCTAAGAGATGAAACACACAAAGGGATAAAGGACCTTTGATTAAACTTATGGATTCTTGAATCACTCAAGAACTTAGGAGAATCACTCTCACTAAGATAGATGAGATAAAACTCGTTTATTTTCCGAATAAAACTCAGCTTGCCTTCATTGATGAAAATGGTTCAACTTATATAG
Source organism: Vigna unguiculata (assembly GCF_037176805.1). Classification (NCBI taxonomy): domain Eukaryota; kingdom Viridiplantae; phylum Streptophyta; class Magnoliopsida; order Fabales; family Fabaceae; genus Vigna; species Vigna unguiculata. The sequence goes on along the minus strand of NC_140793.1, from coordinate 12,007,494 downwards.
GAGCTTTAACCATCAGAATTACAAAAGACACATAAATTTCAATATCATCCCGCTTAAAGCTATTAATTAATGATCCACTCAAGCTAATAACGATCTACTACTTAATGATTGATTGTAACTGAATTTAAGGCTACCAAAAGTCATCCACAAACTTTGAGCAAAGGTCCTCTTGAACTTCCAAAGGTTGGTTCTTAAGTTGGCATATGGACCCTTATTTCAAGTTGAATATAAAGCAAAACTAAAGCCCATTAATTGGTTAAGCACAAACACAATTTGGTCAGCCAATTTTACAAGGCATTGGGCCCTAATTTAAATAAAAGAAACTGCATCAACACGACGCATTAGTCATCCTCCATTTGACCCATATGCAATTCACATCACACCCTCCTTCTTCGAGAAGATTTGTCCCGAATCTTAAGACACTAGTTTTAATGTAAGTTTATTATGATCTTTTGAAGGACTTTTATTTTTTCACAATTTGAAACTAATTCTTTTCTTCCAGGATCAAATTCAACTTGATATTTGTTACTTTCCAATGGTTGCAATACGTCGATAACATTTCTTGGAAACAGTACCCAACCTTGATATGCAACAATAAATAATTCCATGCATTGTGTTTGACGAATTTGCTTCTTATCGACAGACCAAATGCATAATAAAGCACTATGAACAGGCTTCCTTTTTAAACATGGAAGTTGGTGTGTTTCATTCACATGCTTATCCTTTTGTTCCTGTAAAATGACATCACAAACTGTAGAAGAAAAAACATTGACGATTAAACTTTCTCTAGTTCCATTTCTTTTTCTTTATTTTCCCTTCCGTCTGTAGTTTATATTACTTCTTTTTCAGGTTTCTCCTTCAGCCTACGTTGATCCTTACTGACTTGTCTTGGTGTCGTAAATTTATACTTCATTTGATGTACCTCATGCCTCCAACAAAGGGAACGTTCATCAAGATGGAGTGTTTTAAAACGAAGCCATGCCCATCCCAAAAGAAGATGACAAGAGTCCATGGGGGCAATATCACATAATACTTCTTTCACACATTGCCAAGTACTGAATTTGATCCATGCTTGATCCAGATGAAAGGTTGTTGGTAACTGGAGTTTCTCCACCAATCTTTGGCTCACAACATTGTTTTCGCTTCCGTAATTGAATGCAACTAAACACGGATGGCCTTCGGTTAAACACTTTGTATAATAAACTTCCTTTCCTATTCCAAATCTAGATAGCTAGGCTTTGAATAGCACATTTTGTGAATCCACAAGGTTCGATTCGTTTGACAGATCTATCATTGTTGGAATGCTAACAACCAAGAAATTTGAGAAATTATTTAAAACGAGAAAATAGAAACATAAAAGAAGATGGAACGGAAATTGATAGACATCACACTTCCAAGAATGGAAGATAAGCCTAAGAGATGAAACACACAAAGGGATAAAGGACCTTTGATTAAACTTATGGATTCTTGAATCACTCAAGAACTTAGGAGAATCACTCTCACTAAGATAGATGAGATAAAACTCGTTTATTTTCCGAATAAAACTCAGCTTGCCTTCATTGATGAAAATGGTTCAACTTATATAGGAGCTTTAACCATCAGAATTACAAAAGACACATAAATTTCAATATCATCCCGCTTAAAGCTATTAATTAATGATCCACTCAAGCTAATAACGATCTACTACTTAATGATTGATTGTAACTGAATTTAAGGCTACCAAAAGTCATCCACAAACTTTGAGCAAAGGTCCTCTTGAACTTCCAAAGGTTGGTTCTTAAGTTGGCATATGGACCCTTATTTCAAGTTGAATATAAAGCAAAACTAAAGCCCATTAATTGGTTAAGCACAAACACAATTTGGTCAGCCAATTTTACAAGGCATTGGGCCCTAATTTAAATAAAAGAAACTGCATCAACACGACGCATTAGTCATCCTCCATTTGACCCATATGCAATTCACATCACACCCTCCTTCTTCGAGAAGATTTGTCCCGAATCTTAAGACACTAGTTTTAATGTAAGTTTATCATGATCTTTTGAAGGACTTTTATTTTTTCACAAGTTGAAACTAATTCTTTTCTTCCAGGATCAAATTCAACTTGATATTTGTTACTTTCCAATGGTTGCAATACGTCGATAACATTTCTTGGAAACAGTACCCAACCTTGATATGCAACAATAAATAATTCCATGCATTGTGTTTGACAAATTTGCTTCTTATCGACAGACCAAATGCATAATAAAGCACTATGAACAGGCTTCCTTTTTAAACATGGAAGTTGGTGTGTTTCATTCACATGCTTATCCTTTTGTTCCTGTAAAATGACATCACAAACTGTAGAAGAAAAAACATTGACGATTAAACTTTCTCTAGTTCCATTTCTTTTTCTTTATTTTCCCTTCCGTCTGTAGTTTATATTACTTCTTTTTCAGGTTTCTCCTTCAGCCTACGTTGATCCTTACTGACTTGTCTTGGTGTCGTAAATTTATACTTCATTTGATGTACCTCATGCCTCCAACAAAGGGAACGTTCATCAAGATGGAGTGTTTTAAAACGAAGCCATGCCCATCCCAAAAGAAGATGACAAGAGTCCATGGGGGCAATATCACATAATACTTCTTTCACACATTGCCAAGTACTGAATTTGATCCATGCTTGATCCAGATGAAAGGTTGTTGGTAACTGGAGTTTCTCCACCAATCTTTGGCTCACAACATTGTTTTCGCTTCCGTAATTGAATGCAACTAAACACGGATGGCCTTCGGTTAAACACTTTGTATAATAAACTTCCTTTCCTATTCCAAATCTAGATAGCTAGGCTTTGAATAGCACATTTTGTGAATCCACAAGGTTCGATTCGTTTGACAGATCTATCATTGTTGGAATGCTAACAACCAAGAAATTTGAGAAATTATTTAAAACGAGAAAATAGAAACATAAAAGAAGATGGAACGGAAATTGATAGACATCACACTTCCAAGAATGGAAGATAAGCCTAAGAGATGAAACACACAAAGGGATAAAGGACCTTTGATTAAACTTATGGATTCTTGAATCACTCAAGAACTTAGGAGAATCACTCTCACTAAGATAGATGAGATAAAACTCGTTTATTTTCCGAATAAAACTCAGCTTGCCTTCATTGATGAAAATGGTTCAACTTATATAGGAGCTTTAACCATCAGAATTACAAAAGACACATAAATTTCAATATCATCCCGCTTAAAGCTATTAATTAATGATCCACTCAAGCTAATAACGATCTACTACTTAATGATTGATTGTAACTGAATTTAAGGCTACCAAAAGTCATCCACAAACTTTGAGCAAAGGTCCTCTTGAACTTCCAAAGGTTGGTTCTTAAGTTGGCATATGGACCCTTATTTCAAGTTGAATATAAAGCAAAACTAAAGCCCATTAATTGGTTAAGCACAAACACAATTTGGTCAGCCAATTTTACAAGGCATTGGGCCCTAATTTAAATAAAAGAAACTGCATCAACACGACGCATTAGTCATCCTCCATTTGACCCATATGCAATTCACATCACACCCTCCTTCTTCGAGAAGATTTGTCCCGAATCTTAAGACACTAGTTTTAATGTAAGTTTATCATGATCTTTTGAAGGACTTTTATTTTTTCACAAGTTGAAACTAATTCTTTTCTTCCAGGATCAAATTCAACTTGATATTTGTTACTTTCCAATGGTTGCAATACGTCGATAACATTTCTTGGAAACAGTACCCAACCTTGATATGCAACAATAAATAATTCCATGCATTGTGTTTGACAAATTTGCTTCTTATCGACAGACCAAATGCATAATAAAGCACTATGAACAGGCTTCCTTTTTAAACATGGAAGTTGGTGTGTTTCATTCACATGCTTATCCTTTTGTTCCTGTAAAATGACATCACAAACTGTAGAAGAAAAAACATTGACGATTAAACTTTCTCTAGTTCCATTTCTTTTTCTTTATTTTCCCTTCCGTCTGTAGTTTATATTACTTCTTTTTCAGGTTTCTCCTTCAGCCTACGTTGATCCTTACTGACTTGTCTTGGTGTCGTAAATTTATACTTCATTTGATGTACCTCATGCCTCCAACAAAGGGAACGTTCATCAAGATGGAGTGTTTTAAAACGAAGCCATGCCCATCCCAAAAGAAGATGACAAGAGTCCATGGGGGCAATATCACATAATACTTCTTTCACACATTGCCAAGTACTGAATTTGATCCATGCTTGATCCAGATGAAAGGTTGTTGGTAACTGGAGTTTCTCCACCAATCTTTGGCTCACAACATTGTTTTCGCTTCCGTAATTGAATGCAACTAAACACGGATGGCCTTCGGTTAAACACTTTGTATAATAAACTTCCTTTCCTATTCCAAATCTAGATAGCTAGGCTTTGAATAGCACATTTTGTGAATCCACAAGGTTCGATTCGTTTGACAGATCTATCATTGTTGGAATGCTAACAACCAAGAAATTTGAGAAATTATTTAAAACGAGAAAATAGAAACATAAAAGAAGATGGAACGGAAATTGATAGACATCACACTTCCAAGAATGGAAGATAAGCCTAAGAGATGAAACACACAAAGGGATAAAGGACCTTTGATTAAACTTATGGATTCTTGAATCACTCAAGAACTTAGGAGAATCACTCTCACTAAGATAGATGAGATAAAACTCGTTTATTTTCCGAATAAAACTCAGCTTGCCTTCATTGATGAAAATGGTTCAACTTATATAGGAGCTTTAACCATCAGAATTACAAAAGACACATAAATTTCAATATCATCCCGCTTAAAGCTATTAATTAATGATCCACTCAAGCTAATAACGATCTACTACTTAATGATTGATTGTAACTGAATTTAAGGCTACCAAAAGTCATCCACAAACTTTGAGCAAAGGTCCTCTTGAACTTCCAAAGGTTGGTTCTTAAGTTGGCATATGGACCCTTATTTCAAGTTGAATATAAAGCAAAACTAAAGCCCATTAATTGGTTAAGCACAAACACAATTTGGTCAGCCAATTTTACAAGGCATTGGGCCCTAATTTAAATAAAAGAAACTGCATCAACACGACGCATTAGTCATCCTCCATTTGACCCATATGCAATTCACATCATACCCTCCTTCTTCGAGAAGATTTGTCCCGAATCTTAAGACACTAGTTTTAATGTAAGTTTATCATGATCTTTTGAAGGACTTTTATTTTTTCACAAGTTGAAACTAATTCTTTTCTTCCAGGATCAAATTCAACTTGATATTTGTTACTTTCCAATGGTTGCAATACGTCGATAACATTTCTTGGAAACAGTACCCAACCTTGATATGCAACAATAAATAATTCCATGCATTGTGTTTGACAAATTTGCTTCTTATCGACAGACCAAATGCATAATAAAGCACTATGAACAGGCTTCCTTTTTAAACATGGAAGTTGGTGTGTTTCATTCACATGCTTATCCTTTTGTTCCTGTAAAATGACATCACAAACTGTAGAAGAAAAAACATTGACGATTAAACTTTCTCTAGTTCCATTTCTTTTTCTTTATTTTCCCTTCCGTCTGTAGTTTATATTACTTCTTTTTCAGGTTTCTCCTTCAGCCTACGTTGATCCTTACTGACTTGTCTTGGTGTCGTAAATTTATACTTCATTTGATGTACCTCATGCCTCCAACAAAGGGAACGTTCATCAAGATGGAGTGTTTTAAAACGAAGCCATGCCCATCCCAAAAGAAGATGACAAGAGTCCATGGGGGCAATATCACATAATACTTCTTTCACACATTGCCAAGTACTGAATTTGATCCATGCTTGATCCAGATGAAAGGTTGTTGGTAACTGGAGTTTCTCCACCAATCTTTGGCTCACAACATTGTTTTCGCTTCCGTAATTGAATGCAACTAAACACGGATGGCCTTCGGTTAAACACTTTGTATAATAAACTTCCTTTCCTATTCCAAATCTAGATAGCTAGGCTTTGAATAGCACATTTTGTGAATCCACAAGGTTCGATTCGTTTGACAGATCTATCATTGTTGGAATGCTAACAACCAAGAAATTTGAGAAATTATTTAAAACGAGAAAATAGAAACATAAAAGAAGATGGAACGGAAATTGATAGACATCACACTTCCAAGAATGGAAGATAAGCCTAAGAGATGAAACACACAAAGGGATAAAGGACCTTTGATTAAACTTATGGATTCTTGAATCACTCAAGAACTTAGGAGAATCACTCTCACTAAGATAGATGAGATAAAACTCGTTTATTTTCCGAATAAAACTCAGCTTGCCTTCATTGATGAAAATGGTTCAACTTATATAGGAGCTTTAACCATCAGAATTACAAAAGACACATAAATTTCAATATCATCCCGCTTAAAGCTATTAATTAATGATCCACTCAAGCTAATAACGATCTACTACTTAATGATTGATTGTAACTGAATTTAAGGCTACCAAAAGTCATCCACAAACTTTGAGCAAAGGTCCTCTTGAACTTCCAAAGGTTGGTTCTTAAGTTGGCATATGGACCCTTATTTCAAGTTGAATATAAAGCAAAACTAAAGCCCATTAATTGGTTAAGCACAAACACAATTTGGTCAGCCAATTTTACAAGGCATTGGGCCCTAATTTAAATAAAAGAAACTGCATCAACACGACGCATTAGTCATCCTCCATTTGACCCATATGCAATTCACATCACACCCTCCTTCTTCGAGAAGATTTGTCCCGAATCTTAAGACACTAGTTTTAATGTAAGTTTATCATGATCTTTTGAAGGACTTTTATTTTTTCACAAGTTGAAACTAATTCTTTTCTTCCAGGATCAAATTCAACTTGATATTTGTTACTTTCCAATGGTTGCAATACGTCGATAACATTTCTTGGAAACAGTACCCAACCTTGATATGCAACAATAAATAATTCCATGCATTGTGTTTGACAAATTTGCTTCTTATCGACAGACCAAATGCATAATAAAGCACTATGAACAGGCTTCCTTTTTAAACATGGAAGTTGGTGTGTTTCATTCACATGCTTATCCTTTTGTTCCTGTAAAATGACATCACAAACTGTAGAAGAAAAAACATTGACGATTAAACTTTCTCTAGTTCCATTTCTTTTTCTTTATTTTCCCTTCCGTCTGTAGTTTATATTACTTCTTTTTCAGGTTTCTCCTTCAGCCTACGTTGATCCTTACTGACTTGTCTTGGTGTCGTAAATTTATACTTCATTTGATGTACCTCATGCCTCCAACAAAGGGAACGTTCATCAAGATGGAGTGTTTTAAAACGAAGCCATGCCCATCCCAAAAGAAGATGACAAGAGTCCATGGGGGCAATATCACATAATACTTCTTTCACACATTGCCAAGTACTGAATTTGATCCATGCTTGATCCAGATGAAAGGTTGTTGGTAACTGGAGTTTCTCCACCAATCTTTGGCTCACAACATTGTTTTCGCTTCCGTAATTGAATGCAACTAAACACGGATGGCCTTCGGTTAAACACTTTGTATAATAAACTTCCTTTCCTATTCCAAATCTAGATAGCTAGGCTTTGAATAGCACATTTTGTGAATCCACAAGGTTCGATTCGTTTGACAGATCTATCATTGTTGGAATGCTAACAACCAAGAAATTTGAGAAATTATTTAAAACGAGAAAATAGAAACATAAAAGAAGATGGAACGGAAATTGATAGACATCACACTTCCAAGAATGGAAGATAAGCCTAAGAGATGAAACACACAAAGGGATAAAGGACCTTTGATTAAACTTATGGATTCTTGAATCACTCAAGAACTTAGGAGAATCACTCTCACTAAGATAGATGAGATAAAACTCGTTTATTTTCCGAATAAAACTCAGCTTGCCTTCATTGATGAAAATGGTTCAACTTATATAGGAGCTTTAACCATCAGAATTACAAAAGACACATAAATTTCAATATCATCCCGCTTAAAGCTATTAATTAATGATCCACTCAAGCTAATAACGATCTACTACTTAATGATTGATTGTAACTGAATTTAAGGCTACCAAAAGTCATCCACAAACTTTGAGCAAAGGTCCTCTTGAACTTCCAAAGGTTGGTTCTTAAGTTGGCATATGGACCCTTATTTCAAGTTGAATATAAAGCAAAACTAAAGCCCATTAATTGGTTAAGCACAAACACAATTTGGTCAGCCAATTTTACAAGGCATTGGGCCCTAATTTAAATAAAAGAAACTGCATCAACACGACGCATTAGTCATCCTCCATTTGACCCATATGCAATTCACATCACACCCTCCTTCTTCGAGAAGATTTGTCCCGAATCTTAAGACACTAGTTTTAATGTAAGTTTATCATGATCTTTTGAAGGACTTTTATTTTTTCACAAGTTGAAACTAATTCTTTTCTTCCAGGATCAAATTCAACTTGATATTTGTTACTTTCCAATGGTTGCAATACGTCGATAACATTTCTTGGAAACAGTACCCAACCTTGATATGCAACAATAAATAATTCCATGCATTGTGTTTGACGAATTTGCTTCTTATCGACAGACCAAATGCATAATAAAGCACTATGAACAGGCTTCCTTTTTAAACATGGAAGTTGGCGTGTTTCATTCACATGCTTATCCTTTTGTTCCTGTAAAATGACATCACAAACTGTAGAAGAAAAAACATTGACGATTAAACTTTCTCTAGTTCCATTTCTTTTTCTTTATTTTCCCTTCCGTCTGTAGTTTATATTACTTCTTTTTCAGGTTTCTCCTTCAGCCTACGTTGATCCTTACTGACTTGTCTTGGTGTCGTAAATTTATACTTCATTTGATGTACCTCATGCCTCCAACAAAGGGAACGTTCATCAAGATGGAGTGTTTTAAAACGAAGCCATGCCCATCCCAAAAGAAGATGACAAGAGTCCATGGGGGCAATATCACATAATACTTCTTTCACACATTGCCAAGTACTGAATTTGATCCATGCTTGATCCAGATGAAAGGTTGTTGGTAACTGGAGTTTCTCCACCAATCTTTGGCTCACAACATTGTTTTCGCTTCCGTAATTGAATGCAACTAAACACGGATGGCCTTCGGTTAAACACTTTGTATAATAAACTTCCTTTCCTATTCCAAATCTAGATAGCTAGGCTTTGAATAGCACATTTTGTGAATCCACAAGGTTCGATTCGTTTGACAGATCTATCATTGTTGGAATGCTAACAACCAAGAAATTTGAGAAATTATTTAAAACGAGAAAATAGAAACATAAAAGAAGATGGAACGGAAATTGATAGACATCACACTTCCAAGAATGGAAGATAAGCCTAAGAGATGAAACACACAAAGGGATAAAGGACCTTTGATTAAACTTATGGATTCTTGAATCACTCAAGAACTTAGGAGAATCACTCTCACTAAGATAGATGAGATAAAACTCGTTTATTTTCCGAATAAAACTCAGCTTGCCTTCATTGATGAAAATGGTTCAACTTATATAGGAGCTTTAACCATCAGAATTACAAAAGACACATAAATTTCAATATCATCCCGCTTAAAGCTATTAATTAATGATCCACTCAAGCTAATAACAATCTACTACTTAATGATTGATTGTAACTGAATTTAAGGCTACCAAAAGTCATCCACAAACTTTGAGCAAAGGTCCTCTTGAACTTCCAAAGGTTGGTTCTTAAGTTGGCATATGGACCCTTATTTCAAGTTGAATATAAAGCAAAACTAAAGCCCATTAATTGGTTAAGCACAAACACAATTTGGTCAGCCAATTTTACAAGGCATTGGGCCCTAATTTAAATAAAAGAAACTGCATCAACACGACGCATTAGTCATCCTCCATTTGACCCATATGCAATTCACATCACACCCTCCTTCTTCGAGAAGATTTGTCCCGAATCTTAAGACACTAGTTTTAATGTAAGTTTATTATGATCTTTTGAAGGACTTTTATTTTTTCACAAGTTGAAACTAATTCTTTTCTTCCAGGATCAAATTCAACTTGATATTTGTTACTTTCCAATGGTTGCAATACGTCGATAACATTTCTTGGAAACAGTACCCAACCTTGATATGCAACAATAAATAATTCCATGCATTGTGTTTGACGAATTTGCTTCTTATCGACAGACCAAATGCATAATAAAGCACTATGAACAGGCTTCCTTTTTAAACATGGAAGTTGGTGTGTTTCATTCACATGCTTATCCTTTTGTTCCTGTAAAATGACATCACAAACTGTAGAAGAAAAAACATTGACGATTAAACTTTCTCTAGTTCCATTTCTTTTTCTTTATTTTCCCTTCCGTCTGTAGTTTATATTACTTCTTTTTCAGGTTTCTCCTTCAGCCTACGTTGATCCTTACTGACTTGTCTTGGTGTCGTAAATTTATACTTCATTTGATGTACCTCATGCCTCCAACAAAGGGAACGTTCATCAAGATGGAGTGTTTTAAAACGAAGCCATGCCCATCCCAAAAGAAGATGACAAGAGTCCATGGGGGCAATATCACATAATACTTCTTTCACACATTGCCAAGTACTGAATTTGATCCATGCTTGATCCAGATGAAAGGTTGTTGGTAACTGGAGTTTCTCCACCAATCTTTGGCTCACAACATTGTTTTCGCTTCCGTAATTGAATGCAACTAAACACGGATGGCCTTCGGTTAAACACTTTGTATAATAAACTTCCTTTCCTATTCCAAATCTAGATAGCTAGGCTTTGAATAGCACATTTTGTGAATCCACAAGGTTCGATTCGTTTGACAGATCTATCATTGTTGGAATGCTAACAACCAAGAAATTTGAGAAATTATTTAAAACGAGAAAATAGAAACATAAAAGAAGATGGAACGGAAATTGATAGACATCACACTTCCAAGAATGGAAGATAAGCCTAAGAGATGAAACACACAAAGGGATAAAGGACCTTTGATTAAACTTATGGATTCTTGAATCACTCAAGAACTTAGGAGAATCACTCTCACTAAGATAGATGAGATAAAACTCGTTTATTTTCCGAATAAAACTCAGCTTGCCTTCATTGATGAAAATGGTTCAACTTATATAGGAGCTTTAACCATCAGAATTACAAAAGACACATAAATTTCAATATCATCCCGCTTAAAGCTATTAATTAATGATCCACTCAAGCTAATAACGATCTACTACTTAATGATTGATTGTAACTGAATTTAAGGCTACCAAAAGTCATCCACAAACTTTGAGCAAAGGTCCTCTTGAACTTCCAAAGGTTGGTTCTTAAGTTGGCATATGGACCCTTATTTCAAGTTGAATATAAAGCAAAACTAAAGCCCATTAATTGGTTAAGCACAAACACAATTTGGTCAGCCAATTTTACAAGGCATTGGGCCCTAATTTAAATAAAAGAAACTGCATCAACACGACGCATTAGTCATCCTCCATTTGACCCATATGCAATTCACATCACACCCTCCTTCTTCGAGAAGATTTGTCCCGAATCTTAAGACACTAGTTTTAATGTAAGTTTATCATGATCTTTTGAAGGACTTTTATTTTTTCACAAGTTGAAACTAATTCTTTTCTTCCAGGATCAAATTCAACTTGATATTTGTTACTTTCCAATGGTTGCAATACGTCGATAACATTTCTTGGAAACAGTACCCAACCTTGATATGCAACAATAAATAATTCCATGCATTGTGTTTGACAAATTTGCTTCTTATCGACAGACCAAATGCATAATAAAGCACTATGAACAGGCTTCCTTTTTAAACATGGAAGTTGGTGTGTTTCATTCACATGCTTATCCTTTTGTTCCTGTAAAATGACATCACAAACTGTAGAAGAAAAAACATTGACGATTAAACTTTCTCTAGTTCCATTTCTTTTTCTTTATTTTCCCTTCCGTCTGTAGTTTATATTACTTCTTTTTCAGGTTTCTCCTTCAGCCTACGTTGATCCTTACTGACTTGTCTTGGTGTCGTAAATTTATACTTCATTTGATGTACCTCATGCCTCCAACAAAGGGAACGTTCATCAAGATGGAGTGTTTTAAAACGAAGCCATGCCCATCCCAAAAGAAGATGACAAGAGTCCATGGGGGCAATATCACATAATACTTCTTTCACACATTGCCAAGTACTGAATTTGATCCATGCTTGATCCAGATGAAAGGTTGTTGGTAACTGGAGTTTCTCCACCAATCTTTGGCTCACAACATTGTTTTCGCTTCCGTAATTGAATGCAACTAAACACGGATGGCCTTCGGTTAAACACTTTGTATAATAAACTTCCTTTCCTATTCCAAATCTAGATAGCTAGGCTTTGAATAGCACATTTTGTGAATCCACAAGGTTCGATTCGTTTGACAGATCTATCATTGTTGGAATGCTAACAACCAAGAAATTTGAGAAATTATTTAAAACGAGAAAATAGAAACATAAAAGAAGATGGAACGGAAATTGATAGACATCACACTTCCAAGAATGGAAGATAAGCCTAAGAGATGAAACACACAAAGGGATAAAGGACCTTTGATTAAACTTATGGATTCTTGAATCACTCAAGAACTTAGGAGAATCACTCTCACTAAGATAGATGAGATAAAACTCGTTTATTTTCCGAATAAAACTCAGCTTGCCTTCATTGATGAAAATGGTTCAACTTATATAGGAGCTTTAACCATCAGAATTACAAAAGACACATAAATTTCAATATCATCCCGCTTAAAGCTATTAATTAATGATCCACTCAAGCTAATAACGATCTACTACTTAATGATTGATTGTAACTGAATTTAAGGCTACCAAAAGTCATCCACAAACTTTGAGCAAAGGTCCTCTTGAACTTCCAAAGGTTGGTTCTTAAGTTGGCATATGGACCCTTATTTCAAGTTGAATATAAAGCAAAACTAAAGCCCATTAATTGGTTAAGCACAAACACAATTTGGTCAGCCAATTTTACAAGGCATTGGGCCCTAATTTAAATAAAAGAAACTGCATCAACACGACGCATTAGTCATCCTCCATTTGACCCATATGCAATTCACATCACACCCTCCTTCTTCGAGAAGATTTGTCCCGAATCTTAAGACACTAGTTTTAATGTAAGTTTATTATGATCTTTTGAAGGACTTTTATTTTTTCACAAGTTGAAACTAATTCTTTTCTTCCAGGATCAAATTCAACTTGATATTTGTTACTTTCCAATGGTTGCAATACGTCGATAACATTTCTTGGAAACAGTACCCAACCTTGATATGCAACAATAAATAATTCCATGCATTGTGTTTGACGAATTTGCTTCTTATCGACAGACCAAATGCATAATAAAGCACTATGAACAGGCTTCCTTTTTAAACATGGAAGTTGGTGTGTTTCATTCACATGCTTATCCTTTTGTTCCTGTAAAATGACATCACAAACTGTAGAAGAAAAAACATTGACGATTAAACTTTCTCTAGTTCCATTTCTTTTTCTTTATTTTCCCTTCCGTCTGTAGTTTATATTACTTCTTTTTCAGGTTTCTCCTTCAGCCTACGTTGATCCTTACTGACTTGTCTTGGTGTCGTAAATTTATACTTCATTTGATGTACCTCATGCCTCCAACAAAGGGAACGTTCATCAAGATGGAGTGTTTTAAAACGAAGCCATGCCCATCCCAAAAGAAGATGACAAGAGTCCATGGGGGCAATATCACATAATACTTCTTTCACACATTGCCAAGTACTGAATTTGATCCATGCTTGATCCAGATGAAAGGTTGTTGGTAACTGGAGTTTCTCCACCAATCTTTGGCTCACAACATTGTTTTCGCTTCCGTAATTGAATGCAACTAAACACGGATGGCCTTCGGTTAAACACTTTGTATAATAAACTTCCTTTCCTATTCCAAATCTAGATAGCTAGGCTTTGAATAGCACATTTTGTGAATCCACAAGGTTCGATTCGTTTGACAGATCTATCATTGTTGGAATGCTAACAACCAAGAAATTTGAGAAATTATTTAAAACGAGAAAATAGAAACATAAAAGAAGATGGAACGGAAATTGATAGACATCACACTTCCAAGAATGGAAGATAAGCCTAAGAGATGAAACACACAAAGGGATAAAGGACCTTTGATTAAACTTATGGATTCTTGAATCACTCAAGAACTTAGGAGAATCACTCTCACTAAGATAGATGAGATAAAACTCGTTTATTTTCCGAATAAAACTCAGCTTGCCTTCATTGATGAAAATGGTTCAACTTATATAGGAGCTTTAACCATCAGAATTACAAAAGACACATAAATTTCAATATCATCCCGCTTAAAGCTATTAATTAATGATCCACTCAAGCTAATAACGATCTACTACTTAATGATTGATTGTAACTGAATTTAAGGCTACCAAAAGTCATCCACAAACTTTGAGCAAAGGTCCTCTTGAACTTCCAAAGGTTGGTTCTTAAGTTGGCATATGGACCCTTATTTCAAGTTGAATATAAAGCAAAACTAAAGCCCATTAATTGGTTAAGCACAAACACAATTTGGTCAGCCAATTTTACAAGGCATTGGGCCCTAATTTAAATAAAAGAAACTGCATCAACACGACGCATTAGTCATCCTCCATTTGACCCATATGCAATTCACATCACACCCTCCTTCTTCGAGAAGATTTGTCCCGAATCTTAAGACACTAGTTTTAATGTAAGTTTATTATGATCTTTTGAAGGACTTTTATTTTTTCACAAGTTGAAACTAATTCTTTTCTTCCAGGATCAAATTCAACTTGATATTTGTTACTTTCCAATGGTTGCAATACGTCGATAACATTTCTTGGAAACAGTACCCAACCTTGATATGCAACAATAAATAATTCCATGCATTGTGTTTGACGAATTTGCTTCTTATCGACAGACCAAATGCATAATAAAGCACTATGAACAGGCTTCCTTTTTAAACATGGAAGTTGGTGTGTTTCATTCACATGCTTATCCTTTTGTTCCTGTAAAATGACATCACAAACTGTAGAAGAAAAAACATTGACGATTAAACTTTCTCTAGTTCCATTTCTTTTTCTTTATTTTCCCTTCCGTCTGTAGTTTATATTACTTCTTTTTCAGGTTTCTCCTTCAGCCTACGTTGATCCTTACTGACTTGTCTTGGTGTCGTAAATTTATACTTCATTTGATGTACCTCATGCCTCCAACAAAGGGAACGTTCATCAAGATGGAGTGTTTTAAAACGAAGCCATGCCCATCCCAAAAGAAGATGACAAGAGTCCATGGGGGCAATATCACATAATACTTCTTTCACACATTGCCAAGTACTGAATTTGATCCATGCTTGATCCAGATGAAAGGTTGTTGGTAACTGGAGTTTCTCCACCAATCTTTGGCTCACAACATTGTTTTCGCTTCCGTAATTGAATGCAACTAAACACGGATGGCCTTCGGTTAAACACTTTGTATAATAAACTTCCTTTCCTATTCCAAATCTAGATAGCTAGGCTTTGAATAGCACATTTTGTGAATCCACAAGGTTCGATTCGTTTGACAGATCTATCATTGTTGGAATGCTAACAACCAAGAAATTTGAGAAATTATTTAAAACGAGAAAATAGAAACATAAAAGAAGATGGAACGGAAATTGATAGACATCACACTTCCAAGAATGGAAGATAAGCCTAAGAGATGAAACACACAAAGGGATAAAGGACCTTTGATTAAACTTATGGATTCTTGAATCACTCAAGAACTTAGGAGAATCACTCTCACTAAGATAGATGAGATAAAACTCGTTTATTTTCCGAATAAAACTCAGCTTGCCTTCATTGATGAAAATGGTTCAACTTATATAGGAGCTTTAACCATCAGAATTACAAAAGACACATAAATTTCAATATCATCCCGCTTAAAGCTATTAATTAATGATCCACTCAAGCTAATAACGATCTACTACTTAATGATTGATTGTAACTGAATTTAAGGCTACCAAAAGTCATCCACAAACTTTGAGCAAAGGTCCTCTTGAACTTCCAAAGGTTGGTTCTTAAGTTGGCATATGGACCCTTATTTCAAGTTGAATATAAAGCAAAACTAAAGCCCATTAATTGGTTAAGCACAAACACAATTTGGTCAGCCAATTTTACAAGGCATTGGGCCCTAATTTAAATAAAAGAAACTGCATCAACACGACGCATTAGTCATCCTCCATTTGACCCATATGCAATTCACATCACACCCTCCTTCTTCGAGAAGATTTGTCCCGAATCTTAAGACACTAGTTTTAATGTAAGTTTATCATGATCTTTTGAAGGACTTTTATTTTTTCACAAGTTGAAACTAATTCTTTTCTTCCAGGATCAAATTCAACTTGATATTTGTTACTTTCCAATGGTTGCAATACGTCGATAACATTTCTTGGAAACAGTACCCAACCTTGATATGCAACAATAAATAATTCCATGCATTGTGTTTGACGAATTTGCTTCTTATCGACAGACCAAATGCATAATAAAGCACTATGAACAGGCTTCCTTTTTAAACATGGAAGTTGGTGTGTTTCATTCACATGCTTATCCTTTTGTTCCTGTAAAATGACATCACAAACTGTAGAAGAAAAAACATTGACGATTAAACTTTCTCTAGTTCCATTTCTTTTTCTTTATTTTCCCTTCCGTCTGTAGTTTATATTACTTCTTTTTCAGGTTTCTCCTTCAGCCTACGTTGATCCTTACTGACTTGTCTTGGTGTCGTAAATTTATACTTCATTTGATGTACCTCATGCCTCCAACAAAGGGAACGTTCATCAAGATGGAGTGTTTTAAAACGAAGCCATGCCCATCCCAAAAGAAGATGACAAGAGTCCATGGGGGCAATATCACATAATACTTCTTTCACACATTGCCAAGTACTGAATTTGATCCATGCTTGATCCAGATGAAAGGTTGTTGGTAACTGGAGTTTCTCCACCAATCTTTGGCTCACAACATTGTTTTCGCTTCCGTAATTGAATGCAACTAAACACGGATGGCCTTCGGTTAAACACTTTGTATAATAAACTTCCTTTCCTATTCCAAATCTAGATAGCTAGGCTTTGAATAGCACATTTTGTGAATCCACAAGGTTCGATTCGTTTGACAGATCTATCATTGTTGGAATGCTAACAACCAAGAAATTTGAGAAATTATTTAAAACGAGAAAATAGAAACATAAAAGAAGATGGAACGGAAATTGATAGACATCACACTTCCAAGAATGGAAGATAAGCCTAAGAGATGAAACACACAAAGGGATAAAGGACCTTTGATTAAACTTATGGATTCTTGAATCACTCAAGAACTTAGGAGAATCACTCTCACTAAGATAGATGAGATAAAACTCGTTTATTTTCCGAATAAAACTCAGCTTGCCTTCATTGATGAAAATGGTTCAACTTATATAGGAGCTTTAACCATCAGAATTACAAAAGACACATAAATTTCAATATCATCCCGCTTAAAGCTATTAATTAATGATCCACTCAAGCTAATAACGATCTACTACTTAATGATTGATTGTAACTGAATTTAAGGCTACCAAAAGTCATCCACAAACTTTGAGCAAAGGTCCTCTTGAACTTCCAAAGGTTGGTTCTTAAGTTGGCATATGGACCCTTATTTCAAGTTGAATATAAAGCAAAACTAAAGCCCATTAATTGGTTAAGCACAAACACAATTTGGTCAGCCAATTTTACAAGGCATTGGGCCCTAATTTAAATAAAAGAAACTGCATCAACACGACGCATTAGTCATCCTCCATTTGACCCATATGCAATTCACATCACACCCTCCTTCTTCGAGAAGATTTGTCCCGAATCTTAAGACACTAGTTTTAATGTAAGTTTATCATGATCTTTTGAAGGACTTTTATTTTTTCACAAGTTGAAACTAATTCTTTTCTTCCAGGATCAAATTCAACTTGATATTTGTTACTTTCCAATGGTTGCAATACGTCGATAACATTTCTTGGAAACAGTACCCAACCTTGATATGCAACAATAAATAATTCCATGCATTGTGTTTGACAAATTTGCTTCTTATCGACAGACCAAATGCATAATAAAGCACTATGAACAGGCTTCCTTTTTAAACATGGAAGTTGGTGTGTTTCATTCACATGCTTATCCTTTTGTTCCTGTAAAATGACATCACAAACTGTAGAAGAAAAAACATTGACGATTAAACTTTCTCTAGTTCCATTTCTTTTTCTTTATTTTCCCTTCCGTCTGTAGTTTATATTACTTCTTTTTCAGGTTTCTCCTTCAGCCTACGTTGATCCTTACTGACTTGTCTTGGTGTCGTAAATTTATACTTCATTTGATGTACCTCATGCCTCCAACAAAGGGAACGTTCATCAAGATGGAGTGTTTTAAAACGAAGCCATGCCCATCCCAAAAGAAGATGACAAGAGTCCATGGGGGCAATATCACATAATACTTCTTTCACACATTGCCAAGTACTGAATTTGATCCATGCTTGATCCAGATGAAAGGTTGTTGGTAACTGGAGTTTCTCCACCAATCTTTGGCTCACAACATTGTTTTCGCTTCCGTAATTGAATGCAACTAAACACGGATGGCCTTCGGTTAAACACTTTGTATAATAAACTTCCTTTCCTATTCCAAATCTAGATAGCTAGGCTTTGAATAGCACATTTTGTGAATCCACAAGGTTCGATTCGTTTGACAGATCTATCATTGTTGGAATGCTAACAACCAAGAAATTTGAGAAATTATTTAAAACGAGAAAATAGAAACATAAAAGAAGATGGAACGGAAATTGATAGACATCACACTTCCAAGAATGGAAGATAAGCCTAAGAGATGAAACACACAAAGGGATAAAGGACCTTTGATTAAACTTATGGATTCTTGAATCACTCAAGAACTTAGGAGAATCACTCTCACTAAGATAGATGAGATAAAACTCGTTTATTTTCCGAATAAAACTCAGCTTGCCTTCATTGATGAAAATGGTTCAACTTATATAGGAGCTTTAACCATCAGAATTACAAAAGACACATAAATTTCAATATCATCCCGCTTAAAGCTATTAATTAATGATCCACTCAAGCTAATAACGATCTACTACTTAATGATTGATTGTAACTGAATTTAAGGCTACCAAAAGTCATCCACAAACTTTGAGCAAAGGTCCTCTTGAACTTCCAAAGGTTGGTTCTTAAGTTGGCATATGGACCCTTATTTCAAGTTGAATATAAAGCAAAACTAAAGCCCATTAATTGGTTAAGCACAAACACAATTTGGTCAGCCAATTTTACAAGGCATTGGGCCCTAATTTAAATAAAAGAAACTGCATCAACACGACGCATTAGTCATCCTCCATTTGACCCATATGCAATTCACATCACACCCTCCTTCTTCGAGAAGATTTGTCCCGAATCTTAAGACACTAGTTTTAATGTAAGTTTATCATGATCTTTTGAAGGACTTTTATTTTTTCACAAGTTGAAACTAATTCTTTTCTTCCAGGATCAAATTCAACTTGATATTTGTTACTTTCCAATGGTTGCAATACGTCGATAACATTTCTTGGAAACAGTACCCAACCTTGATATGCAACAATAAATAATTCCATGCATTGTGTTTGACAAATTTGCTTCTTATCGACAGACCAAATGCATAATAAAGCACTATGAACAGGCTTCCTTTTTAAACATGGAAGTTGGTGTGTTTCATTCACATGCTTATCCTTTTGTTCCTGTAAAATGACATCACAAACTGTAGAAGAAAAAACATTGACGATTAAACTTTCTCTAGTTCCATTTCTTTTTCTTTATTTTCCCTTCCGTCTGTAGTTTATATTACTTCTTTTTCAGGTTTCTCCTTCAGCCTACGTTGATCCTTACTGACTTGTCTTGGTGTCGTAAATTTATACTTCATTTGATGTACCTCATGCCTCCAACAAAGGGAACGTTCATCAAGATGGAGTGTTTTAAAACGAAGCCATGCCCATCCCAAAAGAAGATGACAAGAGTCCATGGGGGCAATATCACATAATACTTCTTTCACACATTGCCAAGTACTGAATTTGATCCATGCTTGATCCAGATGAAAGGTTGTTGGTAACTGGAGTTTCTCCACCAATCTTTGGCTCACAACATTGTTTTCGCTTCCGTAATTGAATGCAACTAAACACGGATGGCCTTCGGTTAAACACTTTGTATAATAAACTTCCTTTCCTATTCCAAATCTAGATAGCTAGGCTTTGAATAGCACATTTTGTGAATCCACAAGGTTCGATTCGTTTGACAGATCTATCATTGTTGGAATGCTAACAACCAAGAAATTTGAGAAATTATTTAAAAC
Organism: Vigna unguiculata; assembly: GCF_037176805.1. Classification (NCBI taxonomy): domain Eukaryota; kingdom Viridiplantae; phylum Streptophyta; class Magnoliopsida; order Fabales; family Fabaceae; genus Vigna; species Vigna unguiculata. The sequence goes on along the minus strand of NC_140793.1, from coordinate 11,987,123 downwards.
GAGAAAATAGAAACATAAAAGAAGATGGAACGGAAATTGATAGACATCACACTTCCAAGAATGGAAGATAAGCCTAAGAGATGAAACACACAAAGGGATAAAGGACCTTTGATTAAACTTATGGATTCTTGAATCACTCAAGAACTTAGGAGAATCACTCTCACTAAGATAGATGAGATAAAACTCGTTTATTTTCCGAATAAAACTCAGCTTGCCTTCATTGATGAAAATGGTTCAACTTATATAGGAGCTTTAACCATCAGAATTACAAAAGACACATAAATTTCAATATCATCCCGCTTAAAGCTATTAATTAATGATCCACTCAAGCTAATAACGATCTACTACTTAATGATTGATTGTAACTGAATTTAAGGCTACCAAAAGTCATCCACAAACTTTGAGCAAAGGTCCTCTTGAACTTCCAAAGGTTGGTTCTTAAGTTGGCATATGGACCCTTATTTCAAGTTGAATATAAAGCAAAACTAAAGCCCATTAATTGGTTAAGCACAAACACAATTTGGTCAGCCAATTTTACAAGGCATTGGGCCCTAATTTAAATAAAAGAAACTGCATCAACACGACGCATTAGTCATCCTCCATTTGACCCATATGCAATTCACATCACACCCTCCTTCTTCGAGAAGATTTGTCCCGAATCTTAAGACACTAGTTTTAATGTAAGTTTATCATGATCTTTTGAAGGACTTTTATTTTTTCACAAGTTGAAACTAATTCTTTTCTTCCAGGATCAAATTCAACTTGATATTTGTTACTTTCCAATGGTTGCAATACGTCGATAACATTTCTTGGAAACAGTACCGAACCTTGACATGCAACAATAAATAATTCCATGCATTGTGTTTGACAAATTTGCTTCTTATCGACAGACCAAATGCATAATAAAGCACTATGAACAGGCTTCCTTTTTAAACATGGAAGTTGGTGTGTTTCATTCACATGCTTATCCTTTTGTTCCTGTAAAATGACATCACAAACTGTAGAAGAAAAAACATTGACGATTAAACTTTCTCTAGTTCCATTTCTTTTTCTTTATTTTCCCTTCCGTCTGTAGTTTATATTACTTCTTTTTCAGGTTTCTCCTTCAGCCTACGTTGATCCTTACTGACTTGTCTTGGTGTCGTAAATTTATACTTCATTTGATGTACCTCATGCCTCCAACAAAGGGAACGTTCATCAAGATGGAGTGTTTTAAAACGAAGCCATGCCCATCCCAAAAGAAGATGACAAGAGTCCATGGGGGCAATATCACATAATACTTCTTTCACACATTGCCAAGTACTGAATTTGATCCATGCTTGATCCAGATGAAAGGTTGTTGGTAACTGGAGTTTCTCCACCAATCTTTGGCTCACAACATTGTTTTCGCTTCCGTAATTGAATGCAACTAAACACGGATGGCCTTCGGTTAAACACTTTGTATAATAAACTTCCTTTCCTATTCCAAATCTAGATAGCTAGGCTTTGAATAGCACATTTTGTGAATCCACAAGGTTCGATTCGTTTGACAGATCTATCATTGTTGGAATGCTAACAACCAAGAAATTTGAGAAATTATTTAAAACGAGAAAATAGAAACATAAAAGAAGATGGAACGGAAATTGATAGACATCACACTTCCAAGAATGGAAGATAAGCCTAAGAGATGAAACACACAAAGGGATAAAGGACCTTTGATTAAACTTATGGATTCTTGAATCACTCAAGAACTTAGGAGAATCACTCTCACTAAGATAGATGAGATAAAACTCGTTTATTTTCCGAATAAAACTCAGCTTGCCTTCATTGATGAAAATGGTTCAACTTATATAGGAGCTTTAACCATCAGAATTACAAAAGACACATAAATTTCAATATCATCCCGCTTAAAGCTATTAATTAATGATCCACTCAAGCTAATAACGATCTACTACTTAATGATTGATTGTAACTGAATTTAAGGCTACCAAAAGTCATCCACAAACTTTGAGCAAAGGTCCTCTTGAACTTCCAAAGGTTGGTTCTTAAGTTGGCATATGGACCCTTATTTCAAGTTGAATATAAAGCAAAACTAAAGCCCATTAATTGGTTAAGCACAAACACAATTTGGTCAGCCAATTTTACAAGGCATTGGGCCCTAATTTAAATAAAAGAAACTGCATCAACACGACGCATTAGTCATCCTCCATTTGACCCATATGCAATTCACATCACACCCTCCTTCTTCGAGAAGATTTGTCCCGAATCTTAAGACACTAGTTTTAATGTAAGTTTATCATGATCTTTTGAAGGACTTTTATTTTTTCACAAGTTGAAACTAATTCTTTTCTTCCAGGATCAAATTCAACTTGATATTTGTTACTTTCCAATGGTTGCAATACGTCGATAACATTTCTTGGAAACAGTACCCAACCTTGATATGCAACAATAAATAATTCCATGCATTGTGTTTGACAAATTTGCTTCTTATCGACAGACCAAATGCATAATAAAGCACTATGAACAGGCTTCCTTTTTAAACATGGAAGTTGGTGTGTTTCATTCACATGCTTATCCTTTTGTTCCTGTAAAATGACATCACAAACTGTAGAAGAAAAAACATTGACGATTAAACTTTCTCTAGTTCCATTTCTTTTTCTTTATTTTCCCTTCCGTCTGTAGTTTATATTACTTCTTTTTCAGGTTTCTCCTTCAGCCTACGTTGATCCTTACTGACTTGTCTTATAAATGATGCACTACTTAATGGTTGATTGTAACTGAATTTAAGGCTACCAAAAGTCATCCAAAAACTTTGAGCAAAGGTCCTCTTGAACTTCCAAAGGTTGGTCCTTAAGTTGGCATATGGACCCTTATTTCAACTTGAAGATAAAGCAAAACTAAAGCCCATTAATTGGTTAAGCACAAACACAATTTCGTGAGCCAATTTTACAAATCATTGGGCCCTTATTTAAATAAAAGAAACTGCATCAAAATGGCGCATTAGTCATCCTCCATTTTTCCCATATGGAATTCACATCATACCCTCATTCTTCGAGAAGATATGTACCGAATCTTAAGACACTAGTTTTAATGTAAGTTTATTATGATCTTGTGAAGGACTTTTATATTTTCACAAGTCGAAACTAATTCTCTTCTACCAGGATCAAATTCAACTTGATATTTATTACTTTCTAATGGTTGCAATCCGTCGATAACATTTCTTGGCAACAGTACCCCACCTTGATATGTAAGAATAAATAATTCCATGCATTGTGTTTGACGAATTTGCTTCTTACCGACAAACCAAAAGCATAATAAAGCACTATGAACAAGCTTCCTTTTTAAACATGGAAGTTGGTGTGTTTCATTCACATGCTTATCCTTTTGTTCCTGTAAAATGACATCACAAACTGTAGAAGAAAAAACATTGACGAATAAACTTTCTCTAGTTCCATTTCTTTTTCTTTATTTTCCCTTCCTTCTGCAGTTTATATTACTTCTTTTTCTATTCTTTCTTTTTCTGTTTTCTCCTTCAGCCTAAGTTGATCCTTATTGAGTTGTCTTGGTGTCATAAATTTCTACTTCTTTTGATGTCCCTCATGCCTCAAATAAAGGGAACGTTCATCAAGATTGAGTGTTTTAAAACGAAGCCCTGCCCATCTCAAAAGAAGATGACAAGAGTCCATGGGAGCAATATCACATAATACTTCTTTCACACATTGCCCACTACTGAATTTGATCCATCCTTGATCCAGATGAAAGGTTGCTAGTAACTGGAGTTTCTCCACAAATATTTGGCTTACAACATTGTTTTCGCTTCGTTAATCGATTGAAACTAAATATGGACGGCCTTCGGTTAAACACTTTGTATAATAAACATCCTTTCCCATTCCAAATCTAGATACCCAGGCTCTGAATAGGAAATGATGTGAATCCACAGGGTTTGATTCGTTTGACTGACCTATCATTGTTGGAATGCTAACAAGTAAGAAATTTAAGAAATTATTTAAAATGAGAAAATGGAAACATAAAACAAGATGGAACGGAAATTGATAGACATCACATTTCCAGGAATGGAAGATAATCCTAAGAGTTGAAACACACAAAGCGATAAACGACCTATGATTAAACTCGTGAATTCTTGAATCACTCAAGAACTTAGGAGAATCACTCTCACTAAGATAGAGGAGATAAAACTCGTTTATTTTCTGAATAAAACTCAGCTTGCCTTCATTGATGAAAATGATTTAACTTATATAGGAGCTTTAACCGTCATAATTACAAAAGACACATAAATTTCAATATCATCCCGCTTAAAGCTATTAATTAATGATCCACTCAAGCTAATAATGATCCACTACTTAATGGTTGATTGTAACTGAATTTAAGGGTACCAAAAGTCATCCAAAAACATTGAGCAAAGGTCCTCTTGATCTTCCAAAGGTTGGTTTTTAAGTTGGCATATGGACCCTTATTTCAACTTGAAGATAAAGCAAAACTAAAGCACGTTAATTGGTTAAGCACAAACACAATTTCGTCAGCCAATTTTACAAAGCATTGGGCCCTTATTTAAATTAAAGAAACTGCAACAACACGGCGCATCATTCATCCTCTATTTGACCCAAAAGCAATTCACATCACACCCTCCTTCTTCGAGAAGATTTGTCCCGAATCTTAAGACACTAGTTTTAATGTAAGTTTATTATGATCTTGTGAAGGACTTTTATTTTTTCACAAGTTGAAACTAACTCTCTTCTTCCAGGATGAAATTCAACTTGATATTTGTTACTTTCCAATGGTTGCAATCCGTCGATTAGATTTATTGGCAACAGTACCCCACCTTGATGTGTAACAATAAATAATTCCATGCATTGTGTTTGACGAATTTGCTTCTTATCGACGGACCGAATGCATAATAAAGCAATATGAACAAGCTTCCTTTTTAAACATGGAAGATGGTGTGTTTCATTCACATGCTTATCCTTTTGTTCCTGCAAAATGACATCACAAACTGTAGAAGAAAAAACATTGACGAATAAACTTTCTCTAGTTCCGTTTCTTTTTCTTTATTTTCCCTTCCTTCTGCAGTTTATATTTCTTCTTTTTCTATTCTTTCTTTTTCTGTTTTCTCCTTCAGCCTACGTTGATCCTTACTGACTTGTCTTGGTGTCATAAATTTGTACTTCTTTTGATGTCCCTCATGCCTCAAAAAAAGGGAGCAATCATCAAGATGGAGTGTTTTAAAACGAAGCCAAGCCCATCCCAAAAGAAGATGACAAGAGTCCATGGGAGCAATATCACATAATACTTCTTTCACACATTACCATGTACTAAATTTGATCCATGCTTGATCTAGATATAACGTTGCTGGTAACTGGAGTTTCTCCACCAATCTTTGGCTCACAAAATTGTTTTCGCTTTCGTAATCGAATGCAACTAAACATGGATGGCCTTCGGTTAAACACTTTGTATAATAAACTTCCTTTCCTATTCCAAATCTAGATAGCCAGGCTCTGAATACCAAATGATGTGAATCCATAAGGTTCGATTCGTTTGACTGATCTACCATTTTTGGAATGCTAACAAGCAAGAATTCTGAGAAATTATTTAAAATGATAAAATGGTGATGAAGGATTATCTTGTTCCTTTTTAAGATTATTGATTATGGTGTGAGTTGATTAAGAAAGCTAACTGAAATCCCCACTGGACATTAAGATAGGAAGCTATCTAGATGTGAAGGTTCCTTTCACAAAACTCAAGAGAAGAAGATGAATGATTGATTCAAAACAAAAAGGAAATGGAAAGCATATAAACCATAGAAAATCAAGAACAATTAAAGGAAGAAAAAAACATAAAATGGAAAGGAAAGAAATGGTAAAAATGTGAGAAGCACGCCACTACAAGGCTAGGCTAGAAGCCATGACAACCTTGAAGATGAGTGGATGTGTGCCGCCACTTGCTATGCAAGATAAGGCTTAAAAGTTTTCACTCCCAAGGGAGGAAACTCTCACAAATGGTTGAGACACAAGAGTGTTTTTACTTCAAAAAGTTCAACCCTTTTACATGTCTAGGAGCACCCCCTATATAGAGGAGTTAAGGGGCCTCTAAGCAAATAAAAGATACCTAAGGATGTCTTTACAAAAACCTAACCCTAGCTTCTAGAACCTAGGTCAAATAAGGTTACAAAAATGAGAGACAAAAGAGCCAACTATGGTGTTTGCAAGGCTAATTTCGTTCTAGAACAAAAGGAGACAAAGAATGTGTCTCATATGTTTCCAAAAAGTTGCCAAAGTGTGCTAAAATCAAAGGAGACCAAAGGTACATAGGTACACTTGTTTTATGCCTTTTACTTTATGCTTTATGCCTTTGCTTTACTCTCTCCTCCACATCATTTATGCTCCCCAATCACCATGCGCCACTTAGCATTGCTTTCTTACTCCTAATTAACCTACAAAGCAAATAAACATAGATTAGCATGTTGGCCTTAGTAAAGTCAACTATAGTCAACAAGTCAAACCTAGTCAAAGGTCAACAAGTCAACTAAAGTTGATTCAAGTAAGTCAACTTAGGGAATCAAAAATAACAAACACAAATGAAAGGGATGAAGGATTAACGAACTTCCTTTCTAAACATGCTTAGTATTCTTAAGCATGTGCCTTCATCCTTGGTTGGGGTCAATCCTTCATCAAATGGAAACATAAAAGAAGATCGAATTGAAATTGATAGACATCACACTTCCAAGAATGGAAGATAAGCCTAAGAGTTGAAACACACAAAGGGATAAAGGACCTCTGATTAAACTCAAGGATTCTTGAATCACTCAAGAACTTAGGAGAATCACTCTCACTAAGATAGATGAGATAAAACTCGTTTATTTTCGGAATAAAACTCAGCTTGCCTTCATCGATGAAAATGGTTCAACTTGTATAGGAGCTTTAACCATCACAATTACAAAAGACACATAAATTTCAATATCATCCCGCTTAAAGCTATTAATTAATGATCCACTCAAGCTAATGACGATCCGCAACATAATGGTTAATTGTAACTGAATTTTAGGCTACCAAAAGTCATCCACAAACTTTGAGCAAAGGTCCGCATGATCTTCCAAAGGTTGGTTCTTAAGCGGGCATATGGACCCCTATTTCAACTTGAAGATAAAGAAAAACTAAAGGCCATTAATTGGTTTAGCACAAACACAATTTCGTCAGCCAATTTTACAAAGCATTGGGCCCTTATTCAAATAAAAGAAACTGCATCAACATGGCGCATTAGTCATCCTCCATTTGACCCATATGCAATTCACATCATACCCTCCTTCATCGAGACGATTTGTCCCGAATCTTAAGACACTAGTTTTAACGTAAGTTTATTATGATCTTGTGAAGGACTTTTATTTTTTCACAAGTTGAAACTAATTCTCTTCTTCCAGGATCAAATTCAACTTGATATTTGTTACTTTCCAATGGTTGTAATTCGTCGATAACATTTCTTGGCAACAGTACCCGACTTTGATATGTAACAATAAATAATTCCATGCATTGTGTTTGACGAATTTGGTTCTTATCGACGGACCAAACGCATAATAAAGCACTATGAACAAGCTTCCTTTTTAAACATGGAAGTTGGTGTGTTTCATTCACATGCTTATCCTTTTGTTCCTGCAAAATGACATCACAAACTGTAGAAGAAAAAACATTGACGAATAAACTTTCTCTAGTTCCATTTCTTTTTCTTTATTTTCCCTTCCTTCTGCAGTTTATATTACTTCTTTTTCTATTCTTTCTTTTTCTGTTTTCTCCTTCAGCCTACGTTGATCCTTACTGACTTGTCTTGGTGTCATAAATTTCTACTTCTTTTGATGTCCCTCATGCCTCATATAAAGGGAACGTTTATCAAGATGGAGTGTTTTAAAATGAAGCCATGCCCATCCCAAAAGAAGATGACAAGAGTCCGTGGGAGCAATATCACATAATACTGCTTTCACACATTGCCATGTACTGAATTTGATCCATGCTTGATCTAGATGAAAGGTTATTGGTAACTGGAGTTTCTCCACTAATCTTTGGCTCATAACATTGTTTTCGCTTCCGTAATCGAATGCAACTAAACATGGATGGCCTTCGGTTAAACACTTTGTATAATAAACTTCCTTTCCTATTCCAAATCTAGATAGCCAGGCTCTGAATACCAATTGATTTGAATCCACAGGGTTTGATTCGTTTGACAGATCTACCATTTTTGGAATGCTAACAAGCAAGAATTTTGAGAAATTATTTAAAAAGAGAAAATGGAAACATAAAAGAAGATGGAACGGAAATTGATAGACATCACACTTCCAAGAATGGAAGATAAGCCTAAGAGTTGAAACACACAAAGGGATAAAGGACCTTTGATTAAACTCAAGGATTCTTGAATCACTCAAGAACTTAGGAGAATCACTCTCACTAAGATAGATGAGATAAAACTCGTTTATTTTCTGAATAAAACTCATCTTGCCTTCATTGATGAAAATGGTTCAACTTGTATAGGAGCTATAACCATCAAAATTACAAAAGACACATAAATTTCAATATCATCCCGCTTAAAGCTATTAATTAATGATCCACTCAAGCTAATGACGATCCGCTACGTAATGGTTGATTGTAACTGAATTTTAGGCTACCAAAAGTCATCCACAAACTTTGAGCAAAGGTCCGCTTGATCTTCCAAAGGTTGGTTCTTAAGCGGGCATATGGACCCCTATTTCAACTTGAAGATAAAGCAAAACTAAAGCCTGTTAATTGGTTAAGCACAAACACATTTTCGTCAGCCAATTTTACAAAGCGTTGGCCCTTATTTAAATAAAAGAAACTGCATCAACACGGCGCATTAGTCATCCTCCATTTGACCCATATGCAATTCACATCATACCCTCCTTCATCGAGACGATTTGTCCCGAATCTGAAGACACTAGTTTTAACGTAAGTTTATTATGATCTTGTGAAGGACTTTTATTTTTTCACAAGTTGAAACTAATTCTCTTCTTCAAGGATCAAATTCAACTTGATATTTGTTACTTTCCAATGGTTGTAATCCGTCGATAACATTTCTTGGCAACAGTACCCGACTTTGATATGTAACAATAAATAATTCCATGCATTGTGTTTGACGAATTTGGTTCTTATCGACGGACCAAACGCATAATAAAGCACTATGAACAAGCTTCCTTTTTAAACATGGAAGTTGGTGTGTTTCATTCACATGCTTATCCTTTTGTTCCTGCAAAATGACATCACAAACTGTAGAAGAAAAAACATTGACGAATAAACTTTCTCTAGTTCCATTTCTTTTTCTTTATTTTCCCTTCCTTCTGCAGTTTATATTACTTCTTTTTCTATTCTTTCTTTTTCTTTTTTCTCCTTCAGCCTACGTTGATCCTTACTGACTTGTCTTGGTGTCATAAATTTCTACTTCTTTTGATGTCCTTCATGCCTCAAATAAAGGGAACGTTCATCAAGATGGAGTGTTTTAAAACGAAGCCATGCCCATCCCAAAAGAAGATGACAAGAGTCCATGGGAGCAATATCACATAATACTGCTTTCACACATTGCCATGTACTGAATTTGATCCATGCTTGATCTAGATGAAAGGTTATTGGTAACTGGAGTTTCTCCACTAATCTTTGGCTCATAACATTGTTTTCGCTTCCGTAATCGAATGCAACTAAACATGGATGGCCTTCGGTTAAACACTTTGTATAATAAACTTCCTTTCCTATTCCAAATCTAGATAGCCAGGCTCTGAATACCAATTGATTTGAATCCACAGGGTTTGATTCGTTTGACAGATCTACCATTTTTGGAATGCTAACAAGCAAGAATTTTGAGAAATTATTTAAAAAGAGAAAATGGAAACATAAAAGAAGATGGAACGGAAATTGATAGACATCACACTTCCAAGAATGGAAGATAAGCCTAAGAGTTGAAACACACAAAGGGATAAAGGACCTTTGATTAAACTCAAGGATTCTTGAATCACTCAAGAACTTAGGAGAATCACTCTCACTAAGATAGATGAGATAAAACTCGTTTATTTTCTGAATAAAACTCATCTTGCCTTCATTGATGAAAATGGTTCAACTTGTATAGGAGCTATAACCATCAAAATTACAAAAGACACATAAATTTCAATATCATCCCGCTTAAAGCTATTAATTAATGATCCACTCAAGCTAATGACGATCCGCTACGTAATGGTTGATTGTAACTGAATTTTAGGCTACCAAAAGTCATCCACAAACTTTGAGCAAAGGTCCGCTTGATCTTCCAAAGGTTGGTTCTTAAGCGGGCATATGGACCCCTATTTCAACTTGAAGATAAAGCAAAACTAAAGCCTGTTAATTGGTTAAGCACAAACACATTTTCGTCAGCCAATTTTACAAAGCGTTGGCCCTTATTTAAATAAAAGAAACTGCATCAACACGGCGCATTAGTCATCCTCCATTTGACCCATATGCAATTCACATCATACCCTCCTTCATCGAGACGATTTGTCCCGAATCTGAAGACACTAGTTTTAACGTAAGTTTATTATGATCTTGTGAAGGACTTTTATTTTTTCACAAGTTGAAACTAATTCTCTTCTTCAAGGATCAAATTCAACTTGATATTTGTTACTTTCCAATGGTTGTAATCCGTCGATAACATTTCTTGGCAACAGTACCCGACTTTGATATGTAACAATAAATAATTCCATGCATTGTGTTTGACGAATTTGGTTCTTATCGACGGACCAAACGCATAATAAAGCACTATGAACAAGCTTCCTTTTTAAACATGGAAGTTGGTGTGTTTCATTCACATGCTTATCCTTTTGTTCCTGCAAAATGACATCACAAACTGTAGAAGAAAAAACATTGACGAATAAACTTTCTCTAGTTCCATTTCTTTTTCTTTATTTTCCCTTCCTTCTGCAGTTTATATTACTTCTTTTTCTATTCTTTCTTTTTCTTTTTTCTCCTTCAGCCTACGTTGATCCTTACTGACTTGTCTTGGTGTCATAAATTTCTACTTCTTTTGATGTCCCTCATGCCTCAAATAAAGGGAACGTTCATCAAGATGGAGTGTTTTAAAACGAAGCCATGCCCATCCCAAAAGAAGATGACAAGAGTCCATGGGAGCAATATCACATAATACTGCTTTCACACATTGCCATGTACTGAATTTGATCCATGCTTGATCTAGATGAAAGGTTACTGGTAACTGGAGTTTCTCCACCAATCTTTGGCTCATAACATTGTTTTCGCTTCCGTAATCGAATGCAACTAAACATGGATGGCCTTCGGTTAAACACTTTGTATAATAAACTTCCTTTCCTATTCCAAATCTAGATAACCAGGCTCTGAATACCAATTGATTTGAATCCACAGGGTTTGATTCGTTTGACAGATCTACCATTTTTGGAATGCTAACAAGCAAGAATTTTGAGAAATTATTTAAAAAGAGAAAATGGAAACATAAAAGAAGATGGAACGGAAATTGATAGACATCACACTTCCAAGAATGGAAGATAAGCCTAAGAGTTGAAACACACAAAGGGATAAAGGACCTTTGATTAAACTGAAGGATTCTTGAATCACTCAAGAACTTAGGAGAATCACTCTCACTAAGATAGATGAGATAAAACTCGTTTATTTTCTGAATAAAACTCAGCTTGCCTTCATTGATGAAAATGGTTCAACTTGTGTAGGAGCTTTAACCATCAAAATTACAAAAGACACATAAATTTCAATATCATCCCGCTTAAAGCTATTAATTAATGATCCACTCAAGCTAATGACGATCCGCTACGTAATGGTTGATTGTAACTGAATTTTAGGCTACCAAAAGTCATCCACAAACTTTGAGCAAAGGTCCGCTTGATCTTCCAAAGGTTGGTTCTTAAGCGGGCATATGGACCCCTATTTCAACTTGAAGATAAAGCAAAACTAAAGCCCGTTAATTGGTTAAGCACAAACACATTTTCGTCAGCCAATTTTACAAAGCATTGGCCCTTATTTAAATAAAAGAAACTGCATCAACACAGCGCATTAGTCATCCTCCATTTGACCCATATGCAATTCACATCATACCCTCCTTCATCGAGACGATTTGTCCCGAATCTTAAGACACTAGTTTTAACGTAAGTTTATTATGATCTTGTGAAGGACTTTTATTTTTTCACAAGTTGAAACTAATTCTCTTCTTCCAGGATCAAATTCAACCTAATATTTGTTACTTTCCAATGGTTGTAATCCATCGATAACATTTCTTGGCAACAGTACCCCACTTTAATATGTAACAATAAATAATTTCATGCATTGAGATTGACGAATTTGGTTCTTATCGACGGACCAAACGCATAATAAAGCACTATGAACAAGCTTTCTTTTTAAACATGGAAGTTGGTGTGTTTCATTCACATGCTTATCCTTTTGTTCTTGCAAAATGACATCACAAACTGTAGAAGAAAAAACTTTGACGAATAAACTTTCTCTAGTTCCATTTCTTTTTCTTTATTTTCCCTTCCTTCTGCAGTTTATATTACTTCTTTTTCTATTCTTTCTTTTTCTGTTTTCTCCTTCAGCCTACGTTGATCCTTACTGACTTGTCTTGGTGTCATAAATTTCTACTTCTTTTGATGTCCCTCATGCCTCAAATAAAGGGAGCGTTCATCAAGATGGAGTGTTTTAAACCGAAGCCAAGCCCATCCCAAAAGAAGATGACAAGAGTGCATGGGAGCAATATCACATAATACTTCTTTCACACATTGCCATGTACTAAATTTGATCCATGCTTGATCTAGATGAAAGGTTGCTGGTAACTGGAGTTTCTCCACCAATCTTTGGCTCACAACATTGTTTTCGCTTTCTTAATCGAATGCAACTAAACATGGATGGCCTTCGGTTAAACACTTTGTATAATAAACTTCCTTTCCTATTCCAAATCTAGATAGCCAGGCTCTGAATACCAAATGATGTGAATCCATAAGGTTCGATTCGTTTGACTGATCTACCATTTTTGGAATGCTAACAAGCAAGAATTCTGAGAAATTATTTAAAATGAGAAAATGGTGATGAAGGATTATCTTGTTCCTTTTTAAGATTATTGATTATGGTGTGAGTTGATTAAGAAAGCTAACTGAAATCCCCACTGGACATTAAGATAGGAAGCTATCTAGATGTGAAGGTTCCTTTCACAAAACTCAAGAGAAGAAGATGAATGATTGATTCAAAACAAAAAGGAAATGGAAAGCATATAAACCATAGAAAATCAAGAACAATTAAAGGAAGAAAAAAACATAAAATGGAAAGGAAAGAAATGGTAAAAATGTGAGAAGCACGCCACTACAAGGCTAGGCTAGAAGGCATGACAACCTTGAAGATGAGTGGATGTGTGCCGCCACTTGCTATGCAAGATAAGGCTTAAAAGTTTTCACTCCCAAGGGAGGAAACTCTCACAAATGGTTGAGACACAAGAGTGTTTTTACTTCAAAATGTTCAACCCTTTTACATGTCTAGGAGCACCCCCTATATAGAAGAGTTAAGGGGCCTCTAAGCAAATAAAAGATACCTAAGGATGTCTTTACAAAAATCTAACCCTAGCTTCTAGAACCTAGGTCAAATAAGGTTACAAAAATGAGAGACAAAAGAGCCAACTATGGTGTTTGCAAGGCTAATTTCGTTCTAGCACAAAAGGAGACAAAGAATGTGTCTCATATGTCTCCAAAAAGTTGCCAAAGTGTGCTAAAATCAAAGGAGACCAAAGGTACATAGGTACACTTCTTTTATGCCTTTTACTTTATGCTTTATGCCTTTGCTTTACTCTCTCCTCCACATCATTTATGCTCCCCAATCACCATGCGCCACCTAGCATTGCTTTCTTACTCCTAATTAACCTACAAAGCAAATAAACATAGATTAGCATGTTGGCCTAAGTAAAGTCAACTATAGTCAACAAGTCAAACCTAGTCAAAGGTCAACAAGTCAACTAAAGTTTATTCAAGTAAGTCAACTTAGGGAATCAAAAATAACAAACACAAATGAAAGGGATGAAGGATTAACGAACTTCCTTTCTAAACATGCTTAGTCTTCTTAAGCATGTGCCTTCATCCTTGGTTGGGGTCAATCCTTCATCAAATGGAAACATAAAAGAAGATGGAATTGAAATTGATAGACATCACACTTCCAAGAATGGAAGATAAGCCTAAGAGTTGAAACACACAAAGGGATAAAGGACCTCTGATTAAATTCAAGGATTCTTGAATCACTCAAGAACTTAGGAGAATCACTCTCACTAAGATAGATGAGATAAAACTTGTTTATTTTCTGAATAAAACTCAACTTGCCTTCATTGATAAAAATGGTTCAACTTGTATAGGAGCTTTAACCATCAGAATTACAAAAGACACATAAATTTCAATATCATCCCGCTTAAAGCTATTAATTAATGATCCACTCAAGCTAATGACGATCCGCTACGTAATGGTTGATTGTAACTGAATTTTAGGGTACCAAAAGTCATCCACAAACTTTGAACAAAGGTCCGCTTGATATTCCAAAGGTTGGTTCTTAAGCGGGCATATGGACCCCTATTTCAACTTGAAGATAAAGCAAAACTAAAGCCCGTTAATTGGTTAAGCACAAACACAATTTTGTCAGCCAATTTTACAAAGCATTGGGCCCTTATTTAAGTAAAAGAAACTGCATCAACACGGCGCATTAGTCATCCTCCATTTGACCCATATGCAATTCACATCATACCCTCCTTCTTCGAGAAGATTTGTCCCGAATCTTAAGACACTAGTTTTAACGTAAGTTGATTATGATCCTGTGAAGGACTTTTATTTTTTTACAAGTTGAAACTAGTTCTCTTCTTCCAGGATCAAAAACAACTTGATATTTGTTACTATCCAATGGTTGCAATCCGTCGATAACATTTCTTGGTAACAGTACCCCACCTTCATGTGTAACAATAAATAATTCCATGCATTATGTTTGACGAATTTGCTTCTAATCGACGGACCAAACACATAATAAAGCACTATGAACAAGCTTCATTTTGAAACATGGAAGTTGGTGTGTTTCATTCACATGCTTATCCTTTTGTTCCTGCAAAATGACATCACAAACTGTAGAAGAAAAAACATTGACGAATAAACTTTCTCTACCTCCATTTCTTTTTCTTTATTTTCCCTTCCTTCTGCAGTTTATATTACTTCTTTTTCTGTTTTCTCCTTCAGCCTACGTTGATCCTTACTGACTTGTCTTGGTGTCACAAATTTCTACTTCTTTTGATGTCCCTCATGCGTCAAATAAAGGGAACGTTCATCAAGATGGAGTTTTTTAAAACGAAGCCATGCCCATCCCAAAAGAAGATGACAAAAGTCCATGGGAGCAATATCACATAATACTGCTTTCACACATTGCCATGTACTGAATTTGATCCATGCTTGATCTAGATGAAAGGTTATTGGTAACTGGAGTTTCTCCACTAATCTTTGGCTCATAACATTGTTTTCGCTTCCGTAATCGAATGCAACTAAACATGGATGGCCTTCGGTTAAACACTTTGTATAATAAACTTCCTTTCCTATTCCAAATCTAGATAACGAGGCTCTGAATACCAAATGATGTGAATCCACAAGGTTCGATTCGTTTCACTGATCTACCATTTTTGGAATGCTAACAAGCAAGAATTTTGAGAAATTATTTAAAACGAGAAAATGGAAACATAAAAGAAGGTGGAACGGAAATTGATAGACATCACACATCCAAGAATGGAAGATAAGCCTAAGAGTTGAAACACACAAAGGGATAAAGGACCTTTGATTAAACTCAAGGATTCTTGAATTACTCAAGAACTTAGGATAATCACTCTCACTAAGATACATTAGATAAAACTCGTTTATTTTCTGAATAAAACTTAGCTTGCCTTCATTGATGAAAATGGTTCAACTTGTATAGGAGCTTTAACCATCAAAATTACAAAAGACACATAAATTTCAATATCATCCCGCTTAAAGCTATTAATTAATGATACACTCAAGCTAATGACGATCCGCTACTTAATGGTTGATTGTAACTGAATTTCAGGCTACCACAAGTCATCCACAAACTTTGAGCAAAGGTTCGCTTGATCTTCCGAAGGTTGGTTCTTAAGTGGGCATATGGACCCCTATTTCAACTTGAAGATAAAGCAAAACTAATGCCCGTTAATTGGTTAAGCGCAAACACAATTTCGTCAGCCAATTTTACAAAGTACTGGGACCTTATTTAAATAAAAGAAACTGCATCAACACGGTGCATTAGTCATCCTCCATTTGACCCATATGCAATTCACATCATACCCTCCTTCATCGAGAAGATTTGTCCCGAATCTTAAGACACTAGTTTTAACGTAAGTTTGTTATGATCTTGTGAAGGACTTTTATTTTTTCACAAGTTGAAACTAATTCTCTTCTTCCAGGATCAAATTCAACTTGATATTTGTTACTTTCGAATGGTTGCAATCCGTCGACAATATTTCTTGGCAACAGTACCCCACCTTGATATGTGACAATAAATAATTCCATGCATTGAGATTGACGAATTTGCTTCTTATCGACGGACCAAACGCATAATAAAGCACTATGAACAAGCTTCCTTTTTAAACATGGAAGTTGGTGTGTTTCATTAACATGCTTATCCTTTTCTTCCTGCAAAATGAAATCACAAACTGTAGAAGAAAAAACATTGACGAATAAACTTTCTCTAGTTCCATTTCTTTTTCTTTATTTTCCCTTCCTTCTGCAGTTTATATTACTTCTTTTTCTATTCTTTCTTTTTCTGTTTTCTCCTTCAGCCTACGTTGATCCTTACTGACTTGTCTTGGTGTCATAAATTTCTACTTCTTTTGATGTCACTCATGCCTCAAATAAAGGGAACGTTCATCAAGATGGAGTGTTTTAAAACGAAGTCATGCCCAACCCAAAAGAAGATGACAAGAGTCCATGGGAGCAATATCACATAATACTTCTTTCACACATTGCCATGTACTGAATTTGATCCATGCTTGATCTAGATTAAAGGTTGCTGGTAACTGGAGTTTCTCCACCAATGTTTGGCTCACAAGATTGTTTTCGCTTCCGTAATCGAATGCAACTAAATACGGATGGCCTTCAGCTAAACACTTTGTATAATAAACTTCCTTTCCTATTCCAAATCTGGATAGCCAGGCTCTGAATACCAAATGATGTGAATCCACAGGGTTCGATTCGTTTCACTGATCTACCATTTTTGGAATGCTAACAAGCAAGAATTTTGAGAAATTATTTAAAACGAGAAAATGGAAACATAAAACAAGATGGAACAGAAATGGATAGACATCACACTTCCAAGAATGGAAGATAAGCCTAAGAGTTGAAACACACATTTCTTTTTCTATTCTTTCTTTTTCTGTTTTCTCCTTCAGCCTACGTTGATCCTTACTGACTTGTCTTGGTGTCATAAATTTCTACTTCTTTTGATGTCCCTCGTGCCTCAAATAAAGGGAACGTTCATCAAGATGGAGTGTTTTAAAACGATGTCATGCCCAACCCAAAAGAAGATGACAAGAGTCCATGGGAGCAATATCACATAATACTTCTTTCACACATTGCCATGTACTGAATTTGATCCATGCTTGATCCAGATTAAAGGTTGCTGGTAACTGGAGTTTCTCCACCAATGTTTGGCTCACAAGATTGTTTTCGCTTCCGTAATCGAATGCAACTAAACATGGATGGCCTTCGGTTAAACACTTTGTATAATAAACTTCCTTTCCTATTCCAAATCTAGATAGCCAGGCTCTGAATACCAAATGATGTGAATCCACAGGGTTCGATTCGTTTCACTGATCTACCATTTTTGGAATGCTAACAAGCAAGAATTTTGAGAAATTATTTAAAACGAGAAAATGGAAACATAAAACAAGATGGAACAGAAATGGATAGACATCACACTTCCAAGAATGGAAGATAAGCCTAAGAGTTGAAACACACAAAGGGATAAAGGACCTTTGCTCAAACTCAAGGATTCTTGAATCACTCTAGAACTTAGGAGAATCACTCTCACTAAGATAGATGAGATATAACTCGTTTATTTTCTGAATAAAACTCACACCCAATTGTGTTTGTAAGCTGAATAAAACCCTAAACCCTAAACCCTAAACACATCCACCCAATTGTGTTTGTTAGCATTCCAACAATGATACATCAGTGAAACGAATCGAACCTTGTGGATTCACATCATTTGGTATTCAGAGCCTGGCTATCTAGATTTGGAATAGGAAAGGAAGTTTATTATACAAAGTGTTTAACCGAAGGCCATCCATATTTAGTTGCATTCGATTACGGAAGCGAAAACGATGTTGTGAGCCATAGATTGGTGGAGAAACTCCAGTTACCAGCAACCTTTCATCTAGATCAAGCGTGGATCAAATTTAGTACATGGCAATGTGTGAAAGAAGTATTATGTGATATTGCTCTCATGGACTCTTGTCATCTTCTTTTGGGATGGGCATGGCTTCGTTTTAAAACACTCCATCTTGATGAACGTTCCCTTTATTTGAGGCATGAGGGACATCAAAAGAAGTAGAAATTTATGACACCAAGACAAGTCAGTAACGATCAACGTAGGCTGAAGGAGAAAACAGAAAAGAAAGAATAGAATAAGAAGTAATATAAACTGCAGAAGGAAGGGAAAATAAAGAAAAAGAAACGGAACTAGAGAAAGTTTATTCATTCCATGTTTTTCCTCCCATAGTTTGTGATGTCATTTTACAGGAACAAAAGGATAAGCATGTGAATTAAACACACCAACTTCCACGTTTAAAAAGGAAGCATGTTCATAGTGCTTTATTATGCATTTGGTCCGTCAATAAGAAGTAAATTCATCAAACACAATGCATGGAATTATTTATTGTTACATTTTAAGATGGGGTACTGTTGCCAAGAAATGTTATCGACTGATTGCAACCATTGGAAAGTAACGAATGTCAAGTTGAATTTGATCCTGGAAGAAGAGAATTAGTTTCAACTTGTGAAAAAATAAAAGTCCTTCACAAGATCATAATAAACTTACATTAAAACTAGTGTCTTAAGATTCGGGATAAATCTTCTCGAAGAAGGAGGGTATGATGTGAATTGCATATGGGTCAAATGGAGGATGACTAATGCGCCATGTTGATGCAGTTTCTTTTATTTAAACAAGGGCCCAATGCTTTGTAAAATTGGCTGACCAAATTGTGTTTGTGCTTAACCAATTAATGGGCTTTAGTATTGCTTTATCTTCAAGTTGAAATAAGGGTCATATGCCAACTTAAAACCAACCTTTGGAAGATCAAGAGGACCTTTGCTCAAAGTTTGTGGATGACTTTTGGTAGCCTTAAATTCAGTTACAATCAACCATTAAGTAGCGGAACGTGATTAGCTTGAGTGGATCATTAATTATTAGCTTTAAGCGACATGATATTGAAATTTATGTGGCTTTTGTAATTCTGATGGTTAAAGCTCCTATATAAGTTGAACCATTTTCATCAATGAAGGCAAGCTAAGTTTTAATCAGAAAATAAACAAGTTTTATCTCATCTATCTTAGTGAGACTGATTCTCCTAAGTTCTTGAGTGATTCAAGAATCTATGAGTTTAATCAAAGTTCCTTTATCCCTTTGTGTGTTTTAACTCTTAGGCTTATCTTCCATTCTTGGAAGTGTGATGTCTATCAATTTCGATTCCATCTTCTTTTATGTTTCCAGTTTCTCGTTTTAAATAATTTCTCAAATTTCTTGCTTGTTAGCTTTCCAACAATGATAGATCAGTCAAACGAATCGAACCCTGTGGATTCACATCATTTGGTATTCAGAGCCTGGTTATCTAGATTTGGAATAGAAAAGGAAGTTTATTATACAAAGTTGATGAAGGATTGATCCCAACAAGGGATGAAGGCACATGCTTAAGAAGACTAAGCATGCTTAGAAAGGAAGTTCACTAATCCTTCATCCATTTCATTTGTGTTTGTTATTTTTGATTCCCTAAGTTGACTTAGTTTAATCAACTTTAGTTGACTTGTTGACCTTTAACTAGGTTTGACTTGTTGACTATAGTTGACTTGACTTAAGCCAACATGCTAATCTATGTTTATTTACTTTGTAGATTAATTAGGAGTAAGAAAGCAATGCTAGGTGGCGCATGGTGATTGGGGAGGATAAATGATGTGGATGAGAGAGTAAAGCAAAGGTATAAAGCATAAAGTAAAAGGCATGAAGCAAGTGTACCTATGTACCTTTGGTCTCCTTTGTTTTTAGCACACTTTGGCCACTTTTTGGAGACATATGAGACACATTCTTTGTCTCCTTTTGTGCTAGAACGAAATTAGCCTTGCACACACCATAGTTGGCTCTTTTGTCTCTCATTTTTGTATCCTTATTTGACCTAGTTTCTAGAAGCTAGGGTTAGGTTTTTGTAGAGACATCCTTAGGTATCTTTTGTTTGCTTAGAGGCCCCTAAACTCTTCTATATAAGGGGTGCTCCTAGACATGTAAAAGGGTTGAACATTTTGAAGTAAAAACACTCTTGTGTCTCAACCATTTGTGAGAGTTTCCTCCCTTGGGAGTGAAACTTGTAAGCCTTATTTTGCATAGCAAGTGGCGGCACACATCCACTGATCTTCAAGGTTGCCATGGCTTCTAGCCTAGCCTTGTAGTGGCGTGCTTCTCACATTTTTACCATTTCTTTCCTTTCCATTTTATGTTTTCTTCTTCCTTTAATTGTTCTTGGTTTAATATGATTTATGTTCTTTCCATTTCCTTTTCATTTTGAATCATTCCATCATCTTCTTCTCTTGAGCTATCTTAATGTCCAGTGGGGATTTCGCTTAGCTTTCTTAATCAACTCACACCATATTCAATAATCTAAAAAAGGAACAAGATAATCCTTCATCAAAAGTGTTTAACTGAAGGCCATCCATGTTTAGTTTCATTCGGTTACGGAAGCGAAAACAATGTTGTGAGCCAAAGATTGGTGGAGAAACTCCAGTTACCAGCAACCTTTCATCTGTATCAAGCATGCATCAAATTCAGTACATGGAAATGCGTGAAAAAAGTACTATGTGATATTGCTCCTATGGACTTTTGTCATCTTCTTTTGGGATGGGCATGACTTCGTTTTAAAACACTACATCTTGATGAACGTTCCCTTTATTTGAGGCACGAGGGACATCAAAAGATGTAGAAATTTATGACACCAAGACAAGTCAGTAAGGATCAGCGTAGGCTAAAGGAGAAAACAGAAAAAGAAAGAATAGAAAAAGAAGTAATATAAACTGCAGAAGGAAGGGAAAATTAGGAAAAAGAAATGGAAGTAGAGAAAGTTTATTCGTCAATGTTTTTTTCTTCTACAATTTGTGATGTCATTTTACAGGAACAAAAGGATAAGATGTAAATGAAACACACCAACTTCCATGTTTAAAAAGGAAGCTTGTTCACAATTCTTTATTATGCATTTGGTTCGTCGATGAGAAGCAAATTCGTCAAACACAATGCATGAATTATTTATTGTTACATATCAAGGTGGGCCACTGTTGCCAAGAAATGTTATCGACGGATTGCAACCATTGGAATGTAACAAATATCAAGTTGAATTTGATCCTGGAAGAAGAGAATTAGTTTCAACTTGTGAAAAAATAAAAGTCCTTCACAAGATCATAATAAACATACATTAAAACTAGTGTCTTAAGATTCGGGACAAATCTTCTCGAAGAAGGAAGGTGTGATGTGAATTGCATATGGGTCAAATGGAGGATGACTAATGCACCGTGTTGATGCAGTTTCTTTTATTTAAATAAGGGCCCAATGCTTTGTAAAATTGGCTGACCAAATTGTATTTTGGCTTAACCAATTAATTGGCTTTGGTTTTGCTTTATTTTCAAGTTGAAGTAGGGGTCCGTATGCCAACTTAAGAACTAACCTTTGGAAGATCAACACGACCTTTGCGGAAAGTTTGTGGATGACTTTTGGTAGCCTTAAATTCAATTACAAATAACCATTAAGTAGCGGATCATTATTAGCTTGAGTGGATTTATTAATTAATAGCTTTAAGTAGGTTGTAATTGAAATTTATGTGCCTTTTGTAATTCTGATGCTTAAAGCTCTTGTATAAGTTGAACCATTTTCATCAATGAAGGCAAGCTGAGTTTTCTTCAGAAAATAAATGAGTTTTATCTCATCTATCTTAGTGAGACTGATTCTCCTAAGTTCTTGAGTGATTCAAGAATCCATGAGTTTAATCAAAGTTCCTTTATCGCTTTCTGTGTTTCAACTCTTAGGCTTAGCTTCCATTCTTGGAAGTGTGATGTCTATCAATTTCGGTTCCATCATCTTTTATGTTTCCATTTTCTCGTTTTAAATAATTTCTAAAATTTCTTGCTTGTTAGCATTCAAACAATGATAGATCATTCAAACGAATCGAACCCTGTGGATTCACATCATTTGGTATTCAGAGCCTGACTATCCAGATTTAGTATAGGAATGGAAGTTGATTATACAAGGTGTTTAACCGAAGGCCACCCATGTTTAGTTGCATTTGATTATGAAATCAAAAACAATGTTGTGAGCCAAAGATTTGTGGAGACACTTCAGTTACCAACAACCTTTCATCTGAATCAAGCATGGATCAAATTCAGTACATGGCAATGTGTGAAAGAAGTATTATGTGATATTGCTCCCATGGAATCTTGTCATCTTCTTTTTAAAACACTCTTTCTTGATGAACGTTCTCTTTAATTGAGATATGAGGGACATCAAAAGAAGTAGAAATTTATGACACCAAGACAAGTCAGTAAGGATCAACGTAGGCTGAAGGAGAAAACAGAAAAATAAAAAATAGAAAAAGAAGTAATATAAACTGCAGAAGGAAGGGAAAATAAAGAAAAAGAAATGGAACTAGAGAAAGTTTATTTGTCAATGTTTTTTCTTCTACAGTTTGTGATGTCATTTTACAGGGACAAAAGGATAAGCACGTGAATGAAACACACCAACTTTCATGTTTCAAAAGGAAGCTTGTTCATAGTACTTTATTTTGCATTTGGTTCGTCGATAAGAAGCAGATTCATCAAACACAATGCATGGAATTATTTATTATCACATGTCAAGGTGGGGTACGGTTGCCAAGAAATGTTATCGACGGATTGCAATCATTGGAAAGTAACAAATATCAAGATGAATTTGATCCTGGAGGAAGAGAATTAGTTTCAACTTGTGAAAAAATAAAAGTCCTTCACAAGATCATAATAACCTTACATTAAAACTAGTGTCTTAAGATTCGGGACAAATCTTCACGAAGAAGGAGGTATGATGTGAATTGCATATGGGTCAAATGGAGGATGACTTATGCGCCGTGTTGATGCAGTTTCTTTTATTTGAATAAAAGCCCAATGCTTTGTAAAATTGGCTGACCAAATTGTGTTTTGGCTTAACCAATTAATTGGCTTTAGTTTTGCTTTATTTCGAAGTTGAAATAGGGGTCCATATGCCAACTTAAGAACCAACCTTTGGATGATCAAGCGGACCTTTGCTGAAACTTTGTAGATGACTTCTGGTAGCCTTAAATTCAGTTACAATCAACCATTAAGTAGCGGATCATTATTAGCTTGAGTGGATCATTAATTAATAGCTTTAAGTGGGTTGTAATTGAAATTGATGTGTCTTTCGTAATTCGGATGCTTAAAGCTCCTATCTAAGTTGAACAATTTTCATTAACGAAGCAAGCTGAGTTTTATTCAGAAAATAAACGAGTTTTATCTCATTTATCTTAGTGAGAGTGATTCTCCTAAGTTCTTGACTGATTCAAGAATCCTTGAGTTTTATCAAAGTTCCTTTATCCCTTTGTGTGTTTAAACTCTTAGGCTTATCTTCCATTCTTGAAAGTGTGATGTCTATCAATTTCCACTCCATCTTCTTATATGTATCCATTTTCTCAATTTAAATAATTTCTCATATTTCTTGCTTATTAGCATTCCAACCTTGAAAGATTAGTAAAACGAATCAAACCCTTTGGATTCACATCATTTGGTATTCAAAGCCTGGCTATGTAGATTTGGTATGGGAATGGAAGTTTATTATACAATGTGTTTAACTGAAGGCCATCCATGTTTAGTTGCATTCGATTACGAAAGCGAAAACAATGTTGTGAGCCAAAGATTGGTGGAGAAACTCCAGTTACCAACAACCTTTCATCTGAATTAAGCATGGATCAAATTCAGTACATGGCAATGTGTGAAAGAAGTATTATGTGATATTGCTCCCATGGACTATTGTCATCGTTTCGTTTTAAAACACTCCATATTGATGAACGTTCCCTTTATTTGAGGCGTTAGGGACATCAAAAGAAAGAGATAATTAGGACACGAAGACAAGTCAGTAAGGATCAACGTAGGCTGAAGGAGAAAACAGAAAAAGAAGTAATATAAACTGCAAAAGGAAGGGAACATAAAGAAAAAGACGGAAAGTTTATTCATCAATGTGTTTTCTTCTACAGTTTGTGATGTCATTTTACAGGGACAAAAGGATAACCATGTTAATCAAACACACCAACTTCCATGTTTGAAAAGGAAGCTTGTTCATAGTGCTTTATTATGCATTTGGTCCGTCGATAAGAAGCAAATTCGTCAAACACAATGCATGAAATTATTTATTGTTACATATGAAGGTAGGGTACTGTTGCCAACAAATGTTATCGACGGATTGCAACCATTGGAAAGTAACAAATATAAAGTTGAATTTGATCCTGGAGGAAGAGAATTAGTTTCAACTTATGAAAAAATAAAAGTCCTTCCCAAGATCATAATAAACTTACATTAAAACTAATGTCTTAAAATTCAGGACAAATCTTCTCGAAGAAGGAAGGTGTGATGTGAATTGCATATGGGTCAAATGGAGGATGACTAATGCGCCGTGTTGATGCAGTTTCTTTTATTTAAATAAAGTCCCAATGCTTTGTAAAATTGGCTGACCAAATTGTGTTTTGGCTTAACCAATTAATGGGCTTTAGTTTTGCTTTATTTTCAAGTTGAAATAAGGGTCCATATGCCAACTTAAGAACCAACCTTGGGAAGATCAAGAGGACCTTTGCTGAAAGTTTGTGGATGACTTTTGGTAGCCTTAAATTCAGTTACAATCTACCAATAAGTAGTGGATCATAATTAGCTTGAGTGGAGCATTAATTAATAGCTTTAAGTGGGTTGTAATTGAAATTTTTGTGTCTTTTGTAATGAGTTGAACCCTATACAAGTTGAAGGCAAGCTGAGTTTTATTTAGAAAATAAATGAGTTTTATCTCATCTATCTTAGTGAGAGTGATTCTCCTAAGTTCTTGAGTGATTCAAGAATCCCAAAGTTTTATCAAAGTTCCTTTATCCTTTTGTGTGTTTAAGCTCTTAGACTTATCTTCCATTCTTGGAAGTGTGATGTCTATCAATTTCCGCTCCATCTTCTTACGTGTTTCCATTTTCTCGTTTTAAATAACTTCTCAAATTTCTTGCTTATTAGCATTCCAACCTTGAAAGATCAGTAAAACAAATCGAACCCTTTGGATTCACATCATTTGGTATTCAGAGTCTGGCTATGTAGATTTGGTATTGGAACGGAAGTTTATTATACAAGGTGTTTAACCGAAGGCCACCCATGTTTAGTTGCATCCGATTACGAAAGCGAAAACAATGTTGTGAGCCAAAGATTGGTGGAGAAACTCTAGTTACCAACAACCTTTCATCTGAATCAAGCATGGATCAAATTCAGTACATGGCAATGTGTGAAAGAAGTACTATGTGATATTGCTCCCACGGACACTTGTCATCGCTTCGTTTTAAAACACTCTATCTTGATGAACGTTCCCTTTATTGAGGTATGGGGGACATCAAAAGATGTAGAAATTTATGACACCAAGACAAGTCAGTAAGGATCAAAGTAGGCTGAAGGAGAAAACATAAAAAGAAAGAATAGAAAAATAAGTAATATAAACTACAGAAGGAAGGGAAAATAAAAAAAAAGAAATGGAACTATAGAAAGTTGATTCGTCAATGTTTTTCCTTCCACAATTTGTGATGTCATTTTACAAGAACAAAAGGATAAGCATGTGAATGAAACACACCAACTTCCATGTTTTAAAAGGAAGCATGTTGATAGTGCTTTATTATGCATTTGGTCCGTCGATAAGAAGCAAATTCTTCAAACACAATGCATGGAATTATTTATTGTTACATATCAAGGTGGGGTACTGTTGCCAAGAAATGTTATCGACGGATTGCAACCATTGGAAAGTAACATATATCAAGTTGAATTTGATCCTGGAAGAAGAGAATTAGTTTCAACTTGTGAAAAAATAAAAGTCCTTCACAAGATCATAATAAACTTACATTAAAACTAGTGTCTTAAGATTCAGGAGAAATCTTCTCGAAGAAGGAGGGTATGATGTGAATTGCATATGGGTCAAATGGAGGATGACTAATGCACCATGTTGATGCAATTTCTTCTATTTAAATAAGGGCCCAATGCTTTGTAAAATTAGATGACCAAATTGTGTTTGTGCTTAACCAATTAATGGGCTTTAGTTTTGCTTTATCTTCAAGTTGAAATAAGGGTCCATATGCCAACTTAAGAACCAACCTTTGGAAGATCAAGAGGACCTTTGCTCAAAGTTTGTGGATGACTTTTGGTAGCCTTAAATTCGGTTACAATCAACCATTAAGTAGCGGATCGTTATTAGCTTGAGTGGATGATTAATTAATAGCTTTAAGCGGGATTATATTGAAATTTATGTGTCTTTTGTAATTCTGATGGTTAAAGATCCTATATAAGTTGAACCATTTTCATCAATGAAGTCAAGCTGAGTTTTATTCAGAAAATAAACGAGTTTTATCTCATCTATCTTAGTGAGAGTGATTCTCTTATGTTCTTAAGTGATTCAAGAATCCATGAGTTTAATCAAAGGTCCTTTATCCCTTTCTGTGTTTCAACTCTTAGGTTTATCTTCCATTCTTGGAAGTGTGATCTAGATCAATTTCCATTCCATCTTCTTTTATGTTTCCAATTTCTCGTTTTAAATAATTTCTCAAATTTCTACGCATTCCAACAATGATAGATCAATCAAACGAATCGAACCCTGTGGATTCACATCATTTGGTATTCAGAGCCTGGCTATCTAGATTTGGAATAGTAAAGCAAGTTTATTATACAAAGTGTTTAATCGAAGGTCATCCATGTTTAGTTGCATTCGATTACGGAAGCGAAAACAATGTTGTGAGCCAAAGATTGGTGGAGAAACTCTAGTTACCAGCAACCTTTAATCTGGATCAAGCATGCATCAAATTCAGTACATGGCAATGCGTGAAAGAAGTATTATGTGATATTGCTCCCATGGACTCTTGTCATCTTCTTTTGGGATGGGCATGACTTCATTTTAAAACACTCCATCTTGATGAACGTTCCCTTTATTTGAGGCATGAGGGACATCAAAAGAAATAAAAATTTATGACACCAAGACAAGTCAGTAAGGATCAACGTAGGCTGAAGGAGAAAATAGAAAAAGAAAGATTAGAAAAAGAAGTAATATAAACTGCAGAAGGAAGGGAAAATAAGGAAAAACAAATGGAACTAGAGAAATTTTATTCGTCAATGTTTTTTTCTTCTACAGTTTGTGATGTCATTTTACAGGAACAAAAGGATAAGCATGTGAATGAAACACACCAACTTCCATGTTTAAAAAGGAAGCTTGTTCACAGTGCTTTATTATGGATTTGGTCCGTCGATGAGAAGCAAATTCGTCAAACACAATGCATGGAATTATTTATTGTTACATATCAAGGTGGGGTACTGTTGCCAAGAAATGTTATCGACGGATTGCAACCAATGGAAAGTAACAAATATCAAGTTGAATTTGATCCTGGAAGAAGAGAATTAGTTTCAACTTGTGAAAAAATAAAAGTCCTTCACAAGATCATAATAAACTTACATTAAAACTAGTGTCTTAGGATTCGGGAGAAATCTTCTCGAAGAAGGAGGGTATGATGCGAATTGCGTATGGGTCAAATGCAGGATGACGAATGCGCCGTGTTGATGGAGTTTCT
The DNA here is from genome assembly GCF_037176805.1 of Vigna unguiculata. NCBI lineage: Eukaryota > Viridiplantae > Streptophyta > Magnoliopsida > Fabales > Fabaceae > Vigna > Vigna unguiculata. The sequence goes on along the minus strand of NC_140793.1, from coordinate 11,958,989 downwards.
TTTATTTAAATAAGGGCCCAATGCCTTGTACAATTGGCTGACCAAATTGTGTTTTTGCTTAACCAATTAATGTGCTTTAGTTTTGCTTTATCTTCAAGTTGAAATAAGGGTCCATATCCCAACTTAAGAACCAACCTTTGGAAGATCAAGAGGACCTTTGCTCAAAGTTTGTGGATGACTTTTGGTAGCCTTAAATTCAGTTACAATCAACCATTAAATAGCGGATCGTTATTAGCTTGAGTGGATCATTAATTAGTAGCTCTAAGCGGGATGATATTGAAATTTATGTGTCTTTTGTAATTGTGATGGTTAAAGCTCCTATATAAGTTGAACCATTTTCATCAATGAAGGCAAGTTGAGGTTTATTCAGAAAATAAACGAGTTTTATCTCATTTATCTTAGTGAGAGTGATTCTCCTAAGTTTTTGAGTGATTCAAGAATCCATGAGTTTAATCAAAGGTCCTTTATCCCTTTGTGTGTTTCAACTCTTAGGATTATCTTCCATTCTTGGAAGTGTGATGTCTATCAATTTCCGTTCCATCTTCTTTTATGTTTCCATTTTCTCGTTTTATATAATTTCTCAAATTTCTTTCTTGTTAGCATTCCAACAATGATAGATCAGTCAAACCAATCGAACCCTGTGGATTCACATCATTTGCTATTCAGAGCCTGGCTATCTAGATTTGGAATAGGAAAGGAAGTTTATTATACAAATTGTTTAACCGAAGGCCATTCATGTTTAGTTGCATTCGATTACGGAAGTGAAAACAATGTTGTGAGCCAAAGATTGGTGGAGAAACTCCAGTTACCAGCAACCTTTCTTTTGGATCAAGCATGGATGACATTCAGTACATGGCAATGTGTGAAAGAAGTATTATGTGATATTGCTCCCGTGGACTCTTGTCATCTTCTTTTGGGATGGGCATGGCTTCGTTTTAAAACACTCCATCTTCATGAACGTTCCCTTTATTTGAGGCATGAGGGACATCAAATGAAGTATAAATTTATGACACCAAGACAAGTCAATAAGGATCAACGTAGGTTGAAGGAGAAAACAGAAAAAGAAGTAATATAAACTGCAGATGGAAGGGAAAATAAAGAAAAAGAAATGGAACTAGAGAAAGTTTATTCGTCAATGTTTTTTCATCTATAGTTTGTGATGTCATTTTACAGGAACAAAAGGAAAAGCATGTGAATGAAACACGCCAACTTCCATGTTTAAAAAGGAAGCTTGTTCATAGTGCTTTATTATGCATTTGGTTCGTCGAAAAGAAGCAAATTCGTCAAACACAATACATGGAATTATTTATTGTTACATATCAAGGTGGGGTAGTGTTGCCAAGAAATGTTATCGACGGATTGCAACCATTGGAAAGTAACATATATCAAGTTGAATTTGATCCCAGAAGAAGAGAATTAGTTTCAACTTGTGAAAAAATAAAAGTCCTTCGCAAGATCATAATAAACTTGCGTTAAAACTAGTGGCTTAAGATTTGGAGGATGACTAATGCGCCATGTTGATGCAGTTTCTTTTATTTAAATAAGGGCCCAATGCTTTGTAAAATTAGTTGACCAAATTATGTTTGTGCTTAACCAATTAATGGTTTTAGTTTTGCTTTATGTTTAAGTTGAAATAAGGGTCCATATGCCAACTTAAGAACCAACCTCTGGAAGATCAAAAGGACCTTTGGTCAAAGTTTGTGGATGACTTTTGGTAGCCTTAAATTCAGTTAGAATCAATCATTAAGTAGTGGATCGTTATGAGCTTGAGTGGATCATTAATGAATAGCTTTAAGCGGGTTGATATTGAAATTTATGTGTCTTCTGTAATTCTGATGGTTAAAGCTCCCATAAAATTTGAACCATTTTCATCAATGAAGGCAAGCTGAGTTTTATTCAGAAAATAAATGATTTTATCTCATCTATCTTAGTGAGAGTGGTTCTCCTAGGTTCTTGAGTGATTCAAGAATCCATGAGTTTAATCAAAGGTCCTTTATCCCTTTGTGTGTTTCAACTCTTAGGCTTATCTTCCATTCTTGGAAGTGTGATGTCTATCAATTTCCATTCCATATTCTCATTTTAAATAATTTCTCAAATATCTTGCTTGTTAGCTTTGCAACAATGATAGATCAGTCAAACAAATCGAACCCTGTGGATTCACATCATTTGGTACTCAAATCCTGGCTATCTAGATTTGGAATAGGAAAAGAAGTTTATTATACAAAGTGTTTAACCGAAGGCCAGCCATGTTTAGTTGCATTCGATTACGGAAGCGAAAATAATTTTGTAAACCAAAGATTGGTGGAGAAACCCCAATTACCAGCAACCTTTCATCTGGATCAAGCATGGATGAAACTTAATACATGTCAATGTGTGAAATAAGTACTATGTGATATTGCTCCCATGGACTCTTGTCATCTTCTTTTGGGATGGGCATGGCTTCGTTTTAAAACACTACATCTTGATGAACGTTCGCTTTATTTGAGGCATGAGGTACATCAAAAGAAGTAGAAATTTATGACACCAAGACAAGTCAGTAAGGTTCAACGTAGGCTGAAGGAGAAAACAAAAAAAGAAAGAATAGAAAAAGAAGTAATATAAACTGCTGAAGGAATGAAAAATAAAGAAAAAGAAATGGAACTAGAGAAAATTTATTTGTCAATGTTTTTTCCTCTACAGTTTGTGATGTCATTTTACAGGAACAAAAGGATAAGCATGTGAAGGAAACACACCAACTTCCATGTGTAAAAAGGAAACTTGTTCATAGTGGTTTATTATGCATTTGGTCCGTCGATAAGAAGCAAATTCGTCAAACACAATGCATGGAATTATTTATTGTTACATATCAAGGTGGGGTAGTGTTGCCAAGAAATGTTATCGACGGATTGCAACCATTGGAAAGTAACAAATATAAAGTTAAATTTGATCCTGGAAGAAGAGAATTAGTTTCAACTTGTGAAATAATTAAAGTCCTTCACAAGATCATAATAAACTTACATTAAAACTAGTGTCTTAATGATGAAGGATTATCTTGTTCCTTTTTAAGATGATTGAATATGGTGTGAGTTGATTAAGAAAGCTAAGTGAAATCCCCACTGGACATTAAGATAGCAAACTATCTAGATGTGAAGGTTCCTTTGACAAAGCTCAAGAGAAGAAGATGATGGATTGATTCAAAACAAAAAGGAAATGGAAAGCACATAAACCATAGAAAACCAAGAACAATTAAAGGAAGAAGAAAACATAAAATGGAAAGGAAAGAAATGATAAAAATGTGAGAAGCACGCCACTACAAGGCTAGGCTAGAAGCCATGGCAACCTTGAAGATGAGTGGATGTGTGCCGCCACTTGCTATGCAAGATAAGGCTTAAAAGTATTCACTCCTAAGGGAGGAAACTCTCACAAATGGTTGAGACACAAGAGTGTTTTTACTTCAAAATGTTCAACCCTTTTACATGTCTAGGAGCACCCCTTATATAGAAGAGTTTAGGGGCCTCTAAGCAAATAAAAGATACCTAAGGATGTCTCTACAAAAACCTAACCCTAGCTTCTAGAAACTAGGTCAAATAAGGTTACAAAAATGAGAGACAAAAGAGCTAACTATGGTGTGTGCAAGGCTAATTTCGTTCTAGCACAAAAGGAGACAAAGAATGTGTCTCATATGTCTCCAAAAAGTGGCCAAAGTGTGCTAAAAACAAAGGAGACCAAAGGTACATAGGTACACTTGCTTCATGCCTTTTACTTTATGCTTTATGCCTTTGCTTTACTCTCTCCTCCACATCATTTATGCTCCCCAATCACCATGCGCCACCTAGCATTGCTTTCTTACTCCTAATTAACCTACAAAGCAAATAAACATAGATTAGCATGTTGGCTTAAGTCAAGTCAACTATAGTGAACAAGTCAAACCTAGTCAAAGGTCAACAAGTCAACTAAAGTTGATTCAACTAAGTCAACTTAGGGAATCAAAAATAACATACACAAATGAAAGGGATGAAGGATTAATGCACTTCCTTTTTAAACATGCTTAGTCTTCTTAAGCATGTGCCTTCATCCTTGGTTGGGGTCAATCCTTCATCATCCTCCCCTTCTTGGAGAGAATTTGACCACAAATTCTTTAAGCCTTTGTAGATGGAGCTTGACTTGATTTGGGGGAGGTTTTGCGCCTCCCTTTTATGAGCTCTTGTTCCATCTTTTCTAAGGGTACTACCCCTAGCTTTGGTTAGGCCATCCCTCTTTTCTAGACCACTCTTCTTCTCATGCTTGCGCATTGGGTCTTCCTTTTGAGCCTTGCAAGAGAAGAAAGAATGGTGATGTCCATCTTGCTTTGAAAATATTTTTTTAGAGGCAAGTAACACTTTGGAGGTAACTTGCTCTTTTTCTTTTTCATCTTTTCTCTTATCTTTCACTTTATTTTGGTCCTCATTTGCTTGATTGGGTGATAGAGGTAGGATTGTGAACTTCTTGCCTTGGAAGGAGAAAGCATAGGTGTTAGCATGGCCATCATAAAAGACTTTTCTATCAAATTGCCATGGCCTACCTAACAAAATATGAGTTTCTTCCATAGGCACAACATCACATAACACCTCATCTTTAAAATTTCCAATTGAAAAGTTAATGAGGACTTGTTGATGGGCTTTAGTTTTGCTTTATCTTTAAGTTGAAATAAGGGTCCATATGCCAACTTAAGAACCAACCTTTGGAAGATCAAGAGGACCTTTGCTCAAAGTTTGTCATGACTTTTGGTATTCTTAAATTCAGTTACAATCAACCATTAAGTAGCGGATCATTATTAGCTTGAGTGGACCATTAATTAATAGCTTTAAGCGGGTTGATATTGAACTTTACGTGTCTTTTGTAATTCTGATGGTTAAAGCTCCTAGATAAGTTGAACCCTTTTTATTCATCAATGAAGGCAAGCTGAGTTTTATTTAGAAAATAAACTAGTTTTATCTCATCTATCTTAGTGAGAGTGATTCTCCTAAGTTCTTGAGTGATTCAAGAATCCATGAGTTTAATCAAAGGTCCTTTATCCTTTTGTGTGTGTCAACTCTTAGGCTTATCTTCCATTCTTCGAAGTGTGATGTCTATCAATTTTCGTTCTATCTTCTTTTATGTTTCCATTTACTCGTTTTAAATAATTTCTCAAATTACTTGCTTGTTAGTATTCCAACAATGATAGATCTGTCAAACAAATCGAACCTTGTGCATTCACATCATTTGGTATTCAGAGGCTGGCTATCTAGATTTGGAATAGGAAAGGAAGTTTATTATACAAAGTGTTTAACCGAAGGCCATCCATGTTTAATTGCATTCGATTACGGAAGCGAAAACAATGTTGTGAGCCAAAGATTGGTGGATAAACTCCAGTTACCAGCAACCTTTCATCTGGATCAAGCATAGATCAAATTTAGTACATGGCAATGTGTGAAAGAAGTATTATGTGATATGGCTCCCATGGACTCTTGTCATCTTCTTTTGGGATGGGCATGGCTTCGTTTGAAAACACTACCTCTTGATGAACGTTCCCTTTATTTGAGGCATGAGGTACATCAAAACAAGTAGAAATTTATGACACCAAGACAAGTCAGTAAGGTTCAACGTAGGCAGAAGGAGAAAACAGAAAGAGAAAGAATAGAAAAAGAAGTAATATAAATTGCAGAAGGAAGGGAAAATAAAGAAAATGAAATGGAACTAGAGAAAGTTTATTCGTCAATGTTTTTTCTTCTACAGTTTGTGATGTCATTTTACAGGAACAAAAGGATAAGCATGTGAAGGAAACACACCAACTTCCATGTTTAAAAATGAAGCTTGTTCATAGTGCTTTATTATGCATTTGGTTCGTCGATAAGAAGCAAATTCATCAAACACAATGCATGGAATTATTTATTGTTACATATCAAGGTGGGGTACTGTTGCCAAGAAATGTTATCGACGAATTGCAACCATTGGAATGTAACAAATATCAAGTTGAATTTGATCCTGGAAGAAGAGAATTAGTTTCAACTTGTGAAAAAATAAAAGTCCTTCACAAGATCATCATAAACTTATATTAAAACTAGTGTCTTAAGATTCGGGACAAATCTTGTCGAAGAAGGAGGGTATGATGTGAATTGCATATGGGTCAAATGGAGGATGACTAATGCGCCGTGTTGATGCAGTTTCTTTTATTTAAATAAGGTCCCAATGTATTGTAAAATTGGCTGACCAAATTGTGTTTGTGCTTTACCAATTAATGGGCTTTAGTTTTGCTTTATCTTCAACTTGAAATAAGCGTCCATATGACAACTTAAGAACCAACCTTTGGAAGATCAACAGGACCTTTGCTCAAAGTTTGTCGAAGACATTTGGTATTCGTAAATTCAGTTACAATCAACCATTAAGTAGCAGATCGTTATTAGCTTGAGTGGATCATTAATTAATAGCTTTAAGTGGGTTGATATTGAACTTTATGTGTCTTTTGTAATTCTGATGGTTAAAGCTCCTAGATATGTTGAACCATTTTCATCAATGAAGGCAAGCTGAGTTTTATTCAGAAGATAAACTAGTTTTATCTCATCTATCTTAGTGAGAGTAATTCTCCTAAGTTCTTGAGTGATTCAAGATTCCATGAGTTTAATCAAAGGTCCTTTATCCCTTTGTGTGTTTCAACTCTCAGGCTTATCTTCCATTCTTGGAAGTGTGATGATCAATTTCCGTTCTATCTTCTTTTATGTTTCCATTTTCTTGTTTTAAATAATTTCTCAAATATCTTGCTTTTTAGAATTCCAACAATGATAGATCAGTCAAACGAATCGAACCCTGTGGATTCACATCATTTGGTACTCAGATCCTGGCTATCTAGATTTGGAATAGGAAAAGAAGTTTATTATACAAAGTGTTTAACCGAAGGCCATCCATATTTAGTTGCATTCGATTACGGAACCGAAAATAATGTTGTGAACCAAAGATTGGTGGAGAAACTCCAGTTACCAGCAACCTTTCATCTGGATCAAGCATGGATCAAATTTAGTACATGGCAATGTGTGAAATAAGTACTATGTGATATTGCTCCCATGGACTCTTGTCATCTTCTTTTGGGATGGGCATGGCTTCGTTTTAAAACACTACATCTTGATGAACGTTCGCTTTATTTGAGGCATGAGGTACATCAAAAGAAGTAGAAATTTATGACACCAAGACAAGTCAGTAAGGTTCAACGTAGGCTGATGGAGAAAACAGAAAAAGAAAGAATAGAAAAAGAAGTAATATAAACTGCAGAAGGAATGGAAAATAAAGAAAAAGAAATGGAACTAGAGAAAATTTATTTCCCAACGTTTTTTCTTCTATAGTTTGTGATGTCATTTTACAGGAACAAAAGGATAAGCATGTGAAGGAAACACACCAACTTCCATGTGTAAAAAGGAAGCTTGTTCATAGTGCTTTATTATGGATTTGGTCCGTCGATAAAAAGCAAAATCGTCAAACACAATGCATGGAATTATTTATTGTTACATATCAAGCTGGCGTAGTGTTGCCAAGAAATGTTATCGACGGATTGCAACGATTGGAAAGTAACAAATATCAAGTTAAATTTGATCCTGGAAGAAGAGAATTAGTTTCAACTTGTGAAAAAATAAAAGTCCTTCACAAGATCATAATAAACTTACATTAAAACTAGTGTCTTAAGATTCGGGACAAATCTTGTCGAAGAAGGTGGGTATGATGTGAATTGCATATGGGTGAAACGGAGGATGACTAATGCGCCGTGTTGATGCAATTTCTTTTATTTCAATAAGGGCCTAATGCTTTGTAAAATTGGCTGACCAAATTGTGTTTGTGCTGAACCAATTAATGGGCTTTAGTTTTGCTTTATCTTTAAGTTGAGATAAGGGTCCATATGCCAACTTAAGAACCAACCTTTCGAAGATCAAGAGGACCTTTGCTCAAAATTTGTCATGACTTTTGGTATTCTGAAATTCAGTTACAATCAACCATTAAGTAGCGGATCGTTATTAGCTTGAGTGGATCATTAATTAATAGCTTTAAGCGGGTTGATATTGAACTTTATGTGGCTTTTGTAATTCTGATGGTTAAAGCTCCTAGATAAGTTGAACCATTTTCATCAATGAAGGCAAGCTGAGTTTTATTCAGAAGATAAACTAGTTTTATCTCATCTATCTTAGTGAGAGTAATTCTCCTAAGTTCTTGAGTGATTCAAGATTCCATGAGTTTAATCAAAGGTCCTTTATCCCTTTGTGTGTTTCAACTCTCAGGCTTATCTTCCATTCTTGGAAGTGTGATGATCAATTTCCGTTCTATCTTCTTTTATGTTTCCATTTTCTTGTTTTAAATAATTTCTCAAATTTCTTGCTTTTTAGTATTCCAACAATGATAGATCAGTCAAACAAATCGAACCGTGTGGATTCACATCATCTAGTATTCAGAGGCTGGCTATCTAGATTTGGAATAGGAAAGGAAGTTTATTATACAAAGTGTTTAACCGAAGGCCATCCATGTTTAGTTGCATTCGATTACGGAAGCGAAAACAATGTTGTGAGCCAAAGATTGGTGGAGAAACTCCAGTTACCAGCAACCTTTCATCTGGATCAAGCATGGATCAAATTCAGTACATGGCAATGTGTGAAAGATGTATTATGTGATATTGCTCCCATGGACTCTTATCATCTTCTTTTGGGATGGGCATGGCTACGTTTTAAAACACTCCATCTTCATGAACGTTCCCTTTATTTGAGGCATGAGGAACATCAAATGAAGTATAAATTTATGACACCAAGACAAGTCAATAAGGATCAACGTAGGCTGAAGGAGAAAACAGAAAAAGAAAGAATAGAAAAAGTTTATTCGTCAATGTTTTTTCTTCTACAGTTTATGATATCATTTTGCAGGAACAAAAGGATAAACATGTGAATGAAATACACCAACTTCCATGTTTAAAAAGGAAGCTTGTTCATAGTGCTTTATCATGCATTTGGTCCGTCGATAAGAAGCAGATTCGTCAAACACAATGTATGGAATTATATATCAAGGTGGGGTACTGTTGCCAAGAAATGTTATCGACGGATTGCAACCATTGGAAAGTAACAAATATCAAGTTGAATTTGATCCTGGAGGAAGAGAATTAGTTTCAATTTGTTAAAAAATAAAAGTCGTTCATAAGATCATTATAAACTTACATTAAAACTAGTGTCTTAAGATTTGGGACAAATCTTCTCGAAGAAGGAGGGTATGATGTAAATTGCATATGGGTCAAATGGAGGATGACTAATGCGTCGTGTTGATGCAGTTTCTTTTATTTAAATAAGGGCCCAATGCTTTGTAAAATTGGCTGACCAAATTGTGTTTGTGGTTAACTAATTAATGGGCTTTAGTTTTGCTCTATCTTCAAGCTGAAATAAGGGTCCGTATGCTAACTTAAGAACCAACCTTTGGAAGATCAAAAGGACCTTTGGTCAAAGTTTGTGGATGACTTTTGGTAGCCTTAAATTCAGTTATAATCAACCATTAAGTAGCGGATCTTTATTAGCTTGAGTGGATCATCAATTAATAGCTTTAAGCGGGTTGATATTGAAATTTATGTGTCTTTTGTAATTCTGATGGTTAAAGCTCCCATATAAGTTGAACCATTTTCATCAATGAAGGCAGGCTGAGTTTTATTCAGAAAATAAACGAGTTTTATCTCATCTATATTAGTTAGAGTGGTTCTCCAAGGATCTTGAGTGATTCATGAATCCATGAGTTTAACCAAAGGTCCTTTATCCCTTTGTGTGTTTCAACTCTTAGGCTTATCTTCCATTCTTGGAAGTGTGATGTCTATCAATTTCCGTTCCATCTTCTCATTTTAAATAATTTCTCAAATATCTTGCTTGTTAGCCTTCCAACAATGATAGATCAGTCAAACAAATCGAACCCTGTGGATTCACATCATTTGGTATTCAGAGGCTAGCTATCTAGATTTGGAATAGGAAAGGAAGTTTATAATACAAAGTGTTTAACCGAAGGCCATCCATGTTTAGTTACATTCGATTACGGAAGCAAAAATAATGTTGTGAGCCCAAGATTGGTGGTGAAACTCCAGTTACCAGCAACCTTTCATCTAGATCTAGCATGGATCAAATTCAGTACATGGCAATGTGTGAAAGAAGTATTATGTGATATTGCTCCCATGGACTCTTATCATCTTCTTTTGGGATGGGCATGACTTCGTTTTAAAACACTCCATCTTCATGAACGTTCCCTTTATTTGAGGCATGAGGGACATCAAATGAAGTATAAATTTATGACACCAAGACAAGTCAATAAGGATCAACGTAGGCTGAAGGAGAAAACAGAAAAAGAAAGAATAGAAAAAGAAGTAATATAAACTGCAGAAGGAAGGGAAAATAAAGAAAGAGAAATGGAACTAGAGAAAGTTTATTCGTCAATGTTTTTTCTTCTACAGTTTGTGATGTCATTTTACAGGAACAAAAGGACAAGCCTGTGAATGAAACACACCAACTTCCATGTTTAAAAAGGAAGCTTGTTCATAGTGCTTTATTATGCATTTGGTCCGTCGATAAGAAGCAAATTCGTCAAACACAATACATGGAATTATTTATTGTTACATATCAAGGTGGGGTAGTGTTGCCAAGAAAAGTTATCGATGGATTGCAACGATTGGAAAGTAACAAATATCAAGTTGAATTTGATTCTGGAAGAAGAGAATTAGTTTCAACTTGTGAAAAAATAAAAGTCCTTCACAAGATCATAATAAACTAACATTAGAACTAGTGTCTTAAGATTTGGGACAAATCTTGTCGAAGAAGGAGGGTATGATGTGAATTGCATATGGGTCAAATGGAGGATGACTAATGCGCCGTCTTGATGCAGTTTCTTTTATTTAAATAAGGGCCCAATGCTTTGTAAAATTGGGTAACAAATTGTGTTTGTGATTAACCAATTAATGGGCTTTAGTTTTGCTTTATCTTCAAGTTGAAATAAGGGTCCGTATGCCAACTCAAGAACCAACCTTCGGAAGATCAAGAGGACCTTTGGTCAAAGTTTGTGGATGACTTGTGATTGCCTTAAATTCAGTTACAATCAACCATTAAGTAGCGGATCGTTATTAGCTTGAGTGGATCATCAATTAATAGCTTTAAGCGGGTTGATATTGAAATTTATGTGTCTTTTGTAATTCTGATGGTTAAAGCACCAATATAAGTTGAACCATTTTCATCAATGAAGGCAAGCTGAGTTTTATTCAGAAAATAAACGAGTTTTATCTCATCTATCTTAGTGAGAGTGGTTCTCCTAGGTTCTTGAGTGATTCAAGAATCCATGAGTTTAATCAAAGGTCTTTATCCCTTTGTGTGTTTCAATTCTTAGGCTTATCTTCCAGTCTTAGAAGTGTGATGTCTATGAATTTCTGTTCCATATTCTCATTTTAAATAATTTGTCAAATATGTTGCTTGTTAGCATTCCAACAATGATAGATCAGTCAAACAAATCGAACCATGTGGATTCACATCATTTGGTATTCAGAGGCTGGCTATCTAGATTTGGAATAGGAAAGGAAGTTTATTATACAAAGTGTTTAACCGAAGGCCATCCATGTTTAGTTGCATTCGATTACGGAAGCGAAAATAATGTTGTGAGCCAAAGATTGGTGGAGAAACTCCAGTTACCAGCAACCTTTCATCTGGATCAAGCATGGATCAAATTCAGTACATGGCAATGTGTGAAAGAAGTATTATGTGATATTGCTCCCATGGACTCTTATCATCTTCTTTTGGGATGGGCATGGCTGTGTTTTAAAACACTCCATCTTCATGAACGTTCCCTTTATTTGAGGCATGAGGGAAATCAAGTGAAGTATAAATTTATGACACCAAGACAAGTCAATAAGGATCAACGTAGGCTGAAGGAGAAAACAGAAAAAGAAAGAATAGAAAAAGAAGTAATATAAACTGCAGAAGGAAGGGAAAATAAAGAAAAAGAAATGGAACTAGAGAAAGTTTATTCGTCAATGTTTTTTCTTCTACAGTTTGTGATGTCATTTTACAGGAACAAAAGGATAAGCATGTGAATGAAACACACCAACTTCCATGTTTAAAAAGGAAGCTTGTTCATAGTGCTTTATTATGCATTTGGTCCGTCGATAAGAAGCAAATTCGTCAAACACAATGCATGGAATTATTTATTGTTAGATATCAAGGTGGGGTATTGTTGCCAAGAAATGTTATCTACGGATTGCAACAATTGGAAAGTAACAAATATCATGTTGAATTTGATCCTGGAAGAAGAGAATTAGTTTCAACTTGTGAAAAAATAAAAGTCCTTCACAAGATCATAATAAACTTACATTAGAACTAGTGTCTTAAGATTTGGGACAAATCTTGTCGAAGAAGGAGGGTATGATGTGAATTGCATATGGGTCAAATGGAGGATGACTAATGCGCCGTGTTGATGCAGTTTCTTTTATTTAAATAAGGGCCCAATGCTTTGTAAAATTGGCTAAGAAATTGTGTTTGTGATTAACCAATTAATGGGCTTTAGTTTTTCTTTATCTTCAAGTTGAAATAAGGGTCCGTATGCCAACTCAAGAACCAACCTTCGAAAGATCAAGAGGACCTTTGGTCAAAGTTTGTGGATGACTTGTGATTGCCTTAAATTCAGTTACAATCAACCATTAAGTAGCGGATCGTTATTAGCTTGAGTGGATCATCAATTAATAGCTTTAAGCGGGTTGATATTGAAATTTATGTGTCTTTTGTAATTCTGATGGTGAAAGCTCCCATATAAGTTGAACCATTTTCATCAATGAAGGCAAGCTGAGTTTTATTCATAAAATAAACGAGTTTTATCTCATCTATCTTAGTGAGAGTGGTTCTCCTAGGTTCTTGAGTGATTCAAGAATCCATGAGTTTAATCAAAGGTCCTTTATCCCCTTGTGTGTTTCAACTCTTAGGCTTATCTTCCATTCTTGGAAGTGTGATGTCTATCAATTTCCGTTCCATATTCTCATTTTAAATAATTTCTCAAATATCTTGCTTGTTAGCATTCCAACAATGATAGATCAGTCAAACAAATCGAACCCTGTGGATTCACATCATTTGGTATTCAAAGGCTGGCTATCTAGATTTGGAATAGGAAAGGAAGTTTATTATACAAAGTGTTTAACCGAAGGCCATCCATGTTTAGTTGCATTCAATTACGGAAACGAAAATAATGTTGTGAGCTAAAGATTGGTGGAGAAACTCCAGTTACCAGCAACCTTTCATCTGGATCTAGCATGGATCAAATTCAGTACATGGCAATGTGTGAAAGAAGTATTATGTGATATTGCTCCCATGGACTCTTATCATCTTCTTTTGAGATGGGCATGGCTTCGTGATGAAGGATTATGTTGTTTCCTTTTAGAGTTATGAATATGGTGAAGTTGTTTAAGAAAGCTAAGTGAAATCCCCACTGGACATTAAGATAGCAAGTTATCTAGATGTGAAGGTTCCTTTCCAAGGATCTAGAGAGGAGGAGAATGGATTGATGGGGAGTAAGAAATCAAAAGAAAAAACATATAATAGAAACAATATAAACCAAGAAGAGTAAAGAAACATAAAATGAAAAGCAAGGGAAATGGAAGGAATGGAGGATTCACGCCACTACAAGGATAGACTAGAAGAAGCCATGGCAACCTTGAAGATGAGTGGTATATGCCGCCACTTGCCAAGGCAAGATAAGGCTTGAAAGAACTCCACTCCCTAAGGAGGAATGCTCTCACAAAAGGTTGAAACACAAAGTGTATAATTTCTCCAAAATGTTCAACCTTTTTACATGTCTAAGAGCACCCCTTATATAGAAGAGTTTAGGGGTCTCTAAGCAAATAAAAGATACCTAAGGATGTCTCTACAAAAACCTAACCCTAGCTTCTAGAAACTAGGTCAAATAAGGTTACAAAAATGAGAGACAAAAGAGCTAACTATGGTGTGTGCAAGGCTAATTTCGTTCTAGCACAAAAGGAGACAAAGAATGTCTCTCATATGTCTCCAAAAAGTGGTCAAAGTGTGCTAAAAACAAAGGAGACCAAAGGTACATAGGTACACTTGCTTCATGCCTTTTACTTTATGCTTTATGCCTTTGCTTTACTCTCTCCTCCACATCATTTATGCTCCCCAATCACCATGCGCCATCTAGCGTTGCTTTCTTACTCCTAATTAACCTACAAAGCAAATAAACATAGATTAACATGTTGGCTTAAGTCAAGTCAACTATAGTCAACAAGTCAAACCTAGTCAAAGGTCAACAAGTCAACTAAAGTTGATTCAACTAAGTCAACTTAGGGAATAAAAAATAACAAACATAAATGAAAGGGATGAAGGATTAGTGAACTTCCTTTCTAAACATGCTTAGTCTTCTTAAGCATGTGTCTTCATCCTTGGTTGGGGTCAATCCTTCATCACTCATGTCTCCAAAATGTGGTCAATGTGTGCTAAAAACAAAAGAGACCAAAGGTACATAGGTACACTTGTTTTATGCCTTTTACTTTATGCTTTATGCCTTTGCTTTACTCTCTCCTCCACATCATTTATGCTCCCCAATCACCATGCGCCACCTAGCATTGCTTTCTTACTCCTAATTAACCTACAAAGCAAATAAACATAGATTAGCATGTTGGCTTCAGTCAAGTCAATTGTAGTCAACAAGTCAAACCTAGTCAAAGGTCAACAAGTCAACTAAAGTTGAATCAACTAAGTCAACTTTGGGAATCAAAAATAACAAACACAAATGAAAGGGATGAAGGATTAGTGAACTTCCTTTCTAAACATGCTTAGTCTTCTTAAGCATGTGCCTCCATCCTTGGTTGGGGTCAATCCTTCATCATCCTCCTCTTCTTGGAGAGAATTTGACCACAAATTCTTTAAGCCTTTGTAGATGGAGCTTGACTTGATTTGAGGAAGGATTTGTGCCTCCCTTTTATGAGCTCTTGTTCCATCCTTTCTAAGGGTATTACCCCTAGCTTTGGTTAGGCCATCTTTATTTTCTATACTACTCTTCCTTTCTTTCGTGTGCTTTGGGCCTTCCTTTTTGGCTTGGGAAGGGAAGGAAGGGTGATGCACATCTTGCTTTGGAAAATTTTTTTTGTAAGCAAGTAACACCTTGGTGAAAGCTTGCCCCTTTTGTTTTTCTTCTTTATCTTTTCTTATTATATTTCTATCCTTATTAACTTCTTGAGGTGATAGAGGTAGTAAAGTTGTCTTTTTCCCATTTTTGAAGAAAATATATTGGTTGGTATGGCCATCATGTAATGTTTGTTTATCAAATTGCCATGGCCTACCTAGTAAGATATGTGTGACTTCCATGGGAACAACATCACATAGCACCTCATCTTTGTAGCTTCCTATAGAGAAGTTAATTAGGACTTGTTTATTGACATCTATTTCTCCCTCTTTACTTATCCAAGCAAGCTTGTAGGGCTTAGCATGAGGAATGGTCTCTAAGCTAAGCTTTTCCACCAACCTTGTGCTAGCTACGCTGGTATTACTTCCTCCATCAATAATTAGAGAGCAAACCCATTTGTTAATTTTGCATCTAGATTGAAAAATGTTTTCTCTTTGAATTGGCTCAAGCTCACTTTGATCTTGACCTATCATGCGCCTTAATAACATAGGGTCTTTCTCATAAATTTTAGTTTTACTAGAGGAAGAAGATTCTTTTGAAAGAGAATGGGGAGATGAGTGTTCACTTTCAACATCATTACTCTTCTTTAAGATCATGGTCCTTTTGGTTGGGCAATTTAAAACAATGTGATTATAACCCAAACATTTAAAACATTTAATGGAACTTGATCTTTGAGAAGTGGAATGGTGAATGTGGTCACTTGGTGACTTACTTTTACTTGGTGGTTTTTTATGAGAGTTAGAAGGGAACTTATCATGTTTCTTTTTATCCTTTCCCTTCCATGAGTGACTAAAGTAGTGGTTGGGTGAGTAACTCTTCCTTGCCCTTCTTTTTCTTTTCAATTGAATTTCAATCCCAAGGGCAAGTGTGAAAACATTTTCAAGAGTGGAGTACTCATACAACTCTACTTGGTCTTGTATGTCTCTCCTAAGACCACTCACAAATCTTTTTATTTTCTTTGTTAGTCTCTTTTATTTCAACCCTACGCATTTGAGATAGTAATTCTTTAAAGTACTCACTCACACTCATAGAACCTTGGTGAAGCCTTTGGAGCTTCAAAAGAAGTTCCTTCCTATAGGAGGGAGGAACAAATCTAGCGCGCATAAGAGTTTTAATGTGCATCCAAGAAGCCGCGGGTGGCCCTTGGTCATAATTCTTACAAACTTTATGCCACCAAGTATTGGCATACTCCAAAAAACCTAAAACTACTAGATCAACTTGTGTTTGATCCTTTACATGATTTTCATTGAAAATTTGATCAACTTTAGCTTCCCAATCATGGAAGACTTTGGGATCACTTCCTCCATAGAACTTAGGAATCTTTGGGGTTTGCTTCTCTTGTGATGGGTTGCACCTAGAATGCCCTCTTTTCCTAGCCTCTCTTTCTTGCTCTTTAGCTTCAAGCCTTTGAATGTGCTCTTGGATTCTTAGGTCACTTTGCTCCTTGTCTTTTCTTAATTGTTCAAAGGCCTCCTTCCTAGACAACTCCAAATCCCGAAGCAATCTCATCAATGTATTGTTTTTGTATAGTGTAGGTGCATTTGATGAACTTTCCATGATTCCTACAACAAAAACACTCAAATCCGAGACAAAATAAATGGATTAGTGGTTAGACAACATGAAAACCGAGACCAAATCCAACCCAAAATGTAACCCAAGTGTTTAGATCACTCTCCCAAAGTAACAAGGCAAGGCTAGCACTCAAAATCCACCAAAGGAGTGAAGCAAACACTTTTAAAAACTTGTTCAAAACCTTTCAAATGCAAGACAAGTGATTCGGCCACAACATCCCAAGAGTTTAAAGAAAAGAAAACTACTAAGACAAAACAAAGAACACCTAGTGGCAAGCAAGAAAAGCACAAAAACAAGGAAAGCTAAACTCTAAAGAAGAAAAGTTTGAGACAAAACTTTTAACAAGACTAAAACAAGAAAAGCACATTTTAAAGACTCTATGGAAAGCACTTGACAAGCATCTTCAAGTCTTAAATCATGCATACACCAAGAAAGATCATAACCAAGTTAAAGCATGGAACTAATTTAGCAATATCACCCACTTCTCAAGCATGAAAAACTAGTAGCATAACACCTAGTGAAAAACACACTTTTAGTTCACCAAGGAGCAAGGTTGCTCTCGGTTTTTAGGCAAAAATTAGTGTAAAATTTTCTTCTTTCCACAACTAGTTTCATAAAATGGTGAGAAAGAGTTTTGGGTGGCTTGGACACTTAGTTCCTAAAGTTTTAGGCCAAAATCAATTTCATGGAGCATACATCAAGCAAGACATAAAGTGAATGCAATATTCAAATACTTGGAAAAACAAGAATAAGAAAACTTCAAGTTAACATATGACATATGACTCAAGCAAAAGTTAGGCACATTTAAAGACTCAACATGACATACACAAAGACACAAACATGTAGCTATCATGCTTTTAAACTCATGGATTTGAGGCTCAAAGAGTAAGCATCAAAAGACATGTTATCCAACCACATTTAGGAGTAAGAAGAGTAACAAAAACAGTAGCCAAAACTGCTCAACATAACCTGAAAAACGTTGATTCGCGGTGATCTCGGCAGCTCTGACCTTTTCTCACTATTTCAATCATAACTCTCTCCACAAAACTCCAAATGCATTGGTTCTTTTTTTGTTAGAAACTAGACTAACAGAGCTTTCTTTTGACATCAAGAACGTAATTTTTGGATCACTGAGCAGGTGCAGTTTAATATTTTAAAATCGTGAACAGTTTCTGCCAGCATTGTTTTTTTTTTGTGCAATGGAAGTGGCTTTGAACCATACAAAGATAGCTACAACAAGACAAGTTAGCACATGAAAAACACCATATTCAAGATAACCTAGGCTCTAGATACCAAATGATGAAGGATTATGTTGTTTCCTTTTAGAGTTATGAATATGGTGAAGTTGTTTAAGAAAGCTAAGTGAAATCCCCACTGGACATTAAGATAGCAAGCTATCTAGATGTGAAGGTTCCTTTCCAAGGTTCTAGAGAGGAGGAGAATGGATTGATGGGGAGTAAGAAATCAAAAGAAAAAACATATAATAGAAACAATATAAACCAAGAAGAGTAAAGAAACATAAAATGAAAAGCAAGGGAAATGGGAGGAATGGAGGATTCACGCCACTACAAGGCTAGGCTAGAAGAAGCCATGACAACCTTGAAGATGAGTGGTATATGCCGCCACTTGCCAAGGCAAGATAAGGCTTGAAAGAACTCCACTCCCTAAGGAGGAATGCTCTCACAAAAGGTTGAAACACAAAGTGTATAATTTCTCCAAAATGTTCAACCCTTTTACATGTCTAGGAGCACCCCTTATATAGAAGAGTTTAGGGGTCTCTAAGCAAATAAAAGATACCTAAGGATGTCTCTACAAAAACCTAACCCTAGCTTCTAGAAACTAGGTCAAATAAGGTTACAAAAATGAGAGACAAAAGAGCCAACTATGGTGTGTGCAAGGCTAATTTCGTTCTAGCACAAAAGGAGACAAAGAATGTCTCTCATATGTCTCCAAAAAGTGGTCAAAGTGTGCTAAAAACAAAGGAGACCAAAGGTACATAGGTACACTTGCTTCACGCCTTTTACTTTATGCTTTATGCCTTTGCTTTACTCTCTCCTCCACATCATTTATGCTCCCCAATCACCATGCGCCACCTAGCATTGCTTTCTTACTCCTAATTAACCTACAAAGCAAAGAAAGATAGATTAGCATGTTGGCTTAAGTCAAGTCAACTATAGTCAACAAGTCAAACCTAGTCAAAGGTCAACAAGTCAACTAAAGTTGATTCAACTAAGTCAACTTAGGGAATCAAAAATAACAAACATAAATGAAAGGGATGAAGGATTAGTGAACTTCCTTTCTAACCATGCTTAGTCTTCTTAAGCATGTGCCTTCATCCTTGGTTGGGATCAATCCTTCATCACTCATATGTCTCCAAAATGTGGTCAAAGTGTGCTAAAAACAAAGGAGACCAAAGGTAACAAAGGATAAGCATGTGAATGAAACACACCAACTTCCATGTTTCAAAAGGAAGCTTGTTCATTGTGCTTTATTATGCATTTGGTCCGTCGATAAGAAGCAAATTCGTCAAACACAATACGTGGAATTATTTATTGTTACATATCAAGGTGGGGTATTGTTGCCAAGAAATGTTATCGATGGATTGCAATCATTGGAAAGTAACAAATATCAAGTTGAATTCGATCCTGGAACAAGAGAATTAGTTTCAACTTGTGAAAAAATAAAAGTCCTTCACAAGATCATAATAAACTTACATTAAAACTAGTGTCTTAAGATTCGGGACAACTAAAAGAATGAGGGTATGATGTGAATTGCATATGGGTCAAATGGAGGATGACTAATGCGCCGTGTTGATGCAGTTTCTTTGATTTAAATAAGGGCCCAATGCTTTGTAAAATTGGCTGACCAAATTGTGTTTTTGCTAAACCAATTAATGGGCTTTAGTTTTGCTTTATTTTCAAGTTGAAATAGGGGTCCGTATGCCAACTTGAGAATCAACCTTTGGTAGATTAACAGGACCTTTGCTGAAAGTTTTTGGATGACTTTTGGTAGCCTTAAATTCAGTTACAATCAACAATTAAGTAGCAGATCGTTATTAGCTTGAGTGGATCATTAAGTAATAGCTTTAAGCGGGATGATATTGATATTTATGTGTCTTTTGTAATTCTGATGGTTAAAGCTCCTATATAAGTTTAACCATTTTCATCAATGAAGGCAAGCTGAGTTTTATTCAAAAAATAAACGAGTTTTATCTCATCTATCTTAGTGAGAGTGATTCTCCTAAGTTCTTGAGTGATTCAAGAATCCATGAGTTTAATCAAAGGTCCTTTATCCCTTTGTGTGTTTCAACTATTAGGCTTATCTTCCATTCTTGGAAGTGTGATGTGTATCAATTTCCGTTCCATCTTCTTTTATGTTTCCATTTTCTCGTTTTAAATAATTTCTCAAAAATGTTGCTTGTTAGCATTCCAACAACGATAGATCAGTCAAACTAATTAAACCCTGTGGATTCACACCATGTGGTATTCAGAGCTTGGCTATCTAGATTTGGAATAGGGAAAGAAGTTTATTATACAAAGTATTCAACCGAACGCCATCCATGTTTAGTTGCATTCGATTACGAAAGCGAAAACAATGTTATGAGCCAAAGATTGGTGGAGAAACTCCAGTTACCAGCAACCTTTCATCTGGATCAAGCATGGATCAAATTCAATACATGGCAATGTGTGAAAGAAGTACTATGTGATATTGCTCCCATGGACTCTTGTCATCTTCTTTTGGGATGACGTTAGATTCGTTTTAAAACACTACATCTTGATGAACGTTCCCTTTATTTGAGGCATGAAGGATATCAAAAGAAGTAGAAATTTATGACACCAAGAAAAGGCAGTAAGGATCAACGTAGGCTGAAGGAGAAAACAGAAAAAGAAAGAATAGAAAAAGAAGTAATATAAACTGCAGAAGGAAGGGAAAATAAGGAAAAAGAAATGGAACTAGAGAAAGTTTATTCGTCAATATTTTTTCTTCTACAGTTTTTGATGTCATTTTGCAGGAACAAAAGGATAACCATGTGAATGAAAGACACCAACTTCCATGTTTAAAAAGGAAGCTTGTTCATAGTGCTTTATTATGCATTTGGTTCGTCGATACGAAGCAAATTCGTCAAACACAATGCATGGAATTATTTATTGTTTCATATCAATGTTGGGTATTGTTGCCAAAAAATGTTTTCGAGGTGGGGTACTGTCGCCAAGAAATGTTATCGACGGATTGCAACCATTGGAAAGTAACAAATATCAAGTTGAATTTGATCCTTGAGGAAGAGAATTAGTTTCAACTAGTTAAAAAATAAAAGTCGTACACAGGATGATAATAAACTTACATTAAAACTAGTGTCTTAAGATTCGGGACAAATCTTCTCGAAGAAGGAGGGTATGATGTGAATTGCATATGGGTCAAATGGAGGATGACTAATGCGCCGTGTTGTTGCAGTTTCTTTTTTTTAAATAAGGGCCCAATGCTTTGTAGAATTGGCTGACCAAATTGAGTTTGTGCTTAACCAATTAATGGGATTTAGTTTTGGTTATCTTCTAGTTGAAATAAGGGTCCATATGCCAACTTAAGAACCAACCTTTGGAAGATCAAGAGGACCTTTGCTCAAAGTTTGTGGATGACTTTTGGTAGCCTTAAATTCAGTTACAATCAACCATTAAGTAGCAGATCGTTATTAGCTTGAGTGGATCATTAATTAATAGCTTTAAGCGGGATGATATTGAAATTTATGTGTCTTTTGTAATTCCGACGGTTAAAGCTCCTATATAAGTCGAACCATTTTCATCAATGAAGGCAAGCTGAGTTTTATTCAGAAAATAAGCGAGTTTTATGTCATGTATCTTAGTGAGAGTGATTCTCCTATGTTCTTGAGTGATTCAAGAATCCACGAGTTAAATCAAATGTCCTTTATCCCTTTGTGTGTCTCAACTCTTAGGCTTATCTTCCATTCTTGGAAGTGTGAAGTCTATCAATTTCCGTTCCATCTTCCTTTATGTTTCCATTTTCTTGTTTTAAATAATTTCTCAAATTTCTTGCTTGTTAGCATTCCAACAATGATAGATCAGTCAAACGAATCGAACCCTGTGGATTCACATCATTTGCTATTCAGAGCCTAGCTATCAAGATTTGGAATAGGAAAGGAAGTTTATTATACAAAGTGTTTAACCGAAGGCCATCCATGTTTAGTTGCATTCGATTACGGAAGCGAAAACAATGTTGTGAGCCAAAGAATTGGTGGAGAAACTCCAGTTACCAGTAACCTTTCATCTGGATCAAGCATGGTTCCAATTCAGTACATGGCAATGTGTGAAAGAAGTATTATGTGATATTGCTCCCATGGACTCTTGTCATCTTCTTTTGGGATGGGCATGGCTTCGTTTTAAAACACTTCATCTTGATGAACATTTCGATTATATGAGACATGAGGGACATCAAAAGAAGTAGAAATTTATGACACCAAGACAAGTCAGGATCAACGTAGGCTGAAGGAGAAAACAGAAAAAGAAAGAATAGAAAAAGAAGTAATATAAACTGCAGAAGCAAGAGAAAATAAAGAAAAAGAAATGGAACTAGAGAAAGTTTATTCGTCAATGTTTTTTCTTCTACAGTTTGTGCTGTTGTCATTTTACAGGAACAAAAGGATAAGCATGCGAATGAAACACACCAACTTCCATGTTTAAAAAGGAAGCTTGTTCATAGTGCTTTATTATGCATTTGGTCCGTCAATAAGAAGCAAATTCATCAAACACAATTCATGGAATTATTTATTGTTACATATCAAGGTGGAGTACTGTTGCCAAGCAATGTTATCGATGGATTGCAACCATTGGAAAGTAACAAATATCAAGTTGAATTTGATCGTAGAGGAAGAGAATTAGTTTCAACATGTGAAAAAATAAAAGTCCTTCACCAGATCATAATAAACTTACATCAAAACTAGAGTCTTAAGATTCGGGACAAATCTTCTCGAAGAAGGAGGGTATGATGTGAATTGCATATGGGTCAAATGGAGGATGACTAATGCGCCGTGTTGATGCAGTTTCTTTTATTTAAAATAAGGGCCCAATGCTTTGTAAAATTGGCTGACCAAATTGTGTTTTGGCTTAACCAATTAATGGGCTTTAGTTTTGCTTTATTTTCAAGTTGAAATAAGGGTCCATATATGCCAACTTAAGAACCAACCTTTGGAAGATCAAGAGGACCTTTGCTCAAAGTTTGTGGATGTCTTTTGGTAGCCTTAAATTCAGTTACAATCAACCATTAAGTAGCAGATCGTTATTAGCTTGAGTGGATCATTAATTAATAGCTTTAAGCGGGATGATATTGAAATTTATGTGTCTTTTGTAATTCCGACGGTTAAAGCTCCTATATAAGTCGAACCATTTTCATCAATGAAGGCAAGCTGAGTTTTATTCAGAAAATAAGCGAGTTTTATGTCATGTATCTTAGTGAGAGTGATTCTCCTATGTTCTTGAGTGATTCAAGAATCCACGAGTTAAATCAAATGTCCTTTATCCCTTTGTGTGTCTCAACTCTTAGGCTTATCTTCCATTCTTGGAAGTGTGAAGTCTACAATTTCCGTTCCATCTTCCTTTATGTTTCCATTTTCTTGTTTTAAATAATTTCTCAAATTTCTTGCTTGTTAGCATTCCAACAATGATAGATCAGTCAAACGAATCGAACCCTGTGGATTCACATCATTTGCTATTCAGAGCCTAGCTATCAAGATTTGGAATAGGAAAGGAAGTTTATTATACAAAGTGTTTAACCGAAGGCCATCCATGTTTAGTTGCATTCGATTACGGAAGCGAAAACAATGTTGTGAGCCAAAGAATTGGTGGAGAAACTCCAGTTACCAGTAACCTTTCATCTGGATCAAGCATGGTTCCAATTCAGTACATGGCAATGTGTGAAAGAAGTATTATGTGATATTGCTCCCATGGACTCTTGTCATCTTCTTTTGGGATGGGCATGGCTTCGTTTTAAAACACTTCATCTTGATGAACATTTCGATTATATGAGACATGAGGGACATCAAAAGAAGTAGAAATTTATGACACCAAGACAAGTCAGGATCAACGTAGGCTGAAGGAGAAAACAGAAAAAGAAAGAATAGAAAAAGAAGTAATATAAACTGCAGAAGCAAGAGAAAATAAAGAAAAAGAAATGGAACTAGAGAAAGTTTATTCGTCAATGTTTTTTCTTCTACAGTTTGTGATGTTGTCATTTTACAGGAACAAAAGGATAAGCATGCGAATGAAACACACCAACTTCCATGTTTAAAAAGGAAGCTTGTTCATAGTGCTTTATTATGCATTTGGTCCGTCAATAAGAAGCAAATTCATCAAACACAATTCATGGAATTATTTATTGTTACATATCAAGGTGGAGTACTGTTGCCAAGCAATGTTATCGATGGATTGCAACCATTGGAAAGTAACAAATATCAAGTTGAATTTGATCGTAGAGGAAGAGAATTAGTTTCAACATGTGAAAAAATAAAAGTCCTTCACCAGATCATAATAAACTTACATCAAAACTAGAGTCTTAAGATTCGGGACAAATCTTCTCGAAGAAGGAGGGTATGATGTGAATTGCATATGGGTCAAATGGAGGATGACTAATGCGCCGTGTTGATGCAGTTTCTTTTATTTAAAATAAGGGCCCAATGCTTTGTAAAATTGGCTGACCAAATTGTGTTTTGGCTTAACCAATTAATGGGCTTTAGTTTTGCTTTATTTTCAAGTTGAAATAAGGGTCCATATATGCCAACTTAAGAACCAACCTTTGGAAGATCAAGAGGACCTTTGCTCAAAGTTTGTGGATGTCTTTTGGTAGCCTTAAATTCAGTTACAATCAACCATTAAGTAGCAGATCGTTATTAGCTTGAGTGGATCATTAATTAATAGCTTTAAGCGGGATGATATTGAAATTTATGTGTCTTTTGTAATTCCGACGGTTAAAGCTCCTATATAAGTCGAACCATTTTCATCAATGAAGGCAAGCTGAGTTTTATTCAGAAAATAAGCGAGTTTTATGTCATGTATCTTAGTGAGAGTGATTCTCCTATGTTCTTGAGTGATTCAAGAATCCACGAGTTAAATCAAATGTCCTTTATCCCTTTGTGTGTCTCAACTCTTAGGCTTATCTTCCATTCTTGGAAGTGTGAAGTCTACAATTTCCGTTCCATCTTCCTTTATGTTTCCATTTTCTTGTTTTAAATAATTTCTCAAATTTCTTGCTTGTTAGCATTCCAACAATGATAGATCAGTCAAACGAATCGAACCCTGTGGATTCACATCATTTGCTATTCAGAGCCTAGCTATCAAGATTTGGAATAGGAAAGGAAGTTTATTATACAAAGTGTTTAACCGAAGGCCATCCATGTTTAGTTGCATTCGATTACGGAAGCGAAAACAATGTTGTGAGCCAAAGAATTGGTGGAGAAACTCCAGTTACCAGTAACCTTTCATCTGGATCAAGCATGGTTCCAATTCAGTACATGGCAATGTGTGAAAGAAGTATTATGTGATATTGCTCCCATGGACTCTTGTCATCTTCTTTTGGGATGGGCATGGCTTCGTTTTAAAACACTTCATCTTGATGAACATTTCGATTATATGAGACATGAGGGACATCAAAAGAAGTAGAAATTTATGACACCAAGACAAGTCAGGATCAACGTAGGCTGAAGGAGAAAACAGAAAAAGAAAGAATAGAAAAAGAAGTAATATAAACTGCAGAAGCAAGAGAAAATAAAGAAAAAGAAATGGAACTAGAGAAAGTTTATTCGTCAATGTTTTTTCTTCTACAGTTTGTGATGTTGTCATTTTACAGGAACAAAAGGATAAGCATGCGAATGAAACACACCAACTTCCATGTTTAAAAAGGAAGCTTGTTCATAGTGCTTTATTATGCATTTGGTCCGTCAATAAGAAGCAAATTCATCAAACACAATTCATGGAATTATTTATTGTTACATATCAAGGTGGAGTACTGTTGCCAAGCAATGTTATCGATGGATTGCAACCATTGGAAAGTAACAAATATCAAGTTGAATTTGATCGTAGAGGAAGAGAATTAGTTTCAACATGTGAAAAAATAAAAGTCCTTCACCAGATCATAATAAACTTACATCAAAACTAGAGTCTTAAGATTCGGGACAAATCTTCTCGAAGAAGGAGGGTATGATGTGAATTGCATATGGGTCAAATGGAGGATGACTAATGCGCCGTGTTGATGCAGTTTCTTTTATTTAAAATAAGGGCCCAATGCTTTGTAAAATTGGCTGACCAAATTGTGTTTTGGCTTAACCAATTAATGGGCTTTAGTTTTGCTTTATTTTCAAGTTGAAATAAGGGTCCATATATGCCAACTTAAGAACCAACCTTTGGAAGATCAAGAGGACCTTTGCTCAAAGTTTGTGGATGTCTTTTGGTAGCCTTAAATTCAGTTACAATCAACCATTAAGTAGCAGATCGTTATTAGCTTGAGTGGATCATTAATTAATAGCTTTAAGCGGGATGATATTGAAATTTATGTGTCTTTTGTAATTCCGACGGTTAAAGCTCCTATATAAGTCGAACCATTTTCATCAATGAAGGCAAGCTGAGTTTTATTCAGAAAATAAGCGAGTTTTATGTCATGTATCTTAGTGAGAGTGATTCTCCTATGTTCTTGAGTGATTCAAGAATCCACGAGTTAAATCAAATGTCCTTTATCCCTTTGTGTGTCTCAACTCTTAGGCTTATCTTCCATTCTTGGAAGTGTGAAGTCTACAATTTCCGTTCCATCTTCCTTTATGTTTCCATTTTCTTGTTTTAAATAATTTCTCAAATTTCTTGCTTGTTAGCATTCCAACAATGATAGATCAGTCAAACGAATCGAACCCTGTGGATTCACATCATTTGCTATTCAGAGCCTAGCTATCAAGATTTGGAATAGGAAAGGAAGTTTATTATACAAAGTGTTTAATCGAAGGCCATCCATGTTTAGTTGCATTCGATTACGGAAGCGAAAACAATGTTGTGAGCCAAAGAATTGGTGGAGAAACTCCAGTTACCAGTAACCTTTCATCTGGATCAAGCATGGTTCCAATTCAGTACATGGCAATGTGTGAAAGAAGTATTATGTGATATTGCTCCCATGGACTCTTGTCATCTTCTTTTGGGATGGGCATGGCTTCGTTTTAAAACACTTCATCTTGATGAACATTCCGATTATATGAGACATGAGGGACATCAAAAGAAGTAGAAATTTATGACACCAAGAAAAGTCAGTAAGGATTAACGTAGGCTGAAGGAGAAAACAGAAAAAGAAAGAATAGAAAAAGAAGTAATATAAAGTGCAGAAGGAAGGGAAAATTAGTCATCCTCCATTTGACCCATATGCAATTCACATCATACCCCCTTCTTCGAGAAGATTTGTCCCGAATCTTAAGACACTAGTTTTAATGCAAGTTTATTATGATCTTGTGAAGGACTTTTATTTTTTCACAAGTTGAAACGAATTCTCTTCTTCCAGGATCAAATTCAACTTGATATTTGTTACTTTCCAATGGTTGCAATCCGTCGATAACATTTCTTGCCAACAGTACCCCACCTTGATATGTAACAATAAATAATTCCATGCATTGTGTTTGACGAATTTGCTTCTTATCGACGGAGCAAATGCATAACAAAGTACTATGAACAAGCTTCCTGTTTAAACATGGAAGTTGGTGTGTTTCATTCACATGCTTATCCTTTTGTTCCTGTAAAATGACATCACAAGCTGTAGAATAAAAAACATTGACGAATAAACTTTCTCTAGTTCCATTTCTTTTTCTTTATTTTCCCTTCCTTCTGCAGTTTATATTACTTATTTTTCTATTCTTTCTTTTTCTGTTTTCTCCTTCAACCTACGTTGATCCTTACTGACTTGTCTTGGTGTCATAAATTTCTACTTCTTTTGATGTCCCTCATGCCGCAAATAAAGGGAACGTTCATCAAGATGGAGTGTTTTAAAACGAATCCATGCCCATCCCAATAGAAGATGACAGGAGTCCATGGGAGCAATATCACATAATACTTCTTTCACACATTGCCATGTACTGAATTGGAACCATGCTTGATCCAGATGAAAGGTTGCTGGTAACTAGAGTTTCTCCACCAATCTTTGGCTCACAATATTGTTTTCGCTTCCGTAATCGAATGCAACTAAACATGGATGGCCTTCGGTTAAACACTTTGTATAATAAACTTCCTTTCCTATTCCAAATCTTGATAGCCAGGCTCTGAATAGCAAATGATGTGAATCCACAAGGTTCGATTCGTTTGACTGATCTATCATTGTTGGAATGCTAACAAGCAAGAAATTTGAGAAATTATTTAAAACGAGAAAATGGAAACATAAAAGAAGATGGAACGGAAATTGTAGACCTCACACTTCCAAGAATGGAAGATAAGCCTAAGAGTTGAAACACAGAAAGGGATAAAGGACATTTGATTTAACTCATGGATTCTTGAACCACCCAAGAACATAGGAGAATCACTCTCACTAAGATACATGACATAAAATTCGCTTATTTTCTGAATAAAACTCAACTTGCCTTCATTGATGAAAATGGTTCAACTTATATAGGAGCTTTGACCGTCGGAATTACAAAAGACACAAGAGTTTCAATATCATCCCGCTTAAAGCTCTTAATTAATGATCCACTCAAGCTAATAACGATCTGCTACTTAATGGTTGATTGTAACTGAATTTAAGGCTACCAAAAGTCATCCACAAACTTTGAGCAAAGGTCCTCTTGATCTTCCAAAGGTTGGTTCTTAAGTTGGCATATGGACCCTTATTTCAACTTGAAGATAAAGCAAAACTAAAGCCCATTAATTGTATAAGCACAAACACAATTTGGTCAACCAATTTTACAAAGCATTGGGCCCTTATTTAAATAAAAGAAACTGCAACAACATGTGGCATTAGTCATCCTCCATTTGACTCATATGCAATTCACATCATACCCTCCTTCTTCGAGAAGATTTGTCCCGAATCTTAAGACACTAGTTTTAATGCAAGTTTATTATGATCTTGTGAAGGGCTTTTATTTTTTCACAAGTTGAAACTAATTCTCTTGTTCCAGGATCAAATCCAACTTTATATTTGTTACTTTCCAATGGTTGCAATCCGTCGATAACATTTCTTGGCAACAGTACCCCACCTTGATATGTAACAATAAATAGTTCCATGCATTGTGTTTGACGAATTTGCTTCTTATCGACGAACCAAATGCATAATAAAGCACTATGAACAAGCTTCCTGTTTAAACATGGAAGTTGGTGTGTTTCATTCACATGCTTATCCTTTTGTTCCTGTAAAATGACATCACAAGCTGTAGAATAAAAAACATTGACGAATAAACTTTCTCTAGTTCCATTTCTTTTTCTTTATTTTCCCTTCCTTCTGCAGTTTATATTACTTATTTTTCTATTCTTTCTTTTTCTGTTTTCTCCTTCAACCTACGTTGATCCTTACTGACTTGTCTTGGTGTCATAAATTTCTACTTCTTTTGATGTCCCTCATGCCTCAAATAAAGGGAACGTTCATCAAGATGGAGTGTTTTAAAACGAAGCCATGCCCATCCCAAAAGAAGATGACACGAGTCTATGGGAGCAATATCACATAATACTTCTTTCACACATTGCCATGTACTGAATTGGAACCATGCTTGATCCAGATGAAAGGTTGCTGGTAACTAGAGTTTCTCCACCAATCTTTGGCTCACAACATTGTTTTCGCTTCCGTAATCGAATGCAACTAAACATGGATGGCCTTCGGTTAAACACTTTGTATAATAAACTTCCTTTCCTATTCCAAATCTTGATAGCCAGGCTTTGAATAGCAAATGATGTGAATCCACAAGGTTCGATTCGTTTGACTGATCTATCATTGTTGGAATGCTAACAAGCAAGAAATTTGAGAAATTATTTAAAATGAGAAAATGGAAACATAAAAGAAGATGGAACGGAAATTGATAGATATGACACTTCCAAGAATGGAAGATAAGCCTAAGAGTTGAGACACACAATGGGATAAAGGACCTTTGATTAAACTCATGGATTCTTGAATCACTCATGAACATAGGAGAATCACTCTCACTAAGATAGATGAGATAAAACTCGTTTATTTTCTGAATAAAACTCAGCTTGCCTTCATTGATGAAAATGGTTCAACTTATATAGGAGCTTTAACCATCGGAATTACAAAAGACACATAAATTTAAATATCATCCCGCTTAAAGCTATTAATTAATGATCCACTCAAGCTGATAACGATCCGTTACTTAATGGTTGATTGTAACTGAATTTAAGGCTACCAAAAGTCATCCACAAACTTTGAGCAAAGGTCCTCTTGATCGTCCAAAGGTTGGTTCTTAAGTTGGCATATGGACCCTTATTTCAACTTGAAGATAAAGCAAAAGTAAATCCCATTAATTGGTTAAGCACAAACACAATTTGGTCAGCCAATTCTACAAAGCATTGGGACCTTATTTAAATAAAAGAAACTGCAACAACACGACGCATTAGTCATCCTCCATTTGACCCATATGCAATTCACATCATACCCTCCTTCTTCGAGAAGATTTGTCCCGAATCTTAAGACACTAGTTTTAATGTAAGTTTATTATGATCTTGCGAAGGACTTTTATTTTTTCACAAGTTGAAACTAATTCTCTTCTTCCAGGATCAAATTCAACTTGATATTTGTTACTTTCCAATGGTTGCAATCCGTCGATAACATTTCTTGGCAACAATACCCACCATGATATGTAACAATAAATAATTCCATGCATTGTGTTTGACGAATTTGCTTCTTATCGACGGACCAAATGCATAATAAAGCACTATGAACAAGCTTCCTTTTTAAACATGGAAGTTGGTGTGTTTCATTCACATGCTTATCCTTTTGTTCTTGTAAAATGACATCACAAACTGTAGAAGAAAAAACATTGACGAATAAACTTTCTTTAGTTCCATTTCTTTTTCTTTATTTCCCTCCCTTCCGCAGTTTATATTACTTCTTTTTCTACTCTTTCTCTTTCTGTTTTCTCCTTCAGCCTACGTTGACCCTTACTGACTTGTCTTGGTGTCATAAATTTCTACTTCTTTTGATATCCCTCATGCCTCAAATAAAGGGAACGTTCATCAAGATGGAGTGTTTTAAAACAAAGCCATGCCCATCCCAATCGAAGATGACAGGAGTCCATGGGAGCAATATCACATAATACTTCTTTCACACATTGCCATGTACTGAATTGCAACCATGCTTGATCCAGATGAAAGGTTGCTGGTAACTAGAGTTTCTCCACCAATCTTTGGCTCACAACATTGTTTTCGCTTCCGTAATCGAATGCAACTAAACATGGATGGCCTTCGGTTAAACACTTTGTATAATAAACTTCCTTTCCTATTCCAAATCTTGATAGCCAGGCTCTGAATAGCAAATGATGTGAATCCACAAGGTTCGATTCGTTTGACTGATCTATCATTGTTGGAATGCTAACAAGCAAGAAATTTGATAAATTATTTAAAACGAGAAAATGGAAACATAAAAGAAGATGGAACGGAAATTGTAGACCTCACACTTCCAAGAATGGAAGATAAGCCTAAGAGTTGAAACACAGAAAGGGATAAAGGACATTTGATTTAACTCATGGATTCTTGAATCACCCAAGAACATAGGAGAATCACTCTCACTAAGATACATGACATAAAATGCGCTTATTTTCTGAATAAAACTCAACTTGCCTTCATTGATGAAAATGGTTCAACTTATATAGGAGCTTTGACCGTCGGAATTACAAAAGACACAAGAGTTTCAATATCATCCCGCTTAAAGCTCTTAATTAATGATCCACTCAAGCTAATAACGATCCGCTACTTAATGGTTGATTGTAACTGAATTTAAGGCTACCAAAAGTCATCCACAAACTTTAAGCAAAGGTCCTCTTGATCTTCCAAAGGTTGGTTCTTAAGTTGGCATATTGACCCTTATTTCAACTTGAAGATAAAGCAAAACTAAAGCCCATTAATTGGTTAAGCACAAACACAATTTGGTCAGCCCATTTTACAAAGCATTGGGCCCTTATTTAAATAAAAGAAACTGCAACAACACGGTGCATTAGTCATCCTCCATTTGACCCATATGCAATTCACATCATACCCTCCTTCTTCGAGAAGATTTGTCCCGAATCTTAAGACACTAGTTTTAATGTAAGTTTATTATGATCGTGTGAGGGACTTTTATTTGTTCACAAGTTAAAACTAATTCTCTTCTTCCAGTATCAAATTCAACTTTATATTTGTTACTTTCCAATGGTTGCAATCCGTCGATAACATTTCTTGGCAACAGTACCCACCATCATATGTAACAATAAATAATTCCATGCATTGTGTTTGACGAATTTGCTTCTTATCGACGGACCAAATGCATAATAAAGCACTACGAACAAGCTTCCTTTTTAAACATGGAAGTTGGTGTGTTTCATTCACATGCTTATCCTTTTGTTCCTGTAAAATGACATCACAAACTGTAGAAGAAAAAACATTGACGAATAAACTTTCTCTAGTTCCATTTCTTTTTCTTTATTTCCCTTCCTTCTGCAGTTTATATTACTTCTTTTTCTACTCTTTCTCTTTCTGTTTTCTCCTTCAGCCTACGTTGATCCTTACTGACTTGTCTTGGTGTCATAAATTTCTACTTCTTTTGATGTCCCTCATGCCTCAAATAAAGGGAACGTTCATCAAGATGGAGTGTTTTAAAACGAAGCCATGCCCATCCCAATAGAAGATGAGAAGAGTCCATGGGAGCAATATCACATAATACTTCTTTCACACATTGCCATGTACTGAATTGGAACCATGCTTGATCCAGATGAAAGGTTACTGGTAACTGGAGTTTCTCCACCAATCTTTGGCTCACAACATTGTTTTCGCTTCCGTAATCGAATGCAACTAAACATGGATGGCCTTCGGTTAAACACTTTGTATAATAAACTTCCTTTCCTATTCCAAATCTTGATAGCCAGGCTTTGAATAGCAAATGATGTGAATCCACAAGGTTCGATTCGTTTGACTGATCTATCATTGTTGGAATGCTAACAAGCAAGAAATTTGAGAAATTATTTAAAACGAGAAAATGAAAACATAAAAGAAGATGGAACGGAAATTGATAGATATCACACTTCCAAGAATGGAAGATAAGCCTAAGAGTTGAGACACACAATGGGATAAAGGACCTTTGATTAAACTCATGGATTCTTGAATCACTCATGAACATAGGAGAATCACTCTCACTAAGATAGATGAGATAAAACTCGTTTATTTTCTGAATAAAACTCAGCTTGCCTTCATTGATGAAAATGGTTCAACTTATATAGGAGCTTTAACCATCGGAATTACAAAAGACACATAAATTTAAATATCATCCCGCTTAAAGCTATTAATTAATGATCCACTCAAGCTGATAACGATCCGCTACTTAATGGTTGATTGTAACTGAATTTAAGGCTACCAAAAGTCATCCACAAACTTTGAGCAAATGTCCTCTTGATCGTCCAAAGGTTGGTTCTTAAGTTGGCATATGGACCCTTATTTCAACTTGAAGATAAAGCAAAACTAAAGCCGATTAATTGGTTAAGCACAAACACAATTTGGTTAGCCAATTTTACAAAGCATTGGGCCCTTATTTAAATAAAAGAAACTGCAACAACACGGCGCATCAGTCATGCTCCATTTGACTCATATGCAATTCATATCATACCCTCCTTCTTCGAGAAGATTTGTCCCGAATCTTAAGACACTTGTTTTAACGTAAGTTTATTATGATCTTGTGAAGGAATTTTATTTTTTTCACAAGTTAAAACTAATTCTCTTCTTCCAGAATCAAATTCAACTTGATATTTGTTACTTTCCAATGGTTGCAATCCGTCGATAACATTTCTTGGCAACAGTACCCCACCTTGATATGTAACAATAAATAATTCCATGCATTGTGTTTAACGAATTTGCTTCTTATCGACGGACCAAATGCATAAGAAAGCACTATGAACAAGCTTCCTTTTTAAATATGGAAGTTGGTATGTTTCATTCACATGCTTATCCTCTTGTTCCTGTAAAATGACAACATCACAAACTATAGAAGAAAAAACATTGACGAATAAACTTTCTCTAGTTCCATTTCTTTTTCTTTATTTTCCCTTCCTTCTGCAGTTTATATTACTTCTTTTTCTATTCTTTCTTTTTCTGTTTTCTCCTTCAGCCTACGTTGATCCTAACTGACTTGGCTTGGTGTCAGAAATTTCTACTTCTTTTGATGTCTCTCATGCCTCAAATAATCGGAATGTTCATCAGCATGGAGTGTTTTAAAATTAAGCCACGCCCATCCCAAAAGAAAATGACAAGAGTCCATGGGAGCAATATCACATAATACTTCTTTCACACATTGCCATGTACTGAATTGGAACCATGCTTGATCCAGATGAAAGGTTGTTGGTAACTGGAGTTTCTCCACCAATCTTTGGTTCACAACATTGTTTTCGCTTCCGTAATCGAATGCAACTAAACATGGATGGCCTTCGGTTAAACACTTTGTATAATAAACTTCCTTTCCTATTGCAAATCTTGATAGCCAGGCTCTGAATAGACAATGATGTGAATCTACAGGGTTCGATTCGTTTGACTGATCTATCATTGTTGGAATGCTAACAAGTAAGAAATTTGAGAAATTATTTAAAACGAGAAAATGGAAACATAAAAAAAGATGGAACGGAAATTGATAGACATCACACTTCCAAGAATGGAAGATAAGCCTAAGAGTTGAAACACACAAAGGGATAAAGGACATTTGATTTAACTCATGGATTCTTGAATCACTCAAGAACATAGGAGAATCACTCTCACTAAGATACATGACATAAAACTCGCTTATTTTCTGAATAAAACTCAGCTTGCCTTCATTGATGAAAATGATTCAACTTATATAAGAGCTTTAACAATCAGAATTACAAAAGACACATAAATTTCAATTACAACCCCTTTAAAGCTATTAATTAATGATCCACTCAAGCTAATGGTGATCCGCTCCTTAATGATTGATGGTAACTGAATTTAAAGCTACCAAAAGTCATCCACAAACTTTGTGCAAAGGTCCTTTTGATCTTCCAAAGGTTGGTTCTTAAGTTGGCATATGGACGCTTCTTTCAACTTGAAGATAAAGCAAAACTAAAGCCCGTTAATTGGTTAAGCACAAGCACAATTTGGTCAGCCAATTCTACAAAGCATTGGGCCCTTATTTAAATAAAAGAAACTGCATCAACACGTCGCATTAGTCATCCTTCTTTTGACCCATATGCAATTCACATCATACCCTCCTTCTTCGAGAAGATTTGTCCCGAATCTTAAGACACTAGTTTTAACGTAAGTTTATTATGATCTTGTGAAGGACTTTTATTTTTTTGACAAGTTGAAACTAATTCTCTTCTTCCTAGATCAAATTCAACTTGATATTTGTTACTTTCCAATGGTTGCAATCCGTCGATAACATTTCTTGGCAACAATACCCCACCTTGATATGTAACAATAAATAATTCCATGCATTGTGTTTGACGAATCTACTTCTTATCGACGGACCAAATGCATAATAAAGCACTATGAACAAGCTTCCTTTTTAAACATGGAAGTTGGTGTGTTCCATTCACATGCTTATTCTTTTGTTACTGTAAAATGACATCACAAATTGTAGAAGAAAAAACACTGACGAATAAACTTTCTCTAGTTCCATTTCTTTTTATTTATTTTCCCTTCCTTCTGTAGTTTATATTACTTCTTTTTCTATTCTTTTTTTCTGTTTTCTCCTTCAGCCTACGTTGATCCTAACTGACTTGTCTTAGTGTCATAAATTTCTACTTCTTTTGATGTCCCTCATGCCTCAAATAAAGGGAATGTTCATCAAGATGGAGTGTTTAACACGAAGCAATGCCCATCCCAAAAGAAGATGACAAGAGTCCATGGGAGCAATATCATATAATACTTCTTTCACACAATGCCATATACTGAATTTGATCCATGCTTGATCCAGATGAAAGGTTGTTGATAACTGGAGTTTCTCCACCAATCTTTGGCTCACAACATTGTTTTTGCTTCCGTAATCTAATGCAACTAAACATGGATGGCCTTCGGTTAAACACTTTGTATAATAAACTTCCTTTCCTATTCCAAATCTAGATAGCCAGGCTCTGAATACCAAATGATATGGATCCACAGGGTTCCATTCGTTTGACTAATCTATCATTGTTGGAATAACAAGCAAGAAATTTGAGAAATTATTTAAAACGAGAAAATGGAAACATAAAAGAAGATGGAACGGAATTTGATAGACATCACACTTCCAAGAATGGAAGATAAGCCTAAGAGTTGAAACACACAAAGGGATAAAGGACCTTTGATTAAACTCATGGATTCTTGAATCACTCAAGAACATAGGAGAATCACTCTCACTAAGATACATGACATAAAACTCGCTTATTTTCTGAATAAAACTCAGCTTGCCTTCATTGATGAAAATGATTCAACTTATATAAGAGCTTTAACAATCAGAATTACAAAAGACACATAAATTTCAATTACAACCCCTTTAAAGCTATTAATTAATGATCCACTCAAGCTAATGGTGATCCGCTCCTTAATGATTGATGGTAACTGAATTTAAAGCTACCAAAAGTCATCCACAAACTTTGTGCAAAGGTCCTTTTGATCTTCCAAAGGTTGGTTCTTAAGTTGGCATATGGACGCTTCTTTCAACTTGAAGATAAAGCAAAACTAAAGCCCGTTAATTGGTTAAGCACAAGCACAATTTGGTCAGCCAATTCTACAAAGCATTGGGCCCTTATTTAAATAAAAGAAACTGCATCAACACGTCGCATTAGTCATCCTTCTTTTGACCCATATGCAATTCACATCATACCCTCCTTCTTCGAGAAGATTTGTCCCGAATCTTAAGACACTAGTTTTAACGTAAGTTTATTATGATCTTGTGAAGGACTTTTATTTTTTTGACAAGTTGAAACTAATTCTCTTCTTCCTAGATCAAATTCAACTTGATATTTGTTACTTTCCAATGGTTGCAATCCGTCGATAACATTTCTTGGCAACAATACCCCACCTTGATATGTAACAATAAATAATTCCATGCATTGTGTTTGACGAATCTACTTCTTATCGACGGACCAAATGCATAATAAAGCACTATGAACAAGCTTCCTTTTTAAACATGGAAGTTGGTGTGTTCCATTCACATGCTTATTCTTTTGTTACTGTAAAATGACATCACAAATTGTAGAAGAAAAAACACTGACGAATAAACTTTCTCTAGTTCCATTTCTTTTTATTTATTTTCCCTTCCTTCTGTAGTTTATATTACTTCTTTTTCTATTCTTTTTTTCTGTTTTCTCCTTCAGCCTACGTTGATCCTAACTGACTTGTCTTAGTGTCATAAATTTCTACTTCTTTTGATGTCCCTCATGCCTCAAATAAAGGGAATGTTCATCAAGATGGAGTGTTTAACACGAAGCAATGCCCATCCCAAAAGAAGATGACAAGAGTCCATGGGAGCAATATCATATAATACTTCTTTCACACAATGCCATATACTGAATTTGATCCATGCTTGATCCAGATGAAAGGTTGTTGATAACTGGAGTTTCTCCACCAATCTTTGGCTCACAACATTGTTTTTGCTTCCGTAATCTAATGCAACTAAACATGGATGGCCTTCGGTTAAACACTTTGTATAATAAACTTCCTTTCCTATTCCAAATCTAGATAGCCAGGCTCTGAATACCAAATGATATGGATCCACAGGGTTCCATTCGTTTGACTAATCTATCATTGTTGGAATAACAAGCAAGAAATTTGAGAAATTATTTAAAACGAGAAAATGGAAACATAAAAGAAGATGGAACGGAATTTGATAGACATCACACTTCCAAGAATGGAAGATAAGCCTAAGAGTTGAAACACACAAAGGGATAAAGGACCTTTGATTAAACTCATGGATTCTTGAATCACTCAAGAACATAGGAGAATCACTCTCACTAAGATACATGACATAAAACTCGCTTATTTTCTGAATAAAACTCAGCTTGCCTTCATTGATGAAAATGATTCAACTTATATAAGAGCTTTAACAATCAGAATTACAAAAGACACATAAATTTCAATTACAACCCCTTTAAAGCTATTAATTAATGATCCACTCAAGCTAATGGTGATCCGCTCCTTAATGATTGATGGTAACTGAATTTAAAGCTACCAAAAGTCATCCACAAACTTTGTGCAAAGGTCCTTTTGATCTTCCAAAGGTTGGTTCTTAAGTTGGCATATGGACGCTTCTTTCAACTTGAAGATAAAGCAAAACTAAAGCCCGTTAATTGGTTAAGCACAAGCACAATTTGGTCAGCCAATTCTACAAAGCATTGGGCCCTTATTTAAATAAAAGAAACTGCATCAACACGTCGCATTAGTCATCCTTCTTTTGACCCATATGCAATTCACATCATACCCTCCTTCTTCGAGAAGATTTGTCCCGAATCTTAAGACACTAGTTTTAACGTAAGTTTATTATGATCTTGTGAAGGACTTTTATTTTTTTGACAAGTTGAAACTAATTCTCTTCTTCCTAGATCAAATTCAACTTGATATTTGTTACTTTCCAATGGTTGCAATCCGTCGATAACATTTCTTGGCAACAATACCCCACCTTGATATGTAACAATAAATAATTCCATGCATTGTGTTTGACGAATCTACTTCTTATCGACGGACCAAATGCATAATAAAGCACTATGAACAAGCTTCCTTTTTAAACATGGAAGTTGGTGTGTTCCATTCACATGCTTATTCTT
This sequence comes from Vigna unguiculata, assembly GCF_037176805.1. Classification (NCBI taxonomy): domain Eukaryota; kingdom Viridiplantae; phylum Streptophyta; class Magnoliopsida; order Fabales; family Fabaceae; genus Vigna; species Vigna unguiculata. The sequence continues at coordinate 11,920,309 of NC_140793.1, read as the reverse complement.
TTGTTACTGTAAAATGACATCACAAATTGTAGAAGAAAAAACACTGACGAATAAACTTTCTCTAGTTCCATTTCTTTTTATTTATTTTCCCTTCCTTCTGTAGTTTATATTACTTCTTTTTCTATTCTTTTTTTCTGTTTTCTCCTTCAGCCTACGTTGATCCTAACTGACTTGTCTTAGTGTCATAAATTTCTACTTCTTTTGATGTCCCTCATGCCTCAAATAAAGGGAATGTTCATCAAGATGGAGTGTTTAACACGAAGCAATGCCCATCCCAAAAGAAGATGACAAGAGTCCATGGGAGCAATATCATATAATACTTCTTTCACACAATGCCATATACTGAATTTGATCCATGCTTGATCCAGATGAAAGGTTGTTGATAACTGGAGTTTCTCCACCAATCTTTGGCTCACAACATTGTTTTTGCTTCCGTAATCTAATGCAACTAAACATGGATGGCCTTCGGTTAAACACTTTGTATAATAAACTTCCTTTCCTATTCCAAATCTAGATAGCCAGGCTCTGAATACCAAATGATATGGATCCACAGGGTTCCATTCGTTTGACTAATCTATCATTGTTGGAATAACAAGCAAGAAATTTGAGAAATTATTTAAAACGAGAAAATGGAAACATAAAAGAAGATGGAACGGAATTTGATAGACATCACACTTCCAAGAATGGAAGATAAGCCTAAGGGTTGAAACACACAAAGGGATAAAGGACCTTTGATTAAACTCATGGATTCTTGAATCAATCAAGAACTTAGGAGAATCATTCCCACTAAGATAGATGAGATTAAACTCGTTTATTTTCTGTATAAAACTCAACTTGCCTTCATTGATGAAAATGGTTCAAGTTATATAGGAGCTTTAACCATCAAAATTATAAAAGACACATAAATTTCAATTACAACCCCTTTAAAGCTATTAATTAATGATCCACTCAAGCTAATGGTGATCCGCTCCTTAATGATTGATGGTAACTGAATTTAAAGCTACCAAAAGTCATCCACAAACTTTGAGCAAAGGTCCTCATGATATTCCAAAGGTTGCTTCTTAAGTTGGCATATATGGACCCTTATTTCAACTTGAAAATAACGCAAAACTAAAGCCCATTAATTCGTTAAGCCAATATTTCAAAGCATTGGGCCATTATTTAAATAAAAGAAACTGCATCAACACGGCGCATTAGTCATCCTCCATTTCACCCATATGCAATTCACATCATACCCTCCTTCTTCGAGAAGATTTGTCCCGAATGTTAAGACACTAGTTTTGATGTAAGTTTATTATGAACTCTTGAAGGACTTTTATTTTTTTCACAAGTTGAAACTAATTCTCTCCCTCCTAGATCAAATTCAACTTGATATTTGTTACTTTCCAATGGTTGCAATCCGTCGATAACATTTCTTGCCAACTGTACCCCACCTTGATATGTAACAATAAATAATTCCATGCATTGTGTTTGACGAATTTGCTTCTTATCGACCGACCAAATGCATAATAAAGCACTATGAACAAGCTTCCTTTTTAAACATGGAAGTTATTGTATTTCATTCACATGCTTATCCTTTTGTTCCTGTAAAATGACATGCAGAAAAAACATTGACGAATAAACTTTCTCTAGTTCCATTTCTTTTTCTTTATTTCCCTTCCTTCTGCAGTTTATATTACTTCTTTTTCTATTCTTTCTCTTTCTGTTTTCCCCTTCAGCCTACGTTGATCCTTACTAACTTGTCTTGGTGTCATAAATTTCTACTTCTTTTGATGTCCCTCATCCCTCAAATAAAGGGAACGTTCATCAAGACGGAGTGTTTGAAAACGAAGCCATACCCATCCCAAAAGAAGATGACAAGAGACCATGGGAGGAATATCACATAATACTTCTTTCACACATTGCCATGTACTGAATTTGATCCATGCTTGATCCAGAAGAAAGGTTGCTGGTAACTGGAGTTTCTCCACCAATCTTTGGCTCACAATATTGTTTTCGCTTCCGTAATCGAATGCAACTAAACATGGATGGCCTTCGGTTAAACACTTTGTATAATAAACTTCCTTTCCTATTCCAAATCTTGATAGCCAGGCTCTGAATAGCTAATGATGTGAATCCACAGGGTACGATTCGTTTGACTATCATTGTTGGAATGCTAACAAGCAAGAAATTTGATAAATTATTTAAAATGAGAAAATGGAAACATAAAAGAAGATGGAACGGAAATTGATAGACATCACACTTCCAAGAATGGAAGATTAGCCTAAGAGTTGAAACACACAATGGGATAAAAGACCTTTCATTAAACTCATAGATTCTTGTATCACTAAAGAACTTAGGAGAATCACTCTCACTAAGGTACATAAGATAAAACTTGTTTATTTTCTGAATAAAACTCAGCTTGCCTTCATTGATGAAAATGGTTCAACTTATATAGGAGCTTTACCCATCGGAATTACAAAAGACACATAAATTTCAATATCATCCCGCTTAAAGCTATTAATTAATGATCCACTCAAGCTAATAACGATCCGCTACTTAATGGTTGATTGTAACTGAATTTAAGGCTACCAAAAGTCATCCACAAACTTTGAGCAAAGGTCCTCATGATATTCCAAAGGTTGGTTCTTAATTGGCATATGGACCCTTATTTCAACTTGAAGATAAAGGAAAACTAAAGCCCATTAATTGGTTATGCACAAACACAATTTGATCAGCCAATTCTACAAAGCATTGGGCCCTTATTTAAATAAAAGAAACTGCAACAACACGGCGAATTAGTCATCGTCCATTTGACCCATATGAAATTCACATCATACCCTCCTTCTTCGAGAAGATTTGTCCCGAATCTTAAGACACTAGTTTTAATGTAAGTTTATTATGATCTTGTGGAGGACTTTTATTTTTTCACAAGTTAAAACTAATTCTCTTCTTCCAGGATCAAATTCAACTTGATATTTGTTACTTTCCAATGCTTGCAATCCGTCGATAACATTTCTTGGCAGCAGTACCCCACCTTGATATGTAACAATAAATAATTCCATGCATTGGGTTTGACGAATTTGCTTTTTATCGACGGACCAAATGCATAATAAAGCACTATGAACAAGCTTCTTTTTTAAACATGGAAGTTGGTGTGTTTCATTCGCATGCTTATCCTTTTGTTCCTGTAAAATGACAACATCACAAACTGTAGAAGAAAAAACATTGACGAATAAACTTTCTCTAGTTCCATTTCTTTTTCTTTATTTTCCCTTCCTTCTCCAGTTTATATTACTGCTTTTTCTATTCTTTCTTTTTCTGTTTTATCCTTCAGCCTACGCTGATCCTTACTGACTTGTCTTGGTGTCAGAAATTTCTACTTCTTTTGATGTCCCTCATGCCTCAAATAAAGGGAACGTTCATCATGATGGAGTGTTTTAAAATGAAGCCATGCCCATCCCAAAAGAAAATGACAAGAGTCCATGGGAGCAATATCATATAATACTTCTTTCACACATTGCCATGTACTGAATTTGATCCATGCTTGATCCAGATGAAAGGTTGCTGGTAACTGGAGTTTCTCCACCAATCTTTGGCTCACAACATTGTTTTCGCTTCCGTAATCGAATGCAACTAAACATGGATGGCCTTCAGTTAAACACTTTGTATAATAAACTTCCTTTCCTATTCCAAATCTGGATAGCCATGCTCTGAATAGCAAATGATGTGAATCCACAAGGTTCGATTCGTTTGAATGATCTATCATTGTTGGAATGCTAACAAGCAAGAAATTTGAGACGGGAAAATGGAAACATAAAAGAAGATGGAACGAATATTGATAGACATCACACTTCCAAGAATGGAAGATTAGCCTAAGAGTTGAAGCACACAAAGGGATATAGGACCTTTGATTAAACTCATGGATTCTTGAATCACTCAAGAACATAGAAGAATCACTCTCACTAAGATACATGACATAAAAGTCCCTTATTTTCTGAATAAAACTCAGCTTGCCTTCATTGATGAAAATGATTCAACTTATATAGGAGCTTTAACCATCAAAATTACAAAAGACACATAAATTTCAATATCATCCCGCTTAAAGCTATTAATTAATGATCCACTCAAGCTAATAACGATCTGCTACTTAATGGTTGATTGTAACTGAATTTAACGCTACCAAAAGTCATCCACAAACTTTGAGCAAAGGTCCTCTTGATCTTCCAAAGGTTGGTTCTTAAGTTGGCATATGGACGCTTCTTTCAACTTGAAGATAAAGCAAAACTAAAGCCCGTTAATTGGTTAAGCACAAGCACAATTTGGTCAGCCAATTTTACAAAGCATTGGGCCCTTATTTAAATAAAAGAAACTGGATCAACACGGCGCATTAGTCATCCTTCTTTTGACCCATATGCAATTCACATCATACCCTCCTTCTTCGAGAGGATTTGTCTCGAATCTTAAGACACTAGTTTTAATATATGTTTATTATGATCTTGTGAAGGACTTTTATTTTTTCACAAGTTGAAACTAATTGTCTTCCTCCAGGATCAAATTCAACTTGATATTTGTTACTTTCCAATGGTTGCAATCCGTCGATAACATTTCTTGGCAACAGTACCCCACCTTGATATGTAACAATAAATAATTCCATGCATTGTGTTTGACGAATTTGCTTCTTATCGACGGACCAAATGCATGATAAAGCACTATGAAAAAGCTTCCTTTTCAAATGTGGAAGTTGGTGTGTTTCCTTCACATGCTTATCCTTTTGTTCCTGTAAAATGACATCACAAACTGTAGAAGAAAAAACATTGACGAATAAACTTTTTTTAGTTCCATTTCTTTTTCTTTATTTTCCCTTCCTTCTGCAGTTCATATTACTTCTTTTTCTATTCTTTCTTTTTCTGTTTTCTCCTTCAGCCTACGTTAATCCTTACTGACTTGTCTTGGTGTCATAAAGTTATACTTCTTTTGATGTCCCTCATGCGTCAAATAAAGGGAACGTTCATCAAGATGGAGTGTTTTAAAACGAAGCCATGCCCATCCCAAAAGAAGATGACAAGAGTCCATGGGAGCAATATCACATAATACTTCTTTCACACATTGCCACGTACTGAATTTGATCCATGCTTGATCCAGATGAAAGGTTGTTGGTAACTGGAGTTTCTCCACCAATCTTTGGCTCACAACATTTTTTTCGCTTCCGTAATCGAATGCAACTAAACATGGATGGCCTTTGGTTAAATACTTTGTATAATAAACTTCCTTTCCTATTCCAAATCTAGATAGCCAGACTCTGAATAGCAAATGATGTGGATCCACAAGGTTCGATTCGTTTGACTAATCTATCATTGTTGGAAAGCTAACAAGCAAGAAATTTGAGAAATTATTTAAAACGAGAAAATGGAAACATAAAAGAAGATGGAACGGAAATTGATAGACATCACACTTCCAATAATGGAAGATAAGCCTAAGAGTTGAAACACACAAAGGGATAAAGGACCTTTGATTAAACTCATGGATTCTTGAATCACTCAAGAACTTAGGAAAATCACTCTCACTAAGATAGATGAGATAAAACTCGTTTATTTTTTGAATAAAACTCAGCTTGCCTTCATTGATGAAAATGGTTCAACTTATATAGGAGCTTTAATTATCCGAATTACAAAAGACACATAAATTTCAATTACAACCCTATTAAAGCTATTAATTAATGATCAACTCAAGTTAATGATGATCCGCTACTTAATGGTTGATTGTAACTGAATTTAAGGCTACCAAAATTCATCCACAAACTTTGAGAGAAAACTACTAAAGGTCCTCTTGATCATCCAAAGGTTGGTTCTTAACTTGGCATATATGGACCCTTATTTCAACTTGAAAATAAAGCAAAACTAAAGCCCATTAATTGGTTAAGCCAAAACACAATTTGGTTAGCCAATTTTACAAAGCATTGGGCCCTTATTTAAATAAAAGAAACTGCAGCAACACAGCGCATTAGTCATCCTCCATTCGACCAATATGGAATTCACATCATACCCTCCTTCTTCGAGAAGATTTGTCCCGAATCTTAAGACACTAGTTTTAACGTAAGTTTATTATGATCCTGTGAAGGACTTTTATTTTTTGACAAGTTGACACTAATTCTCTTCTTCCTAGATCAAATTCAAATTGATATTTGTTACTTTCCAATGGTTGCAATCCGTCGATAACATTTCTTGGCAACAGTACCCCACCTTGATATGTAACAATAAATAATTCCATGCATTGTGTTTGACGAATCTGCTTCTTATCGACGGACCAAATGCATAATAAAGCACTATGAACAAGCTTCCTTTTCAAACATGGAAGTTTGTGTGTTTACTTCACATGCTTATCCTTTTGTTCCTATAAAATGACATCACAAAATGTAGAAGAAAAAACATTGACAAATAAACTTTCTTTAGTTCCATTTCTTTTTCTTTATTTTCCCTTGCTTCTGCAGTTTATATTACTTCTTTTTCTATTTTCTCCTTCAGCCTACGTTGATCCTTATTGACTTGTCTTGGTGTCATAAATTTCTACTTCTTTTGATGTCCCTCATGCCTCATATCAAGGGAACATTCATCAAGATGGAGTGTTCTAAAACGAAGCCATGCCCATCCCAAAAGAAGATGAGAAGAGTCCATGGGAGTAGTATCACATAATACTTCTTTCACACATTGCCCTGTACTGAATTTGATCCATTCTTGATTCAGATGAAAGGTTGTTGGTAACTGGAGTTTCTCCAACAATCTTTGGCTCACAACATTGTTTTCGCTTTCGTAATTGAATGCAACTAAACATGGGTGGCCTTCGGTTAAACACCTTGTATAATAAACTTCCATTCCTATACCAAATCTACATAGCCAGGCTCTAAATACCAAATGATGTGAATCCAAAGTGTTCGATTCGTTTTATTGATCTTTCATGTTTGGAATTCTAACTAGCAAGAAATTTGAGAAATTATTTAAAACGAGAAAATGGAAACATATAAGAAGATGGAGAGGAAATTGATAGACATCACACTTCCAAGAATGGAAGATAAGCCTAAGAGTTTAAACACACAAAGGGATAAAGGAACTTTGATAAAACTCGGGGATTCTTGAATCACTTAAGAACTTAGGAGAATCACTATCACTAAGATAGATGAGATAAAACTCGTTTATTTTTTGAATAAAACTCAGCTTGCCTTCATTGATGAAAATGGTTCAACTTATATAGGAGCTATAAGCATCAGAATTACAAAAGACACATAAATTTCAATTACAACCCACTTAGAGCTATTAACTAATGATCCACTCAAGCTAGTAATGATCCGCTACTTAATGGTTGATTGTAACTGAATTTAAGGCTACCAAAAGTCATCCACAAACTTTCAGCATAGGTCCTCTTGATCTTCCAAAGGTTGGTTCTTAAGTTGGCATATATGGACCCTTATTTCAACTTGAAAATAAAGCAAAACTAAAGCCCATTAATTGGTTAAGTCAAAACACAATTTGGTCAGCCAATTTTACAAAGAAATGGGATTTTATTTTAAATAAAGGAAACTGCATCAACATGGCGCATTAGTGATCCTCCATTTGACCCATATGCAATTCACATCATACCCTCCTTCTTCGAGAAGATTTGTCTCGAATCTTAAGACACTAGTTTTGATGTAAGTTTATTATGATCTTGTTAAGGACTTTTATTTTTTCACAAGTTGAAACTAATTCTCTTCCTCCAGGATCAAATTCAACTTGATATTCGTTACTTTCCAATGGTTGCAATCCATCGATAACATTGCTTGGCAACAGTACCCCACCTTGATATGTAACAATAAATAATTTCATGCATTGTTTTTGACGAATCTGCTTCTTATCGACGGACCAAATGCATAATAAAGCACTATGAACAAGCTTCCTTTTCAAACGTGGAAGTTGGTGTGTTTCCTTCACATGCTTATCATTTTGTTCCTCTAAAATGACATCACAAACTGTAGAAGAAAAAACATTGACGAATAAACTTTCTCTAGTTCCATTTCTTTTTCTTTATTTTCCCTTCCTTCTGCAGTTTATATTACTTCTTTTTCTATTCTTTCTTTTTCTGTTTTCTCCTTCAGCCTACGTTGATTCTTGCTGACTTGTCTTGGTGTGCTAAATTTCTACTTCTTTTGATGTCTGTCATGCCTCAAATAAAGGGAACGTTCATCAAGATGAAGTGTTTTAAAACGAAGCCATGCCCATGCCAAAAGAAGATGACCAGAGTTCATGGGAGCAATATCACATAATACTTCTTTCATACATTGCCATGTAGGGAATTTGATCCATGCTTGATTCAGATGAAAGGTTGTTGGTAACTAGAGTTTCTCCACCAATCTTTGGCTCACAACATTGTTTTCGCTTTCGTAATCGAATGCAACTAAACATGGGTGGCCTTCGGTTAAACACCTTATATAATAAACTTCCATTCCTATACCAATTCTACATAGCCAGGCTCTGAATACCAAATGATGTGAATCCAAAGTGTTCGATTCGTTTTACTGATCTTTCAAGGTTGGAATGCTTATAAGCAATAAATTTGAAAAATTATTTAAAACGAGAAAATGGAAACATATAAGAAGATGGAACGGAAATTGATAGACATCACACTTCCAAGAATGGAAGATAAGCCTAAGAGTTTAAATACACAAAGGGCTAAAAGAACTTAGATAAAATTCGGGAATTCTTGAATCACTCAAGAACATAGGAGAATCACTCTCACTAAGATAGAGGAGATAAAACTCATTTATTTTTTGAATAAAACTCAGCTTGCCTTCATTGATGAAAATGGTTCAACTTATATAGGAGTTTTAAGCATCACAATTTCAAAAGACACATAAATTTCAATTACAACCCACTTAAAGCTATTAATTAATGATCCACTCAAGCTAGTAATGATCCACTACTTAATGGTTGAATGTAACTGAATTTAAGGCTACCAAAAGTCATCCACAAACTTTCAGCATAGGTCCTCTTGATCTTCCAAAGGTTGGTTCTTAAGTTGGCATATGTGGACCCTTGTTTCAACTTGAAAATAAAGCAAAACTAAAGCCCATTATTTGGTTAAGCCAAAACACAATTTTGTCAACCAATTTTACAAAGCATTGGGCCCTTATTTTAAATAAAGGAACCTGCATCAACACGGCGCATTAGTCATCCTCCATTTGACCCATATGCAATTCCCATCATACCCTCCTTCTTCGAGAAGATTTGTCCCCACTCTTAAGACACTAGTTTTGATGTAAGTTTATTATGATCTTAAGAAGGACTTTTATTTTTTCACAAGTTGAAACTAATGCTCTTCCTCCAGGATCAAATTCAACTTGATATTTGTTACTTTCCAGTGGTTGCAATCCATCGATTACATTGCTTGGCAACAGTACCCCACCTTGATATGTAACAATAAATAATTCCATGCATTGTGTTTGACGAATCTGCTTCTTATCGACGGACCAAATGCATAATAAAGTTGTGTGAACAAGCTTCCTTTTCAAACATGGAAGTTGGTGTGTTTCCTTCACATGCTTATCATTTTGTTCCTCTAAAATGACATCACAAACTGTAGAAGAAAAAACATTGACGAATAAACTTTCTCTAGTTCCATTTCTTTTTCTTTTTTTCCCTTCCTTCTGCAGTTTATATTACTTCTTTTTCTTTTCTTTCTTTTTCTGTTTTCTCCTTCAGCCTACGTTGATTCTTGCTGACTTGTCTTGGTGTCATAAATTTCTACTTCATTTGATGTCCCTCATGCCTCAAATAAAGGGAACGTTCATCAAGATGAAGTGTTTTAAAACGAAGCCATGTCCATCCCAAAAGAAGATGACCAGAGTTCATGGGAGCAATATCACATAATACTTCTTTAACACATTGCCATGTACTGAATTTGATCCTTGCTTGATTCAGATGAAAGGTTGTTGGTAACTGGAGTTTCTCCACCAATCTTTGGCTCACAACATTGTTTTCGCTTTCGTACTGGAATGCAACTAAACATGGGTGGCCTTCGGTTAAACACCTTGTATAATAAACTTCCATTCCTATACCAAATCTACATAGCCAGGCTCTGAATACCAAATGATGTGAATCCAAAGTGTTCGATTCGTTTTACTGATCTTTCAAGGTTGCTAATAAGCAATAAATTTGAGAAATTATTTAAAACGAGAAAATGGAAACATATAAGAAGATGGAGCGGAAATTATTAGACATCACACTTCCAAGAATGGAAGATAAGCCAAAGAGTTTAAACACACAAACGGATAAAGAGGAACTTTGATAAAATTTAGGAATTCTTGAATCACTCAAGAACATAGGAGAATCACTCTCACTAAGATAGAGGAGATAAAACTCGTTTATTTTCTGAATAAAACTCAGCTTGCCTTCATTGATGAAAATGGTTCAACTTATATAGGAGCTTTAAGCATCAGAATTACAAAAGACACATAAATTTCAATTACAACCCACTTAAAGCTATTAATTAATGATCCACTCAAGCTAGTAATGATCCGCTACTTAATGGTTGATTGTAACTGAATTTAAGGCTACCAAAAGTCATCCACAAACTTTCAGCAAAGGTCCTCTTGATCTTCCAAAGGTTGGTTCTTAAGTTGGCATATATGGACCCTTATTTCAACTTGAAAATAACCAAAACTAAAGCCCATTAAATGGTTAAGCCAAAACACAATTTGGTCAGCCAATTTTGCAAAGCATTGGGCCCTTATTTTAAAGAAAAGAAACTGCATCAACACAGCGCCTTAGTCATCCTCCATTTGACGCATATGCAATTCACATCATACCCTCCTTCTTCGAGAACATTTGTCCCGAATCTTAAGACACTAGTTTTGATGTAAGTTTATTATGATCTTGTGAAGGACTTTTATTTTTTCACAAGTTGAAACTAATTCTCTTCCTCCAGGATCAAATTCAACTTGATATTTGTTACTTTCTAGTGGTTGCAATCCATCGACAACATTGCTTGGCAACAGTACCCCACCTTGATATGTAACAATAAATAATTCCATGCATTGTGTTTGACGAATCTGCTTCTTATCGACGGACCAAATGCATAATAAAGCACTATGAACAAGCTTCCTTTTCAAACATGGAAGTTGGTGTGTTTCCTTCACATGCTTATCATTTTGTTCCTCTAAAATGACATCACAAACTGTAGAAGAAAAAACATTGACGAATAAACTTTCTCTAGTTCCATTTCTTTTTCTTTATTTTCCCTTCCTTCTGCAGTTTATATTACTTCTTTTTCTATTCTTTCTTTTTCTGTTTTCTCCTTCAGCCTACGTTGATTATTGCTGACTTGTCTTCGTGTGCTAAATTTCTACTTCTTTTGATGTCTGTCATGCCTCAAATAAAGGGAACGTTCATCAAGATGGAGTGTTTTAAAACGAAGTCATGCCCATCCCAAAAGATGATGACCAGAGTTCATGCGAGCAATATCACATAATACTTCTTTCACACATTGCCATGTACTGAATTTGATCCATGCTTGATTCAGATGAAAGGTTGTTGGTAACTGGAGTTTCTCCACCAATCTTTGGCTCACAACATTGTTTTTGCTTTCGTAATCGAATGCAACTAAACATGGGTGGCCTTCGGTTAAACACCTTGTATAATAAACTTCCATTCCTATACCAAATCTACATAGCCAGGCTCTGAATACCAAATGATGTGAATCCAAAGTGTTCGATTCGTTTTACTGATCTTTCAAGGTTGGAATGCTTATAAGCAATAAATTTGAGAAATTATTTAAAACGAGAATATGGAAACATAAAAGAAGATGCAACGGAAATTGATACACATCACACTTCCATGAATGGAAGAAGAATGGAAGATAAGCCAAAGAGTTTAAACACACAAACGGATAAAAAGGAACTTTGATAAAATTCAGGAATTCTTGAATCACTCAAGAACATAGGAGAATCAATCTCACTAAGATAGATGAGATAAAACTCGTTTATTTTCTGAATAAAACTCAGCATGCCTTCATTGATGAAAATGGTTCAACTTATATAGGAGCTTTAAGCATCAGAATTACAAAAGACACATAAATTTCAATTACAACCTACTTAAAGCTATTAATTAATGATCCACTCAAGCTAGTAATGATCCGCTACTTAATGGTTGATTGTAGCTGAATTTAAGGCTACCAAAAGTCATCCACAAACTTTCAGCAAAGGTCCTCTTGATCTTCCAAAGGTTGGTTCTTAAGTTGGCATATATGGACCCTTATTTCATATTGAAAATAAAGCAAAACTAAAGCCCATTAATTGGTTAAACCAAAACACAATTTGGTAAGCCAATTTTACAAAGCATTGGGCCCTTATTTAAATAAAAGAAACTGCATCAACACGGTGCATTAGTAATCCTCCATTTGACCCATATGCAATTCACATCATACCCTCCTTCTTCGAGAAGATTTGTCCCGAATCTTAAGACACTAGTTTTAATGTAAGTTTATTATGATCTTGTGAAGGACTTTTATTTTTTCACAAGTTGAAACTAATTCTCTTCCTCCAGCATCAAATTCAACTTGATATTTGTTACTTTCCAATGGTTGCAATCCGTCGATAACATTTCTTGGTAACAGTACCCCACCTTGATATATAATTCCATGCATTGTGTTTTGACGACTTTGCTTCTTATCGACGGACCAAATGCATAATAAAGCACTATGAACAAGCTTCCTTTTCAAACATGGAAGTTGGTGTGTTTCATTCACATGCTTATCCTTTTGTTCCTGTAAAATGACATCACAAACTGTAAACTTTCCATCATATCTTTCTCTACTTCCATTTCATTTTCTTTATTTTCCCTTCCTTCTGCAGTTTATATTACCTCTTTTTCTATTCTTTCATTTTCTATTTTCTCCTTCAGCCTACGTTGATCCTTACTGACTTGTCTTGGTGTCATAAATTTCTACTTCTTTTGATGTCCCTTATGCCTCAAATAAAGGGAACGTTCATCAAGATGGAGTATTTTAAAACGAAGCCATGACAAGAGTCCATAGGAGCAATATCACATAATACTTCTTTCATACATTGTCATGTAGTGAATTTGATCCATGCTTGATTCAGATGAAAGGTTGTTGGTAACTGGAGTTTCTCCACCAATCTTTGGCTCACAACATTGTTTTTGCTTTCCTAATCGAATGCAACTAAACATGGGTGGCCTTCGGTTAAACACCTTGTATAATAAACTTCCATTCCTATACCAAATCTACATAGCCAGGCTCTGAATACCAAATGATGTGAATCCAAAGTGTTCGATTCGTTTTACTGATCTTTCAAGGTTGGAATGCTTATAAGCAATAAATTTGAGAAATTATTTAAAACGAGAATATGGAAACATAAAAGAAGATGCAACGGAAATTGATACACATCACACTTCCATGAATGGAAGATAAGTCTAATAGTTGAAACACACAAAGTGATAAAGGACCTTTCATTAAACTCATGGATTCTTGAATCACTCAAGAACTTAGGAGAATCATTCTCACTAAGATAGATGAGATAAAACTCGTTTATTTTCTAAATAAAACTCAGCTTGCCATCATTGATGAAAATGGTTCAACTTATGTAGGAGCTTTAAGAATCAGAAATACAAAAGACACATAAATTTCAATTACAACCCACTTAAAGCTATTAATTAATTGATCCACTCAAGCTAATAATGATCCGCTACTTAATGGTTGATTGTAACTGAATTTAAGGCCACCAAAAGTCATCCTAAAACTTTCAGTAAAGGTCCTGTTGATCTTCCAAAGGTTGGTTCTTAGGTTGGCATATGGACCCTTATTTCAATTTGAAGATAAAGCAAAACTAAAGCCTATTAATTGGTTAAGCACAAACACAATTTGGTCAGCAAATTTTACAAGGCATTGGGCTTTTATTTAAATAAAAGAAACTGCATCAACACGGCGCATTAGTCATCCTCCATTTGACCCGTATGCAATTTACATCATACCTCCTTCGAGAAGATTTGTCCCGAATCTTAAGACACTAGTTTTTATGTAAGTTTATTATGATCTTTTGAACGACTTTTATTTTTTAACTAGTTGAAACTAATTCTCCTCCTCCAGAATCAAATTCAACTTGATATTTATTACTTTTCAATGGTTGCAAACCGTCGATAACATTTCTTGGCGATAGTACCCCACCTCGAAAACATTTTTTGGCAACAATACCCAACATTGATATGAAACAATAAATAATTCCATGCATTGTGTTTGACGAATTTGCTTCGTATCACAAACCAAATGCATAATAAAGCACTATGAACAAGCTTCCTTTTTAAACATGGAAGTTGGTGTGTTTCATTCACATGCTTATCCTTTTGTTCCTGCAAAATGACATCACAAGATGTAGAAGAAAAAATATTGACGAATAAACTTTCTCTAGTTCCATTTCTTTTTCTTTATTTTCCCTTCCTTTTGCAATTTATATTACTTCTTTTTCTATTCATTCTTTTTCTGTTTTCTCCTTCAGCCTTCGTTGATCCTTACTGACTTGTCTTGGTGTCATAAATTTCTACTTCTTTTGATGTCCTTCATGCCTCAAATAAAGGGAACGTTCATCAAGATGTAGTGTTTTAAAACGAATCCATCGCCATCCCAAAAGAAGATGACAAGAGTCCATGGGAGTAATATGACATAGTACTTCTTTCACACATTGCCATGTATTGAATTTGATCCATGCTTGATCCAAATGAAAGGTTGCTGGTAACTAGAGTTTCTCCACCAATCTTTGGCTCATAACATTGTTTTCGCTTTCGTAATCGAATGCAACTAAACATGGATGGCCTTCAGTTAAACACTTTGTATAATAAACTTCCTTTCCTATTGCAAATCTAGATAGCCAGGCTCTGAATACCACATGGTGTGAACCCACAGGGTTTGATTAGTTTGACTGATCTATCATTGTTGGAATGCTAACAAGCAACAAATTTGAGAAATTATTTAAAACAAGAAAATGGAAAAACAAAAGAAGATGGAACGGAAATTGATACACATCACACTTCCAAGAACGGAAGATAAGCCTAAGAGTTGAAACACACAAAGGGATAAAGGACCTTTGATTAAACTCATGGATTCTTGAATCACTCAAGAACTTAGGAGAATCACTCTCACTAAGATAGATGAGATAAAAATCGTTTATTTTCTGAATAAAACTCAGCTTGCCTTCATTGATGAAAATGGTTCAACTTATATATGAGCTTTAAGCATCAGAATTACAAAAGACACATAAATTTCAATTACAGCCCACTTAAAGCTATTAATTAATAAATCCACTCAAGCTAATAATGATCCGCTACTTAATGGTTGATTGTAACTGAATTTAACGCTACCAAAAGTCATCCACAAACTTTCAACAAAGGTCCTGTTGATCTTCCAAAGGTTGGTTCTTAAGTTGGCATACGGACCCCTATTTCAACTTGAAAATAAAGCAAAACTAAACCCCATTAATTGGTTAAGTGATGAGTGCGTATTTTTGCCCTCATTCAGTGTTTAATTCTGGGTATTTAATTGAATTTATGTGCTTAAAGAGTGATTTAATTGATAATTCTAATAATTAGGCCATTTGAGCTTGTGTGATAAAAATGTCTTAAAAAGTGATTTTTAGCTGCATAAATTATTTTTGGATATTTTAACGTTTGTTGATGCAGCTGAAGTTAAGATTAAGCTTATTTAAAGGTAGGAAAATAAATTGATTGAAATTACAAACACCTCTAAATAAGGCTGAAATTAACAAGTTCTGGAAAAAATCACTTCTGCACCCCTAAATTACATATGCACTCCCATATTTCCAAATGGGTCTCACAAAAACCTTATCTACACCCCTAATATTTCTATTCATCTCCACACAACCAAAAACCCTAGCCTCCATCTTCACCATGTTTCCGCCGCCGGGAGCACCAGCACCACCAATGGTCGTCGCGTGCATCAAGTCCGGCCACCACAGTTCCATCTTCTTGCATCACGCAGTAGCTTCCACACGAACCAGCATCACCATCATGGCAGCCGTCATTGCACTTCTCAGCAGCCAAAGGAGAAAGCGGAAACCCTAATTTGGGAGAGAGAAGGAGCTGCCACGTGTCATCCTCTCAATGGACACTAAATAGTCAAAGTTTGTCAAATCTGGTCAAAGCTGGTCAAACAGTCAAAGATTGGTCAAAGGAGAGGGGTTTAACTGCAAATATTGATATTTTTGGATATCTCTGCAAAATTGGACTATAGGATTGAAAATGAGCTATTTATTAAATTAATACAAATATTATTTGGTGATAATTTATTATATATCTTTAAATAATTTATTTATTTAATTATATCATAAATTATTAACCAACTATATTTGTTAAATAGTCTATATCTCTCCAAATATCTTTGAATATTTATCTTTATCTTTATTTTCAAAGATATTTGAGAGATTTTAGCAACAGAAAAGCCCAGTCCAATTCCTATATAAAGAGACCAAGGGAGAAGTAGAAAAAAAGCTCGGCACGTCGGAATTTAGGAACCCTTAGGGGGGCCTAATTTCTTTCTCTCTCTTTTCTTCTCTCTATTCTTCTTTTATATTTCATGGATTGCTAAACTTCTTGGGTTGATTCCATTGTAATTTCATTATGGATTTTGAGGTTAGAATGAATTAATTTCTTTGTTCTTTTTATTATTGTTGAGGTTTTAATTTATCTATGTCTTTTATCTTTGAATCACATAAAAAGTAATGATTTTAAATCTATATGCATATTGATCATATGAGTTTTAAAATGAAGCCATGCCCATCCCATTAGAAGATGACAAAAGTCCATGGGAGCAATATCACATAATACTTCTTTCACACATTGCCATGTACTGAATTGGAACCATGCTTGATCCAGATGAAAGGTTGCTGGTAACTGGAGTTTCTCCAACAATCTTTGGCTCATAACATTGTTTTCGCTTTCGTAATCGAATGCAACTAAACATGGATGGCCTTCGGTTAAAAACTTTGTATAATAAAATTCCTTTCCTATTCCAAATCTAGATAGCCAGGCTCTGAATACCAAATGATGTGAAAACACAGGGTTCGATTCGTTTGACTGATCTATCATTGTGGGAATGCTAACAAGCAAGAAATTTGAGAAATTATTTAAAACGAGAAAATGGAAACATAAAAGAAGATGGAACGGAAATTGATAGACATCACACTTCCAAGAATGGAAGATAAGTCTAAGAGTTGAAACACACAAAGGGATAAAGGACCTTTGATTAAACTCATGGATTCTTGAATCACTCAAGAACTTAGGAGAATCACTCTTACTAAGATAGATGAGATAAAACTCGATTATTTTCTGAGTAAAACTCAGCTTTCCTTCATTGATGAAAATGGTTCAACTTATATAGGAGCTTTAACCATCAGAATTACAAAAGACACATAAATTTCAATATCATCCCGCTTAAAGCTATTAATTAATGATCCACTCAAGCTAATAACGATCCGCTACTTAATGGTTGATTGTAACTGAATTTAAGGCTACCAAAAGTCATCCACAAACTTTGAGCAAAGGTCCTCTTGATCTTCCAATGGTTGGTTTCTTTAGTTGTCATATGGACCCTTATTTCAACTTGAAGATAAAGCAAACCTAAAGCCCATTAATTGGTTAAGCACAAACACAATTTGGTCAGCCAATTTTACAAAGCATTGGGCCCTTGTTTAAATAAAAGAAACTACATCAACACGACGCAGTAGTCATCCTCCATTTGACCCATATGCAATTCACATCATACCCACATTCTTCGACAAGATTTGTTCTGAATCTTAAGACACTTGTTTTAATGTAAGTTTATTATGGTCTTGTGAAGGAGTTTTATTTTTTCACAAGTTGAAACTAATTCTCCTCTTCCATGATCAAATTTAACTTGATATTTGTTACTTTCCAGTGGTTGCAATCCGTCGATAACATTTCTTGGCAACAGTACCCCACCTCGATATGTAACAATAAATAATTCCATGCATTGTGTTTTACGAATTTGCTTCTTATCGACGGACCAAATGCATAATAAAGCATTATGAACAAGCTTCCTTTTTAAACATGGAAGTTGGTGTGTTTCATTCACATGCTTATCCTTTTGTTCTTGTAAAATGACATCACAAACTGTAGAAGAAAAAACATTGACGAATAAACTTCCTCTAGTTCGATTTCTTTTTCTTTATTTTCCCTTCCTTCTGCAGTTTATATTACTTCTTTTTCTATTCTTTCTTTTTTTGTTTTCTCCTTCAGCCTACGTTGATCCTTACTGACTTGTCTTGGTGTCATAAATTTATACTTCATTTGATGTCCCTCATGCCTCAAATAAAGGGAACGTTCATCAAGATGGAGTGTTTTAATACGAAGCCATGCCCATCCCAAAAGAAGATGATAAGATTCCATGGGAGCAATATCACATAGTACTTCTTTCACACATTGCCATGTACTGAATGTGATCCATGCTTAATCCAGATGAAAGGTTGCTGGTAACTAGAGTTTCTCCACCAATCTTTGGCTCACAACATTGTTTTCGCTTCCGTAATCGAATGTAAGTTTATTATGGTCTTGTGAAGGAGTTTTATTTTTTCGCAAGTTGAAACTAATTCTCCTCTTCCATGATCGAATTTAACTTGATATTTGTTACTTTCCAGTGGTTGCAATCCGTCGATAACATTTCTTGACAACAGTACCCCACCTCGATATGTAACAATAAATAATTCCATGCATTGTGTTTTACGAATTTGCTTCTTATCGACGGACCAAATGCATAATAAAGCATTATGAACAAGCTTCCTTTTTAAACATGGAAGTTGGTGTGTTTCATTCACATGCTTATCCTTTTGTTCTTGTAAAATGACATCACAAACTGTAGAAGAAAAAACATTGACGAATAAACTTCCTCTAGTTCGATTTCTTTTTCTTTATTTTCCCTTCCTTCTGCAGTTTATATTACTTCTTTTTCTATTCTTTCTTTTTTTGTTTTCTCCTTCAGCCTACGTTGATCCTTACTGACTTGTCTTGGTGTCATAAATTTATACTTCATTTGATGTCCCTCATGCCTCAAATAAAGGGAACGTTCATCAAGATGGAGTGTTTTAATACGAAGCCATGCCCATCCCAAAAGAAGATGATAAGATTCCATGGGAGCAATATCACATAGTACTTCTTTCACACATTGCCATGTACTGAATGTGATCCATGCTTAATCCAGATGAAAGGTTGCTGGTAACTAGAGTTTCTCCACCAATCTTTGGCTCACAACATTGTTTTCGCTTCCGTAATCGAATGCAACTAAACATGGATGGCCTTCTGTTAAACACTTTGTATAATAAACTTCCTTTCCTATCCCAAATCTAGATAGCCAGGCTCTGAATAGCAAATGATGTGAATCCACAGGGTTCGATTCGTTTGACTGATATATCATTGTTGGAATGCTAACAAGCAAGAAATTTGAGAAATTATTTAAAACGAGAAAATGTTAACACAGAAGAAGATGGAATGGAAATTGATAGACATCACACTTCCAAGAATGGAAGATAAGCCTAAGAGTTGAAACACACAAAGGGATAAAGGACCTTTGATTAAACTCATGGATTCTTGAATCACTCAAGAACTTAGGAGAATCACTCTCACTAAGATAGATGAGATAAAACTCGTTTATTTTCTGAGTAAAACTCAGCTTTCCTTCATTGATGAAAATGGTTCAACTTATATAGGAGCTTTAACCATCAGAACTACAAAAGACACATAAAGTTCAATATCAACCCGCTTAAATCTATTAATTAATGATCCACTCAAGCTAATAACGATCCGCTACTTAATGGTTGATTGTAACTGAATTTAAGGCTACCAAAAGTCATCCACAAACTTTGAGCAAAGGTCCTCTTGATCTTCTAATGGTTGGTTTCTTTAGTTGTCATATGGACCCTTATTTCAACTTGAAGATAAAGCAAACCTAAAGCCCATTAATTGGTTAAGCACAAACACAATTTGGTCAGCCAATTTTACAAAGCATTGGGCCCTTGTTTAAATAAAAGAAACTGCATCAACACCACGCATTAGTCATCCTCCATTTGACCCATATGCAATTCACATCCTACCCTCCTTCTTCGACAAGATTTGTTCTGAATCTTAAGACACTTGTTTTAATGTAAGTTTATTATGATCTTGTGAAGGACTTTTATTTTTTCACAAGTTGAAACTAATTCTCTTCTTCCAAGATCAAATTTAACTTGATATTTGTTACTTTCCAGTGGTTGCAATCCGTCGATAACATTTCTTGGCAACAGTACCCCACCTCGATATGTAACAATAAATAATGCCATGCATTGTGTTTTACGAATTTGCTTCTTATCGACGGACCAAATGCATAATAAAGCACTATGAACAAGCTTCCTTTTTAAACATGGAAGTTGGTGTGTTTCATTCACATGCTTATCCTTTTGTTCCTGTAAAATGACATCACAAACTGTAGAAGAAAAAACATTGACGAATAAACTTTCTCTAGTTCGATTTCTTTTTCTTTATTTTCCCTTCCTTCTGCAGTTTATATTACTTCTTTTTCTATTCTTTCTTTTTTTGTTTTCTCCTTCAGCCTACGTTGATCCTTACTGACTTGTCTTGGTGTCATAAATTTATACTTCATTTGATGTCCCTCATGCCTCAAATAAAGGGAACGTTCATCAAGATGGAGTGTTTTAATACGAAGCCATGCCCATCCCAAAAGAAGATGATAAGATTCCATGGGAGCAATATCACATAATACTTCTTTCACACATAACCATGTACTGAATGTGATCCATGCTTAATCCAGATGAAAGGTTGCTGGTAACTAGAGTTTCTCCACCAATCTTTGGCTCACAACATTGTTTTCGCTTCCGTAGTCGAATGCAACTAAACATGGATGGCCTTCGGTTAAACACTTTGTATAATAAACTTCCTTTCCTATCCCAAATCTAGATAGCCAGGCTCTGAATAGCAAATGATGTGAATCCACAGGGTTCGATTCGTTTGACTGATTGATGAAGGATTGACCCTAACCAAGGATGGAGGCACATGCTTAAGAAGACTAAGCATGTTTGGAAAGGAAGTTCACTAATCCTTCATCCTTTCATTTGTGTTTGTTATTTTTGATTCCCTAAGTTGACTTAGTTGAATCAACTTTAGTTGACTTGTTGACCTTTGACTAGGTTTGACTTGTTAACTATAGTTGACTTGACTTAAGCCAACATGCTAATCTATGTTTATTTGCTTTGTAGGTTAATTAGGAGTAAGAAAGCAATGCTAGGTGGCGCATGGTGATTGGGGACCGTAAATGATGTGGATGAGAGAGTAAAGCAAAGGCATAAAGCATAAAGTAAAAGGCATAAAACAAGTGTACCTATGTACCTTTGGTCTCCTTTGTTTTTAGCACACTTTGGCCACTTTTTGGAGACATATGAGACACATTCTTTGTCTCCTTTTGTGCTAGAACGAAATTAGCCTTACACACACCATAGTTGGCTCTTTTGTCTCTCATTTTTGTAACCTTATTTGACCTAGTTTCTAGAAGCTAGGGTTAGGTTTTTGTAGAGACATCCTTAGGTATCTTTTATTTGCTTAGAGGCCCCTAAACTCTTCTATATAAGGGGCTCCTAGACATGTAAAAGGGTTGAACATTTTGAAGTAAAAACACTCTTGTGTCTCAACCATTTGTGAGAGTTTCCTCCCCTGGGAGTGAATACTTTTAAGCCTTATCTTGCATAGCAAGTGGCGGCACACATCCATTCATCTTCAAGGTTGCCATGGCCTCTAGCCTAGCCTTGTAGTGGCGTGCTTCTCACATTTTTTTACCATTTCTTTCCTTTCCATTTTATGTTTTCTTCTTCCTTTAATTGTTCTTGGTTTTCTATGGTTTATGTGCTTTCCATTTCCTTTTTGTTTTGAATCAATCCATCATCTTCTTCTCTTGAGCTTTGTGAAAGGAACCTTCACATCTAGATAGCTTGCTATCTTAATGTCCAGTGGGGATTTCGCTTAGCTTTCTTAATCAACTCACACCATATTCAATAATATTAAAAAGGAACAAGATAATCCTTCATCACTGATATATCATTGTTGGAATGCTAACAAGCAAGAAATTTGAGAAATTATTTAAAACGAGAAAATGGAAACACAGAAGAAGATGGAACGGAAATTGATAGACATCACACTTCCAAGAATGGAAGATAAGCCTAAGAGTTGAAACACACAAAGGGATAAAGGACCTTTGGTTAAACTCATGGATTCTTGAATCACTCAAGAACTTAGGAGAATCACTCTCACTAAGATAGATGAGATAAAACTCGTTTATTTTCTGAGTAAAACTCAGCTTTCCTTCATTGATGAAAATGGTTCAACTTATATAGGAGCTTTAACCATCAGAATTACAAAAGACACATAAATTTCAATATCAACCCGCTTAAATCTATTAATTAATGATCCACTCAAGCTAATAACGATCCGCTACTTAATGGTTGATTGTAACTGAATTTAAGGCTACCAAAAGTCATCCACAAACTTTGAGCAAAGGTCCTCTTGATCTTCTAATGGTTGGTTTCTTTAGTTGTCATATGGACCCTTATTTCAACTTGAAGATAAAGCAAACCTAAAGCCCATTAATTGGTTAAGCACAAACACAATTTGGTCAGCCAATTTTTCAAAGCATTGGGCCCTTGTTTAAATAAAAGAAACTACATCAACACCACGCATTAGTCATCCTCCATTTGACCCATATGCAATTCAATTCCTACCCTCCTTCTTCGACAAGATTTGTTCTGAATCTTAAGACACTTGTTTTAATGTAAGTTTATTATGATCTTGTGAAGGACTTTTATTTTTTCACAAGTTGAAACTAATTCTCTTCTTCCAAGATCAAATTTAACTTGATATTTGTTACTTTCCAGTGGTTGCAATCCGTCGATAACATTTCTTGGCAACAGTACCCCACCTCGATATGTAACAATAAATAATGCCATGCATTGTGTTTTACGAATTTGCTTCTTATCGACGGACCAAATGCATAATAAAGCACTATGAACAAGCTTCCTTTTTAAACATGGAAGTTGGTGTGTTTCATTCACATGCTTATCCTTTTGTTCCTGTAAAATGACATCACAAACTATAGAAGAAAAAACATTGACGAATAAACTTTCTCTAGTTCGATTTCTTTTTCTTTATTTTCCCTTCCTTCTGCAGTTTATATTACTTCTTTTTCTATTCTTTCTTTTTTTGTTTTCTCCTTCAGCCTACGTTGATCCTTACTGACTTGTCTTGGTGTCATAAATTTATACTTCATTTGATGTCCCTCATGCCTCAAATAAAGGGAACGTTCAGCAAGATTGAGTGTTTTAATACGAAGCCATGCCCATCCCAAAAGAAGATGATAAGAGTCCATGGGAGCAATATCACATAATACTTTTTTCACACATTGCCATGTACGGAATGTGATCCATGTTTAATCCAAATGAAAGGTTGCTGGTAACTAGAGTTTCTCCACCAATCTTTGGCTCACAACATTGTTTTCGCTTCTGTAATCGAATGCAACTAAACATGGATAGCCTTCGGTTGAACACTTTGTATAATAAACTTCCTTTCCTATTCCAAATCTAGATAGCCAGGCTCTGAATAGCAAATGATGTGAATCCACAGGGTTCGATTCGTTTGACTGATATATCATTGTTGGAATGCTAACAAGCAAGAAATTTGAGAAATTATTTAAAACGAGAAAATGGAAACATAAAAGAAGATGGAACGGAAATTGATAGACATCACACTTCCAAGAATGGAAGATAAGCCTAATAGTTGAAACACACAAAGGGATAAAGGACCTTTGATTAAACTCATGGATTCTTGAATCACTCAAGAACTTAGGAGAATCACTCTCACTTAGATAGATGAGATAAAACTCGTTTATTTTCTGAGTAAAACTCAGCTTGCCTTCATTGATGAAAATGGTTCAACTTATATAGGAGCTTTAACCATCAGAATTACAAAAGACACATAAATTTCAATATCATCCCGCTTAAAGCTATTAATTAATGATCCACTCAAGCTAATAACGATCCGCTACTTAATGGTTGATTGTAACTGAATTTAAGGCTACCAAAAGTCATCCACAAACTTTGAGCAAAGGTCCTCTTGATCTTCCAATGGTTGGTTTCTTTAGTTGGCATATGGACCCTTATTTCAACTTGAAGATAAAGCAAACCTAAAGCCCATTAATTGGTTAGGCACAAACACAATTTGGTCAGTCAATTTTACAAAGCATTGGGCCCTTGTTTAAATAAAAGAAACTGCATCAACACGACGCATTAGTCATCCTCCATTTGACCCATATGCAATTCACATCATACCCTCCTTCTTCGACAAGATTTGTTCTGAATCTTAAGACACTCTTTTTAATGCAAGTTTATTATGATTTTGTGAAGGACTTTTATTTTTTCACAAGTTGAAACTAATTCTCTTCTTGCAAGATCAAATTTAACTTGATATTTGTTACTTTCCAGTGGTTGCAATCCGTAAATAACATTTCTTGGCAACAATACCCCACTCGATACGTAACAATAAATAATTCCATGCATTGTGTTTGACGAATTTGCTTCTTATCGATGGACCAAATGCATAATAAAGCACTATGAACAAGCTTCCTTTTTAAACATGGAAGTTGGTGTGTTTCATTCCCATGCTTATCCTTTTGTTCCTGTAAAATGACATCACAAACTGCAGAAGAAAAAACATTGACGAATAAACTTTCTCTAGTTCGATTTCTTTTTCTTTGTTTTTCCTTCCTTATGCAGTTTATATTACTTCTTTTTCTATTCTTTCTTTCTTTGTTTTCTCCTTCAGCCTACGTTGATCCTTACTGACTTGTACATGGCCCAATTTCCTCTAAGGCCCAATACATGGCCCAAAGAAAATCCTATTCTACTGGGCGCAAAATACAAAGCCCAAAATAAAATCCTAATCTAGTATTTACAAACAAAATGTCCTAGGCTAGGTCTTCACATCTTCCTTGGCCCATGTGAAGTTCATCTTGGGCCTTGCATGCGCATTTAAGGCCCATTCCTCTTGTATTCTCCTAGCCATGGCTCTTGTTGTAGGTCCCTTGGCTCGAGGCTTCTCAACACATGCTTATCCTTTTGTTCCTGTAAAATGACATCACAAACTGTAGAAGAAAAAACATTGAAGAATAAACTTTCTCTAGTTCCATTTATTTTGTTTATTTTCCCTTCCTTCTGCAGTTTATATTACTTCTTTTTCTATTCTTTCTTTTTCTGTTTTCTCCTTTAGCCTACGTTGATCCTTACTGACTTGTCTTGGTGTCATAAATTTCTACTTCTTTTCATGTCTCTCATGCCTCAAATAAAGGGAACGTTCATCAAGATGGAGTGTTTTAAAACGAAGTCATGCCCATCCCAAAAGAAGATGACAGGAGTCCATGGGAGCAATATCACATAATACTTCTTTCACACATTTCCATGTACTGAATTTGATCCATGCTTTATCCAGATGAAAGGTTGCTGGTAACTGGAGTTTCTCCACCAATCTTTGGCTCACAACATTGTTTTCGCTTCTGTAATCGAATGCAACTAAACATGGATGGCCTTCGGTTAAACACTTTGTATAATAAACTTCCTTTCCTATTCCAAATCTAGATAGCCAGGCTCTAAATAGCAAATGATGTGAATCCACAACGTTCGATTCGTTTCACTGATCTTTCATTGTTGGAATGCTAACAAGCAAGAAATTTGAGAAATTATTTAAAACGAGAAAATGGAAACATAAAAGAAGATGGAAGGGAAATTGATAGACATCACACTTCCAAGAATGGAAGATAAGCCTAAGAGTTGAAACACCCAAAGGGATAAAGGACCTTTGATTAAACTCATGGATTCTTGAATCACTCAAGAACTTAGGAGAATCACTCTCACTAAGATAGATGAGATAAAACTCGTTTATTTTCTGAATAAAACTCAGCTTGCCTTCATTGATGAAAATGGTTCAACTTATATAGGAGCTTTAACCATCAGAATTACAAAAGACACATAAAGTTCAATATCAACCCTCTTAAAGCTCTTAATTAATGATTCACTCAAGCTAATAACGATCTGCTACTTAATGGTTGATTGTAACTGAATTTAAGGCCACCAAAAGTCATCCACAAACTTTGAGCAAAGGTCCTCTTTATTTTCCAAAGGTTGGTTCTTTAGTTGGCATATGGACCCTTATTTCAACTTGAAGATAAAGCAAAACTAAAGCCCATTATTTGGTTAAGCACAAACACAATTTGGTCAGCCAATTTTACAAAGCATTGGGCCCTTGTTTTGATGAAGGATCGTCTCGGATTTGGGGAGGAATTCATCTAGAACAAAAATGGGTATGAACCCTAAAACGAAAAGGGGGAAAATGGAGGACGTCGATTGGGGGTTTTTGCGGAACGGAAGGAAATCACGCCACTTGGAGGAGATTCCAAGATAAGTGAGGAAGATCCGCCACTTTGAATCGGAGATTCAAAGATAAGGATCGGTGGTTCTGGGGAGAACCTCGAGACTTGAGAGAAAACTCACTGTTTCATAAAACTCAAATCTGAATACAAATGTGTCTCACAAGGGCTTATATACTATGGGCCGAAACACAAAAAGGCCCAACATAACTAAAGGTCCGAAAAAGCCCAAACAAAAACATTACAAAAAATATATAAAAAAGTTCCTATTCTACGATCTAAAGCTAATTTGAGATCTCTTTGAAGATCCTAGTCATGATTCCATCATCTGTTTTCTAATTCCTTGATGGTCCCGAACCACGCCTCCATCATGTTTAAATAAAAGAAACTACATCAACACGGCGCATTAGTCATCCTCCATTTGACCCATATGCAATTCACATCATACCCTCCTTCTTCGAGAAGATTTTTCCCGAATCTTAAGACACTAGTTTTAATGTAAGTTTATTATGATCTTGTGAAGGACTTTTATTTTTTCACAAGTTGAAACTAATTCTCTTCTTCTAGGATCAAATTTAACTAGATATTTGTTACTCGCCAATGGTTGCAATCCGTCGATAACATTTCTTGGCAACAGTACCCCACCTTGATATGTAACAATAAATAATTCCATGCATTGTGTTCGACGAATTTGCTTCTTATCGACGGACCAAATGCATAATAAATCACTATGAACAAGCTTCCTTTTTAAACATGGAAGTTGGTGTGTTGCATTCACATGCTTATCCTTTTGTTCCTGTAAAATGACATCACAAACTGTAGAAGAAACTTGTCTTGGTGTCATAAATTTCTACTTCTTTTGATATCCCTCATGCCTCAAATAAAGGGAACGTTCATCACGATGGAGTGTTTTGAAACGAAGCCATGCCCATCCCAAAAGAAGATGACAACAGTCCATGGGAGCAATATCACATAATACTTCTTTCACACATTGCCATGTACTGAATTTGATCCATGCTTTATCCAGATGAAAGGTTGCTGGTAACTGGAGTTTCTCCACCAATCTTTGGCTCACAACATTGTTTTCGCTTCTGTAATCGAATGCAACTAAACATGGATGGCCTTCGGTTAAACACTTTGTATAATAAACTTCCTTTCCTATTCCAAATTTAGATAGCCAGGCTCTGAATAGCAAATGATGTGAATCCACAGGGTTCGATTCGTTTGACTGATATATCATTGTTGGAATGCTAACAAGCAAGAAATTTGAGAAATTATTTAAAACAGGAAAATGGAAACATAAAAGAAGATGGAACGGAAATTGATAGACATCACACTTCCAAGAATGGAAGATAAGCCTAATAGTTGAAACACACAAAGGGATAAAGGACCTTTGATTAAACTCATGGATTCTTGAATCACTCAAGAACTTAGGAGAATCACTCTCACTTAGATAGATGAGATAAAACTCGTTTATTTTCTGAGTAAAACTCAGCTTGCCTTCATTGATGAAAATGGTTCAACTTATATAGGAGCTTTAACCATCAGAATTACAAAAGACACATAAAGTTCAATATCATCCCGCTTAAAGCTATTAATTAATGATCCACTCAAGCTAATAACGATCCGCTACTTAATGGTTGATTGTAACTGAATTTAAGGCTACCAAAAGTCATCCACAAACTTTGAGCAAAGGTCCTCTTGATCTTCCAATGGTTGGTTTCTTTAGTTGGCATATGGACCCTTATTTCAACTTGAAGATAAAGCAAACCTAAAGCCCATTAATTGGTTAGGCACAAACACAATTTGGTCAGCCAATTTTACAAAGCATTGGGCCCTTGTTTAAATAAAAGAAACTGCATCAACACGACGCATTAGTCATCCTCCATTTGACCCATATGCAATTCACATCATACCCTCCTTCTTCGACAAGATTTGTTCTGAATCTTAAGACACTCTTTTTAATGTAAGTTTATTATGATTTTGTGAAGGACTTTTATTTTTTCACAAGTTGAAACTAATTCTCTTCTTGCAAGATCAAATTTAACTTGATATTTGTTACTTTCCAGTGGTTGCAATCCGTCGATAACATTTCTTGGCAACAATACCCCACCTCGATACGTAACAATAAATAATTCCATGCATTGTGTTTGACGAATTTGCTTCTTATCGATGGACCAAATGCATAATAAAGCACTATGAACAAGCTTCCTTTTTAAACATGGAAGTTGGTGTGTTTCATTCCCATGCTTATCCTTTTGTTCTTGTAAAATGACATCACAAACTGCAGAAGAAAAAACATTGACGAATAAACTTTCTCTAGTTCGATTTCTTTTTCTTTGTTTTTCCTTCCTTATGCAGTTTATATTACTTCTTTTTCTATTCTTTCTTTCTTTGTTTTCTCCTTCAGCCTACGTTGATCCTTACTGACTTGTACATGGCCCAATTTCCTCTAAGGCCCAATACATGGCCCAAAGAAAATCCTATTCTACTGGGCGCAAAATACAAAGCCCAAAATAAAATCCTAATCTAGTATTTACAAGCAAAATGTCCTAGGCTAGGTATTCACATCTTCCTTGGCCCATGTGAAGTTCATCTTGGGCCTTGCATGCACATTTAAGGCCCATTCCTCTTGTATTCTCCTAGCCATGGCTCTTGTTGTAGGTCCCTTGGCTCGAGGCTTCTCAACACATGCTTATCCTTTTGTTCCTGTAAAATGACATCACAAACTGTAGAAGAAAAAACATTGAAGAATAAACTTTCTCTAGTTCCATTTATTTTGTTTATTTTCCCTTCCTTCTGCAGTTTATATTACTTCTTTTTCTATTCTTTCTTTTTCTGTTTTCTCCTTTAGCCTACGTTGATCCTTACTGACTTGTCTTGGTGTCATAAATTTCTACTTCTTTTCATGTCTCTCATGCCTCAAATAAAGGGAACGTTCATCAAGATGGAGTGTTTTAAAACGAAGCCATGCCCATCCCAAAAGAAGATGACAGGAGTCCATGGGAGCAATATCACATAATACTTCTTTCACACATTTCCATGTACTGAATTTGATCCATGCTTGATCCAGATGAAAGGTTGCTGGTAAATGGAGTTTCTCCACCAATCTTTGGCTCACAACATTGTTTTCGCTTTCGTAATCGAATGCAACTAAACATGGATGGCCTTCGGTTAAACACTTTGTATAATAAACTTCCTTTCCTATTCCAAATCTAGATAGCTAGGCTCTGAATAGCAAATGATGTGAATCCACAACGTTCGATTCGTTTGACTGATCTATCATTGTTGGAATGCTAACAAGCAAGAAATTTGAAAAATTATTTAAAACGAGAAAATAGAAACATAAAAGAAGATGGAACAGAAATTGATAGACATCACACTTCCAAGAATGGAAGATAATCCTAAGAGTTGAACCACCCAAAGGGAGAAAGGACCTTTGATTAAACTCATAGATTCTTAAATCACTCAAGAACTTAGGAGAATCACTCTCACTAAGATAGATGAGATAAAACTCGTTTATTTTCTGAATAAAACTCAGCTTGCCTTCATTGATGAAAGTGGTTCAACTTATATAGGAGCTTTAACCATCAGAATTACAAAAGACACATAAAGTTCAATATCAACCCTCTTAAAGCTCTTAATTAATGATTCACTCAAGCTAATAACGATCTGCTACTTAACGGTTGATTGTAACTGAATTTAAGGCTACCAAAAGTCATCCACAAACTTTGAGCAAAGGTCCTCTTGATCTTCCAAAGGTTGGTTCTTAGTTAGCATATGGACCCTTATTTCAACTTGAAGATAAAGCAAAACTAAAGCCCATTATTTGGTTAAGCACAAACACAATTTGGTCAGCCAATTTTACAAAGCATTGTGCCCTTGTTTAAATAAAAGAAACTGCATCAACACGACGCATTAGTCATCCTCCATTTGACCCATATGCAATTCACATCATACCCACCTTCTTCGAGAACACTTGTCCCGAATCTTAAGACACCATTTTTAATGTAAGTTTATTATGATCTTGTGAAGGACTTTTATTTTTTCACAAGCTGAAACTAATTCTCTTCTTCCAGGATCAAATTCAACTTGATATTTGTTACTTTCCAATGGTTGCATTTCGTCCATAACATTTCTTTGCAACAGTACCCCAGCTTGATATGTAGCAATAAATAATTCCATTCATTGTGTTCGACGAATTTGCTTCTTATCGACAGACCAAATGCAAAATAAAGCACTATGAACAAGCTTCCTTTTTAAACATGGAAGTTGGTGTGTTGCATTCACATGCTTATCCTTTTGTTCCTGTAAAATGACATCACAAACTGTAGAAGAAACTTGCCTTGGTGTCATAAATTTCTACTTCTTTTGATATCCCTCATGCCTCAAATAAAGGGAACGTTCATGACGATGGAGTGTTTTGAAACGAAGCCATGCCCATCCCAAAAGAAGATGACAACAGTCCATGGGAGCAATATCACATAATACTTCTTTCACACATTGCCATGTAGTGAATTTGATCCATGCTTTATCCAGATGAAAGGTTGCTGGTAACTGGAGTTTCTCCACCAATCTTTGGCTCACAACGTTGTTTTCGCTTCTGTAATCGAATGCAACTAAACATGGATGGCCTTCGGTTAAACACTTTGTATAATAAACTTCCTTTCCTATTCCAAATCTAGATAGCCAGGCTCTGAATAGCAAATGATGTGAATCCACAACGTTCGATTCGTTTCACTGATCTTTCATTGTTGGAATGCTAACAAGCAAGAAATTTGAGAAATTATTTAAAACGAGAAAATGGAAACATAAAAGAAGATGGAAGGGAAATTGATAGACATCACACTTCCAAGAATGGAAGATAAGCCTAAGAGTTGAAACACCCAAAGGGATAAAGGACCTTTGATTAAACTCATGGATTCTTGAATCACTCAAGAACTTAGGAGAATCACTCTCACTAAGATAGATGAGATAAAACTCGTTTATTTTCTGAATAAAACTCAGCTTGCCTTCATTGATGAAAATGGTTCAACTTATATAGGAGCTTTAACCATCAGAATTACAAAAGACACATAAAGTTCAATATCAACCCTCTTAAAGCTCTTAATTAATGATTCACTCAAGCTAATAACGATCTGCTACTTAATGGTTGATTGTAACTGAATTTAAGGCCACCAAAAGTCATCCACAAACTTTGAGCAAAGGTCCTCTTTATTTTCCAAAGGTTGGTTCTTTAGTTGGCATATGGACCCTTATTTCAACTTGAAGATAAAGCAAAACTAAAGCCCATTATTTGGTTAAGCACAAACACAATTTGGTCAGCCAATTTTACAAAGCATTGGGCCCTTGTTTTGATGAAGGATCGTCTCGGATTTGGGGAGGAATTCATCTAGAACAAAAATGGGTATGAACCCTAAAACGAAAAGGGGGAAAATGGAGGACGTCGATTGGGGGTTTTTGCGGAACGGAAGGAAATCACGCCACTTGGAGGAGATTCCAAGATAAGTGAGGAAGATCCGCCACTTTGAATCGGAGATTCAAAGATAAGGATCGGTGGTTCTGGGGAGAACCTCGAGACTTGAGAGAAAACTCACTGTTTCATAAAACTCAAATCTGAATACAAATGTGTCTCACAAGGGCTTATATACTATGGGCCGAAACACAAAAAGGCCCAACATAACTTAAGGTCCGAAAAAGCCCAAACAAAAACATTACAAAAAATATATAAAAAAGTTCCTATTCTACGATCTAAAGCTAATTTGAGATCTCTTTGAAGATCCTAGTCATGATTCCATCATCTGTTTTCTAATTCCTTGATGGTCCCGAACCACGCCTCCATCATGTTTAAATAAAAGAAACTACATCAACACGGCGCATTAGTCATCCTCCATTTGACCCATATGCAATTCACATCATACCCTCCTTCTTCGAGAAGATTTTTCCCGAATCTTAAGACACTAGTTTTAATGTAAGTTTATTATGATCTTGTGAAGGACTTTTATTTTTTCACAAGTTGAAACTAATTCTCTTCTTCTAGGATCAAATTTAACTAGATATTTGTTACTCGCCAATGGTTGCAATCCGTCGATAACATTTCTTGGCAACAGTACCCCACCTTGATATGTAACAATAAATAATTCCATGCATTGTGTTCGACGAATTTGCTTCTTATCGACGGACCAAATGCATAATAAATCACTATGAACAAGCTTCCTTTTTAAACATGGAAGTTGGTGTGTTGCATTCACATGCTTATCCTTTTGTTCCTGTAAAATGACATCACAAACTGTAGAAGAAACTTGTCTTGGTGTCATAAATTTCTACTTCTTTTGATATCCCTCATGCCTCAAATAAAGGGAACGTTCATCACGATGGAGTGTTTTGAAACGAAGCCATGCCCATCCCAAAAGAAGATGACAACAGTCCATGGGAGCAATATCACATAATACTTCTTTCACACATTGCCATGTACTGAATTTGATCCATGCTTTATCCAGATGAAAGGTTGCTGGTAACTGGAGTTTCTCCACCAATCTTTGGCTCACAACATTGTTTTCGCTTCTGTAATCGAATGCAACTAAACATGGATGGCCTTCGGTTAAACACTTTGTATAATAAACTTCCTTTCCTATTCCAAATCTAGATAGCCAGGCTCTGAATAGCAAATGATGTGAATCCACAGGGTTCGATTCGTTTGACTGATATATCATTGTTGGAATGCTAACAAGCAAGAAATTTGAGAAATTATTTAAAACGGGAAAATGGAAACATAAAAGAAGATGGAACGGAAATTGATAGACATCACACTTCCAAGAATGGAAGATAAGCCTAAGAGTTGAAACACCCAAAGGGATAAAGGACCTTTGATTAAACTCATGGATTCTTGAATCACTCAAGAACTTAGGAGAATCACTCTCACTAAGATAGATGAGATAAAACTCGTTTATTTTCTGAATAAAACTCAGCTTGCCTTCATTGATGAAAATGGTTCAACTTATATAGGAGCTTTAACCATCAGAATTACAAAAGACACATAAAGTTCAATATCATCCCGCTTAAAGCTATTAATTAATGATCCACTCAAGCTAATAACGATCCGCTACTTAATGGTTGATTGTAACTGAATTTAAGGCTACCAAAAGTCATCCACAAACTTTGAGCAAAGGTCCTCTTGATCTTCCAATGGTTGGTTTCTTTAGTTGGCATATGGACCCTTATTTCAACTTGAAGATAAAGCAAACCTAAAGCCCATTAATTGGTTAGGCACAAACACAATTTGGTCAGCCAATTTTACAAAGCATTGGGCCCTTGTTTAAATAAAAGAAACTGCATCAACACGACGCATTAGTCATCCTCCATTTGACCCATATGCAATTCACATCATACCCTCCTTCTTCGACAAGATTTGTTCTGAATCTTAAGACACTCTTTTTAATGTAAGTTTATTATGATTTTGTGAAGGACTTTTATTTTTTCACAAGTTGAAACTAATTCTCTTCTTGCAAGATCAAATTTAACTTGATATTTGTTACTTTCCAGTGGTTGCAATCCGTCGATAACATTTCTTGGCAACAATACCCCACCTCGATACGTAACAATAAATAATTCCATGCATTGTGTTTGACGAATTTGCTTCTTATCGATGGACCAAATGCATAATAAAGCACTATGAACAAGCTTCCTTTTTAAACATGGAAGTTGGTGTGTTTCATTCCCATGCTTATCCTTTTGTTCCTGTAAAATGACATCACAAACTGCAGAAGAAAAAACATTGACGAATAAACTTTCTCTAGTTCGATTTCTTTTTCTTTGTTTTTCCTTCCTTATGCAGTTTATATTACTTCTTTTTCTATTCTTTCTTTCTTTGTTTTCTCCTTCAGCCTACGTTGATCCTTACTGACTTGTACATGGCCCAATTTCCTCTAAGGCCCAATACATGGCCCAAAGAAAATCCTATTCTACTGGGCGCAAAATACAAAGCCCAAAATAAAATGCTAATCTAGTATTTACAAGCAAAATGTCCTAGGCTAGGTCTTCACATCTTCCTTGGCCCATGTGAAGTTCATCTTGGGCCTTGCATGCGCATTTAAGGCCCATTCCTCTTGTATTCTCCTAGCCATGGCTCTTGTTGTAGGTCCCTTGGCTCGAGGCTTCTCAACACATGCTTATCCTTTTGTTCCTGTAAAATGACATCACAAACTGTAGAAGAAAAAACATTGAAGAATAAACTTTCTCTAGTTCCATTTATTTTGTTTATTTTCCCTTCCTTCTGCAGTTTATATTACTTCTTTTTCTATTCTTTCTTTTTCTGTTTTCTCCTTTAGCCTACGTTGATCCTTACTGACTTGTCTTGGTGTCATAAATTTCTACTTCTTTTCATGTCTCTCATGCCTCAAATAAAGGGAACGTTCATCAAGATGGAGTGTTTTAAAACGAAGCCATGCCCATCCCAAAAGAAGATGACAGGAGTCCATGGGAGCAATATCACATAATACTTCTTTCACACATTTCCATGTACTGAATTTGATCCATGCTTGATCCAGATGAAAGGTTGCTGGTAAATGGAGTTTCTCCACCAATCTTTGGCTCACAACATTGTTTTCGCTTTCGTAATCGAATGCAACTAAACATGGATGGCCTTCGGTTAAACACTTTGTATAATAAACTTCCTTTCCTATTCCAAATCTAGATAGCTAGGCTCTGAATAGCAAATGATGTGAATCCACAACGTTCGATTCGTTTGACTGATCTATCATTGTTGGAATGCTAACAAGCAAGAAATTTGAAAAATTATTTAAAACGAGAAAATGGAAACATAAAAGAAGATGGAACAGAAATTGATAGACATCACACTTCCAAGAATGGACGATAATCCTAAGAGTTGAACCACCCAAAGGGAGAAAGGACCTTTGATTAAACTCATGGATTCTTAAATCACTCAAGAACTTAGGAGAATCACTCTCACTAAGATAGATGAGATAAAACTCGTTTATTTTCTGAATAAAACTCAGCTTGCCTTCATTGATGAAAGTGGTTCAACTTATATAGGAGCTTTAACCATCAGAATTACAAAAGACACATAAAGTTCAATATCAACCCTCTTAAAGCTCTTAATTAATGATTCACTCAAGCTAATAACGATCTGCTACTTAACGGTTGATTGTAACTGAATTTAAGGCTACCAAAAGTCATCCACAAACTTTGAGCAAAGGTCCTCTTGATCTTCCAAAGGTTGGTTCTTAGTTAGCATATGGACCCTTATTTCAACTTGAAGATAAAGCAAAACTAAAGCCCATTATTTGGTTAAGCACAAACACAATTTGGTCAGCCAATTTTACAAAGCATTGTGCCCTTGTTTAAATAAAAGAAACTGCATCAACACGACGCATTAGTCATCCTCCATTTGACCCATATGCAATTCACATCATACCCACCTTCTTCGAGAACATTTGTCCCGAATCTTAAGACACCATTTTTAATGTAAGTTTATTATGATCTTGTGAAGGACTTTTATTTTTTCACAAGCTGAAACTAATTCTCTTCTTCCAGGATCAAATTCAACTTGATATTTGTTACTTTCCAATGATTGCATTTCGTCCATAACATTTCTTTGCAACAGTACCCCAGCTTGATATGTAGCAATAAATAATTCCATTCATTGTGTTCGACGAATTTGCTTCTTATCGACGGACCAAATGCAAAATAAAGCACTATGAACAAGCTTCCTTTTTAAACATGGAAGTTGGTGTGTTACATTCACATGCTTATCCTTTTGTTCCTGTAAAATGACATCACAAACTGTAGAAGAAACTTGTCTTGGTGTCATAAATTTCTACTTCTTTTGATATCCCTCATGCCTCAAATAAAGGGAACGTTCATCACGATAGAGTGTTTTGAAACGAAGCCATGCCCATCCCAAAAGAAGATGACAACAGTCCATGGGAGCAATATCACATAATACTTCTTTCACACATTGCCATGTACTGAATTTGATCCATACTTTATCCAGATGAAAGGTTGCTGGTAACTGGAGTTTCTCCACCAATCTTTGGCTCACAACATTGTTTTCGCTTCTGTAATCGAATGCAACTAAACATGGATGGCCTTCGGTTAAACACTTTGTATAATAAACTTCCTTTCCTATTCCAAATCTAGATAGCCAGGCTCTGAATAGCAAATGATGTGAATCCACAACGTTCGATTCGTTTCACTGATCTTTCATTGTTGGAATGCTAACAAGCAAGAAATTTGAGAAATTATTTAAAACGAGAAAATGGAAACATAAAAGAAGATGGAAGGGAAATTGATAGACATCACACTTCCAAGAATGGAAGATAAGCCTAAGAGTTGAAACACCCAAAGGGATAAAGGACCTTTGATTAAACTCATGGATTCTTGAATCACTCAAGAACTTAGGAGAATCACTCTCACTAAGATAGATGAGATAAAACTCGTTTATTTTCTGAATAAAACTCAGCTTGCCTTCATTGATGAAAATGGTTCAACTTATATAGGAGCTTTAACCATCAGAATTACAAAAGACACATAAAGTTCAATATCAACCCTCTTAAAGCTCTTAATTAATGATTCACTCAAGCTAATAACGATCTGCTACTTAATGGTTGATTGTAACTGAATTTAAGGCCACCAAAAGTCATCCACAAACTTTGAGCAAAGGTCCTCTTTATTTTCCAAAGGTTGGTTCTTTCGTTGGCATATGGACCCTTATTTCAACTTGAAGATAAAGCAAAACTAAAGCCCATTATTTGGTTAAGCACAAACACAATTTGGTCAGCCAATTTTACAAAGCATTGGGCCCTTGTTTTGATGAAGGATCGTCTCGGATTTGGGGAGGAATTCATCTAGAATAAAAATGGGTATGAACCCTAAAACGAAAAGGGGGAAAATGGAGGACGTCGATTGGGGGTTTTTGCGGAACGGAAGGAAATCACGCCACTTGGAGGAGATTCCAAGATAAGTGAGGAAGATCCGCCACTTTGAATCGGAGATTCAAAGATAAGGATCGGTGGTTCTGGGGAGAACCTCGAGACTTGAGAGAAAACTCACTGTTTCATAAAACTCAAATCTGAATACAAATGTGTCTCACAAGGGCTTATATACTATGGGCCGAAACACAAAAAGGCCCAACATAACTTAAGGTCCGAAAAAGCCCAAACAAAAACATTACAAAAAATATATAAAAAAGTTCCTATTCTACGATCTAAAGCTAATTTGAGATCTCTTTGAAGATCCTAGTCATGATTCCATCATCTGTTTTCTAATTCCTTGATGGTCCCGAACCACGCCTCCATCATGTTTAAATAAAAGAAACTACATCAACACGGCGCATTAGTCATCCTCCATTTGACCCATATGCAATTCACATCATTCCCTCCTTCTTCGAGAAGATTTTTCCCGAATCTTAAGACACTAGTTTTAATGTAAGTTTATTATGATCTTGTGAAGGACTTTTATTTTTTCACAAGTTGAAACTAATTCTCTTCTTCCAGGATCAAATTTAACTAGATATTGTTACTCGCCAATGGTTGCAATCCGTCGATAACATTTCTTGGCAACAGTACCCCACCTTGATATGTAACAATAAATAATTCCATGCATTGTGTTCGACGAATTTGCTTCTTATCGACGGACCAAATGCATAATAAATCACTATGAACAAGCTTCCTTTTTAAACATGGAAGTTGGTGTGTTGCATTCACATGCTTATCCTTTTGTTCCTGTAAAATGACATCACAAACTGTAGAAGAAACTTGTCTTGGTGTCATAAATTTCTACTTCTTTTGATATCCCTCATGCCTCAAATAAAGGGAACGTTCATCACGATGGAGTGTTTTGAAACGAAGCCATGCCCATCCCAAAAGAAGATGACAACAGTCCATGGGAGCAATATCACATAATACTTCTTTCACACATTGCCATGTACTGAATTTGATCCATGCTTTATCCAGATGAAAGGTTGCTGGTAACTGGAGTTTCTCCACCAATCTTTGGCTCACAACATTGTTTTCGCTTCTGTAATCGAATGCAACTAAACATGGATGGCCTTCGGTTAAACACTTTGTATAATAAACTTCCTTTCCTATTCCAAATCTAGATAGCCAGGCTCTGAATAGCAAATGATGTGAATCCACAGGGTTCGATTCGTTTGACTGATATATCATTGTTGGAATGCTAACAAGCAAGAAATTTGAGAAATTATTTAAAACGGGAAAATGGAAACATAAAAGAAGATGGAACGGAAGTTGATAGACATCACACTTCCAAGAATGGAAGATAAGCCTAAGAGTTGAAACACCCAAAGGGATAAAGGACCTTTGATTAAACTCATGGATTCTTGAATCACTCAAGAACTTAGGAGAATCACTCTCACTAAGATAGATGAGATAAAACTCGTTTATTTTCTGAGTAAAACTCAGCTTGCCTTCATTGATGAAAATGGTTCAACTTATATAGGAGCTTTAACCATCAGAATTACAAAAGACACATAAAGTTCAATATCAACCCTCTTAAAGCTCTTAATTAATGATTCACTCAAGCTAATAATGATCTGCTACTTAATGGTTGATTGTAACTGAATTTAAGGCCACCAAAAGTCATCCACAAACTTTGAGCAAAGGTCCTCTTTATTTTCCAAAGGTTGGTTCTTTCGTTGGCATATGGACCCTTATT
Source organism: Vigna unguiculata (assembly GCF_037176805.1). Lineage (NCBI taxonomy): Eukaryota > Viridiplantae > Streptophyta > Magnoliopsida > Fabales > Fabaceae > Vigna > Vigna unguiculata. The sequence continues at coordinate 11,881,117 of NC_140793.1, read as the reverse complement.
TCAACTTGAAGATAAAGCAAAACTAAAGCCCATTATTTGGTTAAGCACAAACACAATTTGGTCAGCCAATTTTACAAAGCATTGGGCCCTTGTTTTGATGAAGGATCGTCTCGGATTTGGGGAGGAATTCATCTAGAACAAAAATGGGTATGAACCCTAAAACGAAAAGGGGGAAAATGGAGGACGTCGATTGGGGGTTTTTGCGGAACGGAAGGAAATCACGCCACTTGGAGGAGATTCCAAGATAAGTGAGGAAGATCCGCCACTTTGAATCGGAGATTCAAAGATAAGGATCGGTGGTTCTGGGGAGAACCTCGAGACTTGAGAGAAAACTCACTGTTTCATAAAACTCAAATCTGAATACAAATGTGTCTCACAAGGGCTTATATACTATTGGCCGAAACACAAAAAGGCCCAACATAACTTAAGGTCCGAAAAAGCCCAAACAAAAACATTACAAAAAATATATAAAAAAGTTCCTATTCTACGATCTAAAGCTAATTTGAGATCTCTTTGAAGATCCTAGTCATGATTCCATCATCTGTTTTCTAATTCCTTGATGGTCCCGAACCACGCCTCCATCATGTTTAAATAAAAGAAACTACATCAACACGGCGCATTAGTCATCCTCCATTTGACCCATATGCAATTCACATCATACCCTCCTTCTTCGAGAAGATTTTTCCCGAATCTTAAGACACTAGTTTTAATGTAAGTTTATTATGATCTTGTGAAGGACTTTTATTTTTTCACAAGTTGAAACTAATTCTCTTCTTCCAGGATCAAATTTAACTAGATATTGTTACTCGCCAATGGTTGCAATCCGTCGATAACATTTCTTGGCAACAGTACCCCACCTTGATATGTAACAATAAATAATTCCATGCATTGTGTTCGACGAATTTGCTTCTTATCGACGGACCAAATGCATAATAAATCACTATGAACAAGCTTCCTTTTTAAACATGGAAGTTGGTGTGTTGCATTCACATGCTTATCCTTTTGTTCCTGTAAAATGACATCACAAACTGTAGAAGAAACTTGTCTTGGTGTCATAAATTTCTACTTCTTTTGATATCCCTCATGCCTCAAATAAAGGGAACGTTCATCACGATGGAGTGTTTTGAAACGAAGCCATGCCCATCCCAAAAGAAGATGACAACAGTCCATGGGAGCAATATCACATAATACTTCTTTCACACATTGCCATGTACTGAATTTGATCCATGCTTTATCCAGATGAAAGGTTGCTGGTAACTGGAGTTTCTCCACCAATCTTTGGCTCACAACATTGTTTTCGCTTCTGTAATCGAATGCAACTAAACATGGATGGCCTTCGGTTAAACACTTTGTATAATAAACTTCCTTTCCTATTCCAAATCTAGATAGCCAGGCTCTGAATAGCAAATGATGTGAATCCACAGGGTTCGATTCCTTTGACTGATATATCATTGTTGGAATGCTAACAAGCAAGAAATTTGAGAAATTATTTAAAACGGGAAAATGGAAACATAAAAGAAGATGGAACGGAAATTGATAGACATCACACTTCCAAGAATGGAAGATAAGCCTAAGAGTTGAAACACCCAAAGGGATAAAGGACCTTTGATTAAACTCATGGATTCTTGAATCACTCAAGAACTTAGGAGAATCACTCTCACTAAGATAGATGAGATAAAACTCGTTTATTTTCTGAATAAAACTTAGCTTGCCTTCATTGATGAAAATGGTTCAACTTATATAGGAGCTTTAACCATCAGAATTACAAAAGACACATAAAGTTCAATATCAACCCTCTTAAAGCTCTTAATTAATGATTCACTCAAGCTAATAACGATCTGCTACTTAATGGTTGATTGTAACTGAATTTAAGGCCACCAAAAGTCATCCACAAACTTTGAGCAAAGGTCCTCTTTATTTTCCAAAGGTTGGTTCTTTAGTTGGCATATGGACCCTTATTTCAACTTGAAGATAAAGCAAAACTAAAGCCCATTATTTGGTTAAGCACAAACACAATTTGGTCAGCCAATTTTACAAAGCATTGGGCCCTTGTTTTGATGAAGGATCGTCTCGGATTTGGGGAGGAATTCATCTAGAACAAAAATGGGTATGAACCCTAAAACGAAAAGGGGGAAAATGGAGGACGTCGATTGGGGGTTTTTGCGGAACGGAAGGAAATCACGCCACTTGGAGGAGATTCCAAGATAAGTGAGGAAGATCCGCCACTTTGAATCGGAGATTCAAAGATAAGGATCGGTGGTTCTGGGGAGAACCTCGAGACTTGAGAGAAAACTCACTGTTTCATAAAACTCAAATCTGAATACAAATGTGTCTCACAAGGGCTTATATACTATGGGCCGAAACACAAAAAGGCCCAACATAACTTAAGGTCCGAAAAAGCCCAAACAAAAACATTACAAAAAATATATAAAAAAGTTCCTATTCTACGATCTAAAGCTAATTTGAGATCTCTTTGAAGATCCTAGTCATGATTCCATCATCTGTTTTCTAATTCCTTGATGGTCCCGAACCACGCCTCCATCATGTTTAAATAAAAGAAACTACATCAACACGGCGCATTAGTCATCCTCCATTTGACCCATATGCAATTCACATCATACCCTCCTTCTTCGAGAAGATTTTTCCCGAATCTTAAGACACTAGTTTTAATGTAAGTTTATTATGATCTTGTGAAGGACTTTTATTTTTTCACAAGTTGAAACTAATTCTCTTCTTCCAGGATCAAATTTAACTAGATATTGTTACTCGCCAGTGGTTGCAATCCGTCGATAACATTTCTTGGCAACAGTACCCCACCTTGATATGTAACAATAAATAATTCCATGCATTGTGTTCGACGAATTTGCTTCTTATCGACGGACCAAATGCATAATAAATCACTATGAACAAGCTTCCTTTTTAAACATGGAAGTTGGTGTGTTGCATTCACATGCTTATCCTTTTGTTCCTGTAAAATGACATCACAAACTGTAGAAGAAACTTGTCTTGGTGTCATAAATTTCTACTTCTTTTGATATCCCTCATGCCTCAAATAAAGGGAACGTTCATCACGATGGAGTGTTTTGAAACGAAGCCATGCCCATCCCAAAAGAAGATGACAACAGTCCATGGGAGCAATATCACATAATACTTCTTTCACACATTGCCATGTACTGAATTTGATCCATGCTTTATCCAGATGAAAGGTTGCTGGTAACTGGAGTTTCTCCACCAATCTTTGGCTCACAACATTGTTTTCGCTTCTGTAATCGAATGCAACTAAACATGGATGGCCTTCGGTTAAACACTTTGTATAATAAACTTCCTTTCCTATTCCAAATCTAGATAGCCAGGCTCTGAATAGCAAATGATGTGAATCCACAGGGTTCGATTCGTTTGACTGATATATCATTGTTGGAATGCTAACAAGCAAGAAATTTGAGAAATTATTTAAAACGGGAAAATGGAAACATAAAAGAAGATGGAACGGAAATTGATAGACATCACACTTCCAAGAATGGAAGATAAGCCTAATAGTTGAAACACACAAAGGGATAAAGGACCTTTGATTAAACTCATGGATTCTTGAATCACTCAAGAACTTAGGAGAATCACTCTCACTTAGATAGATGAGATAAAACTCGTTTATTTTCTGAGTAAAACTCAGCTTGCCTTCATTGATGAAAATGGTTCAACTTATATAGGAGCTTTAACCATCAGAATTACAAAAGACACATAAATTTCAATATCATCCCGCTTAAAGCTATTAATTAATGATCCACTCAAGCTAATAACGATCCGCTACTTAATGGTTGATTGTAACTGAATTTAAGGCTACCAAAAGTCATCCACAAACTTTGAGCAAAGGTCCTCTTGATCTTCCAATGGTTGGTTTCTTTAGTTGGCATATGGACCCTTATTTCAACTTGAAGATAAAGCAAACCTAAAGCCCATTAATTGGTTAAGCACAAACACAATTTGGTCAGCCAATTTTACAAAGCATTGGGCCCTTGTTTAAATAAAAGAAACTGCATCAACACGACGCATTAGTCATCCTCCATTTGACCCATATGCAATTCACATCATACCCTCCTTCTTCGACAAGATTTGTTCTGAATCTTAAGACACTCTTTTTAATGTAAGTTTATTATGATTTTGTGAAGGACTTTTATTTTTTCACAAGTTGAAACTAATTCTCTTCTTGCAAGATCAAATTTAACTTGATATTTGTTACTTTCCAGTGGTTGCAATCCGTCGATAACATTTCTTGGCAACAATACCTCACCTCGATACGTAACAATAAATAATTCCATGCATTGTGTTTGACGAATTTGCTTCTTATCGACGGACCAAATGCATAATAAAGCACTATGAACAAGCTTCCTTTTTAAACATGGAAATTGGTGTGTTTCATTCACATGCTTATCCTTTTGTTCCTGTAAAATGACATCACAAACTGTAGAAGAAAAAACATTGACGAATAAACTTTCTCTAGTTCGATTTCTTTTTCTTTGTTTTTCCTTCCTTCTGCAGTTTATATTACTTCTTTTTCTATTCTTTCTTTTTTTGTTTTCTCCTTCAGCCTACGTTGATCCTTACTTCCTTGTCTTGGTGTCATAAATTTATAATTCATTTTATGTCCCTCATGCCTCAAATAAAGGGAACGTTCATCAAGATTGATTGTTTTAATACGAAGCCATGCCCATCCCAAAAGAAGATGATAAGAGTCCATGGGAGCAATATCACATAATACTTTTTTCACACATTGCCATGTACTGAATGTGATCCATGCTTAATCCAGATGAAAGGTTGCTGGTAACTAGAGTTTCTCCACCAATCTTTGGCTCACAACATTGTTTTCGCTTCTGTAATCGAATGCAACTAAACATGGATGGCCTTCGGTTGAACACTTTGTATAATAAACTTCCTTTCCTATTCCAAATCTAGATAGCCAGGCTCTGAATAGCAAATGATGTGAATCCACAAGGTTCGATTCGTTTGACTGATATATCATTGTTGGAATGCTAACAAGCAAGAAATTTGAGAAATTATTTAAAACGGGAAAATGGAAACATAAAAGAAGATGGAACGGAAATTGATAGACATCACACTTCCAAGAATGGAAGATAAGCCTAATAGTTGAAACACACAAAGGGATAAAGGACCTTTGATTAAACTCATGGATTCTTGAATCACTGAAGAACTCTTGAACTCATGGATTAAACACACAAATTTCTCTTTTAAAAGACCTAGGGTTTTTTCTACCCCAAAATGACCCATTAATCCCCCTTCATGTGTTTCTTGAACAAGGAGTTTTCTTTGTGAACCTTGGGGAATACAAATTTTTCCTTCTTTAAACAAATACCCCTCATTCACATAGAAACCTCCTTGAGGTCTTTCCATACATTCAGCATAAGTAGAGGAAAACTCAGAATCTTGATTATACATTTCTGGAATGTGATCAAATCCAAGAATTTGGGCTCCCAATTTTGAAAACAAGGTGTGCCTTCTAGACAAGGCATCAGCCACCACATTACTTTTGCCCTTCTTCTACTCTATCACATAAGGAAATTGTTCCAAGAATTCCATCCACTTAGCATGTCTTTTATTCAGCTTATGTTGGCCCTTCAAATATTTTAGCGACTCATGGTCACTATGAATGACAAACTCTTTGGACACAAGGTAGTGTTCCCAAGTTTGAAGGGCCCTAACTAAGGCATACAATTCCTTATCATAGGTGGGATAGTTGAGGGAGGCACCATGGAGTTTTTCACTGAAATAAGCAATTGGGTGCCCTCCATGCAACAACACAGCACCTATTCCTACACCGGATGCATCACACTCTAGCTCAAAGGTTTTTGAAAAGTTTGGTAAAGCTAGAATGGGTCCATTGGTGAGATTTTCCTTGAGTTGTTGAAAAGCAGACTCTTGTTTTTCACCCCAATTAAAAGATACATCTTTCTTGACAAGTTCATTGAGGGGTGAAGCCAAAGTAGAGAAGTTAGGAACAAACCTCCTATAAAAGCTTGCCAAACCATGGAAGCTCCTAACCTCTCCAACAGTTTTAGGAGTAGGCCATTCTTGGATGGCCTTTATTTTTGTAGGGTCAACATGGACCCCATTTTTGTTCACAACAAAACCTAAGAAAACTACATTATCTACACAGAAAGTACATTTCTCTTTATTAGCAAACAAACTATTTACCCTAAGGATGGTAAGGACAGACCTCAGATGGTCTATGTGCTCATGCAAGCTCTTGCTATAAATCAAGATATCATCAAAATAGACAACCACAAACTTTCCTATGCACTCTCTAAGGACATGGTTCATTAGCCTCATGAATGTGCTAGGTGCATTAGTAAGCCCAAAGGGCATCACCAACCACTCATATAGTCCAAATTTGGTCTTAAAAGCGGTTTTCCACTCATCACCTTCTTTGATTCTTATTTGGTGATAACCACTCTTTAGATCAATTTTAGAAAACATGAGGGACCCATGCAACTCATCAAGCATGTCATCAAGCCTAGGGATTGGATGCCTATATTTAATGGTGAAGTTATTTATGGCTCTACAATCACAACACATTCTCCATTTCCCATCCTTTTTAGGTACTAACAAAACAGGCACAGCACAAGGGCTAAGGCTCTTTTGAACCCAACCCTTCTCCAACAACTCTTGGACTTGAGATCTATCTCCTTTGTTTCTTGAGGATTTGTCCTATAGGCTGGTCTATTTGGTAGACTAGCCCCAGGCACTAAATCTATTTGATGTTCAATTCCTCTAAAGGGAGGAAGCCCAATAGGCCCTTCCTTAGGGAATATATCCTCAAACTCTTTCAAAAGATTTTCAATTTTAGGAGGTAGATTCTTACGTTCAAGAGCTGTGGCAGTACATGTGAGTGTTCCTTTACACAACAAGAGGCATGAAGGTTGTTCATCATTGAGAACTTGGTTCAAAGATTTTATAGTCAAAATGTTCTCATCTTGAATGACCTTGGGAGAAGGAACACCAATCTCTCCCACCTCAGATTCATCTTTAGTTACTTTTTTTGGGAGAGAGGGAGGACTTTTTTTTTTATCCTCTTTTCTCTCCTTTTCCAACTTCTTTCTCATTTGGATTTGATCCTCTACCACTTGGGATGGTGATAAAGGATGCAAGACAAATTTTCTATCCTTGTGAGTGAAGGTGATTTCATTGGTAAGACCATTATGCATGGTTTTCTTGTCAAATTGCCAAGGGCTTCCCAATAAAACATGGCAAGCTTCCATAGGTACTACATCACATAGCACACTATCTTCATATTTCCCTATGGATAACTTGACCTTCACTTGATGTTGAACTGTCAAATCCCCACTTTCATTAAGCCAATGCAATTTGTAAGGTTTTGGATGGGGAATGATAGTCAAAGCCAACTTATCAACCAACCTTGTACTACAACAATTGCAACATGAACCACTATCAACAATGAGAGAACAAGTGTTTTCTAAAATTTTACATCTTGTATGAAAGATGTTCTCTCTTTGTGTTGGCTCTTTTGGAATGGGTTGGTTGCTAAGAAGTCTTCTAATCATTAGAAGGTCTCCTTCACAAGGATAGGCAATTTCCTTAGCCTCATCATTAGACTCCTCACTAGAAGTCTCACTCTCACTTTCTTGCTCATCTTGGCTACTATAGTGGTCAACACACCTTAAGATCATGGTCTTTTTGGTGGGGCATTGAAATGCAACATGACCTCTACCAAGACACTTGAAACATTTGATTTCACTAGTGCGAGTGTGTGAAGATGTGCCTTCCCTTGGTTTCTCCTTTTCCTTGAAACTTTTGGAGGGTTCCTCTTTGACTTGTTTACCCTCCCTCTTGAATTCTTTCTTGGTATAAGAGTTAGAGTAGTCATTTCGAAAATTTTTCCTTAGAATTTGTTGCTCTACCTTTATGCAAAGTTGAACCAAGTCATTTAAGTCTTGGTAGGGCAACAATTCTACTCTATCTCTTATCTCAAGACTTAAGCTACTAAGAAACCTTGCAATGGTGGTATCCTCAGACTCCCTAATCCCAGCCCTCATCATATATAACTCCATCTTTTGTCTATATTCTTCCACTTTGATTTTATTTTGATGGAGTCTTTGGAGCTTATCCATTAGCTCTCTATGATAATAGGAGGGAATATGTCTTCTCCTAAGGGCTCCTTTGAGGTCATTCCAATATTTGACCTCGGGACTTTGATTAATTCTCCTATCTCTTTCGAGGGCAGTCAACCAATACATAGCATTGCCCTGGAAGCTAAGGGTAGTTAAGGGTACTTTCCTCTCCTCACTTATTTGATGGCAAGCAAAGAGTTGCTCAACCTTCATTTCCCAATCAAGATAAGCTTCAACATCATCTTTCCCATAAAAGTGAGGGAGGTCTATTCTAATGGCTCTTGGTTCCCTAGGCTCTCTTCTTTCTCTTCTTAGAGGAGGAGGAGGTTGATAGAAGTTGTCAACTAGTCTACTATCTTCTTCATAGTGTGTGACTAGTGTTGGAGTGTGGGAGTGCAAATGTTGACTCCTATTACTCATCCTCTCATGCAACCTTTCCATATTTCTTGTTCCCCTCCTCTCTTCATCTAAAAGTTGATGAAACCTATCTCTTTCTTGTTTTTCCCTTTCCCTTGCAATTATTTCATCTTCCTTCCAACGTAGTAGTGCTCTCAAATCAAAGGCAATTTGTTTCAAACTTATTTCTTCTTCATTTGAAGCACTCATACATTGAGAAGGAGGTTGAGACATTTTTTTTAGAAGATTTGGTCTTTAAAAGAAAATTTCAAAGAAGAAGTAGATAGCAAAAGCTTTTAGTTCTCCTCCAGGAAAGAGAGGTGAATCACTTGGATTGCTTACATACCAAGTCTTTCCTAGCCAAGGGAACTTGAAACTTTTGTACAAAACTTTTTAAATGAAATTAATTCAAAGACTAAGTTGACACATACTAAACTATCAAACAAGAAAATTAAAAACAAGAAAGATTATAAGCTATATGCGGCCTAAGTTTTGGTAGAAGTAGAAGGCACTTGGAACCTTCAAACTTCACCACTAAAAGCGTTTCAATAATGTATAGAAGAGGTTCTAGTTAGGAGATGGGATTGAGTACCTAAGACTCCCCCAAGACACCTAACTAGGCCATGAACACAAGAAGGAAAGCATTACAATTTTACAACTCAATTTGAATACAATCAAAGTGCACAAAATGTAAAAGGTCTTCTTGGCTTTGTCTTCTTGGCTTGGTCCTCACAAGTGTTTCACTCTTGCACTTCCTCTTGATCTCACCAAAGAGGATTCTCTTTCGGGACTAGGTACTCCACCTCCTAGGATGCTACCTTAGGAAAATTAGATCACCTCCAGAAAGAAGTATGCACCAAATATAGAAACCAAACCAAAAGAGGTCAAGAAATAAAGCAAGAAAAGCACAAAATTATAATTGCTAAACCAAAAGTGAATAATGCCATGACAAACTCAAAGGATTACCAAAGAAATGACAAACTAGAAATAAGGTAAAGAAACAAGATAAGCACTCAAATGAATTACCTAATGAATGGCACTAGAATGGATGAAAAACAACCAAAATAAGCTAGAAAACTGCACTGAATTTGATTTTTCAATCACTGCCAGTCCAAAAACGTGAATTCAGGCCTCTGCTTCAGATATTTTTCATTTTTTCATTTCTCAACATTTTTCAATGATTCTTTTTTTAACTTTTTCGTCTATGTCTTAGCTAAAAGATGAAAAAATTAGATTTGGATTTACACCAGCCAATTTTTTATGATAAATCAAATACAAACAGTGTGCAGTCAGACAGAAACTGGAACAGCAGCAAAATGCAACAAAATAATGCTCTCAAACTCAAGTGATGGTAGTGATTCTAGTGTACTTCTTTTGCCACTTTCTTTTGATCTTTTCTTTTGATTCTTTTTGGCAGTTGCTTGTATTCTTTTTGTGCTCTTTTTCTTTCTTTTTATAGCTCTTACAGTAGCTAGTTTCCACCACAAAACAGAATCACCACCACACTATGCTTGATCATTTGCATTTTAATGGAAACAAAAAGCACAAAGGAGAAGGAAACTTAAAGGAATCAAAAGAAGATCATGAAACACAATGAAACACAATGGAAATTGACTCTAAGATATTGCTAAGATCTAAATAGCAATCTGAACTCAAAAACAGAAATGAAAAAGCACCAAAGCACAATTAATTGAAAGGAAATTTAGTGTGGTTTGTGGTGATTTTAAGCAAGCACAAGGAAAATTCCCACTGGACATTAAGATAACTAAGGTTATCTAGATGTGAAGGTTCATTTCCAAGGCTCAAAGAGAGAAGAGAGTGTTAATTTTTAAGGATTAAAAACTGCACTCAAATCTGAAAAAAAATTCAGCAGCACATCACCAACAAATTCAAAGAAAATTAAAAGCTAAACAAGGAATTAATGACATATATGGACTAAACATGACTCTAGACAAAACATATGGATCTTAAAATCAAAATAAACTCAAGAATCAAGAGAGTGAACTGAACAAAAACAACAAATACTCAATTAAAATGAAAAGTAAGCGGTAGAAACCAAATAGAACACCTAAAGCACACAAGGATGGTTCAAGATGAAGCAAATGAAGATGAACCAAAGTAAAAAGACATTAATACTCAAAATAAAATGAACAAAAACATCAAGACAAGTAGGAGAAGTGATGAACAACACGAAATTGAAAAAAAAAAATGGAGAAGAAGCACTTAACTCACTAAAACCAAGGCTCATGATACCACATGATGGCTTCTTCTTGTCTCCATTGAAGCTTGCATGAAGAATGGAGGCTCCATGGATGGTGTTGGATGCGGAAGCATGAAGGAAAGAAGCTTAAGGTGTTTGGTTTGGTGTAGGTGAAAGGATTCTTAAGAGAGGTGAGGCCAACTCCTAAGGAAGAAGACTAGAGTAAACTAGAGAAGAGTTTACTCTAAGGTGAGCTCAAAAGAGATTTGTGCACAAATTTGGGCAGCAATTCATTACTCAATTTCTAGCTGAAAAATACATCTCCTAAGCCTTCTATTTATAGTCTAAAATGAGACCAAGGGGTCTCCAAAAAGTGGAGGGAAAAAGGAGTCTAGAAAGTTGAATTTTGGAGCCAAAAAGGAGCATGTGGGAGGTATGACTTGCCACCTAAGCAGATGATGAAGGATTGACCCCAACCAAGGATGAAGGCGCATGCTTAAGAAGACTAAGCATGTTTAGAAAGGAAGTTCACTAATCCTTCATCCCTTTCATTTGTGTTTGTTATTTTTGATTCCCTAAGTTGACTTAGTTGAATCAACTTTAGTTGACTTGTTGACCTTTGACTAGGTTTGACTTGTTGACTATAGTTGACTTGACTTAAGCCAACATGCTAATCTATGTTTATTTGCTTTGTAGGTTAATTAGGAGTAAGAAAGCAATGCTAGGTGGCGCATGGTGATTAGGGAGCATAAATGATGTGGATGAGAGAGTAAAGCAAAGGCATAAAGCATAAAGTAAAAAGCATAAAACAAGTGTACCTATGTACCTTTGGTCTCCTTTGTTTTTAGCACACTTTGGCCACTTTTTGGAGACATATGAGACACATTCTTTGTCTCCTTTTGTGCTAGAACGAAATTAGCCTTGCACACACCATAGTTAGCTCTTTTGTCTCTCATTTTTGTAACCTTATTTGACCTAGTTTCTAGAAGCTAAGGTTAGGTTTTTGTAGAGACATCCTTAGGTATCTTTTATTTGCTTAGAGGCCCCTAAACTCTTCTATATAAGGGGTGCTCCTAGACATGTAAAAGGGTTGAACATTTTGAAGTAAAAACACTCTTGTGTCTCAACCATTTGTGAGAGTTTCCTCCCTTGGGAGTGAAACTTGTAAGCCTTCTCTTGCATAGCAAGTGGCGGCACACATCCACTCATCTTCAAGGTTGCCATGGCTTCTAGCCTAGCCTTGTAGTGGCGTGCTTCTCACATTTTTACCATTTCTTTCCTTTCCATTTTATGTTTTCTCCTTCCTTTAATTGTTCTTGGTTTTCTATGGTTTATGTGCCTTCCATTTCCTTTTTGTTTTGAATCAATCCATCATCTTCTTCTCTTGAGCTTTGTGAAAGGAACCTTCACATCTAGATAGCTTGCTATCTTAATGTCCAGTGGGGATTTCGCTTAGCTTTCTTAATCAACTCACACCATATTCAATAATCTTAAAAAGGAAGAAGTTAATCCTTCATCAGCAAGTCACACTTGTCTTGCCATGGGAAGCTAACTCTCATCCTTGGAGAGCAAGTTTGAGAAGCTTCTAGGATTTTCTAGAGTAGACACACTACTCTTGGCCCATTTGGCCCAATTCCCCTTTTTGGTCCAAAATTACTTCTAAAGCCCAATTTCCTATAAGGCCCAATACATGGCCCAAAGAAAATCCTATTCTACTGGGCGCAAAATACAAAGCCCAAAATAAAATCCTAATCTAGTATTTACAAGCAAAATGTCCTAGGCTAGGTCTTCACATCTTCCTTGGCCCATGTGAAGTTCATCTTGGGCCTTGCATGCGCATTTAAGGCCCATTCCTCTTGTATTCTCCTAGCCATGGCTCTTGTTGTAGGTCCCTTGGCTCGAGGCTTCTCAACACATGCTTATCCTTTTGTTCCTATAAAATGACATCACAAACTGTAGAAGAAAAAACATTGAAGAATAAACTTTCTCTAGTTCCATTTATTTTGTTTATTTTCCCTTCCTTCTGCAGTTTATATTACTTCTTTTTCTATTCTTTCTTTTTATGTTTTCTCCTTTAGCCTACGTTGATCCTTACTGACTTATCTTGGTGTCATAAATTTCTCCTTTTTTTCATGTCTCTCATGCCTCAAATAAAGGGAACGTTCATCAAGATGGAGTGTTTTAAAACGAAGCCATGCCCATCCCAAAAGAAGATGACAGGAGTCCATGGGAGCAATATCACATAATACTTCTTTCACACATTTCCATGTACTGAATTTGATCCATGCTTGATCCAGATGAAAGGTTGCTGGTAAATGGAGTTTCTCCACCAATCTTTGGCTCACAACATTGTTTTCGCTTTCGTAATCGAATGCAACTAAACATGGATGGCCTTCGGTTAAACACTTTGTATAATAAACTTCCTTTCCTATTCCAAATCTAGATAGCTAGGCTCTGAATAGCAAATGATGTGAATCCACAACGTTCGATTCGTTTGACTGATCTATCATTGTTGGAATGCTAACAAGCAAGAAATTTGAAAAATTATTTAAAACGAGAAAATGGAAACATAAAAGAAGATGGAACAGAAATTGATAGACATCACACTTCCAAGAATGGAAGATAAGCCTAAGAGTTGTAACACCCAAAGGGATAAAGGACCTTTGATTAAACTCATGGATTCTTGAATCACTCAAGAACTTAGGAGAATCACTCTCACTAAGATAGATGAGATAAAACTCGTTTATTTTCTGAATAAAACTCAGCTTGCCTTCATTGATGAAAATGGTTCAACTTATATAGGAGCTTTAACCATCAGAATTACAAAAGACACATAAAGTTCAATATCAACCCTCTTAAAGCTCTTAATTAATGATTCACTCAAGCTAATAACGATCTGCTACTTAACGGTTGATTGTAACTGAATTTAAGGCTACCAAAAGTCATCCACAAACTTTGAGCAAAGGTCCTCTTGATCTTCCAAAGGTTGGTTCTTTAGTTAGCATATGGACCCTTATTTCAACTTGAAGATAAAGCAAAACTAAAGCCCATTATTTGGTTAAGCACAAACACAATTTGGTCAGCCAATTTTACAAAGCATTGTGCCCTTGTTTAAATAAAAGAAACTGCATCAACACGACGCATTAGTCATCCTCCATTTGACCCATATGCAATTCACATCATACCCACCTTCTTCGAGAACATTTGTCCCGAATCTTAAGACACCATTTTTAATGGAAGTTTATTATGATCTTGTGAAGGACTTTTATTTTTTCACAAGCTGAAACTAATTCTCTTCTTCCAGGATCAAATTCAACTTGATATTTGTTACTTTCCAATGGTTGCATTTCGTCCATAACATTTCTTTGCAACAGTACCCCACCTTGATATGTAGCAATAAATAATTCCATGCATTGTGTTCGACGAATTTGCTTCTTATCGACGGACCAAATGCAAAATAAAGCACTATGAACAAGCTTCCTTTTTAAACATGGAAGTTGGTGTGTTGCATTCACATGCTTATCCTTTTGTTCCTGTAAAATGACATCACAAACTGTAGAAGAAACTTGTCTTGGTGTCATAAATTTCTACTTCTTTTGATATCCCTCATGCCTCAAATAAAGGGAACGTTCATCACGATGGAGTGTTTTGAAACGAAGCCATGCCCATCCCAAAAGAAGATGACAACAGTCCATGGGATGAATATCACATAATACTTCTTTCACACATTGCCATGTTCTGAATTTGATCCATGCTTTATCCAGATGAAAGGTTGCTGGTAACTGGAGTTTCTCCATCAATCTTTGGCTCACAACATTGTTTTCGCTTCTGTAATCGAATGCAACTAAACATGGATGGCCTTCGGTTAAACACTTTGTATAATAAACTTCCTTTCCTATTCCAAATCTAGATAGCCAGGCTCTGAATAGCAAATGATGTGAATCCACAGGGTTCGATTCGTTTGACTGATATATCATTGTTGGAATGCTAACAAGCAAGAAATTTGAGAAATTATTTAAAACGGGAAAATGGAAACATAAAAGAAGATGGAACGGAAATTGATAGACATCACACTTCCAAGAATGGAAGATAAGCCTAAGAGTTGAAACACCCAAAGGGATAAAGGACCTTTGATTAAACTCATGGATTCTTGAATCACTCAAGAACTTAGGAGAATCACTCTCACTAAGATAGATGAGATAAAACTCGTTTATTTTCTGAATAAAACTCAGCTTGCCTTCATTGATGAAAATGGTTCAACTTATATAGGAGCTTTAACCATCAGAATTACAAAAGACACATAAAGTTCAATATCAACCCTCTTAAAGCTCTTAATTAATGATTCACTCAAGCTAATAACGATCTGCTACTTAATGGTTGATTGTAACTGAATTTAAGGCCACCAAAAGTCATCCACAAACTTTGAGCAAAGGTCCTCTTGATTTTCCAAAGGTTGGTTCTTTAGTTGGCATATGGACCCTTATTTCAACTTGAAGATAAAGCAAAACTAAAGCCCATTATTTGGTTAAGCACAAACACAATTTGGTCAGCCAATTTTACAAAGCATTGGGCCCTTGTTTTGATGAAGGATCGTCTAGGATTTGGGGAGGAATTCATCTAGAACAAAAATGGGTATGAACCTTAAAACGAAAAGGGGGAAAATGGAGGACGTCGATTGGGGGTTTTTGTGGAACGGAAGGAAATCACGCCACTTGGAGGAGATTCCAAGATAAGTGAGGAAGATCCGCCACTTTGAATCGGAGATTCAAAGATAAGGACCGGTGCTTCTGGGGAGAACCTCGAGACTTGAGAGAAAACTCACTGTTTCATAAAACTCAAATCTGAATACAAATGTGTCTCACAAGGGCTTATATACTATGGGCCGAAACACAAAAAGGCCCAACATAACTTAAGGTCCGAAAAAGCCCAAACAAAAACATTACAAAAAATATATAAAAAAGTTCCTATTCTACGATCTGAAGCTAATTTGAGATCTCTTTGAAGATCCTAGTCATGATTCCATCATCTGTTTTCTAATCCCTTGATGGTCCCGAACCACGCCTCCATCATGTTTAAATAAAAGAAACTACATCAACACGGCGCATTAGTCATCCTCCATTTGACCCATATGCAATTCACATCATACCCTCCTTCTTCGAGAAGATTTTTCCCGAATCTTAAGACACTAGTTTTAATGTAAGTTTATTATGATCTTGTCAAGGACTTTTATTTTTTCACAAGTTGAAACTAATTCTCTTCTTCCAGGATCAAATTTAACTAGATATTTGTTACTCGTCAATGGTTGCAATCCGTCGATAACATTTCTTGGCAACAGTACCCCACCTTGATATGTAACAATAAATAATTCCATGCATTGTGTTCGACGAATTTGCTTCTTATCGACGGACCAAATGCATAATAAATCACTATGAACAAGCTACCTTTTTAAACATGGAAGTTGGTGTGTTGCATTCACATGCTTATCCTTTTGTTCCTGTAAAATGACATCACAAACTATAGAAGAAACTTGTCTTGGTGTCATAAATTTCTACTTCTTTTGATATCCCTCATGCCTCAAATAAAGGGAACGTTCATCAAGATGGAGTGTTTTGAAACGAAGCCATGCCCATCCCAAAAGAAGATGACAACAGTCCATGGGAGCAATATCACATAATACTTCTTTCACACATTGCCATGTACCGAATTTGATCCATGCTTGATCCAGATGAAAGGTTGCTGGTACCTGGAGTTTGTCCACCAATCTTTGGCTCAGAACATTGTTTTCGCTTCCGTAATCGAATGCAACTAAACATGGATGGCCTTCGGTTAAACACTTTATATAATAAACTTCCTTTCCTATTCCAAATCTAGATAGCCAGGCTCTGAATAGCAAATGATGTGAATCCACAACGTTCGATTCGTTTCACTGATCTGTCATTGTTGGAATGCTAACAAGTAAGAAATTTGAGAAATTATTTAAAACGAGAAAATGGAAACATAAAAGAAGATGGAACGGAAATTGATAGACATCACACTTCCAAGAATGGAAGATAAGCCTAAGAGTTGAAACACACAAAGGGATAAAGGACCTTTGATTAAACTCATGGATTCTTGAATCACTCAAGAACTTAGGAGAATCACTCTCACTAAGATAGATGAGATAAAACTCGTTTATTTTCTGAATAAAACTCAGCTTGCCTTCATTGATGAAAGTGGTTCAACTTATATAGGAGCTTTAACCATCAGAATTACAAAAGACATATAAAGTTCAATATCAACCATCTTAAAGCTCTTAATTAATGATTCACTCAAGCTAATAACGATCCGCTACTTAATAGTTGATTGTAACTGAATTTAAGGGTACCAAATGTCAACCACAAACTTTGAGCAAAGGTCCTCTTGATTTTCTAAAGGTTGGTTCTTTAGTTGGCATATAGACCCTTATTTCAACTTGAAGATAAAGCAAAACTAAAGCCCATTATTTAGTTAAGCACAAACACAATTTGGTTAGCAAATTTTACAAAGCATTGGGCCCTTGTTTAAATAAAAGAAACTGCATCAACACGGCGCATTAGTCATCCTCCATTTGACCCATATGCAATTCACATCATACCCTCCTTCTTCGAGAACATTTGTCCCGAATCTTAAGACACCATTTTTAATGTAAGTTTATTATGATCTTGTGAAGGACTTTTATTTTTTCACAAGTTGAAACTAATTCTTTCTTCCAGGATCAAATTTAACTTGATATTTGTTACTTTCCAATGATTGCAATCCGTCGATAACATTTCTTGGCAACAGTACCCCACCTTGATATGTAACAATAAATAATTCCATGCATTGTGTTCGACGAATTTGCTTCTTATCGACAGATCAAATGCATAACAAATCACTATGAACAAGCTTCCTTTTTAAACATGGAAGGTTGTGTGTTTCATTCACATGCTTATCCTTTTGTTCCTGTAAAATGACATCAAAAACTGTAGAGGAAAAACATTGACGAATAAACTTTCCCCAGTTCCATTTCTTTTTCTTTATTTTCCCTTCCTTCTGCAGTTTATATTACTTCTTTTCCTTTCTTTTACTGTTTTCTCCTTCAGCCTACGTTGATTCTTACTGACTTGTCTTGGTGTCATAAATTTCTACTTCTTTTGATGTCCCCCATGCCTCAAATAAAGGGAACGTTCATCAACATGGAATGTTTTAAAACGAAGCCATGCCCATCCCAAAAGAAGATGACAAGAGTCCATTGGCGCAATATCACATAATACTTCTTTCACACATTGCCATGTACAGAATTTGATCCAAGCTTGATCCAGATGAAAGGTTGCTGGTAACTGGAGTTTCTCCACCAATCTTTCGTTCACAACATTGTTTTCGCTTCCGTAATCGAATGCAACTAAACATGGATGGCCTTCGGTTAAACACTTTGTATAATAAACTTCCTTTCCTATTCGAAATCTAGATAGCCAGGCTCTGAATAGCAAATGATGTGAATCCACAACGTTCGATTCGTTTCACTGATCTTTCATTGTTGGAATGCTAACTAGCAAGAATTTTGAGAAATTATTTAAAATGAGAAAATGGAAAGATAAAAGAAGATGGAACGGAAATTGATAGACATCACACATCCAAGAATGGAAGATAAGCCTAAGAGTTGAAACACACAAAGGGATAAAGGACCTTTGATTAAACTCATGGATTCTTGAATCACTCAAGAACTTAGGAGAATCACTCTCACTAAGATAGATGAGATAAAACTCGTTTATTTTCTGAATAAAACTCAGCTTGCCTTCATTGATCAAAGTGGTTCAACTTTTATAGGAGCTTTAACCATCAGAATTACAAAAGACACATAAAGTTCAATATCAACCCTCTTAAAGCTCTTAATTAATGATTCACTCAAGCTAATAACGATCCGCTACTTAATGGTTGATTGTAACTGAATTTAGGGCTACCAAAAGTCATCCTCAAACTTTGAGCAAAGGTCCTCTTGATCTTCCAAAGGTTGGTTCTTTAGTTGGCATATGGACCCTTATTTCAACTTGAAGATAAAGCAAAACTAAAGCCCATTATTTGGTTAAGCACAAACACATTTGGTCAGCCAATTTTACAAAGCATTGGGCCCTTGTTTAAATAAAAGAAACTGCATCAACACGGCGCATTAGTCATCCTCCATTTAACCCATATGCAATTCACATCATACCCTCCTTCTTCGAGAAGATTTGTCCCGAATCTTAAGACACAATTTTTAATGTTAGTTTATTATGATCTTGTGAAGGACTCTTATTTTTTCACAAGTTGAAACTAATTCTCTTCTTCCAGGATCAAATTCAACTTGATATTTGTTACTTTCCAATGGTTGCATTCCGTCCATAACATTTCTTGGCAACAGTACCCTCCTTGATATGTAGCAATAAACAATTGCATGCATTTTGTTCGACGAACTTGCTTCTTATCGACAGATCAAATGCATAACAAATCACTATGAACAAGCTTCCTTTTTAAACATGGAAGGTTGTGTGTTTCATTCACATGCTTATCCTTTTGTTCCTGTAAAATGACATCAAAAACTGTAGAGGAAAAACATTGACGAATAAACTTTCCCCAGTTCCATTTCTTTTTCTTTATTTTCCCTTCCTTCTGCAGTTTATATTACTTCTTTTCCTTTCTTTTACTGTTTTCTCCTTCAGCCTACGTTGATTCTTACTGACTTGTCTTGGTGTCATAAATTTCTACTTCTTTTGATGTCCCCCATGCCTCAAATAAAGGGAACGTTCATCAACATGGAATGTTTTAAAACGAAGCCATGCCCATCCCAAAAGAAGATGACAAGAGTCCATTGGCGCAATATCACATAATACTTCTTTCACACATTGCCATGTACAGAATTTGATCCAAGCTTGATCCAGATGAAAGGTTGCTGGTAACTGGAGTTTCTCCACCAATCTTTCGTTCACAACATTGTTTTCGCTTCCGTAATCGAATGCAACTAAACATGGATGGCCTTCGGTTAAACACTTTGTATAATAAACTTCCTTTCCTATTCGAAATCTAGATAGCCAGGCTCTGAATAGCAAATGATGTGAATCCACAACGTTCGATTCGTTTCACTGATCTTTCATTGTTGGAATGCTAACTAGCAAGAATTTTGAGAAATTATTTAAAATGAGAAAATGGAAAGATAAAAGAAGATGGAACGGAAATTGATAGACATCACACATCCAAGAATGGAAGATAAGCCTAAGAGTTGAAACACACAAAGGGATAAAGGACCTTTGATTAAACTCATGGATTCTTGAATCACTCAAGAACTTAGGAGAATCACTCTCACTAAGATAGATGAGATAAAACTCGTTTATTTTCTGAATAAAACTCAGCTTGCCTTCATTGATCAAAGTGGTTCAACTTTTATAGGAGCTTTAACCATCAGAATTACAAAAGACACATAAAGTTCAATATCAACCCTCTTAAAGCTCTTAATTAATGATTCACTCAAGCTAATAACGATCCGCTACTTAATGGTTGATTGTAACTGAATTTAGGGCTACCAAAAGTCATCCTCAAACTTTGAGCAAAGGTCCTCTTGATCTTCCAAAGGTTGGTTCTTTAGTTGGCATATGGACCCTTATTTCAACTTGAAGATAAAGCAAAACTAAAGCCCATTATTTGGTTAAGCACAAACACATTTGGTCAGCCAATTTTACAAAGCATTGGGCCCTTGTTTAAATAAAAGAAACTGCATCAACACGGCGCATTAGTCATCCTCCATTTAACCCATATGCAATTCACATCATACCCTCCTTCTTCGAGAAGATTTGTCCCGAATCTTAAGACACAATTTTTAATGTTAGTTTATTATGATCTTGTGAAGGACTCTTATTTTTTCACAAGTTGAAACTAATTCTCTTCTTCCAGGATCAAATTCAACTTGATATTTGTTACTTTCCAATGGTTGCATTCCGTCCATAACATTTCTTGGCAACAGTACCCTCCTTGATATGTAGCAATAAACAATTGCATGCATTTTGTTCGACGAACTTGCTTCTTATCGACGGACCAAATGCAAAATAAAGCACTATGAACTAGCTTCCTTTTTAAACATGGAAGTTGGTGTGTTGCATTCACATGCTTATCCTTTTTTTCCTGTAAAATGACATCACAAATTGTAGAAGAAAAAACATTGAAGAATAAACTTTCTCTAGTTCCATTTCTTTTTCTTTATTTTCCCTTCCTTCTGCAGTTTATATTACTTCTTTTTCTGTTATTTCTTTTTCTATTTTCTCCTTCAGCCTACGTTGATCCTTACTGACTTGTCTTGGTGTCATAAATTTCTACTTCTTTTGATGTCCCCCATGCCTCAAATAAAGGGAACGTTCATCAAGATGGAGTGTTTTAAAATGAAGTCATGCCCATCCCAAAAGAAGATGACAAGAGTCCATTGGAGCAATATCACATAATACTTCTTTCACACATTGCCATGTACTGAATTTGATCCATGCTTGATCCAAATGAAAGGTTGCTGGTAATTGGAGTTTCTCCACCAATCTTTCGTTCACAACATTGTTTTCGCTTCCGTAATCGAATGCAACTAAACATGGATGGCCTTCGGTTAAACACTTTGTATAATGTACCGTACCTAGCCAAACTCAACCAAGTAAACAAATATACACATCAAAACCGCCTAGCATCTAGTACCCGGACACCACCAGCACAAGACATCTAGGCAAGTGGCCGATCAAGGCCGACTACTTACCTAGAAAGTTAGCTAACATCGATACTCCTCCTTTAATAGGGCCCCAGGGCCAGTTTTGGGGCCCAGGCCCACTCATGGCCCAAGCTAGGGCCCAGGTCAAAACCCAGCCCATGCAATGGTCAAACGTCATTAATGTTCTATAAATACGCGTGGACCCCATCATTTAAAGGTACGCATTCATTAATTGCTGATTTGACTCTTTGAGAGCTTTGACTTACTTGAGCTTCGGAGATTCTTCTGCAGGTAACCCCTCCTAGGTTCAAGCCGACATGTATTGGATGGGAAAAGGCCAACTAAGAAGATAGCGGACTACATGGTAAGGTGACACTCGTGCCTAACTTACATTATTTGTCCCTCTGCAGGAACAATTGGCGCCCACCGTGGGGCACGAGACGAACACCCTTAGTACCCGCTTTTCTCTGAAGATGGTTTCTACTCGCAGCAAAGCTGGAGTGATGAAGGATTGACCCCAACCAAGGATGAAGGCACATGCTTAAGAAGACTAAGCATGTTTAGAAAGGAAGTTCACTAATCCTTCATCCCTTTCATTTGTGTTTGTTATTTTTGATTCCCTAAGTTGACTTAGTTGAATCAACTTTAGTTGACTTGTTGACCTTTGACTAGGTTTGACTTGTTGACTATAGTTGACTTGACTTAAGCCAACATGCTAATCTATGTTTATTTGCTTTGTAGGTTAATTAGGAGTAAGAAAGCAATGCTAGGTGGCGCATGATGATTGGGGAGCATAAATGATGTGGATGAGAGAGTAAAGCAAAGGCATAAAGCATAAAGTAAAAGGCATAAAACAAGTGTACCTATGTACCTTTGGTCTCCTTTGTTTTTAGCACACTTTGGCCACTTTTTGGAGACATATGAGACACATTCTTTGTCTCCTTTTGTGCTAGAACGAAATTAGCCTTGCACACACCATAGTTGGCTCTTTTGTCTCTCATTTTTGTAACCTTATTTGACCTAGTTTCTAGAAGCTAGGGTTAGGTTTTTGTAGAGACATCCTTAGGTATCTTTTATTTGCTTAGAGGCCCCTAAACTCTTCTATATAAGGGGTGCTCCTAGACATGTAAAAGGGTTGAACATTTTGAAGTAAAAACACTCTTGTGTCTCAACCATTTGTGAGAGTTTCCTCCCTTGGGAGTGAATACTTTTAAGCCTTATCTTGCATAGCAAGTGGCGGCACACATCCACTCATCTTCAAGGTTGTCATGGCTTCTAGCCTAGCCTTGTAGTGGCGTGCTTCTCACATTTTTACCATTTCTTTCCTTTCCATTTTATGTTTTCTTCTTCCTTTAATTGTTCTTGGTTTTCTATGGTTTATGTGCTTTCCATTTCCTTTTTGTTTTGAATCAATCCATCATCTTCTTCTCTTGAGCTTTGTGAAAGGAACCTTCACATCTAGATAGCTTGCTATCTTAATGTCCAGTGGGGATTTCGCTTAGCTTTCTTAATTAACTCACACCATATTCAATAATCTTAAAAAGGAACAAGATAATCCTTCATCATTTGGTATCTAGAGCCTAGGTTATCTTGAATATGGTGTTTTTCATGTTCTAACCTTGTCTTGTGTAGCTATCTTTGAATGGTCCACATAAAAACAATGCTGGCAGAAACTGTTCACGATTTTAAAAGATTAAACTGCACCTGCTCAGTGGTCCAAAAATTACGTTCTTGATGTCAAAAGAAAGCTCTGTGAGTCTAGTTTCTAACAAAAAAAGAACCAATGCATTTGGAGTTCTGTGGAGAGAGTTATGATTGAAATAGTGAGCAAAGGTCAGAGCTGCCAAGATCACCGCGAATCAACGTTTTCCAGGTTATGTTGGGCAGTTTTGGCTACTGTTTTTGTTACTCTTCTTACTCCTAAATGTGGTTGGATAACATGTCTTTGGATGCTTAGTCTTTGAGCCTCAAATCCATGAGTTTAAATGCATGATAGCTACATGTTTATGTCTTTGTGTATGTCATGTTGAGTCTTTAAATGTGTATAACTTTTGCTTGAGTCATATGTCATATGCTTCTTTGAGTTTTCTTATTCTTGTTTCTAAGTATTTGAGCTATTGCATGAGATCTATGCCTTTTGTTGTAGCATGCTCCTTGAAATTGATTTTGACCTAATTTTTAAGGAACTAAGTGTTCAAGACACCCTAAAATATCCTTCTCATCATCTTAAGTACCTAGTTTTGAAAAGAAAAATAATTTTCATGACCAAAAACAGTTTGGCCGAGAGCTAATGTGTTGCTTGGTGAATCCATTTGGCCATTTTTACTAGGTGTTATGCTACCAAATTTTATACTTGGATTTTGGGTGATATTGGCAAATTAGTTCCATGCTTTAACTTGGTTATGATCTTTCTTGGTGTATGCATAATTTGAGGTATAATCTTGGCTTGTTCAAATGCTTTCCATAGAGTCTTTAAAAGTGTTTTTCATTGCTTTAGTCTTGTTCAAGTTTTGTCTTTAAAACAAAATTTCCTTAGAAGTTAAACTTTCTTGTTTTTGTGTTTTTCTTGCTTGTCACTAGGTGTTCTTTGTTGTGTCATAGTAGTTTTCTTTTCTTGAAACTCTTGGGATGTTGTGGCCGAATCACTTGTCTTGCATTTGAAAGGTTTTGAACAAGTTTTTAAAAGTGTTTGCTTCACTCCTTTGGTGGATTTTGAGTGCTAGCCTTGCCTTGTTACTTTGGGAGAGTGATCTAAACACTTGGGTTGCAATTTTGGGTTGGATTTGGTCTCGGTTTTCATGTTTTCTAACCTTTAATCCATTTATTTTGTCTCGGATTTGAGTGTTTTTGTTGTAGGAATCATGGCAAGTTCATCAAATGCACCTACTCCAAACAAAAATAATACATTGATGAGATTGCTTCGGGATTTGGAGTTGTCTAGGAAGGAGTCCTTTGAACAATTGAGAAAAGACAAGGAGCAAAGTGACCTAAGAATCCAAGAGCACATTAAAAGGCTTGAAGCTAAAGAGCAAGAAAGAGAGGCTAGGAAAAGAGGGCATTCTAGGCGCAACCCATCACAAGAGATGGAAACTCCAAAGATTCCTAAGTTCTATGGAGGAAGTGATCCCAAAGTCTTCCTTGATTGGGAAGCTAAAGTTGATCAAATTTTCAATGAAAATGATATAAAGGATCAAACACAAGTTGATCTAGTAGTTTTAGGATTTTTAGAGTATGCCAATACTTGGTGGCATAAAGTTTGTAAGAATTATGACCAAGGGCCACCCGCGGCTTCTTGGATGGACATTAAAACTCTTATGCGCGCTAGATTTGTTCCTCCCTCCTATAGGAAGGAACTTCTTTTGAAGCTCCAAAGGCTTCACCAAGGTTCTATGAGTGTGAGTGAGTACTTTAAAGAATTAGAGTCTCAAATGCATAGGGTTGAAATAAAAGAAACTAACAAAGAGAAAATAAAAAGATTTGTGAGTGGTCTTAGGAGAGACATACAAGATTTAGTAGAGTTATATGAGTACTCCTCTCTTGACAAAGTTTTACATTTGGCCATCAAAGTTGAAACTCAATTGCAAAAGAAAAAAGAGGCCAAGAGGAGTGGTTCATACAATGACTACTATTCTAGTACTTGGAAAGATAAAGAAAGAAAACATGATAAATCACCACTCAAGAGTTCCAAAGACCCACCTCCTAGGACTAATTCGTCTAGGCCTTCTAATGAAACTCCTAATTCTTCTCAAGGTATAAGGACAAGTTCTATAAAATGTTTTAAGTGTTTGGGATATGGGCACATAGCTTCAAATTGTCCCACCAAAAGAATCATGGCCTTAAACCTTAAAAAAGAAGTAAAGAGTGAACATTCTTCTCTCCCTTCCCCCAAAAGTACTTCTTCCCACACTTCTTCTTCAAGTGAAAGGATTAAACCCCTTGAAGGTGGATTGTTAATGATAAGGCACCAATTAAGACAAGTTTCCAAGGAACTTGACCCTTCTCAAAGACAAAACATTTTTCATTCAAGGTGCCATATCAATGGCAAACTATGTCCCCTCCTCATAGATAATGGAAGTTGTGTAAATGTGGCTAGCACAAGGGTTGTGGACAAGCTTGGCTTGAAAACTATCCCTCATGCCAAGCCCTACAAGCTATCATGGCTTAAGGAAGAAGATATTAAAGTAACTCAACAAGTCCTCATTAACTTTTCAATTGGAAATTTTAAAGATGAGGTGTTATGTGATGTTGTGCCTATGGAAGCAACTCATATTTTGCTAGGTAGGCCATGGCAATTTGATAGAAAAGTCTTTTATGATGGCCATGCTAATACCTATGCTTTCTCCTTCCAAGGCAAGAAGTTCACACTCCTACCTCTCTCACCCAATCAAGCAAATGAGGACCAAAATAAAGTGAAAGATAAGAGAAAAGATGAAAATGAAAAAGAGCAAGTTACCTCCAAAGTGTTACTTGACTCCAAAAAAAGATTTCCAAAGCAAGATGGACATCACCATTCTTCCTTCTCTTCCAAGGTTCAAAAGGAAGACCCAATGCCCAAGCATGAGAGGAAGAATGGTCTAGAAAAGAGGGATGGCCTAACCAAAGCTAGGGGTAATACCCTTAGAAAGGATGGAACAAGAGCTCATAAAAGGGAGGTGCAAATCCTCCCCCAAATCAAGTCAAGCTCCATCTACAAAGGCTTAAAGAATTTGTGGTCAAATTCTCTCAAAGGAGGGGAGGATGATGAAGGATTGACCCCAACCAAGGATGAAGGCACATGCTTAAGAAGACTAAGCATGTTTAGAAAGGAAGTTCACTAATCCTTCATCCCTTTCATTTGTGTTTGTTATTTTTGATTCCCTAAGTTGACTTAGTTGAATCAACTTTAGTTGACTTGTTGACCTTTGACTAGGTTTGACTTGTTGACTATAGTTGACTTGACTTAAGCCAACATGCTAATCTATGTTTATTTGCTTTGTAGGTTAATTAGGAGTAAGAAAGCAATGCTAGGTGGCGCATGATGATTGGGGAGCATAAATGATGTGGATGAGAGAGTAAAGCAAAGGCATAAAGCATAAAGTAAAAGGCATAAAACAAGTGTACCTATGTACCTTTGGTCTCCTTTGTTTTTAGCACACTTTGGCCACTTTTTGGAGACATATGAGACACATTCTTTGTCTCCTTTTGTGCTAGAACGAAATTAGCCTTGCACACACCATAGTTGGCTCTTTTGTCTCTCATTTTTGTAACCTTATTTGACCTAGTTTCTAGAAGCTAGGGTTAGGTTTTTGTAGAGACATCCTTAGGTATCTTTTATTTGCTTAGAGGCCCCTAAACTCTTCTATATAAGGGGTGCTCCTAGACATGTAAAAGGGTTGAACATTTTGAAGTAAAAACACTCTTGTGTCTCAACCATTTGTGAGAGTTTCCTCCCTTGGGAGTGAATACTTTTAAGCCTTATCTTGCATAGCAAGTGGCGGCACACATCCACTCATCTTCAAGGTTGTCATGGCTTCTAGCCTAGCCTTGTAGTGGCGTGCTTCTCACATTTTTACCATTTCTTTCCTTTCCATTTTATGTTTTCTTCTTCCTTTAATTGTTCTTGGTTTTCTATGGTTTATGTGCTTTCCATTTCCTTTTTGTTTTGAATCAATCCATCATCTTCTTCTCTTGAGCTTTGTGAAAGGAACCTTCACATCTAGATAGCTTGCTATCTTAATGTCCAGTGGGGATTTCGCTTAGCTTTCTTAATTAACTCACACCATATTCAATAATCTTAAAAAGGAACAAGATAATCCTTCATCATGGAGCTAGCAAGCAAGTTGACGCTGGTCCCTCTGGACCTTCTGGCATCACCCCTGACCTTGCCGCCATCCTAGACGGCCAGATGAAGATGCAACAGGAACTCGCAGATCTGAAGAAGCGCAACGCTGAAGAGATGGAAGCGCTCAAACAAGAGAACTCCCGCCTCAGGAGGAAGATCGAGGCAGATGTCGACCTGAAAGGAAAAGCCAAAGAGACCTCTGAAGCTGTGAAGTCTCCGGCTTTCCAACCTACAGAGGAAGAGAGTGAATACAACCCCACCCCCCACACCTTCACCTCCACCCAGCAAACCCCCCTCACTACCACACACCCCCAACACTTCCCACCCGGTCACCCAGGGCTTACAGCACCCTCAACAACCCACGTTCCCCACAACATACCCACTACGCTTCACACCGCGTACGTCCCACCCTACAACCCCCCATATCTTCACCCACCCACCCACCCACCCACCTCCATGCACGAACTCAAGCTGCGTGCCGCTGACTACGTTCGCATGGAAGAAATGCAAACCCTTCACACTAAATTCTGCAACGACTATGCCGCCAACACTGCCACCCCCAATCCCAACCCCGTACCCAATCCCACCCCACAGCCTCACCCGTGCCCCGATACCCGTCCACGTGAACCCCGCCAACCATGTTTTACCAGATACGCCCCACTCACAGTAGCCCGCTCCCGCATCCTTGACGAAGCCCTCCAAGCTGACCTCCTCCCCCCACCACGCAAAACAACCACCCCTCCTAACGCTGACATGACCAAGTACTGTCGATACCACCGCAATCACGGTCATACTACAGAAGAGTGCAAAGCGCTACAGGATAAGATCGAAGAACTGGTACGCGCCGGCCACTTTCGCCGCTTCATCCGTAGAGATGACCACCCCTCCTCTCGAACCCACCACCCCCCACGACACGACCACAGACGACAACCAAGCGGTGCCAACCACAGTAACCAACCCGCCCAACCCAATGACCAACACTCAAACCCGTCCACACCAACATCACCCCTGCCGACCCCCCCTTGCGAGGTACTATTAACACCATCTCTGGTGGCTTCGCAAGCGGAGGCTCCACCTCATCTGCCAGAAAGAAACACCTCCGCCACATACAATCTATCAACCACATCACCCACACCCATCACAGACGACGTATGCCCCCCATCATTTTCACTGATGATGACTTTCACGGCCTCGACCACCAACAAGACGACCCCATGGTCATCACAGTTGAAATCGAAAACTATGCCGTGAAAAAAGTACTGGTAGATCAAGGCAGCTCAGTTGACATCCTCTACTGGGCCACTTACCAAAAATTGCAACTCCCTGACACCGCTATGATCCCATATGACGAGCCCATATACGGTTTTTCTGGCGAACAAGTCTCTACCCGGGGCTACATAGACCTCCATACCGTCTTTCGGGAAGGAACCCAAAAAAAAACAATCCCAATCCGCTTCCTAATAGTCGACGCACCCACATCCTACAACATACTTTTGGGCCGTCCTTCCCTCAACACCCTCGGAGCAGTCGTCTCCACCCCGCATTTGGCCATGAAGTTCCGAGCACCATCCGGTGATATCCTAACCATCCACTGCGACCAACGTTTGGCACGCGAATGCTACATGGCAAGCTTAAGGCCCCAATTCCCAATCCAACAGACAAACCACATCGAGCGACCACCTAATTCACGCATAGCCTTATCCGGCAAAGATCTTGATCCCAGAATAGGCCGAGATGCCCGCCTCGAACCAGTCGAGGATACAACCCCCCTGGGACTCCCCAACGGCCATTCCATCAACTTGGGCACTGGTTTAAGTCTTGATGAGCGTGCCACAATTACACCCATCCTTATAAACAACACGGATCTCTTCGCTTGGTCAGCCGCCGACCTCCCAGGGGTAGACCCTAACATCGCATCCCACAAGCTCTCGGTATATAAAGAAGCCCGCTACGTATCTCAGAAAAAACGCAAACTTGGTGAAGAATGCAGACAGGCAGCCAAAATAGAAGCCGAGAAGTTGTTGAGCGCAGGATTCATAGATGAAGCGCATTACACCACCTGGCTCTCTAACGTTGTCTTGGTGAAGAAAGCCAATGGTAAATGGCGGATGTACGTGGACTACACAGATCTAAACAAGGCATGCCCTCGCGACGCCTACCCCCTACCCAACATCGACCGCCTTGTAGACGGCGCGGCAGGAAATAAAGTACTTAGCTTTCTAGACGCATACTCAGGTTATAACCAAATACCCATGGCCCCAGCCGACATGCACAAGACCGCCTTCATCACAGACGATGCCAACTACTTCTATAAAGTCATGCCCTTCGGCCTCAAGAACGCTGGGGCAACCTACCAGCGGCTAATGGACAAAGTCTTCAGCCACCTCACAGGACACTGTGTCGAAGTCTACGTCGATGACATGGTCGTCAAATCCCCAAGCCATCATCAACACGCTATAGATTTGGAGGCGGTTTTCTCCGCATTGCGCCAGTACAACCTCCGCCTGAACCCTGAGAAGTGCGTATTCGGCGTGGACCGGGGTAAATTCCTCGGTTTCATGTTAACTCAGCTCGGCATAGAGGTCAACCCCGAAAAATGCAAGGCTATCATCGAGATGCGTAGCCCAACCACCATCAAAGAAGTACAGCGACTAATTGGCCGCCTCACAGCTATATCTCGTTTCCTACCAAAACTAGCAGAACAAACTCAACCCATAATTCAGCTCCTAAAGAAATCCGCCCGGTTCACGTGGACTGACGATTGTGAACAAATATTCCTCAAGCTCAAAGCGTCCCTAACCTCACCCCCCATCCTCCGCAAACCTGACACTAGCCAACCCCTGCTAGTGTACATCACGGCCACCGATCACACCGTCAGCGCTGCCCTTGTCCAAGACGCAGAAGGCACCCAGCACCCAGTTTACTTTGTAAGCAGGACACTCCAAGACCCTGAAACCAGATACCAAATGGTAGAAAAACTAGCCCTATCCTTGGTCCACGCCGCACGCCGCTTACGTCCATATTTCCAAAACCATACCATAACCGTCAAGACCGATTATCCAATTCAGAAAATATTACAAAAACCAGACTTAGCCGGGCGAATGTCGTCATGGGCCGTGGAGCTCTCCGAATTTAACATCCGCTATGAACCACACGGCCCCATCAAAGCCCAATGTCTCTTGGACTTCGTCAACGACCTACAACAAACACCTACCGAGGACCAATGGACGCTTCATGTAGATGGCTCCTCAAACCCAAGAGGTGCAGGTGCCGGCATCGTACTGGAAGGCCCCAACGACATCCTCATTGAGAAATCTCTCCATTTCGCTTTCAAAACGTCGAATAATCAAGCCGAATACGAAGCTATACTGGCCGGTCTCTCTCTAGCCCGTGAAGTAGGCGTCAAAAAGCTAACATGTAAAACCGACTCCAAACTCACAGTAGGTCATCTGAACGACGAGTTCCAGATTAAAGACCCCGTCCTCCAACAATATTACCATTTGGTCCGCGCAATCATCCAATCCGCTTTCGAACTAGTCCGCATCGAACACATACCCAGAACCGACAACGTCAGAGCCGACATCCTTTCCAAGTTAGCCAGCACCAAACTCAAAAGCCGCAACCGGTCCTTGCTACAGCAAACACTATCCACACCCTCCGTCACACACACTTGCCAAACGCTAACCCACCCCCCGTCAGACAATCCCACCCCTACCCAAAACCCAAACTGGACCACCCCTTACATTCAGTACCTCAAAACTGGCAACCCCCCGCCCGACGCGGACAAAACTTGGCTGGCCAAGGCCGCCAGGTACACTATGATAGGCGACGACCTCTACAAACGAGGATATGGCCAACCCCTACTTAAATGTGTCACGCCAGAACAAGCCCAGTACGTCATCAAGGAACTACACGAAGGGATCTGCGGTTATCACTCAGGCGCGCGCACCATGGCAACAAGAGTTCTCAGAGCTGGGTACTTCTGGCCTACAATAGAAGCGGACTGCCAAGACTACGTCAAAAAGTGCAAACCGTGTCAAAAGCACGGCAACCTCATACACCAAAAACAAGAACAGCTACACCACATATTGTCCCCCTGGCCAATCGCTAAGTGGGGAATGGACATCCTAGGCCCATTCACACCCGGCAAAGGACAGGTTAAGTTCCTCATTGTAGCCGTTGATTACTTCTCCAAGTGGATTGAAGCCAAACCATTGACCACCATAACGGCCCAGCAAGTCCAGCAGTTTGTGTGGAAGGACATCATATGCAGATATGGTATACCGCATACCATCATAACAGATAACGGCCGACAATTCATTGACAAGGAACTAGCAAAATTCTACACCGGTTTGGGCATCAAACACATCACAAGTTCTGTAGAACACCCACAAACCAATGGGCAGGCGGAAGCGGCAAACAAAGTTATCCTCGTGGAACTGCGTAAAAGATTGGATACCGCTAAAGGCCGATGGCCAGAAGAGTTAATTGAAGTGCTATGGGCCTACAGATGCACCCCGCAATCGTCAACTAACGAATCCCCCTTCAGCCTAGTCTACGGCGCAGACGCCATGATACCAGTAGAGATTGGCGAACCTTCCCTGCGCCGAGAACTATACGACCCAGCCCACAACCACCAAAACATGGCCTTGCATCTCAACCTCCTTCCCGAACCCAGAGAGAAAGCCCAAATACGCAATCTCGCCGCCAAACAACGAGCCGCCAGGAAATATAACGCAAACTTACACCCGCGATCGTTTGTCATAGGAGACCTAGTATGGAGAATGGCCAGCAGTGCTAGAAAGAAGGAGGGCAAGTTCTCCGCCAATTGGGACGGCCCATACCGCATACGAGAAGACACAGGAGGCGGGGCTTATCGCCTAGAACAACTATCCGGGGAAGAAATCCCCAACACATGGAATGTATCCCACCTCAAGTTTTATTTCAGTTGAACATACATCATAAGCGGATCCATACTTGTAACCACGGGTGTACTCTTTTTCCTCACTTGGTCTTTTTTCCCTAAGGAGGGTTTTGGCCAAGGAGGTTTTAACGAGGCACCCCTTTTTCAATCAATAAAATGAGTGGTTCCCCACTCTATGACCCTTTACTTGTGTTCAATTCGTTTAAGTTCCCCACCCTTACCACAAGTAAGCGGCCTGGGTCGAACACCCTTAACTTGTGTTCAATTCGTTTAAGTTCCCCACCCTTACCACAAGTAAGCGGCCTGGGTCGAACACCCTTTACTTGTGTTTAATTCGTTTAAGTTCCCCACCCTTACCACAAGTAAGCGGCCTGGGTCGAACACCCTTTACTTGTGTTTAATTCGTTTAAGTTCCCCACCCTTACCACAAGTAAGCGGCCTGGGTCGAACACCCTTTACTTGTGTTTAATTCGTTTAAGTTCCCCACCCTTACCACAAGTAAGCGGCCTGGGTCGAACACCCTTTACTTGTGTTTAATTCGTTTAAGTTCCCCACCCTTACCACAAGTAAGCGGCCTGGGTCGAACACCCTTTACTTGTGTTTAATTCGTTTAAGTTCCCCACCCTTACCACAAGTAAGCGGCCTGGGTCGAACACCCTTTACTTGTGTTTAATTCGTTTAAGTTCCCCACCCTTACCACAAGTAAGCGGCCTGGGTCGAACACCCTTTACTTGTGTTTAATTCGTTTAAGTTCCCCACCCTTACCACAAGTAAGCGGCCTGGGTCGAACACCCTTTACTTGTGTTCAATTCGTTTAAGTTCCCCACCCTTATCACAAGCAAGCGGCTTGGGTCGAACACCCTTTACTCGCGGTTAACATGCAAACGCCAACAATGCTCCCCTACGCATACAACACAACATATCTCATATTCCTATCACATGCTATTATCAATAACCACAACATATATATCCACAACATGCATCACATTAAAAACAAATAAAAATATTGTACGAGTTATTACAGACTTAGGATTCATTACGAAATAGAACAATCATAAAAACTACATCCTAAGCTGCTTTGTCATCCTCCACGGGCGCATCCACATCTTTCTCCGCCTCGGCCGCGTCATTCCCAACCTCCTCCCCACCCTCTTCATCCTCCCCTACCAGCTTTCCACCAACCACGTCTTTATCTACATCAAACCTTGAATCCAGGGCATCCACATCCTTATAAAAGAAGGCCGCCTGCCGCAACCCCTTCTCAAAGCCATTTATATGCTCCTGAATAACACTGTTCTTCAAGTCATCCAATTCACCAACAGCCCCGTCATACTTGTACTTTAAATCCTCATAGTCTTCCTCAAGCTCCCCTATACGCTTATTCAATTTCTCCTCAGAATCTAAACAACGAACCTTCCACGACACCAACCTCTTTCTCTCAGCCTCCCAACCTTCCTTCTCCTTCTCCAACGCCGCCTTCTCCTCCGCCAACTTGTCCACTTTATCCTGCAGCCCTCCCGCCTCCTTCACTTCCCTTCTGTAAAGGGACCCCACACGTCTACTCAACACCAATGCCTTACTTCCAAACTCAACCATGGTTCTCACAATATGATCAACCTCCATATTGTCGATGGAGTTCACAACAGTATCTGGCAAGTTAATTGAGATGTCCTTTCTCACACATATCTCCGGCAACTCAATTAGCCCGGCTTCCGGCAACTTCTCGCCACTGGCCGACCCCGCCCCATCACCTGACCCAAGAATAGCTGCCCTCACTTTCTTCACATCCTTACCCTTCCCGGGTCGAGGCGGAAGCTCAGCCTTCCTCTTCGTGCCGCCATGAACGTGTACTTCCACCACAGATTCCTGCAGATTGGGAACACCAGTTTTCCCAGCCTCCTTGGCCTTGGCGACCATCTCCTTCCTCAGCGCTTGAAAGAGCGCCAAGTTCTTCTTGCCAGACTGTGCCATATGTCCTGCAATAACATATCACAACTCGGATCAAAACAACTTAGCATCATTAACACAGTTTAAGTAATAAACAGATACCTTCAATATCTATAATCGGATGCACCGAATTATAAACCCTAACTAAGCCCTTAGTGGGCAACTTATCCACAAATCTTAACAACATCCCCACCACCTCCTTATCTCCAAACGACAACTCCTCCACCCCCATATCCTTGTAACGCGAAGGGTTATTGGTCCAACTGAAAGGGAACTTTGTACTCCCATCCGCATTCAGGAAATGCGGCTCACCTCCCTCCTTCACCACAACCTTGAAGTATCCGTCCTTGAAGTGCTTGAAAGATTGGGAGAATGCATCCAACCTGCTAATGCTAGGACGACTTATCAATGACAACCAGGTAGCCGGCCTCCGGGGTCTGGTATCATAGAAATACAAAAACGCATAAGGTGAAGGCTCCAAGTACAGCGACTCGCACAGAATGCGGAAGGCCTGTAAGTAAGCCCAACTGTTAGGGTGTAGTTGAGTAGGCGCCACATTCAAAGCCCGCAGCACACCCATAGTAAAGTCGTCGAAGGGTAGTCGTATATGAAGCTGAGAAAAATGACACATGTACATGTAAAAGAATTTCTCGGTAGCCCCCTCTTGACCGTGGCATACCCGGTCGATGGCGCTCACTCTTTCCAATGAAACAATATCTCCACTAACCCCTCTAGATATGACGGGCGTACAGTTAAGCCAAGAATTCAGCAGACGAGACCACCTAAACAGGGATGACTGTTCACGAACATCGGACGCAACCCACGCATAACCGCCCCTAGCCGGCCAATTACTTTCCTCCAGCTCTTCAGGAGGATCTTCTCGGACCTCCCTCACTACTTCCATTGGCATCCCACTTGTGCCAACTCCAGCACTCACATATTCTCCACGAAGCCGGTCATCTCTACTCCTATCCGACTCAGTACTCTGACTACTACTAGATGCAGATAACGATGAGCTATCGCTACTAGACATACCTGTTTTCGTGTTTACGGAAAGATGTCGGCGGAATTTGGGAACTAGTCGGACAATATTATGCGCACAAGGTCTCTGATTTCAAAACTCGCAAATGAACCAAGTAAACCCTCAGCTGCTTTCAAGCCCATATTTATAGTCCACGATCCCAAACGACTAAAAACTCTTCCCGCCAAAATGAAACCCCAGACCAATCGACACCATTATGAAGGATATGACATAAAAAACGACGGCGCCAAAGTTTTAACGATGTGACCACCTGACGCCTTTTCACCTACCTTCTGACACTTCCAAGCCTTAACACTGTTCACCACACTTAAAGGCTGGGGGACTAGTGTATCACACCTAGCCGGTTTTGCTAGTTAACCAACACATATCATCCTTGACCGACAACCCATATCGGACAAGGCTGGGGGACTGGTGTACCGTACCTAGCCAAACTCAACCAAGTAAACAAATATACACATCAAAACCGCCTAGCATCTAGTACCCGGACACCACCAACACAAGACATCTAGGCAAGTGGCCGGTCCAGGCCGACTACTTACCTAGAAAGTTAGCTAACATCGATACTCCTCCTTCAATAGGGCCCCAGGGCCAGTTTTGGGGCCCAGGCCCACTCATGGCCCAAGCTAGGGCCCAGGTCAAAACCCAGCCCATGCAATGGTCAAACGTCATTAATGTTCTATAAATACGCGTGGACCCCATCATTTAAAGGTACGCATTCATTAATTGCTGATTTGACTCTTTGAGAGCTTTGACTTACTTGAGCTTCGGAGATTCTTCTGCAGGTAACCCCTCATGGGTTCAAGCCGACATGTATTGGATGGGAAGAGGCCAACTAAGAAGATAGCGGACTACATGGTAAGGTGACACTCGTGCCTAACTTACATTATTTGTCCCTCTGCAGGAACATATAATAAACTTCCTTTCCTATTCCAAATCTAGATAGCCAGGCTCTGAATAGCAAATGATGTGAATCCACAACGTTCGATTTGTTTGACTGATCTATCATTGTTGGAATGCTAGCAAGCAAGAAATTTGAGAAATTATTTAAAACGAGAAAATGGAAACATAAAAGAAGATGGAAGGGAAATTGATAGACATCATACTTCCAAGAATGGAAGATAAGCCTAAGAGTTGAAACACCCAAAGGGATAAAGGACCTTTGATTAAACTCATGGATTCTTGAAACACTCAAGAACTTAGGAGAATCACTCTCACTAAGATAGGTGAGATAAAACTCGTTTATTTTCTGAATAAAACTCAGCTTGCCTTCATTGATCAAAGTGGTTCAACTTATAGAGGAGCTTTAACTATCAGAATTACAAAAGACACATAAATTTCAATATCATCCCGCTTAAAGCTATTAATTAATGATCCACTCAAGCGAATAACGATCCGCTACTTAATGGTTGATTGTAACTGAATTTAAGGCTACCGAAAGTCATCCACAAACTTTGAGAAAAGGTCCTCTTGATCTTCCAAAGGTTGGTTCTTTAGTTGGCATATGGACCCTTATTTTAACTTGAAGATAAAGCAAAACTAAAGCCCATTAATTGGTTAAGCACAAACACAATTTGGTTAGCCAATTTTACAAAGCATTGGGCCCTTGTTTAAATAAAAGAAACTGCATCAACACGGCGCATTAGTCATCCTCCATTTGACCCATATGCAATTCACATCATACCCTCCTTCTTCGAGAACATTTGTCCCGAATCTTAAGACACCATTTTTAATGTAAGTTTATTATGATCTTGTGAAGGACTTTTATTTTTTCACAAGTTGAAACTAATTCTCTTCTTCCAGGATCAAATTTAACTTGATATTTGTTACTTTCCAATGGTTGCATTCCGTCCATAACATTTCTTGGCAACAGTACCCCACCTTGATATGTAACAATAAATAATTCCATGCATTGTGTTCGACGAATTTGCTTCTTATCGACAGACCAAATTCATAACAAATCACTATGAACAAGCTTCCTTTTTAAACATGGAAGTTGGTGTGTTGCATTCACATGCTTATCCTTTTTTTCGTGTAAAATGACATCACAAATTGTAGAAGAAAAAACATTGAAGAATAAACTTTCTCTAGTTCCATTTCTTTTTCTTTATTTTCCCTTCCTTCTGCAGTTTATATTACTTCTTTTTCTGTTTTCTCCTTCAGCCTACGTTGATCCTTACTGACTTGTCTTGGTGTCATAAATTTCTACTTCTTTTGATGTCCCTCATGCGTCAAATAAACGGAACGTTCATCAAGATGGAGTGTTTTAAAATGAAGCCATGCCCATCCCAAAAGAAGATGACAAGAGTCCATGGGAGCAATATCACATAATACTTCTTTCACACATTGCCATGTACTGAATTTGATCCATGCTTGATCCAAATGAAAGGTTGCTGGTAACTGGAGTTTCTCCACCAATCTTTGGCTCACAACATTGTTTTCGCTTCCGTAATCGAATGCAACTAAACATGGATGGCCTTCGGTTAAACACATTCTATAATAAACTTCCTTTCCTATTCCAAATCTAGATAGCCAGGCTCTGAATAGCAAATGATGTGAATCCACAACGTTCGATTTGTTTGACTGATCTATCATTGTTGGAATGCTAGCAAGCAAGAAATTTGAGAAATTATTTAAAACGAGAAAATGGAAACATAAAAGAAGATGGAAGGGAAATTGATAGACATCACACTTCGAAGAATGGAAGATAAGCCTAAGAGTTGAAACACTTAAAGGGATAAAGGACCTTTGATTAAACTCATGGATTCTTGAATCACTCAAGAACTTAGGAGAATCACTCTCACTAAGATAGATGAGATAAAACTCGTTTATTTTCTGAATAAAACTCAGCTTGCCTTCATTGATGAAAATGGTTCAACTTATATAGGAGCTTTAACCATCAGAATTACAAAAGACAAATAAAGTTCAATATCAACCCTCTAAAAACTACTAATTAATGATTCACTCAAGCTAATAACGATCCGCTACTTAATGGTTGATTGTAACTGAATTTAAGGCTACCAAAAGTCATCCACAAACTTTGAGCAAAGGTCCTCTTGATCTTCCAAAGGTTGGTTCTTTAGTTGGCATATGGACCCTTATTTCAACTTGAAGATAAAGCAAAACTAAAGCCCATTATTTGGTTAAGCACAAACACAATTTGGTCAGCCAATTTTACAAAGCATTGGGCCCTTGTTTAAATAAAAGAAACTGCATCAACACGGCGCATTAGTCACCCTCCATTTGACCCATATGCAATTCACATCATACCCTCCTTCTTCGAGAAGATTTGTCCTGAATCTTAAGACACCATTTTTAATGTAAGTTTATTATGATCTTGTGAAGGACTTTTATTTTTTCACAAGTTGAAAGTAATTCACTTCTTCCAGGATCAAATTCAACTTGATATATGTTACTTTCAATTGGTTGCATTCCGTCCATAACATTTCTTGGCAACAGTACCCCACCTTGATATGTAGCAATAAATAATTGCATGCATTGTGTTCGACGAACTTGCTTCTTATCGACGAACCAAATGCAAAATAAAACACTATGAACTAGCTTCCTTTTTAAACATGGAAGTTGGTGTGTTGCATTCACATGCTTATCCTTTTTTTCCTATAAAATGACATCACAAATTGTAGAAGAAAAAACATTGAAGAATAAACTTTTTCTAGTTCCATTTCTTTTTCTTTATTTTCCCTTCCTTCTGCAGTTTATATTACTTCTTTTTTTCTTTTCTCCTTCAGCCTACGTTGATCCTTACTGACTTGTCTTGGTGTCATAAATTTCTACTTCTTTTGATGTCCCTCATGCGTCAAATAAAGGGAACCTTCATCAAGATGGAGTGTTTTAAAACGAAGCCATGCCCATCCCAAAAGAAGATGACAAGAGTCCATGGGAGCAATATCACATAATACTTCTTTCACACATTAACATGTACTGCATTTGATCCATGCTTGATCCAAATGAAAGGTTGCTGGTAACTGGAGTTTCTCCACCAATCTTTGGCTCACAACATTGTTTTCGCTTCCGTAATCGAATGCAACTAAACATGGACGGCCTTCGGTTAAACACTTTGTATAATAAACTTCCTTTCCTATTCCAAATCTAGATAGCCAGGCTTTGAATAGCAAATGATGTGAATCCACAATGTTCGATTTGTTTGACTGATCTACCATTGTTGGAATGCTAACAAGCAAGAAATTTGAGAAATTATTTAAAACGAGAAAATGGAAACATAAAAGAAGATGGAAGGGAAATTGATAGACATCACACTTCCAAGAATGGAAGATAAGCCTAAGAGTTGAAACACCCAAAGGGATAAAGGACCTTTGATTAAACTCATGGATTCTTGAATCACTCAAGAACTTAGGAGAATCACTCTCACTAAGATAGATGAGATAAAACTCGTTTATTTTCTGAATAAAACTCAGCTTGCCTTCATTGATGAAAATGGTTCAACTTATATAGGAGCTTTAACCATCAGAATTACAAAAGACAAATAAAGTGCAATATCAACCCTCTAAAAACTACTAATTAATGATTCACTCAAGCTAATAACGATCCGCTACTTAATGGTTGATTGTAACTGAATTTAAGGCTACCAAAAGTCATCCACAAACTTTGAGCAAAGGTCCTCTTGATCTTCCAAAGGTTGGTTCTTTAGTTGGCATATGGACCCTTATTTCAATTTGAAGATAAAGCAAAACTAAAGCCCATTATTTGGTAAAGCACAAACACAATTTGGTCAGCCAATTTTACAAAGCATTGGGCCCTTGTTTAAATAAAAGAAACTGCATCAACACGGCGCATTAGTCATCCTCCATTTGACCCATATGCAATTCACATCGTACCCTCTTTCTTCGAGAAGATTTGTCCCGAATCTTAAGACACCATTTTTAATGTAAGTTTATTATGATCTTGTGAAGGACTTTGATTTTTTCATAAGTTGAAAGTAATTCTCTTCTTCCAGGATCAAATTCAACTTGATATTTGTTACTTTCCAATGGTTGCATTCCGTCCATAACATTTCTTGGCAACAGTACCCCACCTTGATATATAGCAATAAATAATTGCATGCATTGTGTTCGACGAACTTGCTTCTTATCGACGAACCAAATGCAAAATAAAGCACTATGAACTAGCTTCCTTTTTAAACATGGAGGTTGGTGTGTGGCATTCACATGCTTATCCTTTTTTTCGTTTAAAATGACATCACAAATTGTAGAAGAAAAAACATTGAAGAATAAACTTTCTCTAGTTCCATTTCTTTTTCTTTATTTTCCCTTCCTTCTGCAGTTTATATTACTTCTTTTTTTCTTTTCTCCTTCAGCCTACGTTGATCCTTACTAACTTGTCTTGGTGTCATAAATTCTACTTCTTTTGATGTCCCTCATGCGTCAAATAAAGGGAACCTTCATCAAGATGGAGTGTTTTAAAACGAAGCCATGCCCATCCCAAAAGAAGATGACAAGAGTCCATGGGAGCAATATCACATAATACTTCTTTCACACATTGCCATGTACTGAATTTGATCCATGCTTGATCCAAATGAAAGGTTGCTGGTAACTGGAGTTTCTCCACCAATCTTTGGCTCACAACATTGTTTTCGCTTCCGTAATCGAATGCAACAAAACATGGATGGCCTTCGGTTAAACACTTTGGATAATAAATTTCCTTCTCTATTCCAAATCTATATAGCCAGGCTCTGAATAGCAAATGATGTGAATCCACAACGTTCGATTCGTTTGACTGATCTATCATTTTTGAAATGCTAACAAGCAAGAAATTTGAGAAATTATTTAAAACGAGAAAATGGAAACATAAAAGAAGATGGAAGGGAAATTGATAGACATCACACTTCCAAGAATGGAAGATAAGCCTAAGAGTTGAAACACCCAAAGGGATAAAGGACCTTTGATTAAACTCATGGATTCTTGAATCACTCAAGAACATAGGGGAATCACTCTCACTAAGATAGATGAGATAAAACTCATTTATTTTCTGAATAAAACTCAGCTTGCCTTCATTGATCAAAATGGTTCAACTTATATAGGAGCTTTAACCATCAGAATTACAAAAGACAAATAAAGTTCAATATCAACCCTCTAAAAACTACTAATTAATGATTCACTCAAGCTAATAATGATCCGCTACTTAATGGTTGATTGTAACTGAATTTAAGGCTACCAAAAGTCATCCACAAACTTTGAGCAAAGGTCCTCTTGATCGTCCAAAGGTTGGTTCTTTAGTTGGCATATGGACCTTTATTTCAACTTGAAGATAAAGCAAAACTAAAGCCCATTATTTGGTTAAGCACAAACACAATTTGGTCAGCCAATTTTACAAAGCATTGGGCCCTTGTTTAAATAAAAGAAACTGCATCAACACGGCGCATTAGTCACCCTCCATTTGACCCATATGCAATTCACATCATACCCTCCTTCTTCGAGAAGATTTGTCCCGAATCTTAAGACACCATTTTTAATGTAAGTTTATTATGATCTTGTGAAGGACTTTTATTTTTTCACAAGTTGAAACTAATTCTCTTCTTCCAGGATCAAATTCAACTTGATATTTGTTACTTTCCAATGGTTGCATTCCGTCCATAACATTTCTTGGCAACAGTACCCCACCTTGATATGTAGCAATAAATAATTGCATGCATTGTGTTCGACGAATTTCCTTCTTATCGACGACCAAATGCGAAATAAAGCACTATGAACAAGCTTCCTTTTTAAACATGGAAGTTGGTGTGTTGCATTCACATGCTTATCCTTTTGTTCCTGTAAAATGACATCACAAACTCTAGCAGAAAAAACATTGAAGAATAAACTTTCTCTAGTTCTATTTCTTTTTCTTTATTTTCCCTTCCTTCTGTAGTTTATATTACTTCTATTTATGTTTTCTCCTTCAGCCTACGTTGATCCTTACTCACTTGTCTTGGTGTCATGAAATTCTACTTCTTTTGATGTCCCACATGCCTCAAATAAAGGGATCGCTCATCAAGATGGAGTGTTTTAAAACGAAGCCATGCCCATCCCAAAAGAAGATGACAAGAGTCCATGGGAGCAATATCACATAATACTTCTTTCACACATTGCCATGTACTGAATTTGATCCATGTTTGATTCAGATGAAAGGTTGCTGGTAACTGGAGTTTCTCCACCAATCTTTGGCTCACAACATTGTTTTCGCTTCCGTAATCGAATGCAACTAAGCATGGATGGCCTTCGGTTAAACAATTTGTATAATAAACTTCTTGTCCTATTTAAAATCTAGATAGCCAGGCTCTGAATACCAAATGATGTGAGTCCACAACGTTCGATTCGTTTGACTGATCTATCATTGTTGGAATGCTAAAAAGCAAGAAATTTGAGAAATTATTTAAAATGAGAAAATGGAAACATAAAAGAAGATAGAACGGAAATTGATAGACATCACACTTCCAAGAATGGAAGATAAGCCTGAGAGTTGAAACACACAAAGGGATAAAGGACCTTTGATTAAACTCATGGATTCTTGAATCACTCAAGAACTTAAGAGAATCACTCTCACTAAGATAGATGAGATAAAACTAGTTTATTTTCTGAATAAAACTCAGCTTGCCTTCATTGTTGAAAATGGTTCAACTTACATGGGAGCTTTAACCATCAGAATTACAAAAGACACATAAAGTTCAGTATCAACCCGCTTAAAGCTATTAATTAATGATCCACTCAAGCTAATAACGATCTGCTACTTAATGGTTGATTGTAACCGAATTTAAGAATACCAAAAGTCATCCACAAACTTTGACCAAAGGTCCTCTTGATCTTCCAAAGGTTGGTTCTTAAGTTCGCATATTGACCCTTATTTCAACTTGAAGATAAAACAAAACTAAAGCCCATTAATTGGTTAAGCACAAACACAATTTGGTCAGCCAATTTTACAAAGCATTGGGCCCTTATTTAAATAAAAGAAACTGCATCAACACGGCGCATTAGTCATCCTCCATTTGACCCTTACGCAATTCACATCACACCCTCCTTTTTCAACAAGATTTATCCCGAATCTTAAGACACTACTTTTAATGTAAGTTTATTATGATCTTGTGAAGGACTTTTATTTTTTCACAAGTTGAAACTAATTCTCTTCCTCCAGGATCAAATTCAACTTGATATTTGTTACATTTCGATGGTTGCAATCCGTCGATAACATTTCTTGGCAATAGTACCCCACCTTGATATGTAACAATAAATAATTCCATGCATTGTGCTCATCAAATTTGCTTCTTATCGATGGACCAAATGCATAATAAAGCACTATGAACAAGCTTCCTTTTTAAAACATGGAAGTTGGTGTGTTGCATTCACATGCTTATCCTTTTGTTCCTGTAAAATGACATCACAAACTGTAGAAGAAAAAACATTGACGAATAAACTTTCTCTAGTTCCATTTCTTTTTCTTTATTTTCGCTTCCTTCTGTAGTTTATATTACGTCTTTTCCTTTCTTTTACTGTTTTCTCCTTCAGCCTACGTTGATTCTTACTGACTTGTCTTGGTGTCATAAATTTCTACTTCATTTAATGTTCCGCATGCCTCAAATAAAGGGAACGTTCATCAAGATGGAGTGCTTTAAAACGAAGCCATGTCCATCCCAAAAGAAGATCACAAGAGTCCATGGGAGCAATATAACATAATACTTCTTTCACATATTGCCATGTACTGAATTTGATCCACGCTTGATCCAGATGAAAAGTTGCTGGTAACTAGAGTTTCTGCACCAATCTTTTGCTCACAACATTGTTTTCGATTCCGTAATCGAATGCAACTAAACATGGATGGCCTTCGGTTAAACACTTTGTATAATAAACTTCCTTTCATATTCCAAATCTAGATAGCCAGGCTCTGAATTCCAAATGATGTGAATCCACAGGGTTCGATTCATTTGACTGATCTATCATTATTGGAATGCTAACTAGCAAGAATTTTGAGAAATTATTTAAAATGAGAAAATGGAAACATAAAAGAAGATGGAACGGAAATTGATAGACATCACACTTCCAAGAAAGGAAGATAAGCCTAAGAGTTGAAACACACAAAGGGATAAAGGATCTTTGATTAAACTCATGGATTCTTGAATCACTCAAGAACTTAGGAGAATCACTCTCACTAAGATAGGTGAGATAAAACTTGTTTATTTTCTGAATAAAACTAAGCTTGCCTTTATTGATGAAAATGGTTCAACTTATTAGGAGCTTTAACCATCAGAATTAGAAGAGACACATAAATTTCAATATCATCCCGCTTAAAGCTATTAATTAATGATCCACTCAAGCGAATAACGATCCGCTACTTAATGGTTGATTGTAACTGAATTTAAGGCTACCAAAAGTCAATCACAAACTTTGAGAAAAGGTCCTCTTGATCTTCCAAAGGTTGGTACATTAGTTGGCATATGGACCCTTATTTCAACTTGAAGAAAAAGCAAAACTAAAGCCCATTAATTGGTTAAGCACAAACACAATTT
Source organism: Vigna unguiculata (assembly GCF_037176805.1). Taxonomy (NCBI): domain Eukaryota; kingdom Viridiplantae; phylum Streptophyta; class Magnoliopsida; order Fabales; family Fabaceae; genus Vigna; species Vigna unguiculata. Next base: position 11,836,430 of record NC_140793.1, on the reverse strand, counting down.
GGTTAGCCAATTTTACAAAGCATTGGCCCTTTTTTAAATAAAAGAAACTGCATCAACACGGCGCATTAGTCATCCTCCATTTGACCCATATGCAATTCACATCATACCCTCCTTCTTCGAGAACATTTGTCCCGAATCTTAAGACACCATTTTTAATGTAAGTTTATTATGATCTTGTGAAGGACTTTTATTTTTTCACAAGTTGAAACTAATTCTCTTCTTCCAGGATCAAATTTAACTTGATATTTGTTACTTTCCAATGGTTGCAATCCGTCGATAACATTTCTTGGCAACAGTACCCCACCTTGATATGTAACAATAAATAATTCCATGCATTGTGTTCGACGAATTTGCTTCTTATCGACATACCAAATTCATAACGAATCACTATGAACAAGCTTCCTTTTTAAACATGGAAGTTGGTGTGTTTCCTTCACATGCTTATCCTTTTGTTCCTGTAAAATGACATCAAAAACTGTAGAGGAAAAACATTAACGGATAAACTTTCCCCAATTCCATTTCTTTTTCTTTATTTTCCCTTCCTTCTGTAGTTTATATTACTTCTTTTCCTTTCTTTTACTGTTTTCTCCTTCAGCCTACGTTGATTCTTACTGACCTGTCTTGGTGTCATAAATTTCTACTTCATTTAATGTCCCGTATGCCTGAAATAAAGGGAACGTTCATCAAGATGGAGTGCTTTAAAATGAAGCCATCCCCATCCCAAAAGAAGATCACAAGAGTCCATGGGAGCAATATAACATAATACTTCTTTCACATATTGCCATGTACTGAATTTGATCCACGCTTGATCCAGATGAAAGGTTGCTGGTAACTAGAGTTTCTCCACCAATCTTTTGCTCACAACATTATTTTCGATTCCGTAATCGAATGCAACTAAACATGGATGGCCTTTGGTTAAACACTTTGTATAATAAACTTCCTTTCCTATTCCAAATCTAGATAGCTAGGCTCTGAATAGCAAATGATGTGAATCCACAACGTTCGATTCGTTTGACTGATCTATCATTGTTGGAATGCTAACAAGCAATAATTTGAGAAATTATTTAAAACGAGAAAATGGAAACATAAAAGAAGATGGAAGGGAAATTGATAGACAACACACTTCTAAGAATGGAAGATAATCCTAAGAGTTGAACCACTCAAAGGGAGAAAGGACCTTTGATTAAATTCATGGATTCTTGAATCACTCAAGAACTTAGGAGAATCACTCTCACTAAGATAGATGAGATAAAACTCGTTTATTTTGCTGAATAAAACTCAGCTTGCCTTCATTGATGAAAGTGGTTAAACTTATATAGGAGCTTTAACCATCAGAATCACAAAAGACACATAAAGTTCAATATCAACCCTCTTAAAGCTCTTAATTAATGATTCACTCAAGCTAATAACGATCCGCTACTTAACGGTTGATTGTAAGTGAATTTAAGGCTACCAAAAGTCATCCACAAACTTTGAGCAAAGGTCCTCTTGATCTTCCAAAGGTTGGTTCTTTAGTTGGCATATGGACCCTTATTTCAACCTGAAGATAAAGCAAAACTAAAGCCCATTATTTGGTTAAGCACAAACACAATTTGGTCAGCAAATTTTACAAAGCATTAGGCCCTTGTTTAAATAAAAGAAACTGCATCCACATGGCGCATTAGTCATCCTCCATTTGACCCATATGCAATTCACATCATATCCTCCTTCTTCGAGAAGATTTGTCCCGAATCTTAAGACACCATTTTTAATGTATGTTTATTATGATCTTGTAAAGGACTTTTATTTTTTCACAAGTTGAAACTAATTCTCTTCTTCCAGGATCAAATTCAACTTGATATTTGTTACTTTCCAATGGTTGCATTCCGTCCATAACATTTCTTGGCAACAGTACCCCACCTTGATATGTAGCAATAAATAATTGCATGCATTGTGTTCGACGAACTTGCTTCTTATCGACGGACCAAATGCAAAATAAAGCACTATGAACTAGCTTCCTTTTTAAACATGGAAGTTGGTGTGTTGCATTCACATGCTTATCCTTTTTTTCCTGTAAAATGACATCACAAACTGTAGCAGAAAAAACATTGAAGAATAAACTTACTCTAGTTCGATTTCATTTTCCTTATTTTCCCTTCCTTCTGCAGTTTATATTACTTCTTTTTCTATTCTTTCTTTTTCTGTTTTCTCCTTCAGCCTACGTTGATCCTTACTGACTTGTCTTGGTGTCATAAATCTCTACTTCTTTTGATGTCCCTCATGCCTCAAATAAAGGGAACGTTCATCAAGATGGAGTGTTTTAAGACGAAGCCATGCCCATCCCAAAAGAAGATGACAAGAGTCCATGGGAGCAATATCACATAGTACTTCTTTCACACATTGCCATGTACTGAATTTGATCCATGCTTGATCCAGATGAAAGGTTGCTGGTAACTGGAGTTTCTCCACCAATCTTTGGCTCACAACATTGTTTTCGCTTCCGTAATCGAATGCAACTAAACATGGATGGCCTTCGGTTAAACACTTTGTATAATAAACTTCCTTTCCTATTCCAAATCTAGATAGCCAGGCTCTGAATAGCAAATGATGTGAATCCACAACGTTCGATTCGTTTGACTGATCTATCATTGCTGGAATGCTAACAAGCACGAAATTTGAGAAATTATTTAAAACGAGAAAATGGAGACATAAAAGAAGATGGAAGGGAAATTGATAGACATCACACTTCCAAGAATGGAAGATAAGCCTAAGAGTTGAAACACCCAAAGGGATAAAGGACCTTTGATTAAACTCATGGATTCTTGAATCACTCAAGAACTTAGGAGAATCACTCTCACTAAGATAGATGAGATAAAACTCGTTTATTTTCTGAATAAAACTCAGCTTGCCTTCATTGATGAAAATGGATCAACTTATATAGGAGCTTTAACCATCAGAATTACAAAAGACACATAAAGTTCAATATCAACCCTCTTAAAGCTCTTAATTAATGATTCACTCAAGCTAATAACGATCCGCTACTTAACGGTTGATTGTAAGTGAATTTAAGGCTACCAAAAGTCATCCACAAACTTTGAGCAAAGGTCCTCTTGATCTTCCATAGGTTGGTTCTTTAGTTGGCATATGGACCCTTATTTCAACCTGAAGATAAAGCAAAACTAAAGCCCATTATTTGGTTAAGCACAAACACAATTTGGTCAGCAAATTTTACAAAGCATTAGGCCCTTGTTTAAATAAAAGAAACTGCATCCACATGGCGCATTAGTCATCCTCCATTTGACCCATATGCAATTCACATCATATCCTCCTTCTTCGAGAAGATTTGTCCCGAATCTTAAGACACCATTTTTAATGTATGTTTATTATGATCTTGTAAAGGACTTTTATTTTTTCACAAGTTGAAACTAATTCTCTTCTTCCAGGATCAAATTCAACTTGATATTTGTTACTTTCCAATGGTTGCATTCCGTCCATAACATTTCTTGGCAACAGTACCCCACCTTGATATGTAGCAATAAATAATTGCATGCATTGTGTTCGACGAACTTGCTTCTTATCGACGGACCAAATGCAAAATAAAGCACTATGAACAAGCTTCCTTTTTAAACATGGAAGTTGGTGTGTTGCATTCACATGCTTATCCTTTTTTTCCTGTAAAATGACATCACAGACTATAGAAGAAAAAACATTGAAGAATAAACTTACTCTAGTTCGATTTCTTTTTCTTTATTTTCCCTTCCTTCTGCAGTTTATATTACTTCTTTTTCTATTCTTTCTTTTTCTGTTTTCTCCTTCAGCCTACGTTGATCCTTACTAACTTGTCGTGGTGTCATAAATTTCTACTTCTTTTGATGTCCCTCATGCCTCAAATAAAGGGAACGTTCATCAAGATTGAGTGTTTTAAAACGAAGCCATGCCCATCCCATAAGAAGATGACAAGAGTCCATGGGAGCAATATCACATAATACTTCTTTCACACATTGCCATCTTGATCCATGCTTGATCCAGATGAAAGGTTGTTGGTAACTGGAGTTTCTCCACCAATCTTTGGCTCACAACATTGTTTTCGCTTCCATAATCGAATGCAACTAAACATGGATGGCCTTCGGTTAAACACTTTGTATAATAAACTTCCTTTCCTATTCCAAATCTAGATAGTTAGGCTTTGAATAGCAAATGATGTGAATCCACAACGTTCGATTCGTTTGACTGATCTATCATTGTTGGAATGCTAACAAGCAAGAAATTTGAGAAATTATTTAAAACGAGAAAATGGAAACATAAAAGAAGATGGAAGGGAAATTGATAGACATCACACTTCCAAGAATGGAAGATAAGCCTAAGAGTTGAAACACCCAAATGGATAAAGGACCTTTGATTAAACTCATGGATTCTTGAATCACTCAAGAACTTAGGAGAATCACTCTCACTAAGATAGATGAGATAAAACTCGTTTATTTTCTGAATAAAACTCAGCTTGCCTTCATTGATCAAAATGGTTCAACTTATATAGGAGCTTTAACCATCAGAATTACAAAAGACAAATAAAGTTCAATATCAACCCTCTAAAAACTACTAATTAATGATTCACTCAAGCTAATAACGATCCGCTACTTAATGGTTGATTGTAACTGAATTTAAGGCTACCAAAAGTCATCCACAAACTTTGAGCAAAGGTCCTCTTGATCTTCCAAAGGTTGGTTCTTTAGTTGGCATAGGGACCTTTATTTCAACTTGAAGATAAAGCAAATCTAAAGCCCATTATTTGGTTAAGCACAAACACAATTTGGTCAGCCAATTTTACAAAGCATTGGGCCCTTGTTTAAATAAAAGAAACTGCATCAACACGGCGCATTAGTCACCCTCCATTTGACCCATATGCAATTCACATCGTACCCTCCTTCTTCGAGAAGATTTGTCCCGAATCTTAAGACACCATTTTTAATGTAAGTTTATTATGATCTTGTGAAGGACTTTTATTTTTTCACAAGTTGAAACTAATTCTCTTCTTCCAGGATCAAATTCAACTTGATATTTGTTACTTTCCAATGGTTGCATTCCGTCCATAACATTTCTTGGCAACAGTACCCCACCTTGATATGTAGCAATAAATAATTGCATGCATTGTGTTCGACGAATTTCCTTCTTATCGACGACCAAATGCAAAATAAAGCACTATGAACAAGCTTCCTTTTTAAACATGGAAGTTGGTGTATTGCATTGACATGCTTATCCTTTTGTTCCTCTAAAATGACATCACAAACTCTAGCAGAAAAAACATTGAAGAATAAACTTTCTCTAGTTCCATTTCTTTTTCTTTATTTTCCCTTCCTTCTGCAGTTTATATTACTTCTATTTATGTTTTCTCCTTCAGCCTATGTTGATCCTTACTCACTTGTCTTGGTGTCATGAATTTCTACTTCTTTTGATGTCCCTCATGCCTCAAATAATGGGATCGTTCATCAAGATGGAGTGTTTTAAAACGAAGCCATGCCCATCCCAAAAGAAGATGACAAGAGTCCATGGGAGCAATATCACATAATACTTCTTTCACACATTGCCATGTACTGAATTTGATCCATGTTTGATTCAGATGAAAGGTTGCTGGTAATTGGAGTTTCTCCACCAATCTTTGGCTCACAACATTGTTTTCGCTTCCGTAATCGAATGCAACTAAACATGGATGGCCTTCTGTTAAACACTTTGTATAATAAACTTCTTGTCCTATTTAAAATCTAGATAGCCAGGCTCTGAATACCAAATGATGTGAATCCACAGGGTTCGATTCGTTTGACTGATCTATCATTGTTGGAATGCTAAAAAGCAAGAAATTTGAGAAATTATTTAAAATGAGAAAATGGAAACATAAAAGAAGATGGAAGGGAAATTGATAGACATCACACTTCCAAGAATGGAAGATAAGCCTGAGAGTTGAAACACACAAAGGGATAAAGGACCTTTGATTAAACTCATGGATTCTTGAATCACTCAAGAACTTAGGAGAATCACTCTCACTAAGATAGATGAGATAAAACTCTTTTATTTTCTGAATAAAACTCAGCTTGCCTTCATTGATCAAAATGGTTCAACTTATATAGGAGCTTTAACCATCAGAATTACAAAAGACAAATAAAGTTCAATATCAACCCTCTAAAAACTACTAATTAATGATTCACTCAAGCTAATAACGATCCGCTACTTAATGGTTGATTGTAACTGAATTTAAGGCTACCAAAAGTCATCCACAAACCTTGAGCAAAGGTCCTCTTGATCTTCCAAAGGTTGGTTCTTTAGTTGGCATACGGACCTTTATTTCAACTTGAAGATAAAGCAAATCTAAAGCCCATTATTTGGTTAAGCACAAACACAATTTGGTCAGCCAATTTTACAAAGCATTGGGCCCTTGTTTAAATAAAAGAAACTGCATCAACACGGCGCATTAGTCACCCTCCATTTGACCCATATGCAATTCACATCGTACCCTCCTTCTTCGAGAAGATTTGTCCCGAATCTTAAGACACCATTTTTAATGTAAGTTTATTATGATCTTGTGAAGGACTTTTATTTTTTCACAAGTTGAAACTAATTCTCTTCTTCCAGGATCAAATTCAACTTGATATTTGTTACTTTCCAATGGTTGCATTCCGTCCATAACATTTCTTGGCAACAGTACCCCACCTTGATATGTAGCAATAAATAATTGCATGCATTGTGTTCGACGAATTTCCTTCTTATCGACGACCAAATGCAAAATAAAGCACTATGAACAAGCTTCCTTTTTAAACATGGAAGTTGGTGTATTGCATTGACATGCTTATCCTTTTGTTCCTCTAAAATGACATCACAAACTCTAGCAGAAAAAACATTGAAGAATAAACTTTCTCTAGTTCCATTTCTTTTTCTTTATTTTCCCTTCCTTCTGCAGTTTATATTACTTCTATTTATGTTTTCTCCTTCAGCCTATGTTGATCCTTACTCACTTGTCTTGGTGTCATGAATTTCTACTTCTTTTGATGTCCCTCATGCCTCAAATAATGGGATCGTTCATCAAGATGGAGTGTTTTAAAACGAAGCCATGCCCATCCCAAAAGAAGATGACAAGAGTCCATGGGAGCAATATCACATAATACTTCTTTCACACATTGCCATGTACTGAATTTGATCCATGTTTGATTCAGATGAAAGGTTGCTGGTAATTGGAGTTTCTCCACCAATCTTTGGCTCACAACATTGTTTTCGCTTCCGTAATCGAATGCAACTAAACATGGATGGCCTTCTGTTAAACACTTTGTATAATAAACTTCTTGTCCTATTTAAAATCTAGATAGCCAGGCTCTGAATACCAAATGATGTGAATCCACAGGGTTCGATTCGTTTGACTGATCTATCATTGTTGGAATGCTAAAAAGCAAGAAATTTGAGAAATTATTTAAAATGAGAAAATGGAAACATAAAAGAAGATGGAAGGGAAATTGATAGACATCACACTTCCAAGAATGGAAGATAAGCCTGAGAGTTGAAACACACAAAGGGATAAAGGACCTTTGATTAAACTCATGGATTCTTGAATCACTCAAGAACTTAGGAGAATCACTCTCACTAAGATAGATGAGATAAAACTCTTTTATTTTCTGAATAAAACTCAGCTTGCCTTCATTGATCAAAATGGTTCAACTTATATAGGAGCTTTAACCATCAGAATTACAAAAGACAAATAAAGTTCAATATCAACCCTCTAAAAACTACTAATTAATGATTCACTCAAGCTAATAACGATCCGCTACTTAATGGTTGATTGTAACTGAATTTAAGGCTACCAAAAGTCATCCACAAACCTTGAGCAAAGGTCCTCTTGATCTTCCAAAGGTTGGTTCTTTAGTTGGCATACGGACCTTTATTTCAACTTGAAGATAAAGCAAATCTAAAGCCCATTATTTGGTTAAGCACAAACACAATATGGTCAGCCAATTTTACAAAGCATTGGGCCCTTGTTTAAATAAAAGAAACTGCATCAACACGGCGCATTAGTCACCCTCCATTTGACCCATATGCAATTCACATCGTACCCTCCTTCTTCGAGAAGATTTGTCCCGAATCTTAAGACACCATTTTTAATGTAAGTTTATTATGATCTTGTGAAGGACTTTTATTTTTTCACAAGTTGAAACTAATTCTCTTCTTCCAGGATCAAATTCAACTTGATATTTGTTACTTTCCAATGGTTGCATTCCGTCCATAACATTTCTTGGCAACAGTACCCCACCTTGATATGTAGCAATAAATAATTGCATGCATTGTGTTCGACGAATTTCCTTCTTATCGACGACCAAATGCAAAATAAAGCACTATGAACAAGCTTCCTTTTTAAACATGGAAGTTGGTGTATTGCATTGACATGCTTATCCTTTTGTTCCTCTAAAATGACATCACAAACTCTAGCAGAAAAAACATTGAAGAATAAACTTTCTCTAGTTCCATTTCTTTTTCTTTATTTTCCCTTCCTTCTGCAGTTTATATTACTTCTATTTATGTTTTCTCCTTCAGCCTATGTTGATCCTTACTCACTTGTCTTGGTGTCATGAATTTCTACTTCTTTTGATGTCCCTCATGCCTCAAATAATGGGATCGTTCATCAAGATGGAGTGTTTTAAAACGAAGCCATGCCCATCCCAAAAGAAGATGACAAGAGTCCATGGGAGCAATATCACATAATACTTCTTTCACACATTGCCATGTACTGAATTTGATCCATGTTTGATTCAGATGAAAGGTTGCTGGTAATTGGAGTTTCTCCACCAATCTTTGGCTCACAACATTGTTTTCGCTTCCGTAATCGAATGCAACTAAACATGGATGGCCTTCTGTTAAACACTTTGTATAATAAACTTCTTGTCCTATTTAAAATCTAGATAGCCAGGCTCTGAATACCAAATGATGTGAATCCATAGGGTTCGATTCGTTTGACTGATCTATCATTGTTGGAATGCTAAAAAGCAAGAAATTTGAGAAATTATTTAAAATGAGAAAATGGAAACATAAAAGAAGATAGAACGGAAATTGATAGACATCACACTTCCAAGAATGGAAGATAAGCCTGAGAGTTGAAACACACAAAGGGATAAAGGACCTTTGATTAAACTCATGGATTCTTGAATCACTCAAGAACTTAAGAGAATCACTCTCACTAAGATAGATGAGATAAAACTAGTTTATTTTCTGAATAAAACTCAGCTTGCCTTCATTGTTGAAAATGGTTCAACTTATATGGGAGCTTTAACCATCAGAATTACAAAAGACACATCAAGTTCAGTATCAACCCGCTTAAAGCTATTAATTAATGATCCACTCAAGCTAATAACGATCCGCTACTTAATGGTTGATTGTAACCGAATTTAAGAATACCAAAAGTCATCCACAAACTTTGACCAAAGGTCCTCTTGATCTTCCAAAGGTTGGTTCTTAAGTTGGCATATTGACACTTATTTCAACTTGAAGATAAAGCTAAACTAAAGCCCATTAATTGGTTAAGCACAAACACAATTTGGTCAGCCAATTTTACAAAGCATTGGGCCCTTATTTAAATAAAAGAAACTGCATCAACACGGCGCATTAGTCATCCTCCATATGACCCATATGCAATTCACATCATACCCTCCTTTTTCGACAAGATTTGCATATGGGTCAAATGGAGGATGACTAATTCGCCGTGTTGATGTAGTTTCTTTTATTTAAACAAGGGCCCAATGCTTTGTAAAATTGGCTAACCAAATTGTGTTTGTGCTTAACCAATTAATAGGCTTTAGTTTTGCTTTATCTTCAAGTTGAAATAAGGGTCCATATGCCAACTAAAGAACCAACCTTTGGAAGATCAAGAGGACCTTTTCTCAAAGTTTGTAGATGACTTTTGGTAGCCTTAAATTCAGTTATAATCAGCCATTAAGTAACGGATCGTTATTCGCTTGAGTGGATCATTAATTAATAGCTTTAAGCGGGATGATATTGAAATTTATGTGTCTTTTGTAATTCTGATGGTTAAAGCTCCTATATAAGTTGAACCATTTTCATCAATGAAGGCAAGCTGAGTTTTATTCAGAAAATAAACAAGTTTTATCTCATCTATCTTAGTGAGAGTGATTCTCCTACGTTCTTGAGTGATTCAAGAATCCATAAGTTTAATCAAAGTTCCTTTATCCCTTTGTGTGTTTCAACTCTTAGGCTTATCTTCCATTCTTGGAAGTGTGATGTCTATCAATTTCCGTGCCATCATCTTTTATGTTTCTATTTTCTCGTTTTAAATAATTTCTCAAATTTCTTGCTTGTTAGCATTCCAACAATTATAGATCTGTCAAAGTAATCGAACCTTGTGGATTCACATAATGTGCTATTCGGAGCCTGGCTATCTAGATTTGGAATAGAAAATGAAGTTTATTATACAAAGTGTTTAACCGAAGGCCATCCATGTTTAGTTGCATTCGATTACGAAAGCGAAAATAATGTTGTGAGCCAAAGATTGGTGGAGAAACTCCAGTTACCAGCAACCTTTCATCTGGATCAAGCATGGATCAACTTAAGTACATGGCAATGTGTGAAAGAAGTATTATGTGATATTGCTCCCATGGACTCTTGTCATCTTCTTTTGGGATGGGCATGGCTTCATTTTAAAACACTCCATCTTGATGAACGTTCCCTTTATTGGAGGCATGAGGGACATCAAATGAAGTATAACTTTATGACACCAAGACAAGTCAGTAGGGATCAACGTAGTCTGAAGGAGAAAAAAGAAAAAGAAAGAATAGAAAAAGAAGTAATATAAACTACAGACGGAAGGGAAAATAAAGAAAAAGAAATGGAACTAGAGAAAGTTTAATCGTCAATGTTTTTTCTTCTACAGTTTGTGATGTCATTTTACAGGAACAAAAGGATAAGCATGTGAATGAAACACACCAACTTCCATGTTTAAAAAGGAAGCCTGTTCATAGTGCTTTATTATGCATTTGGTCTGTCGATAAGAAGCAAATTCGTCAAACACAATGCATGGAATTATTTATTGTTGCATATCAAGGTTGGGTACTGTTTCCAAGAAATGTTATCGACGTATTGCAACCATTGGAAAGTAACAAATATCAAGTTGAATTTGATCCTGGAAGAAAAGAATTAGTTTCAACTTGTGAAAAAATAAAAGTCCTTCAAAAGATCATAATAAACTTACATTAAAACTAGTGTCTTAAGATTCGGGACAAATCTTCTCGAAGAAGGAGGGTATGATGTGAATTGCATATGGGTCAAATGAAGGATGACTAATGCGTCGTGTTGATGCAGTTTCTTTTATTTAAATTAGGGCCCAATGCCTTGTAAAATTGGCTGACCAAATTGTGTTTGTGCTTAACCAATTAATGGGCTTTAGTTTTGCTTTATATTCAACTTGAAATAAGGGTCCATATGCCAACTTAAGAACCAACCTTTGGAAGTTCAAGAGGACCTTTGCTCAAAGTTTGTGGATGACTTTTGGTAGCCTTAAATTCAGTTACAATCAATCATTAAGTAGTAGATCGTTATTAGCTTGAGTGGATCATTAATTAATAGCTTTAAGCGGGATGATATTGAAATTTATGTGTCTTTTGTAATTCTGATGGTTAAAGCTCCTATATAAGTTGAACCATTTTCATCAATGAAGGCAAGCTGAGTTTTATTCGGAAAATAAACGAGTTTTATCTCATCTATCTTAGTGAGAGTGATTCTCCTAAGTTCTTGAGTGATTCAAGAATCCATAAGTTTAATCAAAGGTCCTTTATCCCTTTGTGTGTTTCATCTCTTAGGCTTATCTTCCATTCTTGGAAGTGTGATGTCTATCAATTTCCGTTCCATCTTCTTTTATGTTTCTATTTTCTCGTTTTAAATAATTTCTCAAATTTCTTGGTTGTTAGCATTCCAACAATGATAGATCTGTCAAACGAATCGAACCTTGTGGATTCACAAAATGTGCTATTCAAAGCCTAGCTATCTAGATTTGGAATAAGAAAGGAAGTTTATTATACAAAGTGTTTAACCGAAGGCCATCCGTGTTTAGTTGCATTCAATTACGGAAGCGAAAACAATGTTGTGAGCCAAAGATTGGTGGAGAAACTCCAGTTACCAACAACCTTTCATCTGGATCAAGCATGGATCAAATTCAGTACTTGGCAATGTGTGAAAGAAGTATTATGTGATATTGCCCCCATGGACTCTTGTCATCTTCTTTTGGGATGCGCATGGCTTCGTTTTAAAACACTCCATCTTGATGAATGTTCCCTTTGTTGGAGGCATGAGGTACATCAAATGAAGTATAAATTTACGACACCAAGACAAGTCAGTAAGGATCAACGTAGGCTGAAGGAGAAACCTGAAAAAGAAGTAATATAAACTACAGACGGAAGGGAAAATAAAGAAAAAGAAATGGAACTAGAGAAAGTTTAATCGTCAATGTTTTTTCTTCTACAGTTTGTGATGTCATTTTACAGGAACAAAAGGATAAGCATGTGAATGAAACACACCAACTTCCATGTTTAAAAAGGAAGCCTGTTCATAGTGCTTTATTATGCATTTGGTCTTTCGATAAGAAGCAAATTCGTCAAACACAATGCATGGAATTATTTATTGTTGCATATCAAGGTTGGGTACTGTTTCCAAGAAATGTTATCGACGTATTGCAACCATTGGAATGTAACAAATATCAAGTTGAATTTGATCCTGGAAGAAAAGAATTAGTTTCAACTTGTGAAAAAATAAAAGTCCTTCAAAAGATCATAATAAACTTACATTAAAACTAGTGCCTTAAGATTCGGGACAAATCTTCTCGAAGAAGGAGGGTATGATGTGAATTGCATATGGGTCAAATGGAGGATGACTAATGCGTCGTGTTGATGCAGTTTCTTTTATTTAAATTAGGGCCCAATGCCTTGTAAAATTGGCTGACCAAATTGTGTTTGTGCTTAACCAATTAATGGGCTTTAGTTTTGCTTTATATTCAACTTGAAATAAGGGTCCATATGCCAACTTAAGAACCAACCTTTGGAAGTTCAAGAGGACCTTTGCTCAAAGTTTGTGGATGACTTTTGGTAGCCTTAAATTCAGTTACAATCAATCATTAAGTAGTAGATCGTTATTAGCTTGAGTGGATCATTAATTAATAGCTTTAAGCGGGATGATATTGAAATTTATGTGTCTTTTGTAATTCTGATGGTTAAAGCTCCTATATAAGTTGAACCATTTTCATGAATGAAGGCAAGCTGAGTTTTATTCGGAAAATAAACGAGTTTTGTCTCATCTATCTTAGTGAGAGTGATTCTCCTAAGTTCTTGAGTGATTCAAGAGTCCATAAGTTTAATCAAAGGTCCTTTATCCCTTTGTGTGTTTCATCTCTTAGGCTTATCTTCCATTCTTGGAAGTGTGATGTCTATCAATTTCCGTTCCATCTTCTTTTATGTTTCTATTTTCTCGTTTTAAATAATTTCTCAAATTTCTTGGTTGTTAGCATTCCAACAATGATAGATCTGTCAAACGAATCGAACCTTGTGGATTCACAAAATGTGCTATTCAAAGCCTAGCTATCTAGATTTGGAATAGGAAAGGAAGTTTATTATACAAAGTGTTTAACCGAAGGCCATCCGTGTTTAGTTGCATTCAATTACGGAAGCGAAAACAATGTTGTGAGCCAAAGATTGGTGGAGAAACTCCAGTTACCAACAACCTTTCATCTGGATCAAGCATGGATCAAATTCAGTACTTGGCAATGTGTGAAAGAAGTATTATGTGATATTGCCCCCATGGACTCTTGTCATCTTCTTTTGGGATGGGCATGGCTTCGTTTTAAAACACTCCATCTTGATGAACGTTCCCTTTGTTGGAGGCATGAGGTACATCAAATGAAGTATAAATTTACGACACCAAGATAAGTCAGTAAGGATCAACGTAGGCTGAAGGAGAAACCTGAAAAAGAAGTAATATAAACTACAGACGGAAGGGAAAATAAAGAAAAAGAAATGGAACTAGAGAAAGTTTAATCGTCAATGTTTTTTCTTCTACAGTTTGTGATGTCATTTTACAGGAACAAAAGGATAAGCATGTGAATGAAACACACCAACTTCCATGTTTAAAAAGGAAGCCTGTTCATAGTGCTTTATTATGCATTTGGTCTGTCGATAAGAAGCAAATTCGTCAAACACAATGCATGGAATTATTTATTGTTGCATATAAAGGTTGGGTACTGTTTTCAAGAAATGTTATCGACGTATTGCAACCATTGGAAAGTAACAAATATCAAGTTGAATTTGATCCTGGAAGAAAAGAATTAGTTTCAACTTGTGAAAAAATAAAAGTCCTTCAAAAGATCATAATAAACTTACATTAAAACTAGTGTCTTAAGATTCGGGACAAATCTTCTCGAAGAAGGAGGGTATGATGTGAATTGCATATGGGTCAAATGGAGGATGACTAATGCGTCGTGTTGATGCAGTTTCTTTTATTTAAATTAGGGCCCAATGCCTTGTAAAATTGGCTGACCAAATTGTGTTTGTGCTTAACCAATTAATGGGCTTTAGTTTTGCTTTATATTCAACTTGAAATAAGGGTCCATATGCCAACTTAAGAACCAACCTTTGGAAGTTCAAGAGGACCTTTGCTCAAAGTTTGTGGATGACTTTTGGTAGCCTTAAATTCAGTTACAATCAATCATTAAGTAGTAGATCGTTATTAGCTTGAGTGGATCATTAATTAATAGCTTTAAGCGGGATGATATTGAAATTTATGTGTCTTTTGTAATTCTGATGGTTAAAGCTCCTATATAAGTTGAACCATTTTCATCAATGAAGGCAAGCTGAGTTTTATTCGGAAAATAAACGAGTTTTATCTCATCTATCTTAGTGAGAGTGATTCTCCTAAGTTCTTGAGTGATTCAAGAATCCATAAGTTTAATCAAAGGTCCTTTATCCCTTTGTGTGTTTCATCTCTTAGGCTTATCTTCCATTCTTGGAAGTGTGATGTCTATCAATTTCCGTTCCATCTTCTTTTATGTTTCTATTTTCTCGTTTTAAATAATTTCTCAAATTTCTTGGTTGTTAGCATTCCAACAATGATAGATCTGTCAAACGAATCGAACCTTGTGGATTCACAAAATGTGCTATTCAAAGCCTAGCTATCTAGATTTGGAATAGGAAAGGAAGTTTATTATACAAAGTGTTTAATCGAAGGCCATCCGTGTTTAGTTGCATTCAATTACGGAAGCGAAAACAATGTTGTGAGCCAAAGATTGGTGGAGAAACTCCAGTTACCAACAACCTTTCATCTGGATCAAGCATGGATCAAATTCAGTACTTGGCAATGTGTGAAAGAAGTATTATGTGATATTGCCCCCATGGACTCTTGTCATCTTCTTTTGGGATGGGCATGGCTTCCTTTTAAAACACTCCATCTTGATGAACGTTCCCTTTGTTGTAGGCATGAGGTACATCAAATGAAGTATAAATTTACGACACCAAGACAAGTCAGTAAGGATCAACGTAGGCTGAAGGAGAAACCTGAAAAAGAAGTAATATAAACTACAGACGGAAGGGAAAATAAAGAAAAAGAAATGGAACTAGAGAAAGTTTAATCGTCAATGTATTTTCTTCTACAGTTTGTGATGTCATTTTACAGGAACAAAAGGATAAGCATGTGAATGAAACACACCAACTTCCATGTTTAAAAAGGAAGCCTGTTCATAGTGCTTTATTATGCATTTGGTCTGTCGATAAGAAGCAAATTCGTCAAACACAATGCATGGAATTATTTATTGTTGCATATAAAGGTTGGGTACTGTTTTCAAGAAATGTTATCGACGTATTGCAACCATTGGAAAGTAACAAATATCAAGTTGAATTTGATCCTGGAAGAAAAGAATTAGTTTCAACTTGTGAAAAAATAAAAGTCCTTCAAAAGATCATAATAAACTTACATTAAAACTAGTGTCTTAAGATTCAGGACAAATCTTCTCGAAGAAGGAGGGTATGATGTGAATTGCATATGGGTCAAATGGAGGATGACTAATGCGTCGTGTTGATGCAGTTTCTTTTATTTAAATTAGGGCCCAATGCCTTGTAAAATTGGCTGACCAAATTGTGTTTGTGCTTAACCAATTAATGGGCTTTAGTTTTGCTTTATATTCAACTTGAAATAAGGGTCCATATGCCAACTTAAGAACCAACCTTTGGAAGTTCAAGAGGACCTTTGCTCAAAGTTTGTGGATGACTTTTGGTAGCCTTAAATTCAGTTACAATCAATCATTAAGTAGTAGATCGTTATTAGCTTGAGTGGATCATTAATTAATAGCTTTAAGCGGGATGATATTGAAATTTATGTGTCTTTTGTAATTCTGATGGTTAAAGCTCCTATATAAGTTGAACCATTTTCATCAATGAAGGCAAGCTGAGTTTTATTCGGAAAATAAACGAGTTTTATCTCATCTATCTTAGTGAGAGTGATTCTCCTAAGTTCTTGAGTGATTCAAGAATCCATAAGTTTAATCAAAGGTCCTTTATCCCTTTGTGTGTTTCATCTCTTAGGCTTATCTTCCATTCTTGGAAGTGTGATGTCTATCAATTTCCGTTCCATCTTCTTTTATGTTTCTATTTTCTCGTTTTAAATAATTTCTCAAATTTCTTGGTTGTTAGCATTCCAACAATGATAGATCTGTCAAACGAATCGAACCTTGTGGATTCACAAAATGTGCTATTCAAAGCCTAGCTATCTAGATTTGGAATAGGAAAGGAAGTTTATTATACAAAGTGTTTAACCGAAGGCCATCCGTGTTTAGTTGCATTCAATTACGGAAGCGAAAACAATGTTGTGAGCCAAAGATTGGTGGAGAAACTCCAGTTACCAACAACCTTTCATCTGGATCAAGCATGGATCAAATTCAGTACTTGGCAATGTGTGAAAGAAGTATTATGTGATATTGCCCCCATGGACTCTTGTCATCTTCTTTTGGGATGGGCATGGCTTCGTTTTAAAACACTCCATCTTGATGAACGTTCCCTTTGTTGGAGGCATGAGGTACATCAAATGAAGTATAAATTTACGACACCAAGATAAGTCAGTAAGGATCAACGTAGGCTGAAGGAGAAACCTGAAAAAGAAGTAATATAAACTACAGACGGAAGGGAAAATAAAGAAAAAGAAATGGAACTAGAGAAAGTTTAATCGTCAATGTTTTTTCTTCTACAGTTTGTGATGTCATTTTACAGGAACAAAAGGATAAGCATGTGAATGAAACACACCAACTTCCATGTTTAAAAAGGAAGCCTGTTCATAGTGCTTTATTATGCATTTGGTCTGTCGATAAGAAGCAAATTCGTCAAACACAATGCATGGAATTATTTATTGTTGCATATCAAGGGTGGGTACTGTTTCCAAGAAATGTTATCGACGTATTGCAACCATTGGAAAGTAACAAATATCAAGTTGAATTTGATCCTGGAAGAAAAGAATTAGTTTCAACTTGTGAAAAAATAAAAGTCCTTCAAAAGATCATAATAAACTTACATTAAAACTAGTGTCTTAAGATTCGGGACAAATCTTCTCGAAGAAGGAGGGTATGATGTGAATTGCATATGGGTCAAATGGAGGATGACTAATGCGTCGTGTTGATGCAGTTTCTTTTATTTAAATTAGGGCCCAATGCCTTGTAAAATTGGCTGACCAAATTGTGTTTGTGCTTAACCAATTAATGGGCTTTAGTTTTGCTTTATATTCAACTTGAAATAAGGGTCCATATGCCAACTTAAGAACCAACCTTTGGAAGTTCAAGAGGACCTTTGCTCAAAGTTTGTGGATGACTTTTGGTAGCCTTAAATTCAGTTACAATCAATCATTAAGTAGTAGATCGTTATTAGCTTGAGTGGATCATTAATTAATAGCTTTAAGCGGGATGATATTGAAATTTATGTGTCTTTTGTAATTCTGATGGTTAAAGCTCCTATATAAGTTGAACCATTTTCATCAATGAAGGCAAGCTGAGTTTTATTCGGAAAATAAACGAGTTTTATCTCATCTATCTTAGTGAGAGTGATTCTCCTAAGTTCTTGAGTGATTCAAGAATCCATAAGTTTAATCAAAGGTCCTTTATCCCTTTGTGTGTTTCATCTCTTAGGCTTATCTTCCATTCTTGGAAGTGTGATGTCTATCAATTTCCGTTCCATCTTCTTTTATGTTTCTATTTTCTCGTTTTAAATAATTTCTCAAATTTCTTGGTTGTTAGCATTCCAACAATCATAGATCTGTCAAACGAATCGAACCTTGTGGATTCACAAAATGTGCTATTCAAAGCCTAGCTATCTAGATTTGGAATAGGAAAGGAAGTTTATTATACAAAGTGTTTAACCGAAGGCCATCCGTGTTTAGTTGCATTCAATTACGGAAGCGAAAACAATGTTGTGAGCCAAAGATTGGTGGAGAAACTCCAGTTACCAACAACCTTTCATCTGGATCAAGCATGGATCAAATTCAGTACTTGGCAATGTGTGAAAGAAGTATTATGTGATATTGCCCCCATGGACTCTTGTCATCTTCTTTTGGGATGGGCATGGCTTCGTTTTAAAACACTCCATCTTGATGAACGTTCCCTTTGTTGGAGGCATGAGGTACATCAAATGAAGTATAAATTTACGACACCAAGACAAGTCAGTAAGGATCAACGTAGGCTGAAGGAGAAACCTGAAAAAGAAGTAATATAAACTACAGACGGAAGGGAAAATAAAGAAAAAGAAATGGAACTAGAGAAAGTTTAATCGTCAATGTTTTTTCTTCTACAGTTTGTGATGTCATTTTACAGGAACAAAAGGATAAGCATGTGAATGAAACACACCAACTTCCATGTTTAAAAAGGAAGCCTGTTCATAGTGCTTTATTATGCATTTGGTCTGTCGATAAGAAGCAAATTCGTCAAACACAATGCATGGAATTATTTATTGTTGCATATCAAGGGTGGGTACTGTTTCCAAGAAATGTTATCGACGTATTGCAACCATTGGAAAGTAACAAATATCAAGTTGAATTTGATCCTGGAAGAAAAGAATTAGTTTCAACTTGTGAAAAAATAAAAGTCCTTCAAAAGATCATAATAAACTTACATTAAAACTAGTGTCTTAAGATTCGGGACAAATCTTCTCGAAGAAGGAGGGTATGATGTGAATTGCATATGGGTCAAATGGAGGATGACTAATGCGTCGTGTTGATGCAGTTTCTTTTATTTAAATTAGGGCCCAATGCCTTGTAAAATTGGCTGACCAAATTGTGTTTGTGCTTAACCAATTAATGGGCTTTAGTTTTGCTTTATATTCAACTTGAAATAAGGGTCCATATGCCAACTTAAGAACCAACCTTTGGAAGTTCAAGAGGACCTTTGCTCAAAGTTTGTGGATGACTTTTGGTAGCCTTAAATTCAGTTACAATCAATCATTAAGTAGTAGATCGTTATTAGCTTGAGTGGATCATTAATTAATAGCTTTAAGCGGGATGATATTGAAATTTATGTGTCTTTTGTAATTCTGATGGTTAAAGCTCCTATATAAGTTGAACCATTTTCATCAATGAAGGCAAGCTGAGTTTTATTCGGAAAATAAACGAGTTTTATCTCATCTATCTTAGTGAGAGTGATTCTCCTAAGTTCTTGAGTGATTCAAGAATCCATAAGTTTAATCAAAGGTCCTTTATCCCTTTGTGTGTTTCATCTCTTAGGCTTATCTTCCATTCTTGGAAGTGTGATGTCTATCAATTTCCGTTCCATCTTCTTTTATGTTTCTATTTTCTCGTTTTAAATAATTTCTCAAATTTCTTGGTTGTTAGCATTCCAACAATGATAGATCTGTCAAACGAATCGAACCTTGTGGATTCACAAAATGTGCTATTCAAAGCCTAGCTATCTAGATTTGGAATAGGAAAGGAAGTTTATTATACAAAGTGTTTAACCGAAGGCCATCCGTGTTTAGTTGCATTCAATTACGGAAGCGAAAACAATGTTGTGAGCCAAAGATTGGTGGAGAAACTCCAGTTACCAACAACCTTTCATCTGGATCAAGCATGGATCAAATTCAGTACTTGGCAATGTGTGAAAGAAGTATTATGTGATATTGCCCCCATGGACTCTTGTCATCTTCTTTTGGGATGGGCATGGCTTCGTTTTAAAACACTCCATCTTGATGAACGTTCCCTTTGTTGGAGGCATGAGGTACATCAAATGAAGTATAAATTTACGACACCAAGACAAGTCAGTAAGGATCAACGTAGGCTGAAGGAGAAACCTGAAAAAGAAGTAATATAAACTACAGACGGAAGGGAAAATAAAGAAAAAGAAATGGAACTAGAGAAAGTTTAATCGTCAATGTTTTTTCTTCTACAGTTTGTGATGTCATTTTACAGGAACAAAAGGATAAGCATGTGAATGAAACACACCAACTTCCATGTTTAAAAAGGAAGCCTGTTCATAGTGCTTTATTATGCATTTGGTCTGTCGATAAGAAGCAAATTCGTCAAACACAATGCATGGAATTATTTATTGTTGCATATCAAGGGTGGGTACTGTTTCCAAGAAATGTTATCGACGTATTGCAACCATTGGAAAATAACAAATATCAAGTTGAATTTGATCCTGGAAGAAAAGAATTAGTTTCAACTTGTGAAAAAATAAAAGTCCTTCAAAAGATCATAATAAACTTACATTAAAACTAGTGTCTTAAGATTCGGGACAAATCTTCTCGAAGAAGGAGGGTATGATGTGAATTGCATATGGGTCAAATGGAGGATGACTAATGCGTCGTGTTGATGCAGTTTCTTTTATTTAAATTAGGGCCCAATGCCTTGTAAAATTGGCTGACCAAATTGTGTTTGTGCTTAACCAATTAATGGGCTTTAGTTTTGCTTTATATTCAACTTGAAATAAGGGTCCATATGCCAACTTAAGAACCAACCTTTGGAAGTTCAAGAGGACCTTTGCTCAAAGTTTGTGGATGACTTTTGGTAGCCTTAAATTCAGTTACAATCAATCATTAAGTAGTAGATCGTTATTAGCTTGAGTGGATCATTAATTAATAGCTTTAAGCGGGATGATATTGAAATTTATGTGTCTTTTGTAATTCTGATGGTTAAAGCTCCTATATAAGTTGAACCATTTTCATCAATGAAGGCAAGCTGAGTTTTATTCGGAAAATAAACGAGTTTTATCTCATCTATCTTAGTGAGAGTGATTCTCCTAAGTTCTTGAGTGATTCAAGAATCCATAAGTTTAATCAAAGGTCCTTTATCCCTTTGTGTGTTTCATCTCTTAGGCTTATCTTCCATTCTTGGAAGTGTGATGTCTATCAATTTTCGTTCCATCTTCTTTTATGTTTCTATTTTCTCGTTTTAAATAATTTCTCAAATTTCTTGGTTGTTAGCATTCCAACAATCATAGATCTGTCAAACGAATCGAACCTTGTGGATTCACAAAATGTGCTATTCAAAGCCTAGCTATCTAGATTTGGAATAGGAAAGGAAGTTTATTATACAAAGTGTTTAACCGAAGGCCATCCGTGTTTAGTTGCATTCAATTACGGAAGCGAAAACAATGTTGTGAGCCAAAGATTGGTGGAGAAACTCCAGTTACCAACAACCTTTCATCTGGATCAAGCATGGATCAAATTCAGTACTTGGCAATGTGTGAAAGAAGTATTATGTGATATTGCCCCCATGGACTCTTGTCATCTTCTTTTGGGATGGGCATGGCTTCGTTTTAAAACACTCCATCTTGATGAACGTTCCCTTTGTTGGAGGCATGAGGTACATCAAATGAAGTATAAATTTACGACACCAAGACAAGTCAGTAAGGATCAACGTAGGCTGAAGGAGAAACCTGAAAAAGAAGTAATATAAACTACAGACGGAAGGGAAAATAAAGAAAAAGAAATGGAACTAGAGAAAGTTTAATCGTCAATGTTTTTTCTTCTACAGTTTGTGATGTCATTTTACAGGAACAAAAGGATAAGCATGTGAATGAAACACACCAACTTCCATGTTTAAAAAGGAAGCCTGTTCATAGTGCTTTATTATGCATTTGGTCTGTCGATAAGAAGCAAATTCGTCAAACACAATGCATGGAATTATTTATTGTTGCATATCAAGGGTGGGTACTGTTTCCAAGAAATGTTATCGACGTATTGCAACCATTGGAAAGTAACAAATATCAAGTTGAATTTGATCCTGGAAGAAAAGAATTAGTTTCAACTTGTGAAAAAATAAAAGTCCTTCAAAAGATCATAATAAACTTACATTAAAACTAGTGTCTTAAGATTCGGGACAAATCTTCTCGAAGAAGGAGGGTATGATGTGAATTGCATATGGGTCAAATGGAGGATGACTAATGCGTCGTGTTGATGCAGTTTCTTTTATTTAAATTAGGGCCCAATGCCTTGTAAAATTGGCTGACCAAATTGTGTTTGTGCTTAACCAATTAATGGGCTTTAGTTTTGCTTTATATTCAACTTGAAATAAGGGTCCATATGCCAACTTAAGAACCAACCTTTGGAAGTTCAAGAGGACCTTTGCTCAAAGTTTGTGGATGACTTTCGGTAGCCTTAAATTCAGTTACAATCAATCATTAAGTAGTAGATCGTTATTAGCTTGAGTGGATCATTAATTAATAGCTTTAAGCGGGATGATATTGAAATTTATGTGTCTTTTGTAATTCTGATGGTTAAAGCTCCTATATAAGTTGAACCATTTTCATCAATGAAGGCAAGCTGAGTTTTATTCGGAAAATAAACGAGTTTTATCTCATCTATCTTAGTGAGAGTGATTCTCCTAAGTTCTTGAGTGATTCAAGAATCCATAAGTTTAATCAAAGGTCCTTTATCCCTTTGTGTGTTTCATCTCTTAGGCTTATCTTCCATTCTTGGAAGTGTGATGTCTATCAATTTCCGTTCCATCTTCTTTTATGTTTCTATTTTCTCGTTTTAAATAATTTCTCAAATTTCTTGGTTGTTAGCATTCCAACAATGATAGATCTGTCAAACGAATCGAACCTTGTGGATTCACAAAATGTGCTATTCAAAGCCTAGCTATCTAGATTTGGAATAGGAAAGGAAGTTTATTATACAAAGTGTTTAACCGAAGGCCATCCGTGTTTAGTTGCATTCAATTACGGAAGCGAAAACAATGTTGTGAGCCAAAGATTGGTGGAGAAACTCCAGTTACCAACAACCTTTCATCTGGATCAAGCATGGATCAAATTCAGTACTTGGCAATGTGTGAAAGAAGTATTATGTGATATTGCCCCCATGGACTCTTGTCATCTTCTTTTGGGATGGGCATGGCTTCGTTTTAAAACACTCCATCTTGATGAACGTTCCCTTTGTTGGAGGCATGAGGTACATCAAATGAAGTATAAATTTACGACACCAGGACAAGTCAGTAAGGATCAACGTAGGCTGAAGGAGAAACCTGAAAAAGAAGTAATATAAACTACAGACGGAAGGGAAAATAAAGAAAAAGAAATGGAACTAGAGAAAGTTTAATCGTCAATGTTTTTTCTTCTACAGTTTGTGATGTCATTTTACAGGAACAAAAGGATAAGCATGTGAATGAAACACACCAACTTCCATGTTTAAAAAGGAAGCCTGTTCATAGTGCTTTATTATGCATTTGGTCTGTCGATAAGAAGCAAATTCGTCAAACACAATGCATGGAATTATTTATTGTTGCATATCAAGGTTGGGTACTGTTTCCAAGAAATGTTATCGACGTATTGCAACCATTGGAATGTAACAAATATCAAGTTGAATTTGATCCTGGAAGAAAAGAATTAGTTTCAACTTGTGAAAAAATAAAAGTCCTTCAAAAGATCATAATAAACTTACATTAAAACTAGTGTCTTAAGATTCGGGACAAATCTTCTCGAAGAAGGAGGGTATGATGTGAATTGCATATGGGTCAAATGGAGGATGACTAATGCGTCGTGTTGATGCAGTTTCTTTTATTTAAATTAGGGCCCAATGCCTTGTAAAATTGGCTGACCAAATTGTGTTTGTGCTTAACCAATTAATGGGCTTTAGTTTTGCTTTATATTCAACTTGAAATAAGGGTCCATATGCCAACTTAAGAACCAACCTTTGGAAGTTCAAGAGGACCTTTGCTCAAAGTTTGTGGATGACTTTTGGTAGCCTTAAATTCAGTTACAATCAATCATTAAGTAGTAGATCGTTATTAGCTTGAGTGGATCATTAATTAATAGCTTTAAGCGGGATGATATTGAAATTTATGTGTCTTTTGTAATTCTGATGGTTAAAGCTCCTATATAAGTTGAACCATTTTCATCAATGAAGGCAAGCTGAGTTTTATTCGGAAAATAAACGAGTTTTATCTCATCTATCTTAGTGAGAGTGATTCTCCTAAGTTCTTGAGTGATTCAAGAATCCATAAGTTTAATCAAAGGTCCTTTATCCCTTTGTGTGTTTCATCTCTTAGGCTTATCTTCCATTCTTGGAAGTGTGATGTCTATCAATTTCCGTTCCATCTTCTTTTATGTTTCTATTTTCTCGTTTTAAATAATTTCTCAAATTTCTTGGTTGTTAGCATTCCAACAATGATGGATCTGTCAAACGAATCGAACCTTGTGGATTCACAAAATGTGCTATTCAAAGCCTAGCTATCTAGATTTGGAATAGGAAAGGAAGTTTATTATACAAAGTGTTTAACCGAAGGCCATCCGTGTTTAGTTGCATTCAATTACGGAAGCGAAAACAATGTTGTGAGCCAAAGATTGGTGGAGAAACTCCAGTTACCAACAACCTTTCATCTGGATCAAGCATGGATCAAATTCAGTACTTGGCAATGTGTGAAAGAAGTATTATGTGATATTGCCCCCATGGACTCTTGTCATCTTCTTTTGGGATGGGCATGGCTTCGTTTTAAAACACTCCATCTTGATGAACGTTCCCTTTGTTGGAGGCATGAGGTACATCAAATGAAGTATAAATTTACGACACCAAGACAAGTCAGTAAGGATCAACGTAGGCTGAAGGAGAAACCTGAAAAAGAAGTAATATAAACTACAGACGGAAGGGAAAATAAAGAAAAAGAAATGGAACTAGAGAAAGTTTAATCGTCAATGTTTTTTCTTCTACAGTTTGTGATGTCATTTTACAGGAACAAAAGGATAAGCATGTGAATGAAACACACCAACTTCCATGTTTAAAAAGGAAGCCTGTTCATAGTGCTTTATTATGCATTTGGTCTGTCGATAAGAAGCAAATTTGTCAAACACAATGCATGGAATTATTTATTGTTGCATATCAAGGTTGGGTACTGTTTCCAAGAAATGTTATCGACGTATTGCAACCATTGGAAAGTAACAAATATCAAGTTGAATTTGATCCTGGAAGAAAAGAATTAGTTTCAACTTGTGAAAAAATAAAAGTCCTTCAAAAGATCATGATAAACTTACATTAAAACTAGTGTCTTAAGATTCGGGACAAATCTTCTCGAAGAAGGAGGGTATGATGTGAATTGCATATGGGTCAAATGGAGGATGACTAATGCGTCGTGTTGATGCAGTTTCTTTTATTTAAATTAGGGCCCAATGCCTTGTAAAATTGGCTGACCAAATTGTGTTTGTGCTTAACCAATTAATGGGCTTTAGTTTTGCTTTATATTCAACTTGAAATAAGGGTCCATATGCCAACTTAAGAACCAACCTTTGGAAGTTCAAGAGGACCTTTGCTCAAAGTTTGTGGATGACTTTTGGTAGCCTTAAATTCAGTTACAATCAATCATTAAGTAGTAGATCGTTATTAGCTTGAGTGGATCATTAATTAATAGCTTTAAGCGGGATGATATTGAAATTTATGTGTCTTTTGTAATTCTGATGGTTAAAGCTCCTATATAAGTTGAACCATTTTCATCAATGAAGGCAAGCTGAGTTTTATTCGGAAAATAAACGAGTTTTATCTCATCTATCTTAGTGAGAGTGATTCTCCTAAGTTCTTGAGTGATTCAAGAATCCATAAGTTTAATCAAAGGACCTTTATCCCTTTGTGTGTTTCATCTCTTAGGCTTATCTTCCATTCTTGGAAGTGTGATGTCTATCAATTTCCGTTCCATCTTCTTTTATGTTTCTATTTTCTCGTTTTAAATAATTTCTCAAATTTCTTGGTTGTTAGCATTCCAACAATGATAGATCTGTCAAACGAATCGAACCTTGTGGATTCACAAAATGTGCTATTCAAAGCCTTGCTATCTAGATTTGGAATAGGAAAGGAAGTTTATTATACAAAGTGTTTAACCGAAGGCCATCCGTGTTTAGTTGCATTCAATTACGGAAGCGAAAACAATGTTGTGAGCCAAAGATTGGTGGAGAAACTCCAGTTACCAACAACCTTTCATCTGGATCAAGCATGGATCAAATTCAGTACTTGGCAATGTGTGAAAGAAGTATTATGTGATATTGCCCCCATGGACTCTTGTCATCTTCTTTTGGGATGGGCATGGCTTCGTTTTAAAACACTCCATCTTGATGAACGTTCCCTTTGTTGGAGGCATGAGGTACATCAAATGAAGTATAAATTTACGACACCAAGACAAGTCAGTAAGGATCAACGTAGGCTGAAGGAGAAACCTGAAAAAGAAGTAATATAAACTACAGACGGAAGGGAAAATAAAGAAAAAGAAATGGAACTAGAGAAAGTTTAATCGTCAATGTTTTTTCTTCTACAGTTTGTGATGTCATTTTACAGGAACAAAAGGATAAGCATGTGAATGAAACACACCAACTTCCATGTTTAAAAAGGAAGCCTGTTCATAGTGCTTTATTATGCATTTGGTCTGTCGATAAGAAGCAAATTTGTCAAACACAATGCATGGAATTATTTATTGTTGCATATCAAGGTTGGGTACTGTTTCCAAGAAATGTTATCGACGTATTGCAACCATTGGAAAGTAACAAATATCAAGTTGAATTTGATCCTGGAAGAAAAGAATTAGTTTCAACTTGTGAAAAAATAAAAGTCCTTCAAAAGATCATGATAAACTTACATTAAAACTAGTGTCTTAAGATTCGGGACAAATCTTCTCGAAGAAGGAGGGTATGATGTGAATTGCATATGGGTCAAATGGAGGATGACTAATGCGTCGTGTTGATGCAGTTTCTTTTATTTAAATTAGGGCCCAATGCCTTGTAAAATTGGCTGACCAAATTGTGTTTGTGCTTAACCAATTAATGGGCTTTAGTTTTGCTTTATATTCAACTTGAAATAAGGGTCCATATGCCAACTTAAGAACCAACCTTTGGAAGTTCAAGAGGACCTTTGCTCAAAGTTTGTGGATGACTTTTGGTAGCCTTAAATTCAGTTACAATCAATCATTAAGTAGTAGATCGTTATTAGCTTGAGTGGATCATTAATTAATAGCTTTAAGCGGGATGATATTGAAATTTATGTGTCTTTTGTAATTCTGATGGTTAAAGCTCCTATATAAGTTGAACCATTTTCATCAATGAAGGCAAGCTGAGTTTTATTCGGAAAATAAACGAGTTTTATCTCATCTATCTTAGTGAGAGTGATTCTCCTAAGTTCTTGAGTGATTCAAGAATCCATAAGTTTAATCAAAGGTCCTTTATCCCTTTGTGTGTTTCATCTCTTAGGCTTATCTTCCATTCTTGGAAGTGTGATGTCTATCAATTTCCGTTCCATCTTCTTTTATGATTCTATTTTCTCGTTTTAAATAATTTCTCAAATTTCTTGGTTGTTAGCATTCCAACAATGATGGATCTGTCAAACGAATCGAACCTTGTGGATTCACAAAATGTGCTATTCAAAGCCTAGCTATCTAGATTTGGAATAGGAAAGGAAGTTTATTATACAAAGTGTTTAACCGAAGGCCATCCGTGTTTAGTTGCATTCAATTACGGAAGCGAAAACAATGTTGTGAGCCAAAGATTGGTGGAGAAACTCCAGTTACCAACAACCTTTCATCTGGATCAAGCATGGATCAAATTCAGTACTTGGCAATGTGTGAAAGAAGTATTATGTGATATTGCCCCCATGGACTCTTGTCATCTTCTTTTGGGATGGGCATGGCTTCGTTTTAAAACACTCCATCTTGATGAACGTTCCCTTTGTTGGAGGCATGAGGTACATCAAATGAAGTATAAATTTACGACACCAAGACAAGTCAGTAAGGATCAACGTAGGCTGAAGGAGAAACCTGAAAAAGAAGTAATATAAACTACAGACGGAAGGGAAAATAAAGAAAAAGAAATGGAACTAGAGAAAGTTTAATCGTCAATGTTTTTTCTTCTACAGTTTGTGATGTCATTTTACAGGAACAAAAGGATAAGCATGTGAATGAAACACACCAACTTCCATGTTTAAAAAGGAAGCCTGTTCATAGTGCTTTATTATGCATTTGGTCTGTCGATAAGAAGCAAATTTGTCAAACACAATGCATGGAATTATTTATTGTTGCATATCAAGGTTGGGTACTGTTTCCAAGAAATGTTATCGACGTATTGCAACCATTGGAAAGTAACAAATATCAAGTTGAATTTGATCCTGGAAGAAAAGAATTAGTTTCAACTTGTGAAAAAATAAAAGTCCTTCAAAAGATCATGATAAACTTACATTAAAACTAGTGTCTTAAGATTCGGGACAAATCTTCTCGAAGAAGGAGGGTATGATGTGAATTGCATATGGGTCAAATGGAGGATGACTAATGCGTCGTGTTGATGCAGTTTCTTTTATTTAAATTAGGGCCCAATGCCTTGTAAAATTGGCTGACCAAATTGTGTTTGTGCTTAACCAATTAATGGGCTTTAGTTTTGCTTTATATTCAACTTGAAATAAGGGTCCATATGCCAACTTAAGAACCAACCTTTGGAAGTTCAAGAGGACCTTTGCTCAAAGTTTGTGGATGACTTTTGGTAGCCTTAAATTCAGTTACAATCAATCATTAAGTAGTAGATCGTTATTAGCTTGAGTGGATCATTAATTAATAGCTTTAAGCGGGATGATATTGAAATTTATGTGTCTTTTGTAATTCTGATGGTTAAAGCTCCTATATAAGTTGAACCATTTTCATCAATGAAGGCAAGCTGAGTTTTATTCGGAAAATAAACGAGTTTTATCTCATCTATCTTAGTGAGAGTGATTCTCCTAAGTTCTTGAGTGATTCAAGAATCCATAAGTTTAATCAAAGGTCCTTTATCCCTTTGTGTGTTTCATCTCTTAGGCTTATCTTCCATTCTTGGAAGTGTGATGTCTATCAATTTCCGTTCCATCTTCTTTTATGATTCTATTTTCTCGTTTTAAATAATTTCTCAAATTTCTTGGTTGTTAGCATTCCAACAATGATGGATCTGTCAAACGAATCGAACCTTGTGGATTCACAAAATGTGCTATTCAAAGCCTAGCTATCTAGATTTGGAATAGGAAAGGAAGTTTATTATACAAAGTGTTTAACCGAAGGCCATCCGTGTTTAGTTGCATTCAATTACGGAAGCGAAAACAATGTTGTGAGCCAAAGATTGGTGGAGAAACTCCAGTTACCAACAACCTTTCATCTGGATCAAGCATGGATCAAATTCAGTACTTGGCAATGTGTGAAAGAAGTATTATGTGATATTGCCCCCATGGACTCTTGTCATCTTCTTTTGGGATGGGCATGGCTTCGTTTTAAAACACTCCATCTTGATGAACGTTCCCTTTGTTGGAGGCATGAGGTACATCAAATGAAGTATAAATTTACGACACCAAGACAAGTCAGTAAGGATCAACGTAGGCTGAAGGAGAAACCTGAAAAAGAAGTAATATAAACTACAGACGGAAGGGAAAATAAAGAAAAAGAAATGGAACTAGAGAAAGTTTAATCGTCAATGTTTTTTCTTCTACAGTTTGTGATGTCATTTTACAGGAACAAAAGGATAAGCATGTGAATGAAACACACCAACTTCCATGTTTAAAAAGGAAGCCTGTTCATAGTGCTTTATTATGCATTTGGTCTGTCGATAAGAAGCAAATTTGTCAAACACAATGCATGGAATTATTTATTGTTGCATATCAAGGTTGGGTACTGTTTCCAAGAAATGTTATCGACGTATTGCAACCATTGGAAAGTAACAAATATCAAGTTGAATTTGATCCTGGAAGAAAAGAATTAGTTTCAACTTGTGAAAAAATAAAAGTCCTTCAAAAGATCATGATAAACTTACATTAAAACTAGTGTCTTAAGATTCGGGACAAATCTTCTCGAAGAAGGAGGGTGTGATGTGAATTGCATATGGGTCAAATGGAGGATGACTAATGCGTCGTGTTGATGCAGTTTCTTTTATTTAAATTAGGGCCCAATGCCTTGTAAAATTGGCTGACCAAATTGTGTTTGTGCTTAACCAATTAATGGGCTTTAGTTTTGCTTTATATTCAACTTGAAATAAGGGTCCATATGCCAACTTAAGAACCAACCTTTGGAAGTTCAAGAGGACCTTTGCTCAAAGTTTGTGGATGACTTTTGGTAGCCTTAAATTCAGTTACAATCAATCATTAAGTAGTAGATCGTTATTAGCTTGAGTGGATCATTAATTAATAGCTTTAAGCGGGATGATATTGAAATTTATGTGTCTTTTGTAATTCTGATGGTTAAAGCTCCTATATAAGTTGAACCATTTTCATCAATGAAGGCAAGCTGAGTTTTATTCGGAAAATAAACGAGTTTTATCTCATCTATCTTAGTGAGAGTGATTCTCCTAAGTTCTTGAGTGATTCAAGAGTCCATAAGTTTAATCAAAGGTCCTTTATCCCTTTGTGTGTTTCATCTCTTAGGCTTATCTTCCATTCTTGGAAGTGTGATGTCTATCAATTTCCGTTCCATCTTCTTTTATGTTTCTATTTTCTCGTTTTAAATAATTTCTCAAATTTCTTGGTTGTTAGCATTCCAACAATGATAGATCTGTCAAACGAATCGAACCTTGTGGATTCACAAAATGTGCTATTCAAAGCCTAGCTATCTAGATTTGGAATAGGAAAGGAAGTTTATTATACAAAGTGTTTAACCGAAGGCCATCCGTGTTTAGTTGCATTCAATTACGGAAGCGAAAACAATGTTGTGAGCCAAAGATTGGTGGAGAAACTCCAGTTACCAACAACCTTTCATCTGGATCAAGCATGGATCAAATTCAGTACTTGGCAATGTGTGAAAGAAGTATTATGTGATATTGCCCCCATGGACTCTTGTCATCTTCTTTTGGGATGGGCATGGCTTCGTTTTAAAACACTCCATCTTGATGAACGTTCCCTTTGTTGGAGGCATGAGGTACATCAAATGAAGTATAAATTTACGACACCAAGACAAGTCAGTAAGGATCAACGTAGGCTGAAGGAGAAACCTGAAAAAGAAGTAATATAAACTACAGACGGAAGGGAAAATAAAGAAAAAGAAATGGAACTAGAGAAAGTTTAATCGTCAATGTTTTTTCTTCTACAGTTTGTGATGTCATTTTACAGGAACAAAAGGATAAGCATGTGAATGAAACACACCAACTTCCATGTTTAAAAAGGAAGCCTGTTCATAGTGCTTTATTATGCATTTGGTCTGTCGATAAGAAGCAAATTTGTCAAACACAATGCATGGAATTATTTATTGTTGCATATCAAGGTTGGGTACTGTTTCCAAGAAATGTTATCGACGTATTGCAACCATTGGAAAGTAACAAATATCAAGTTGAATTTGATCCTGGAAGAAAAGAATTAGTTTCAACTTGTGAAAAAATAAAAGTCCTTCAAAAGATCATGATAAACTTACATTAAAACTAGTGTCTTAAGATTCGGGACAAATCTTCTCGAAGAAGGAGGGTGTGATGTGAATTGCATATGGGTCAAATGGAGGATGACTAATGCGTCGTGTTGATGCAGTTTCTTTTATTTAAATTAGGGCCCAATGCCTTGTAAAATTGGCTGACCAAATTGTGTTTGTGCTTAACCAATTAATGGGCTTTAGTTTTGCTTTATATTCAACTTGAAATAAGGGTCCATATGCCAACTTAAGAACCAACCTTTGGAAGTTCAAGAGGACCTTTGCTCAAAGTTTGTGGATGACTTTTGGTAGCCTTAAATTCAGTTACAATCAATCATTAAGTAGTAGATCGTTATTAGCTTGAGTGGATCATTAATTAATAGCTTTAAGCGGGATGATATTGAAATTTATGTGTCTTTTGTAATTCTGATGGTTAAAGCTCCTATATAAGTTGAACCATTTTCATCAATGAAGGCAAGCTGAGTTTTATTCGGAAAATAAACGAGTTTTATCTCATCTATCTTAGTGAGAGTGATTCTCCTAAGTTCTTGAGTGATTCAAGAGTCCATAAGTTTAATCAAAGGTCCTTTATCCCTTTGTGTGTTTCATCTCTTAGGCTTATCTTCCATTCTTGGAAGTGTGATGTCTATCAATTTCCGTTCCATCTTCTTTTATGTTTCTATTTTCTCGTTTTAAATAATTTCTCAAATTTCTTGGTTGTTAGCATTCCAACAATGATAGATCTGTCAAACGAATCGAACCTTGTGGATTCACAAAATGTGCTATTCAAAGCCTAGCTATCTAGATTTGGAATAGGAAAGGAAGTTTATTATACAAAGTGTTTAACCGAAGGCCATCCGTGTTTAGTTGCATTCAATTACGGAAGCGAAAACAATGTTGTGAGCCAAAGATTGGTGGAGAAACTCCAGTTACCAACAACCTTTCATCTGGATCAAGCATGGATCAAATTCAGTACTTGGCAATGTGTGAAAGAAGTATTATGTGATATTGCCCCCATGGACTCTTGTCATCTTCTTTTGGGATGGGCATGGCTTCGTTTTAAAACACTCCATCTTGATGAACGTTCCCTTTGTTGGAGGCATGAGGTACATCAAATGAAGTATAAATTTACGACACCAAGACAAGTCAGTAAGGATCAACGTAGGCTGAAGGAGAAACCTGAAAAAGAAGTAATATAAACTACAGACGGAAGGGAAAATAAAGAAAAAGAAATGGAACTAGAGAAAGTTTAATCGTCAATGTTTTTTCTTCTACAGTTTGTGATGTCATTTTACAGGAACAAAAGGATAAGCATGTGAATGAAACACACCAACTTCCATGTTTAAAAAGGAAGCCTGTTCATAGTGCTTTATTATGCATTTGGTCTGTCGATAAGAAGCAAATTTGTCAAACACAATGCATGGAATTATTTATTGTTGCATATCAAGGTTGGGTACTGTTTCCAAGAAATGTTATCGACGTATTGCAACCATTGGAAAGTAACAAATATCAAGTTGAATTTGATCCTGGAAGAAAAGAATTAGTTTCAACTTGTGAAAAAATAAAAGTCCTTCAAAAGATCATGATAAACTTACATTAAAACTAGTGTCTTAAGATTCGGGACAAATCTTCTCGAAGAAGGAGGGTGTGATGTGAATTGCATATGGGTCAAATGGAGGATGACTAATGCGTCGTGTTGATGCAGTTTCTTTTATTTAAATTAGGGCCCAATGCCTTGTAAAATTGGCTGACCAAATTGTGTTTGTGCTTAACCAATTAATGGGCTTTAGTTTTGCTTTATATTCAACTTGAAATAAGGGTCCATATGCCAACTTAAGAACCAACCTTTGGAAGTTCAAGAGGACCTTTGCTCAAAGTTTGTGGATGACTTTTGGTAGCCTTAAATTCAGTTACAATCAATCATTAAGTAGTAGATCGTTATTAGCTTGAGTGGATCATTAATTAATAGCTTTAAGCGGGATGATATTGAAATTTATGTGTCTTTTGTAATTCTGATGGTTAAAGCTCCTATATAAGTTGAACCATTTTCATCAATGAAGGCAAGCTGAGTTTTATTCGGAAAATAAACGAGTTTTATCTCATCTATCTTAGTGAGAGTGATTCTCCTAAGTTCTTGAGTGATTCAAGAGTCCATAAGTTTAATCAAAGGTCCTTTATCCCTTTGTGTGTTTCATCTCTTAGGCTTATCTTCCATTCTTGGAAGTGTGATGTCTATCAATTTCCGTTCCATCTTCTTTTATGTTTCTATTTTCTCGTTTTAAATAATTTCTCAAATTTCTTGGTTGTTAGCATTCCAACAATGATAGATCTGTCAAACGAATCGAACCTTGTGGATGCACAAAATGTGCTATTCAAAGCCTAGCTATCTAGATTTGGAATAGGAAAGGAAGTTTATTATACAAAGTGTTTAACCGAAGGCCATCCGTGTTTAGTTGCATTTAATTACGGAAGCGAAAACAATGTTGTGAGCCAAAGATTGGTGGAGAAACTCCAGTTACCAGTAACCTTTCATCTGGATCAAGCATGGATCAAATTCAGTACTTGGCAATGTGTGAAAGAAGTATTATGTGATATTGCCCCCATGGACTCTTGTCATCTTCTTTTGGGATGGGCATGGCTTCGTTTTAAAACACTCCATCTTGATGAACGTTCCCTTTGTTGGAGGCATGAGGTACATCAAATGAAGTATAAATTTACGACACCAAGACAAGTCAGTCAGTAAGGATCAACGTAGGCTGAAGGAGAAACCTGAAAAAGAAGTAATATAAACTACAGACGGAAGGGAAAATAAAGAAAAAGAAATGGAACTAGAGAAAGTTTAATCGTCAATGTTTTTTCTTCTACAGTTTGTGATGTCATTTTACAGGAACAAAAGGATAAGCATGTGAATGAAACACACCAACTTCCATGTTTAAAAGGGAAGCCTGTTCATAGTGCTTTATTATGCATTTGGTCTGTCGATAAGAAGCAAATTCGTCAAACACAATGCATGGAATTATTTATTGTTGCATATCAAGGTTGGGTACTGTTTCCAAGAAATGTTATCGACGTATTGCAACCATTGGAAAGTAACAAATATCAAGTTGAATTTGATCCTGGAAGAAAAGAATTAGTTTCAACTTGTGAAAAAATAAAAGTCCTTCAAAAGATCATAATAAACTTACATTAAAACTAGTGTCTTAAGATTCGGGACAAATCTTCTCGAAGAAGGAGGGTATGATGTGAATTGCATATGGGTCAAATGGAGGATGACTAATGCGTCGTGTTGATGCAGTTTCTTTTATTTAAATTAGGGCCCAATGCCTTGTAAAATTGGCTGACCAAATTGTGTTTGTGCTTAACCAATTAATGGGCTTTAGTTTTGCTTTATATTCAACTTGAAATAAGGGTCCATATGCCAACTTAAGAACCAACCTTTGGAAGTTCAAGAGGACCTTTGCTCAAAGTTTGTGGATGACTTTTGGTAGCCTTAAATTCAGTTACAATCAATCATTAAGTAGTAGATCGTTATTAGCTTGAGTGGATCATTAATTAATAGCTTTAAGCGGGATGATATTGAAATTTATGTGTCTTTTGTAATTCTGATGGTTAAAGCTCCTATATAAGTTGAACCATTTTCATCAATGAAGGCAAGCTGAGTTTTATTCGGAAAATAAACGAGTTTTATCTCATCTATCTTAGTGAGAGTGATTCTCCTAAGTTCTTGAGTGATTCAAGAATCCATAAGTTTAATCAAAGGTCCTTTATCCCTTTGTGTGTTTCATCTCTTAGGCTTATCTTCCATTCTTGGAAGTGTGATGTCTATCAATTTCCGTTCCATCTTCTTTTATGTTTCTATTTTCTCGTTTTAAATAATTTCTCAAATTTCTTGGTTGTTAGCATTCCAACAATGATGGATCTGTCAAACGAATCGAACCTTGTGGATTCACAAAATGTGCTATTCAAAGCCTAGCTATCTAGATTTGGAATAGGAAAGGAAGTTTATTATACAAAGTGTTTAACCGAAGGCCATCCGTGTTTAGTTGCATTCAATTACGGAAGCGAAAACAATGTTGTGAGCCAAAGATTGGTGGAGAAACTCCAGTTACCAACAACCTTTCATCTGGATCAAGCATGGATCAAATTCAGTACTTGGCAATGTGTGAAAGAAGTATTATGTGATATTGCCCCCATGGACTCTTGTCATCTTCTTTTGGGATGGGCATGGCTTCGTTTTAAAACACTCCATCTTGATGAACGTTCCCTTTGTTGGAGGCATGAGGTACATCAAATGAAGTATAAATTTACGACACCAAGACAAGTCAGTAAGGATCAACGTAGGCTGAAGGAGAAACCTGAAAAAGAAGTAATATAAACTACAGACGGAAGGGAAAATAAAGAAAAAGAAATGGAACTAGAGAAAGTTTAATCGTCAATGTTTTTTCTTCTACAGTTTGTGATGTCATTTTACAGGAACAAAAGGATAAGCATGTGAATGAAACACACCAACTTCCATGTTTAAAAAGGAAGCCTGTTCATAGTGCTTTATTATGCATTTGGTCTGTCGATAAGAAGCAAATTTGTCAAACACAATGCATGGAATTATTTATTGTTACACATCAAGGTGGGGTACTGTTGCCAATAAATCTAATCGACGGATTGCAACCATTGGAAAGTAACAAATATCAAGTTGAATTTCATCCTGGAAGAAGAGAGTTAGTTTCAACTTGTGAAAAAATAAAAGTCCTTCACAAGATCATAATAAACTTACATTAAAACTAGTGTCTTAAGATTCGGGACAAATCTTCTCGAAGAAGGAGGGTATGATGTGAATTGCTTTTGGGTCAAATAGAGGATGAATGATGCGCCGTGTTGTTGCAGTTTCTTTAATTTAAATAAGGGCCCAATGCTTTGTAAAATTGGCTGACGAAATTGTGTTTGTGCTTAACCAATTAACGTGCTTTAGTTTTGCTTTATCTTCAAGTTGAAATAAGGGTCCATATGCCAACTTAAAAACCAACCTTTGGAAGATCAAGAGGACCTTTGCTCAATGTTTTTGGATGACTTTTGGTACCCTTAAATTCAGTTACAATCAACCATTAAGTAGTGGATCATTATTAGCTTGAGTGGATCATTAATTAATAGCTTTAAGCGGGATGATATTGAAATTTATGTGTCTTTTGTAATTATGACGGTTAAAGCTCCTATATAAGTTAAATCATTTTCATCAATGAAGGCAAGCTGAGTTTTATTCAGAAAATAAACGAGTTTTATCTCCTCTATCTTAGTGAGAGTGATTCTCCTAAGTTCTTGAGTGATTCAAGAATTCACGAGTTTAATCATAGGTCGTTTATCGCTTTGTGTGTTTCAACTCTTAGGATTATCTTCCATTCCTGGAAATGTGATGTCTATCAATTTCCGTTCCATCTTGTTTCATGTTTCCATTTTCTCATTTTAAATAATTTCTTAAATTTCTTACTTGTTAGCATTCCAACAATGATAGGTCAGTCAAACGAATCAAACCCTGTGGATTCACATCATTTCCTATTCAGAGCCTGGGTATCTAGATTTGGAATGGGAAAGGATGTTTATTATACAAAGTGTTTAACCGAAGGCCGTCCATATTTAGTTTCAATCGATTAACGAAGCGAAAACAATGTTGTAAGCCAAATATTTGTGGAGAAACTCCAGTTACTAGCAACCTTTCATCTGGATCAAGGATGGATCAAATTCAGTAGTGGGCAATGTGTGAAAGAAGTATTATGTGATATTGCTCCCATGGACTCTTGTCATCTTCTTTTGAGATGGGCAGGGCTTCGTTTTAAAACACTCAATCTTGATGAACGTTCCCTTTATTTGAGGCATGAGGGACATCAAAAGAAGTAGAAATTTATGACACCAAGACAACTCAATAAGGATCAACTTAGGCTGAAGGAGAAAACAGAAAAAGAAAGAATAGAAAAAGAAGTAATATAAACTGCAGAAGGAAGGGAAAATAAAGAAAAAGAAATGGAACTAGAGAAAGTTTATTCGTCAATGTTTTTTCTTCTACAGTTTGTGATGTCATTTTACAGGAACAAAAGGATAAGCATGTGAATGAAACACACCAACTTCCATGTTTAAAAAGGAAGCTTGTTCATAGTGCTTTATTATGCTTTTGGTTTGTCGGTAAGAAGCAAATTCGTCAAACACAATGCATGGAATTATTTATTCTTACATATCAAGGTGGGGTACTGTTGCCAAGAAATGTTATCGACGGATTGCAACCATTAGAAAGTAATAAATATCAAGTTGAATTTGATCCTGGTAGAAGAGAATTAGTTTCGACTTGTGAAAATATAAAAGTCCTTCACAAGATCATAATAAACTTACATTAAAACTAGTGTCTTAAGATTCGATACATATCTTCTCGAAGAATGAGGGTATGATGTGAATTCCATATGGGAAAAATGGAGGATGACTAATGCGCCATTTTGATGCAGTTTCTTTTATTTAAATAAGGGCCCAATGATTTGTAAAATTGGCTCACGAAATTGTGTTTGTGCTTAACCAATTAATGGGCTTTAGTTTTGCTTTATCTTCAAGTTGAAATAAGGGTCCATATGCCAACTTAAGGACCAACCTTTGGAAGTTCAAGAGGACCTTTGCTCAAAGTTTTTGGATGACTTTTGGTAGCCTTAAATTCAGTTACAATCAACCATTAAGTAGTGCATCATTATTAGCTTCAGTGGATCATTAATTAATAGCTTTAAGCGGGATGATATTCAAATTTATGTGTTTTTTGTAATTCTCATGGTTAAAGCTCCTATATAAGTTGAAGCATTTTCATCAATGAAGTTAAGCTGAGTTTTATTCAGAAAACAAACGAGTTTTATCTCATCTATCTTAGTGAGAGGGATTCTCCTAAGTTCTTGAGTGATTCAGGAATCCATGAGTTTAATCAAAGGTTCTTTATCCCTTGTTTGTTTCAACTCTTAGGCTTATCTTCCATTCTTGGAAGTGTGATGTCTATCAATTTTTGTTCCATTTTCTTTTATGTTTCCATTTTCTCATTTTAAATAATTTCTTAAATTTCTTGCTTGTTAGCATTCCAACAATGATAGATCAGTCAAACGAATCAAACCCTGTGGATTCACATCATTTCCTATTCAGAGCCTGGCTATCTAGATTTGGAATAAGAAAGGAAGTTTATTATACAAAGTGTTTAATCGAAGGCCATCCATGTTTAGTTGCATTCGATTACGGAAGCGAAAACAATGTTGTGAGCCAAATATTTGTGGAGAAACTCCAGTTACCAACAACCTTTCATCTGGATCAACCATGGATCAAATTCAGTACTTGGTAATGTGTGAAAGAAGTATTATGTGATATTGCTCCCA
The DNA here is from genome assembly GCF_037176805.1 of Vigna unguiculata. Classification (NCBI taxonomy): domain Eukaryota; kingdom Viridiplantae; phylum Streptophyta; class Magnoliopsida; order Fabales; family Fabaceae; genus Vigna; species Vigna unguiculata. The sequence goes on along the minus strand of NC_140793.1, from coordinate 11,797,233 downwards.
CGAACTCTTATCATCTTCTTTTGGGATGGGCATGGCTTCGTTTTAAAACACTCCATCTGGATGAACGTTCCCTTTATTTTAGGCATGAGGGACATCAAAAGAAGTAGAAATTTATGACACCAAGACAAGTCAATAAGGATCAGCGTAGGCTAAAGGAGAAAACAGAAAAAGAAGTAATATAAACTGCAGAAGGAAGGGAAAATAAAGAAAAAGAAATGGAACTAGAGAAAGTTTATTCGTCAATGTTTTTTCTTCTACAGTTTATGATGCCATTTTACAGGAACAAAAGGATAAGCATGTGAATGAAACACACCAACTTCCATGTTTAAAGAGGAAGCTTGTTCATATTGCTTTATTATGCATTCGGTCCGTCGATAAGAAGCAAATTCGTCAAACACAATGCATGGAATTATTTATTGTTACCTATAAAGGTGGTGTACTGTTGCCAAGAAATGTCATCGACAGATTGCAACCATTGGAAAGTAATAAATATCTAGTTGAATTTGATCCTGGTAGAAGAGAATTAATTTCAACTTGTGAAAATATAAAAGTCCTTCACAAGATCATAATAAACTTACATTAAAACTAGTGTCTTAAGATTCGGTAGAAATCTTCTCGAAGAATGAGGGTATGATGTGAATTGCATATGGGTCAAATGGAGGATGACTAATGCGCCATGTTGATGCAGTTTCTTTTATTTAAATAAGGGCCCAATGATTTCTAAAATTGGCTGACGAAATTGTGTTTGTGCTTAACCAATTAATGGGCTTTAGTTTTGCTTTATCTTCAAGTTGAAATAAGGGTCCATATGCCAACTTAAGGACCAACCTTTGGAAGTTCAAGAGGACCTTTGCTCAAAGTTTTTGGATGACTTTTGGTAGCCTTAAATTCAGTTACAATCAACCATTAAGTAGTGCATCATTATTAGCTTAAGTGGATCATTGATTAATAGCTTTAAGCGGGATCATATCCAAATTTATGTGTTTTTTGTAATTCTCATGGTTAAAGCTCCTATATAAGTTGAAGCATTTTCATCAACGAAGTTAAGCTGAGTTTTATTCATAAAACAAACGAGTTTTATCTCATCTATCTTAGTGAGAGGGATTCTCCTAAGTTCTTGAGTGATTCAAGAATCCATGAGTTTAATCAAAGGTTCTTTATCCCTTTCTGTGTTTCAACTCTTAGGCTTATCTTCCATTCTTGGAAGTGTGATGTCTATCAATTTCCATTCCATCTTCTTTTATGTTTCCATTTTCTCGTTTTAAATAATTTCTCAAATTTCTTGCTTGTTAGTATTCCAACAATGATAGATCAGTCAAACGAATCGAACCCTATGGATTCACATCATTTGGTATTCAGTGCCTGGCTATCTAGATTTAGAATAGGAAAGGAAGTTTATTATACAAAGTGTTTAACCGAAGGCCATCCATGTTTAGTTGCATTCGATTACAGAAGCGAAAACAATGTTGTGAGCCAAAGATTGGAGGAGAAACTCCAGTTACCAGCAACCTTTCATCTGGATCAAGCAATGATCAAATTCAGTACATGGCAATGTGTGAAAGAAGTGTTATGTGATATTGCTCCCATGGACTCTTGTCATCTTCTTTTGAGATGGGCATGGCTTCATTTTAAAACACTCCATCTTGATGAACGCTCCCTTTATTTGAGGCATGAAGGACATCAAAAGAAGTAGAAATTTATGACACCAAGACAAGTCAGTACGGATCAACTTAGGTTGAAGGAGAAAACAGAAAAAGAAAGAATAGAAAAAGAAGTAATATAAACTGCAGAAGGAAGGAAAAATAAAGAAAAAGAAATGGAACTAGAGAAAGTTTATTCGTCAATGTTTTTTCTTCTACAGTTAGTGATGTCATTTTACAGGAAGAAAAGGATAATCATGTGAATGAAACACACCAACTTCCATGTTTAAAAAGGAAGCTTGTTCATAGTGCTTTGTTATGCATTTGGTCCGTGGATAAGAAGCAAGTTCGTTAAACACAATGCATGGAATTATTTATTATTACATATCAAGGTGGGGTACTGTTGCCAAGAAATGTTATCGACGGATTACAACCATTGCAAAGTAACGAATATCAAGTTGAATTTGATCCTAGAAGAAGAGAATTAGTTTCAACTTGTGAAAAAATAAAAGTCCTTCACAAGATCATAATAAACTCACGTTAAAACTAGTGTCTTAAGATTCGGGACAAATCTTCTCGAAGAAGGAGGGTATGATGTCAATTGCATATGGGTCAAATCGAGGATGACTAATGGGCCGTGTTGATGCGGTTTCTTTTATTTAAATTAGGTCCCAATGCTTTGTAAAATTGGCTGACCAAATTGTTTTTGTGCTTAACCAATTAACGGGCTTTAGTTTTGCTTTAACTTCAAGATGAAATAGGGGTCCATATGCCCACTTAAGAACCAACCTTTGGAAGATCAAGCGAACCTTTGCTCAAAGTTTGTGGATGACTTTTGGTAGCCTTAAATTCAGTTACAACCAACCATTAAGTAGTGGATCGTCATTAGCTTGAGTGGATCATTAATTAATACCTTTAAGCGAGATGATATTCAAATTTATGTGTCTTTTGTAATTCTGATGGTTAAAGCTCCTATACAAGTTGAACCATTTTCACCAATGAAAGCAAGCTGAGTTTTATTCAGATAATAAACGAGTTTTATCTCATCTATCTTAGTGAGAGTGATTCTCCTAAGTTCTTGAGTGATTCAAGAATCCTTGAGTTTAATCAAAGGTCCTTTATCCCTTTGTGTGTTTCAACTCTTAGGCTTATCTTCTATTCTTGGAAGTGTGATGTCTATCGATTTTCGTTCCATCTTCTTTTATGTTTCCATTTTCTCGTTTTAAATAATTTCTCAAAATTCTTGCTTGTTAGCATTCCAACAATGATAGATCAGTCAAACGAATCGAACCCTGTGGATTCACATCATTTGGTATTCAGAGCCTGGCTATCTAGATTTGGAATAGGAAAGGAAGTTTATTATACAAAGTGTTTAACCGAAGGCCATCCATGTTTAGTTGCATTCGATTACGGAAGCGAAAATAATGTTGTGAGCCAAAGATTGGTGGAGAAACTCCAGTTACCAACAACCTTTCATCTGGATTAAGCATACATCAAATTCAGTACATGGCAATGTGTGAAAGAAGTATTATGTGATATTGCTCCCATGGACTCTTGTCATCTTCTTTTGGGATGCTCATGGCTTCGTTTTAAAACACCCTATCTTTATGAACGTCCCCTTTATTTGAGGCATGAGAGACATCAAAAGAAGTAGAAATTTATGACACCAAGCCAACTCAGTAAGGATCAACGTAGGCTGAAGGAGAAAATAGAAAAAGAAAGAATAGAAAAAGAAGTAATATAAACTGCAGAAGGAAGGGAAAATAAAGAAAAAAAATGGAACTAGAGAAAGTTTATTCGTCAATGTTTTTTCTTCTACAGTTTGTGATGTCATTTTACAGGCACAAAAGGATAAGCATGCGAATGAAACACACCAACTTCCATGTTTGAAAAGGAAGCTTGTTCATAGTGTTTTATTATGCATTTGGTCCGTCGATAAGAAGCAAATTCGTCAAACACAATGCATGGAATTATTTAGTGTTACATATCAAGGTGGGGTACTGTTGCCAAGAAATGTTATCGACGAATTGCAACCATTGGAAAGTAACAAATATCAAGTTGAATTTGATCCTGGAAGAAGAGAATTAGTTTCAACTTGTGAAAACATAAAATCCCTTCACAAGATCATAATAAACATATATTAAAACTAGTGTCTTAAGATTCAGGAGAAATCTTCTCGAAGAAGGAGTGTATGATGTGAATTGCATATAGGTCAAATGGAGGATGACTAATGCGCTGTGTTGATGCAATTTCTTTTATTTAAGTAAGGGCCCAATGTGATGAAGGATTGACCCCAACCAAGGATGGAGGCAAATGCTTAAGAAGATTAACCATGTTTAGAAAGGAAGTTCACTATCCTTCATCGCTTTCATTTGTGTTTGCTATTTTTGATTCCCTAAGTTGACTTAGTTGAATCAACTTTAGTTGACTTGTTGACCTTTGACTAGGTTTGACTTGTTGACTATAGTTGACTTGACTTAAGCCAACATGCTAATCTATGTTTATTTGCTTTGTAGGTTAATTAGGAGTAAGAAAGCAATGCTAGGTGGCGCATGGTGATTGGGGAGCATAAATGATGTGGAGGAGAGAGTAAAGCAAAGGCATAAAGCATAAAGTAAAAGGCATAAAATAAGTGTACCTATGTACCTTTGGTCTCCTTTGTTTTTAGCACACTTTCGCCACTTTTTGGAGGCATATGAGACACATTCTTTGTCTCCTTTTGTGCTAGAACGAAATTAGCCTTGCACACACCATAGTTGCCTCTTTTGTCTCTCATTTTTGTAACCTTATTTGACCAAGGTTCTAGAAGCTAGGGTTAGGTTTTTTGTAGAGACATCCTTAGGTATCTTTTATTTGCTTAGAGGCTCCTAAACTCTTCTATATAAGGGGTGCTCCTAGACATGTAAAAGGGTTGAACATTTTGGAGAAATTATACACTTTGTGTTTCAACCTTTTGTGAGAGCATTCCTCCTTAGGGAGTGAAGTTCTTTCAAGCGTTATCTTGCCTTGGCAAGTGGCGGCATACACTACTCATCTTCAAGGTTGCCATGGCTTCTTCTAGCCTAGCCTTGTAGTGACGTGAATCCTCCATTCCTCCCATTTCCCTTGCTTTTCATTTTATGTTTCTTTACTCTTGGTTTATATTGTTTCTATTATATGTTTTTCCTTTTGATTTCTTACTCCCCATCAATCCATTCTCCTCCTCTCTAGAACTTTGTGAAAGGAACCTTCACATCTAGATAGCTTGCTATCTTAATGTCCAGTGGGCATTTCACTTAGCTTTCTTAATCAACTCACACCATATTCAATAATCTTAAAAAGAAACAAGATAATCCTTCATCACAATGCTTTGTAAAATTGGGTGACCAAATTGTGTTTGTGCTTAACCAATTAACGGGCTTTAGTTTTGCTTTAACTTCAAGTTGAAATAGGGGTCCATATGCCCACTTAAGAACCAACCTTTGGAAGATCAAGCGAACATTTGCTCAAAGTTTGTGGATGACTTTTAGTAGCCTTAAATTCAGTTACAGTCAACCATTAAGTAGTGGATCGTCATTAGCTTGAGTGGATCATTAATTAATAGCTTTAAGCGGGATGATATTGAAATTTATGTGTCTTTTGTAATTCTGATAGTTAAAGCTCCTATACAAGTTGAACCATATTCACCAATGAAGGCAAGCTGAGTTTTATTCAGAAAATAAACGAGTTTTATCTCATCTATCTTAGTGAGAGTGATTCTCCTAAGTTGTTGAGTGATTCAAGAATCCATGAGTTTAATCAAAGGTCCTTTATCCCTTTGTGTGTTTCAACTCTTGGGCTTATCTTCAAGTCATGGAAGTGTGATGTCTATCAATTTCCGTTCCATCTTCTTTTATGTTTCCAATTTCTCATTTTAAATAATTTCTCAAATTTCTTGCTTCTTAGCATTCCAACAATGATAGATCAGTCAAACGAATCGAACCTTGTGGATTCACATCATTTGGTATTCAGAGCCTAGCTATCTAGATTTGGAATAGGAAAGGAAGTTTATTATACAAAGTGTTTAATCGAAGGCAATCCATGTTTAGTTGCATTCGATTACGGAAGCGAAAATAATGTTGTGAGCCAAGGATTGGTGGAGAAACTCCAGTTACCAGCAACCTTTCATCTGGATCAAGCATGGATCAAATTCAGTACATGGCAATGTGTGAAAGAAGTATTATGTGTTATTGCTCCCATGGACTCTTGTCATCTTCTTTTGGGATGGGCATGGCTTCGTTTTAAAACACTCAATCTTGATGAACGTTGATGAAGGATTGACCCCAACCAAGGATGAAGGCACATGCTTAAGAAGACTAAGCATGTTTAGAAAGGAAGTTCACTAATCCTTCATCCCTTTCATTTGTGTTTGTTATTTTTGATTCCCTAAGTTGACTTAGTTGAATCAACTTTAGTTGACTTGTTGACCTTTGACTTGGTTTGACTTGTTGCTTATAGTTGACTTGACTTAAGCCAACATGCTAATCTATGTTTATTTGCTTTGTAGGTTAATTAGGAGTAAGAAAGCAATGCAAGGTGGCGCATGGTGATTGGGGAGCATAAATGATGTGGATGAGAGAGTAAAGCAAAGGCATAAAGCATAAAGTAAAAGGCATAAAACAAGTGTACCTATATACCTTTGGTCTCCTTTGTTTTTAGCACACTTTGGCCACTTTTTGGAGACATATGAGACACATTCTTTGTCTCCTTTTGTGCTAGAACGAAATTAGCCTTACACACACCATAGTTGGCTCTTTTGTCTCTTATTTTTGTAACCTTATTTGACCTAGTTTCTAGAAGCTAGGGTTAGGTTTTTGTAGAGACATCATTAGGTATCTTTTATTTGCTTAGAGGCCCTTAAACTCTTCTATATAAGGGGTGCTCCTAGACATGTAAAAGGGTTGAACATTTTAAAGTAAAAACACTCTTGTGTCTCAACCATTTGTGAGAGTTTCCTCCCTTGGGAGTGAATACTTTTAAGCCTTATCTTGCATAGCAAGTGGCTGCACACATCCACTCATCTTCAAGGTTGCCATGGCTTCTAGCCTAGCCTTGTAGTAGCGTGCTTCTCACATTTTAACCATTTCTTTCCTTTCCATTTTATGTTTTCTTCTTCCTTTAATTCTTCTTGGTTTTATATGGTTTATGTTCTTTCCATTTCCTTTTCATTTTGAATCAATCCATCATCTTCTTCTCTTGAGTTTTGTGAAAGGAACCTTCACATGTAGATAGCTTGCTATCTTAATGTCCAGTGGGGATTTCGCTTAGCTTTCTTAATCAACTCACACCATATTCAATAATCTTAAAAAGGAACAAGATAATCCTTCATCATTTGGTATCTAGAGCTTTGGTTGTCCTTGAATATGGTGTTTTCATGTTCTAACCTTGTCTTGTGTAGCTATCTTTGAATGGTCCACATAAAAACAATGCTGGAAGAAACTGTTCACGATTTTAAAAGATTAAACTGCACATGCTCAGTGGTCCAAAAATTACGTTCTTGATGTCCAAAGAAAGATCTGTTAGTCTAGTTTTTAACAAAAAAAGAACCAATGCATTTGGAGTTCTGTGGAGACAGTTATGATTGAAATAGTGAGCAAAGGTCAGAGCTGCCGAGATCACCGCGAATCAACGTTTTTCAGGTTATGTTGGGCAGTTTTGGCTACTGTTTTTGTTACTCTTCTTACTCCTAAATGTTGTTAGATAACATGTCTTTGTGTGCTTAATCACTGACCTTCATTTCCAAAAGTTTAAATGCATGATAGCTACATGTTTGAGTCTTTAAATGCGCCTAACTTTTGCTTGAGTCATATGTCATATGTTAGCTTGAAGTTTTCTTATTCTTGTTTTTCCAAGTATTTGAATCTTGCTTTCACTTTATGTCTTGCTTGATGTATGCTCCATGAAATTGATTTTGGCCTAAAACTTGAGGAACTAAGTGTTCAAGCCACCTAAAACTCTTTCTCACCATTTTATGAAACTAGTTGTGAAAGAAGAAATTTTTTGCACCAAATATTGTCTAAAAACCGAGAGAAATCTTGCTCATTGGTGAACTAAAAGTGTGTTTTTCACTAAGTGTTATGCAACTAGTTTAATGCTTGAGAAGTGGGTGATATTGGCAAATTAGTTCCATGCTTTAACTTGGATATGATCTTTCTTGGTGTATGCATGATTTAAGACTTGAAGATGCTTGTCAAGTGCTTTCCATAGAGTTTTTGAAATGTGCTTTCTTGTTTTAGTCTTGTTAAAAGTTTTGTCTCAAACTTTTCTTCTTTAGAGTTTAGCTTTCCTTGTTTTTGTGCTTTTCTTGCTTGTCACTAGGTGTTCTTTGTTTTGTCTTAGTAGTTTTCTTTTCTTGAAACTCTTGGGATGTTGTGGCCGAATCACTTGTCTTGCATTTGAAAGGTTTTGAACAAGTTTTTAAAAGTGTTTGCTTCACTCCTTTGGTGGATTTTGAGTGCTAGCCTTGCCTTGTTACTTTGGGAAAGTGATATAAACACTTGGGTTACATTTTGGCTTGGATTTGGTCTCGGTTTTCATCTTGTCTAACCTCTAATCCATTTATTTTGTCTCGGATTTGAGTGTTTTTGTTGTAGGAATCATGGCAAGTTCATCAAATGCACCTACACCAAACAAAAACAATACATTGATGAGATTGCTTCGGGATTTGGAGTTGTCTAGGAAGGAGGCCTTTGAACAATTAAGAAAAGACAAGGAGCAAAGTGACCTAAGAATCCAAGAGCACATTCAAAGGCTTGAAGCTAAAGAGCAAGAAAGAGAGGCTAGGAAAAGAGGGCATTCTAGGCGCAACCCATCACAAGAGAAGCAAACTCCAAAGATTCCTAAGTTCTATGGAGGAAGTGATCCCAAAGTCTTCCTTGATTGGGAAGCTAAAGATGATAAAATTTTCAATGAAAATCATGTAAAGGATCAAACGCAAGTTGATCTAGTAGTTTTAGGATTTTTGGAGTATGCCAATACTTGGTGGCATAAAGTTTGTAAGAATTATGACCAAGGGCCACCCGCGGCTTCTTGGATGGACATTAAAACTCTTATGCGCGCTAGATTTGTTCCTCCCTCCTATAGGAAGGAACTTCTTTTGAAGCTCCAAAGGCTTCACCAAGTTTCTATGAGTGTGAGTGAGTACTTTAAAGAATTAGAGTCTCAAATGCGTAGGGTTGAAATAAAAGAAACTAACAAAGAGAAAATAAAAAGATTTGTGAGTGGTCTTAGGAGAGACATACAAGACCAAGTAGAGTTGTATGAGTACTCCACTCTTGAAAATGTTTTCACACTTGCCCTTGGGATTGAAATTCAATTGAAAGGAAAAAGAAGGGCAAGGAAGAGTTACTCACCCAACCACTACTCTAGTCACTCATGGAAGGGAAAGGATAAAAAGAAACATGATAAGTTCTCTTCTAACTCTCATCAAGAACCACAAAGTAAAAGTAAGTCACCAAGTGATCACATTCATCATTCCACTTCTCAAAGATCAAGTTCCATTAAATGTTTTAAATGTTTGGGTTATAATCACATTGCTTTAAATTGCCCAACCAAAAGGACCATGATCTTAAAGAAGAGTAATGATGTTGAAAGTGAACACTCATCTCCCCATGCTCTTTCAAAAGAATCTTCTTCCTCTAGTAAAACTAAAATTTTTGAGAAAGACCCTATGTTATTAAGGCGCATGATAGGTCAAGATCAAAGTGAGCTTGAGCCAACTCAAAGAGAAAACATTTTTCAATCTAAGTGCAAAATTAATAAATGGGTTTGCTCTCTAATTATTGATGGAGGAAGTAGTACCAATGTAGCTAGCACAAGGTTGGTGGAAAAGCTTAGCTTAGAGACCATTCCTCATGCTAAGCCCTACAAGCTTGCTTGGATAAGTAAAGAGGGAGAAATAGATGGTAATAAACAAGTCCTAGTTAACTTCTCTATAGGAAGCTACAAAGATGAGGTGCTATGTGATGTTGTTCCCATGGAAGTCACACATATCTTACTAGGTAGGCCATGGCAATTTGATAAACAAACTTTACATGATGGCTATACCAACCAATACATTTTCTTCAAAAATGGGAAAAAGACAACTTTACTACCTCTATCACCTCAAGAAGTTAATAAGGATAGAAATATAATAAGAAAAGATAAAGAAGAAAAAGAAAAGGGGCAAGCTTTCACCAAGGTTTTACTTGCCTACAAAAAAATTCTTCCAAAGCAAGATGTGCATCACTCTTCCTTCTCTTCCCAAGCCAAAAAGGAAGGCCCAAAGCATAAGCAAGAGAGGAAGAGTAGTCTAGAAAATAAAGATGGCCTAACCAAAGCTAGGGGTAATACCCTTAGAAAGGATGGAACAAAAGCTCATAAAAGGGAGGCGCAAATCCTCCCCCAAATCAAGTCAAGTTCCATCCAAGAAGGGGAGGATGATGAAGGATTGACCCCAACCAAGGATGAAGGAACATGCTTAAGAAGACTAAGCATGTTTAGAAAGGAAGTTCACTAATCCTTCATCCCTTTCATTTGTGTTTGTTATTTTTGATTCCCTAAGTTGACTTAGTTGAATCAACTTTAGTTGACTTGTTGACCTTTGACTAGGTTTGACTTGTTGACTATAGTTGACTTGACTTAAACCAACATGCTAATCAATGTTTATTTGCTTTGTAGGTTAATTAGGAGTAAGAAAGCAATGCTAGGTGGCGCATGGTGATTGGGGAGCATAAATGATGTGGATGAGAGAGTAAAGCAAAGGCATAAAGCATAAAGTAAAAGGCATAAAACAAGTGTACCTATGTACCTTTGGTCTCCTTTGTTTTTAGCACACTTTGACCACTTTTTGGAGACATATGAGACACATTCTTTGTCTCCTTTTGTGCTAGAACGAAATTAGCCTTACACACACCATAGTTAGCTCTTTTGTCTCTCATTTTTGTAACATTATTTGACCTAGTTTCTAGAAGCTAGGGTTAGGTTTTTGTAGAGACATCCTTAGGTATCTTTTATTTGCTTAGAGGCCCCTAAACTCTTCTATATAAGGGGTGCTCCTAGACATGTAAAAGGGTTGAACATTTTGAAGTAAAAACACTCTTATGTCTCAACCATTTGTGAGAGTTTCCACCCTTGGGAGTGAATACTTTTAAGCCTTATCTTGCATAGCAAGTGGCGGCACACATCCACTCATCTTCAAGGTTGCCATGGCTTCTAGCCTAGCGTTGTAGTGGCGTGCTTCTGTGATGGAGGCGTGGCTCGGGATCGTCAGAGCAGTTGATGGAATCATGCCCAAAACCTTTAGAGAGCGATCTCGGATTAGCTTTAGATCGTAGAATAGGAACTCTTTATAAATTTTTGTAATGTTTTTGTTTGGGTTTTATCGGACCTTTAGTTGTGTTGGGCCTTTTGGTGTTTCGGCCCATAGTATATAAGCCCTTGTGAGACACATTTGTATCCAGATTTGAGTTTTATGAAACAGTGAGTTTTCTCTCAAGTCTTGAGGTTCTCCTCAGAACCACCGATCCTTATCTTTAAATCTCTGATTCAAAGTGGCGGATCTTCCTCACTTATCTTGGAATCTCCTCCAAGTGGCGTGATTTCCTTCCGTTCGGCAAAAACCCTCAATCGACGTCCTCCATTTTCCCCCTTTTCGTTTTAGGGTTCATACCCATTTTCGTTCTAGATGAATTTCTTCCAGGATCAAATTCAACTTGATATTTGTTACTTTCTAATGGTTGCAATCCGTCGATAACATTTCTTGGCAACAGTACCCCACTTTGATATGTAACAATAAATAATTCCATACATTGAGATTGACGAATTTGGTTCTTATCGACGGACCAAACGCATAATAAAGCACTATGAACAAGCTTCCTTTTTAAACATGGAAGTTGGTGTGTTTCATTCACATGCTTAACCTTTTGTTCCTGCAAAATGACATCACAAACTGTAGAAGAAAAAACATTGACTAATAAACTTTCTCTAGTTCCATTTCTTTTTCTTTATTTTCCCTTCCTTCTGCAGTTTATATTACTTCTTTTTCTTTTCTTTCTTTTTCTGTTTTCTCCTTCAGCCTACGTTGATCCTTACTGACTTGTCTTGGTGTCATAAATTTCTACTTCTTTTGATGTCCCTCATGCCTCAAATAAAGGGAACATTCATCAAGATGGAGTGTTTTAAAACGAAGCCATGCCCATCCCAAAAGAAGATGACAAGAGTCCATGGGAGCAATATCACATAATACTTCATTCACACATTGCCATGTACTAAATTTGATCCATGCTTGATCCAGATGAAAGGTTTCTGGTAACTGGAGTTTCTCCAACAATCTTTGGCTCACAACATTGTTTTCGCTTCCGTAATTGAATGCAACTAAACATGGATGGCCTTTGGTTAAACACTTTGTATAATAAACTTCCTTTCCAATTCCAAATGTAGATAGCCAGGCTTTGAATACCAAATGATGTGAATCCACAGAGTTCGATTCGTTTGACTGATGTACCATTTTTGGAATGCTAACAAGCAAGATATTTGAGAAATTAGTTAAAACGAGAAAATGGAAACATAAAAGAAGATGGAACGGAAATTGATACACATCACACTTCCAAGAATGGAAGACAAGCCTAAGAGTTGAAACACACAGAGGGATAAAGGACCTTTGATTAAACTCAAGGATTCTTGAATCACTCAAGAACTTAGGAGAATCACTCTCACTAAGATAGATGACATAAAACTCGTTTATTTTTTGAATAAAACTCAGCTTGCCTTGGTTGATGAAAATGGTTCAACTTGTATAGGAGCTTTAACCATCAGAATAACAAAAGACACATAAATTTCAATATAATCCCGCTTAAAGCTATAAATTAATGATCCACTCAAGCTGATGACGATCCGCTACGTATGGTTGATTATAACTGAATTTAAGGCTACCAAAAGTCATCCACAAACTTTGAGCAAAGGTCCGCTTGATCTTCCAAAGGTTGGTTCTTAAGTAGGCATATGGACCCCTATTTCAACTTGAAGATAAAGCAAAACTAAAGCTCGTTAATTGGTTAAGCACAAACAAATTTTTGTCAGCCAATTTTACAAAGCATTGGGCCCTTATTTAAATAAAAGAAGCTGTATCAACACGGCGCATTAGTCATCCTCCATTTGACCCATATGCAATTCACATCATACCCTCCTTCTTCGAGAAGATTTGTCCCGAATCTTAAGACACTAGTTGTAACGTAAGTTTATTATGATCTTGTGAAGGACTTTTATTTTTTCACAAGTTGAAACTAATTCTCTTCTTCTAGGATCAAATTCAACTTGATATTTGTTACTTTCCAATGGTTGCAATCCGTCGATAACATTTCTTGGCAACAGTACCCCACCCTGATATGTAACAATAAATAATTCCATGCATTGAGATTGATGAACTTGCTTCTTATCGACGGACCAAACGCATAATAAAGCACTATGAACAAGCTTCCTTTTTAAACATGGAAGTTGGTGTGTTTCATTCACATGCTTATCCTTTTGTTCCTGCAAAATGACATCAGAAACTGTAGAAGAAAAAACATTGACGAATATACTTTCTCTAGTTCCATTTCTTTTTCTTTATTTTCCCTTCCTTCTGTAGTTTATATTACTTCTTGTTCTATTCTTTCTTTTTCTATTTTCTCCTTAAGCCTACGTTGATCCTTACTGACTGCTCTTGGTGTCATAAATTTCTACTTCTTTTGATGTCCCTCTGCCTCAAATAAAGGGAACGTTCATCAAGATGGAGTGTTTTAAAACGAAGTCATGCCCATCCTAAAAGAAGATGACAAGAGTCGATGGGAGCAATATCACATAATACTTTTTTCACACATTGCCATGTACTGAATTTGATACATGCTTGATCCAGATGAAAGGTTACCGGTAACTGGAGTTTCTACACCAATCTTTGGCTCACAACATTGTTTTCGCTTCCGTAATCGAATGCAACTAAACATGGATGGCCTCCGGTTAAACACTTTGTATAATAAACTTCCTTTCCTATCCCAAATCTAGATAGCCAGGCTCTGAATACCAAATGATGGGAATCCACAGGGTTCGATTGGTTTGACTGATCTACCATATTTGGAGTTCTAACAAGCAAGAATTTTGAGAAATTATTTAAAACGAGAAAAAGGAAACATAAAAGAAGATGGAACGGAAATTGATAGACATCACACTTCCAAGAATGGAAGATAAGCCTAAGAGTTGAAACACACAAAGGGATAAAGGACCTTTGATTAAACTCAAGGATTCTTGAATCACTCAAGAACTTAGGAGAATCACTCTCACTAAGATAGATGAGATAAAACTCGTTTATTTTCTGAATAAAACTAAGCTTGCCTTCATTGATGAAAATGGTTCAACTTGTATAGGAGCTTTAACCATCAGAATTACAAAAGACACATAAATTTCAATATCATCCCGCTTAAAGCTATTAATTAATGATCCACTCAAGCTAATGACGATCCGCTACGTAATGGTTGATTGTAACTGAATTTAAGCCTACCAAAAGTCATCCACAAACTTTGAGCAAAGGTCCGCTTGATCTTCCAAAGGTTGGTTCTTAAGTGGGCATATGGACCCCTATTTCAACTTGAAGATCAAGCAAAACTAAAGCTCGTTAATTGGTTAAGCACAAACACAATTTTGTCAGCCAATTTTACAAAGCATTGGGCCCTTATTTAAATAAAAGAAGCTGCATCAACACGGCGCATTAGTCATCCTCCATTTGACCCATATGCAATTCACATCATACCCTCCTTCTTCGAGAAGATTTGTCCCGAATCTTAAGACACTAGTTGTAACGTAAGTTTATTATGATCTGGTCAAGGACTTTTATTTTTTCACAAGTTGAAACTAATTCTCTTCTTCTAGGATCAAATTCAACTTGATATTTGTTACTTTCCAATGATTGCAATCCGTCGATAACATTTCTTGGCAACAGTACCCCACCCTGATATGTAATAATAAATAATTCCATGCATTGAGATTGACGAACTTGCTTCTTATCGACGGACCAAACGCATAATAAAGCACTATGAACAAGCTTCCTTTTTAAACATGGAAGTTGGTGTGTTTCATTCACATGCTTATCCTTTTGTTCCTGCAAAATGACATCAGAAACTGTAGAAGAAAAAACATTGACGAATATACTTTCTCTAGTTCCATTTCTTTTTCTTTATTTTCCCTTCCTTCTGTAGTTTATATTACTTCTTGTTCTATTCTTTCTTTTTCTATTTTCTCCTTAAGCCTACGTTGATCCTTACTGACTGCTCTTGGTGTCATAAATTTCTACTTCTTTTGATGTCCCTCTGCCTCAAATAAAGGGAACGTTCATCAAGATGGAGTGTTTTAAAACGAAGTCATGCCCATCCTAAAAGAAGATGACAAGAGTCGATGGGAGCAATATCACATAATACTTTTTTCACACATTGCCATGTACTGAATTTGATACATGCTTGATCCAGATGAAAGGTTACCGGTAACTGGAGTTTCTACACCAATCTTTGGCTCACAACATTGTTTTCGCTTCCGTAATCGAATGCAACTAAACATGGATGGCCTCCGGTTAAACACTTTGTATAATAAACTTCCTTTCCTATCCCAAATCTAGATAGCCAGGCTCTGAATACCAAATGATGGGAATCCACAGGGTTCGATTGGTTTGACTGATCTACCATATTTGGAGTTCTAACAAGCAAGAATTTTGAGAAATTATTTAAAACGAGAAAAAGGAAACATAAAAGAAGATGGAACGGAAATTGATAGACATCACACTTCCAAGAATGGAAGATAAGCCTAAGAGTTGAAACACACAAAGGGATAAAGGACCTTTGATTAAACTCAAGGATTCTTGAATCACTCAAGAACTTAGGAGAATCACTCTCACTAAGATAGATGAGATAAAACTCGTTTATTTTCTGAATAAAACTAAGCTTGCCTTCATTGATGAAAATGGTTCAACTTGTATAGGAGCTTTAACCATCAGAATTACAAAAGACACATAAATTTCAATATCATCCCGCTTAAAGCTATTAATTAATGATCCACTCAAGCTAATGACGATCCGCTACGTAATGGTTGATTGTAACTGAATTTAAGCCTACCAAAAGTCATCCACAAACTTTGAGCAAAGGTCCGCTTGATCTTCCAAAGGTTGGTTCTTAAGTGGGCATATGGACCCCTATTTCAACTTGAAGATCAAGCAAAACTAAAGCTCGTTAATTGGTTAAGCACAAACACAATTTTGTCAGCCAATTTTACAAAGCATTGGGCCCTTATTTAAATAAAAGAAGCTGCATCAACACGGCGCATTAGTCATCCTCCATTTGACCCATATGCAATTCACATCATACCCTCCTTCTTCGAGAAGATTTGTCCCGAATCTTAAGACACTAGTTGTAACGTAAGTTTATTATGATCTGGTCAAGGACTTTTATTTTTTCACAACTTGAAACTAATTCTCTTCTTCCAGGATCAAATTCAACTTGATATTTGTTACTTTCCAATGATTGCAATCCGTCGATAACATTTCTTGGCAACAGTACCCCACCCTGATATGTAATAATAAATAATTCCATGCATTGAGATTGACGAACTTGCTTCTTATCGACGGACCAAACGCATAATAAAGCACTATGAACAAGCTTCCTTTTTAAACATGGAAGTTGGTGTCTTTCATTCACATGCTTATCCTTTTGTTCCTGCAAAATGACATCACAAATTGTAGAAGAAAAAACATTGACGAATAAACTTTCTCTAGTTCCATTTTTTTTTCTTTATTTTCCCTTCCTTTTGCTGTTTATATTACTTCTTTTTCTATTCTTTCTTTTTCTATTTTCTCCTTCAGCCTACGTTGATCCTTACTGACTTGTCTTGGTGTCATAAATTTCTACTTCCTTTGATGTCCCTCATGCCTCAAATAAAGGGAACGTTCATCAAGATGGAGTGTTTTAAAACGAAGCCATGCCCATCCCAAAAGAAGATGACAA
Organism: Vigna unguiculata; assembly: GCF_037176805.1. Classification (NCBI taxonomy): domain Eukaryota; kingdom Viridiplantae; phylum Streptophyta; class Magnoliopsida; order Fabales; family Fabaceae; genus Vigna; species Vigna unguiculata. Next base: position 11,780,579 of record NC_140793.1, on the reverse strand, counting down.
GAGTCCATGGGAGCAATATCACATAATACTTCTTTCACACATTGCCATCTACTGAATTTGATCCATGCTTGATCTAGAGGAAAAGTTGCTGGTAACTCGAGTTGCTCCACAAATATTTGGCTCACAACATTGTTTTCGCTTCCGTAATCGAATGCAACTAAACATGGATGGCCTTTGGTTAAACACTTTGTATAATAAACTTCTTTTCCTATTCGAAATCTAGATAGCCAAGCTGTGAATACCATATGATGTGAATCCACAGGGTTCGATTCGTTTGACTGATCTATCATTGTTGGAATGCTAACAAGCAAGAAATTAGAGAAATTATTTAAAACGATAAAATGGAAACATAAAAGAAGATGGAACGGAAATTGATAGACATCACACTTCCAAGAATGGAAGATAAGCCTAAGAGTTGAAACACACAAAGGGATAAAGGACCTTTGATCAAACTCAAGGATTCCTTAATCACTCTAGAACTTAGGAGAATCACTCTCACTAAGATAGATGAGATAAAACTCGTTTATTTTCTGAATAAAACTCAACTTGCCTTCATTGATGAAAATGGTTCAACTTGTATAGGAGCTTTAACCATCAGAATTACAAAAGACACATAAATTTCAATATCATCCCGCTTAAAGCTATTAATTAATGATCCCATCAAGCTGATGACGATCCGCTACGTAATGGTTGATTATAACTGAATTTAAGGCTACCAAAAGTCATCCACAAACTTTGAGCAAAGGTCCGCTTGATCTTCCAAAGGTTGGTTCTTAAGTGGGCATATGGACCCCTATTTCAACTTGAAGATAAAGCAAAACTAAAGCCCGTTAATTGGTTAAGCACAAACACAATTTCGTCAGCCAATTTTACAAATCATTGGGCCCTTATTGAAATAAAAGAAACTGCATCAACACGGCGCATTAGTCATCCTCCATTTGACCCATATGCAATTCACATCATACCCTCCTTCTGCGCGAAGACTTGTCCCAAATCTTAAGACACTAGTTGTAACGTAAGTTTATTATGATCTTGTGAAGGACTTTTATTTTTTCACAACTTGAAACTAATTCTCTTCTTCCAGGATCAAATTCAACTTGATATTTGTTACTTTCCAATGATTGCAATCCGTCGATAACATTTCTTGGCAACAGTACCCCACCCTGATATGTAATAATAAATAATTCCATGCATTGAGATTGACGAACTTGCTTCTTATCGACGGACCAAACGCATAATAAAGCACTATGAACAAGCTTCCTTTTTAAACATGGAAGTTGGTGTCTTTCATTCACATGCTTATCCTTTTGTTCCTGCAAAATGACATCACAAATTGTAGAAGAAAAAACATTGACGAATAAACTTTCTCTAGTTCCATTTTTTTTTCTTTATTTTCCCTTCCTTTTGCTGTTTATATTACTTCTTTTTCTATTCTTTCTTTTTCTATTTTCTCCTTCAGCCTACGTTGATCCTTACTGACTTGTCTTGGTGTCATAAATTTCTACTTCCTTTGATGTCCCTCATGCCTCAAATAAAGGGAACGTTCATCAAGATGGAGTGTTTTAAAACGAAGCCATGCCCATCCCAAAAGAAGATGACAAGAGTCCATGGGAGCAATATCACATAATACTTCTTTCACACATTGCCATCTACTGAATTTGATCCATGCTTGATCTAGAGGAAAAGTTGCTGGTAACTCGAGTTGCTCCACAAATATTTGGCTCACAACATTGTTTTCGCTTCCGTAATCGAATGCAACTAAACATGGATGGCCTTTGGTTAAACACTTTGTATAATAAACTTCTTTTCCTATTCGAAATCTAGATAGCCAAGCTGTGAATACCATATGATGTGAATCCACAGGGTTCGATTCGTTTGACTGATCTATCATTGTTGGAATGCTAACAAGCAAGAAATTAGAGAAATTATTTAAAACGATAAAATGGAAACATAAAAGAAGATGGAACGGAAATTGATAGACATCACACTTCCAAGAATGGAAGATAAGCCTAAGAGTTGAAACACACAAAGGGATAAAGGACCTTTGATCAAACTCAAGGATTCCTTAATCACTCTAGAACTTAGGAGAATCACTCTCACTAAGATAGATGAGATAAAACTCGTTTATTTTCTGAATAAAACTCAACTTGCCTTCATTGATGAAAATGGTTCAACTTGTATAGGAGCTTTAACCATCAGAATTACAAAAGACACATAAATTTCAATATCATCCCGCTTAAAGCTATTAATTAATGATCCCATCAAGCTGATGACGATCCGCTACGTAATGGTTGATTATAACTGAATTTAAGGCTACCAAAAGTCATCCACAAACTTTGAGCAAAGGTCCGCTTGATCTTCCAAAGGTTGGTTCTTAAGTGGGCATATGGACCCCTATTTCAACTTGAAGATAAAGCAAAACTAAAGCCCGTTAATTGGTTAAGCACAAACACAATTTCGTCAGCCAATTTTACAAATCATTGGGCCCTTATTGAAATAAAAGAAACTGCATCAACACGGCGCATTAGTCATCCTCCATTTGACCCATATGCAATTCACATCATACCCTCCTTCTGCGCGAAGACTTGTCCCAAATCTTAAGACACTAGTTGTAACGTAAGTTTATTATGATCTTGTGAAGGACTTTTATTTTTTCACAACTTGAAACTAATTCTCTTCTTCCAGGATCAAATTCAACTTGATATTTGTTACTTTCCAATGATTGCAATCCGTCGATAACATTTCTTGGCAACAGTACCCCACCCTGATATGTAATAATAAATAATTCCATGCATTGAGATTGACGAACTTGCTTCTTATCGACGGACCAAACGCATAATAAAGCACTATGAACAAGCTTCCTTTTTAAACATGGAAGTTGGTGTCTTTCATTCACATGCTTATCCTTTTGTTCCTGCAAAATGACATCACAAATTGTAGAAGAAAAAACATTGACGAATAAACTTTCTCTAGTTCCATTTTTTTTTCTTTATTTTCCCTTCCTTTTGCTGTTTATATTACTTCTTTTTCTATTCTTTCTTTTTCTATTTTCTCCTTCAGCCTACGTTGATCCTTACTGACTTGTCTTGGTGTCATAAATTTCTACTTCCTTTGATGTCCCTCATGCCTCAAATAAAGGGAACGTTCATCAAGATGGAGTGTTTTAAAACGAAGCCATGCCCATCCCAAAAGAAGATGACAAGAGTCCATGAGAGCAATATCACATAATACTTCTTTCACACATTGCCATCTACTGAATTTGATCCATGCTTGATCTAGAGGAAAAGTTGCTGGTAACTCGAGTTGCTCCACAAATATTTGGCTCACAACATTGTTTTCGCTTCCGTAATCGAATGCAACTAAACATGGATGGCCTTTGGTTAAACACTTTGTATAATAAACTTCTTTTCCTATTCGAAATCTAGATAGCCAAGCTGTGAATACCATATGATGTGAATCCACAGGGTTCGATTCGTTTGACTGATCTATCATTGTTGGAATGCTAACAAGCAAGAAATTAGAGAAATTATTTAAAACGATAAAATGGAAACATAAAAGAAGATGGAACGGAAATTGATAGACATCACACTTCCAAGAATGGAAGATAAGCCTAAGAGTTGAAACACACAAAGGGATAAAGGACCTTTGATCAAACTCAAGGATTCCTTAATCACTCTAGAACTTAGGAGAATCACTCTCACTAAGATAGATGAGATAAAACTCGTTTATTTTCTGAATAAAACTCAACTTGCCTTCATTGATGAAAATGGTTCAACTTGTATAGGAGCTTTAACCATCAGAATTACAAAAGACACATAAATTTCAATATCATCCCGCTTAAAGCTATTAATTAATGATCCCATCAAGCTGATGACGATCCGCTACGTAATAGTTGATTATAACTGAATTTAAGGCTACCAAAAGTCATCCACAAACTTTGAGCAAAGGTCCGCTTGATCTTCCAAAGGTTGGTTCTTAAGTGGGCATATGGACCCCTATTTCAACTTGAAGATAAAGCAAAACTAAAGCCCGTTAATTGGTTAAGCACAAACACAATTTCGTCAGCCAATTTTACAAATCATTGGGCCCTTATTGAAATAAAAGAAACTGCATCAACACGGCGCATTAGTCATCCTCCATTTGACCCATATGCAATTCACATCATACCCTCCTTCTGCGCGAAGACTTGTCCCAAATCTTAAGACACTAGTTGTAACGTAAGTTTATTATGATCTTGTGAAGGACTTTTATTTTTTCACAAGTTGAAACTAATTCTCTTCTTCCAGGATCAAATTCAACTTGATATTTGTTACTTTCTAATGGTTGCAATCCGTCGATAACATGTCTTGGCACAGGACCCCACCTTGATATGTAACAATAAATAATTGCATGCATCGTGTTTGATGAATTTGCTTCATATCGATGGACCAAACGCATAATAAAGCACTATGAACAAGCTTCGTTTTTAAACATGGAAGTTGGTGTGTTTCATTCACATGCTTATCCTTTTGTTCTTGCAAAATGACATCACAAACTGTAGAAGAAAACACATTGACGAATAAACTTTCTGTAGTTCCATTTCTTTTTCTTTATTTTCCCTTCCTTCTGCAGTTTATATTACTTCTTTTTCTATTCTTTCTTTTTCTATTTTCTCCTTCAGCCTACGTTGATCCTTACTTACTTGTCTTGGTGTCATAAATTTCTACTTCTTTTGATTTCCCTCATGCCTCAAATAAAGGGAACATTCATCAAGATGGAGTGTTTTAAAACGAAGCCATGCCGATCCCAAAAGAAGATGACAAGAGTCGATGGGAGCAATATCACATAATACTTCTTTCACACATTGCCATCTACTGAATTTGATCCATGCATGATCTAGAGGAAAGGTTGCTGGTAACTGGAGTTTCTCCACAAATATTTGGCTCATAACATTGTTTTCGCTTCCGTAATCGAATGCAACTAAACATGGATGGCCTTCGGTTAAGCACTTTGTATAATAAACTTATTTTCCTATTCCAAATCTAGATAGCCAGGTTGTGAATACCAAATGATGTGAATCCACAGGGTTCGATTTGTTTGACTGATCTATCATTGTTCGGATGCTAACGAGTAAGAAATTAGAGAAATTATTTAAAACGAGAAAATGCAAACATAAAAGAAGATGGAACGGAAATTGATAGACATTAGACTTCCAAGAATGGAAGATAAGCCTATGAGTTGAAACACACAAAGGGATAAAGGACCTTTGATCAAACTCAAGGATTCCTTAATCACTCTAGAACTTAGGAGAATCACTCTCACTAAGATAGATGAGATAAAACTCGTTTATTTTCGGAATAAAACTCATCTTGCCTTCATTGATGAAAATGGTTCAACTTGTATAGGAGCTTTAACAATCAGAATTACAAAAGACACATAAATTTCAATATCATCCCGCTTAAAGCTATTAATTAATGATCCACTCAAGCTGATGACGATCCGCTACGTAATGGTTGATTGTAACTGAATTTAATGCTACCAAAAGTCATCCACAAACTTTGAGCAAAGGTCCGCTTGATCTTCCAAAGGTTGGTTCTTAAGTGGGCATATGGACCCCTGTTTCAACTTGAAGATAAAGCAAAACTAAAGCTCGTTAATTGGTTAAGCACAAACAAATTTTTGTCAGCCAATTTTACAAAGCATTGGGCCCTTATTGAAATAAAAGAAACTGCATCAACACGGCGCATTAGTCATCCTCCATTTGACCTATATGCAATTCACATCATACCCTCCTTCTGCGCGAAGACTTGTCCCAAATCTTAAGACACTAGTTGTAACGTAAGTTTATTATGATCTTGTGAAGGACTTTTATTTTTTCACAAGTTGAAACTAATTCTCTTCTTCCAGGATCAAATTCAACTTGATATTTGTTACTTTCTAATGGTTGCAATCCGTCGATAACATGTCTTGGCACAGGACCCCACCTTGATATGTAACAATAAATAATTGCATGCATCGTGTTTGACGAATTTGCTTCATATCGATGGACCAAACGCATAATAAAGCACTATGAACAAGCTTCGTTTTTAAACATGGAAGTTGGTGTCGTTCATTCACATGCTTATCCTTTTGTTCTTGCAAAATGACATCACAAACTGTAGAAGAAAACACATTGACGAATAAACTTTCTCTAGTTCCATTTCTTTTTCTTTATTTTCCCTTCCTTCTGCAGTTTATATTACTTCTTTTTCTATTCTTTCTTTTTCTATTTTCTCCTTCAGCCTACGTTGATCCTTACTTACTTGTCTTGGTGTCATAAATTTCTACTTCTTTTGATTTCCCTCATGCCTCAAATAAAGGGAACATTCATCAAGATGGAGTGTTTTAAAACGAAGCCATGCCGATCCCAAAAGAAGATGACAAGAGTCGATGGGAGCAATATCACATAATACTTCTTTCACACATTGCCATCTACTGAATTTGATCCATGCATGATCTAGAGGAAAGGTTGCTGGTAACTGGAGTTTCTCCACAAATATTTGGCTCATAACATTGTTTTCGCTTCCGTAATCGAATGCAACTAAACATGGATGGCCTTCGGTTAAGCACTTTGTATAATAAACTTATTTTCCTATTCCAAATCTAGATAGCCAGGTTGTGAATACCAAATGATGTGAATCCACAGGGTTCGATTTGTTTGACTGATCTATCATTGTTCGGATGCTAACGAGTAAGAAATTAGAGAAATTATTTAAAACGAGAAAATGGAAACATAAAAGAAGATGGAACGGAAATTGATAGACATCAGACTTCCAAGAATGGAAGATAAGCCTATGAGTTGAAACACACAAAGGGATAAAGGACCTTTGATCAAACTCAAGGATTCCTTAATCACTCTAGAACTTAGGATAATCACTCTCACTAAGATAGATGAGATAAAACTCGTTTATTTTCGGAATAAAACTCAGCTTGCCTTCATTGATGAAAATGGTTCAACTTGTATAGGAGCTTTAACAATCAGAATTACAAAAGACACATAAATTTCAATATCATCCCGCTTAAAGCTATTAATTAATGATCCACTCAAGCTGATGACGATCCGCTACGTAATGGTTGATTGTAACTGAATTTAAGGCTACCAAAAGTCATCCACAAACTTTGAGCAAAGGTCCGCTTGATCTTCCAAAGGTTGGTTCTTAAGTGGGCATATGGACCCCTGTTTCAACTTGAAGATAAAGCAAAACTAAAGCTCGTTAATTGGTTAAGCACAAACAAATTTTTGTCAGCCAATTTTACAAAGCATTGGGCCCTTATTTAAATAAAATAAGCTGCATCAACACGGCGCATTAGTCATCCTCCATTTGACACATATGCAATTCACATCATACCCTCCTTCTTCGAGAAGATTTGTCCCGAATCTTAAGACACTAGTTGTAACGTAAGTTTATTATGATCTTGTCAAGGACTTTTATTTTTTCACAAGTTGAAACTAATTCTCTTCTTCCAGGATCAAATTCAACTTGATATTTGTTACTTTCCAATGGTTGCAATCCGTCGATAACATTTCTTGGCAACAGTACCCCACCCTGATATGTAACAATAAATAATTCCATGCATTGAGATTGACGAACTTGCTTCTTATCGGCGGACCAAACGCATAATAAAGCACTATGAACAAGCTTCCTTTTTAAACATGGAAGTTGGTGTCGTTCATTCACATGCTTATCCTTTTGTTCCTGCAAAATGACATCACAAATTGTAGAAGAAAAAACATTGACGAATAAACTTTCTCTAGTTCCATTTTTTTTTCTTTATTTTCCCTTCCTTCTGCAATTTATATTACTTCTTTTTCTATTCTTTCTTTTTCTATTTTCTCCTTCAGCCTACGTTAATCCTTACTGACTTGTCTTGGTGTCATAAATTTCGACTTCTTTTGATGTCCCTCATGCCTCAAATAAAGGGAACGTTCATCAAGATGGAGTGTTTTAAAACGAAGCCATGCCCATCCCAAAAGAAGATGACAAAAGTCCATGGGAGCAATATCACATAATACTTCTTTCACACATTGCGATCCATTGAATTTGATCCATGCTTGATCTAGAGGAAAGGTTGCTGGTAACTCGAGTTTCTCCACAAATATTTGGCTCACAACATTGTTTTCGCTTCCGTAATCGAATGCAACTAAACATGGATGGCCTTTGGTTAAACACTTTATATAATAAACTTCTTTTCCTATTCCAAATCTAGATAGCCAGGCTGTGAATACCATATGATGTGAATCCATAGGGTTCGATTCGTTTGACTGATCTATCATTGTTGGAATGCTAACAAGCAAGAAATTAGAGAAATTATTTAAAACGAGAAAATGGAAACATAAAAGAAGATGGAACGGAAATTGATAGACATCACACTTCCAAGAATGGAAGATAAGCCTAAGAGTTGAAACACACAAAGGGATAAAGGACCTTTGATTAAACTCAAGGATTCTTGAATCACTCAAGAACTTAGGATAATCACTCTCACTAAGATAGATGAGATAAAACTCGTTTATTTTCTGAATAAAACTCAGCTTGCCTTCATTGATGAGAATAGTTCAACTTGTATAGGAGCTTTAACCATCAGAATTACAAAAGACACATAAATTTCAATATCATCCTGCTTAAAGCTATTTATTAATGATCAACTCAAGCTGATGAAGATCCGTGACGTAATGGTTGATTGTAACTGAATTTAAGGCTTCCAAAAGTCATCCACAAACTTTGAGCAAAGGTCCGCTTGATCTTCCAAAGGTTGGTTCTTAAGTGAGCATATGGACCCCTATTTCAACTTGAAGATAAAGCAAAACTAAAGCTCGTTAATTGGTTAAGCACAAACACAATTTTGTCAGCTAATTTTACAAAGCATTGGTCCCTTATTTAAATAAAAGAAGCTGCATCAACACGGCGCACCAGTCATCCTCCATTTGACCCATATGCAATTCACATCATACCCTCCTTCTTCGAGAAGATTTGTCCCGAATCTTAAGACACTAGTTGTAACGTAAGTTTATTATGATCTTGTGAAGGACTTTTATTTTTTCACAAGTTGAAACTAATTCTCTTCTTCCAGGATCAAATTCAACTTGATATTTGTTACTTTCCAATGGTTGCAATCCGTTGATAACATTTCTTGGCAACAGTACCCCACCCTGATATGTAACAATAAATAATTCCATGCATTGAGATTGACGAACTTGCTTCTTATCGACGGACCAAACACATAATAAAGCACTATGAACAAGCTTCCTTTTTAAACATGGAAGTTGGTGTCTTTCATTCACATGCTTATCCTTTTGTTCCTGCAAAATGACATCACAAACTGTAGAAGAAAAAACATTGACGAATAAACTTTCTCTAGTTTCATTTCTTTTTCTTTATTTTCCCTTCCTTCTGCAGTTTATATTACTTCTTTTTCTATTCTTTCTTTTTCTGTTTTCTCCTTCAGCCTACGTTGATCCTTACTAACTTGTCTTGGTGTCATAAATTTCTACTTCTTTTGATGTCCCTCATGCCTCAAATAAAGGGAACGTTCATCAAGATGAAGTGTTTAAAAACGAAGCCATGCCCATCCCAAAAGAAGATGACAAGAGTCCATGGGAGCAATATCACATAATACTTCTTTCACACATTGCCATGTACTGAATTTGATCCATGCTTGATCCAAATGAAAGGTTGCTGGTAACTGGAGTTTCTCCACCAATCTTTGGCTCACAACATTGTTTTTGCTTCCGTAATCGAATGCAACTAAACATGGAAGGCCTCCGGTTAAACACTTTGTATAATAAACTTCCTTTCCTATTCCAAATCTAGATAGCCAGCCTCTGAATACGCAATGATGTGCATCCACAGGGTTCGATTGGTTTGACTGATGTACCATTTTTGGAGTTCTAACAAGCAAGAATTTTGAGAAATTATTTAAAACGAGAAAATGGAAACATAAAAGAAGATGGAACGGAAATTGATAGACATCACACTTCCAAGAATGGAAGATAAGCCTAAGAGTTGAAACACACAAAGGGATAAAGGACCTTTGATTAAACTCAAGGATTCTTGAATCACTCAAGAACTTAGGAGAATCACTCTCACTAAGATAAATGAGATAAAACTCGCTTATTTTCTAAATAAAACTCAGCTTGCCTTCATTGATGAAAATGGTTCAACTTGTATAGGAGCTTTAACAATCAGAATTACATAAGACATAAATTTCAATATCATCCCGCTCACAGATATTAATTAATGATCCACTCAAGCTAATGGCGATCCGCTACTTAATGGTTGATTGTAACTGAATTTAAGGCTACCAAAAGTCATCCACAAACTTTGGGCAAAGGTCCGCTTGATCTTCCAAAGGTTGGTTCTTAGGTGGGCATATGGACCCCTATTTCAACTTGAAGATAAAGCAAAACTATAGCCCGTTAATTGGTTAAGCACAAACACAATTTGGTCAGCATATTTTACAAAGCATTGGGCCCTTATTTAAATAAAAGAAACTGCATCAACACGGCGCATTAGTCATCCTCCATTTGAACCATATACAATTCACATCATACCCTCCTTCTTCGAGAAGATTTGTCCCGAATCTTAAGACACTAGTTTTAACGTAAGGTTATTATGATCTTGTGAAGGACTTTTATTCTTTCACAAGTTGAAACTAATTCTCTTCTTCCAGGATCAAATACAACTTGATATTTGTTACTTTCTAATGGTTGCAATCCGTCGATAACATTTCTTGGCACAGGACCCCACCTTGATATGTAACAATAAATAATTCCATGCATCGTGTTTGACGAATTTGCTTCTTATCGATGGACCAAACGCATAATAAAGAACTATGAACAAGCTTCATTTTTAAACATGGAAGTTGGTGTTTTTCATTCACATGTTTATCCTTTTGTTCTTGCAAAATGACATCACAAACTGTAGAAGAAAAAACATTGACGAATAAACTTTCTCTAGTTCCATTTCTTTTTCTTTATTTTTCCTTCCTTCTGCAGTTTATATTACTTCTTTTTCTATTCTTTCTTTTTCTTTTTTCTCCTTCAGCCTACGTTGATCCTTACTAACTTGTCTTGTTGTCATAAATTTCTACTTCTTTTGATGTCCCTCATGCCTCAAATAAAGGGAACGTTCATCAAGATGGAGTGTTTTAAATTGAAGCCATGCCCATCCCAAAAGAAGATGACAAGAGTCCATGGGAGCAATATCACATAATACTTCTTTCACACATTGCCATGTACTGAATTTGATCCATGCTTGATCCAGATGAAAGGTTGCTGGTAACTGGTGTTTCTCCACCAATCTTTGGCTCACAACATTGTTTTTGCTTCCGTAATCGAATGCAACTAAACATGGATGGCCTTCGGTTAAACACTTTGTATAATAAACTTCCTTTCCTATTCCAAATCTAGATAGCCAGGCTCTGAATACCATATGATGTGAATCCACAGGGTTCAATTCGTTTGACTGATCTACCATTTTTGGAATGCTAACAAGCAAGAATTTTGAGAAATTATTTAAAACGAGAAAATGGAAACATAAAAGAAGATGGAACGAAAATTGATAGACATCACACTTCCAAGAATGGAAGATAAGCCTAAGAGTTGAAACACAAAAAGGGATAAAGGACCTTTGATTAAACTCAAGGATTCTTGAATCACTCAAGGAGAATCACTTTCACTAAGATAGATGAGATAAAACTTGTTTATTTTCTGAATAAAACTCAGCTTGCCTTCATTGATGAAAATGGTTCAACTTGTGTAGGAGCTTTAACCATCAGGATTACAAAAGACACATAAATTTCAATATCATCCCACTTAAAGCTATTAATTAATGATCCACTCAAGCTAATGACGATCCGCTACGTAATGGTTGATTGTAACTGAATTTAAGGCTACCAAAAGTCATCCACAAACTTTGGGCAAAGGTCCGCTTGATCTTCCAAAGGTTGGTTCTTAAGTGCGCATATGGACCCCTATTTCAACTTGAAGATAAAGCAAAACTAAAGCCCGTTAATTGGTTAAGCAGAAACACAATTTGGTCAGCATATTTTACAAAGCATTGGGCCCTTATTTAAACAAAAGAAACTGAATCAAAACGGCGCATAAGTCATCCCCCATTTGACCCATATGCAATTCACATCATACCCTCCTTCTTCGAGAAGATTTGTCCCGAATCTTAAGACACTAGTTTTTATGTAAGTTTGTTATAATCTTGTGAAGGACTTTTATTTTTTCACAAGTTGAAACTAATTCTCTTCTTCCAGGATCAAATTCAACTTGATATTTGTTACTTTCCAATGGTTGCAATCCGTCGATAACATTTCTTGGCAACAGTACCCCACCCTGATATGTAACAATAAATAATTCCATGCATTGAGATTGACGAATTTGCTTCTTATCGACGGACCAAACGCATAATAAAGCACTATGAACAAGCTTCCTTTTTAAACATGGAAGTTGGTGTGTTTCATTCACATGCTTATCGTTTTGTTCCTGCAAAATGACATCACAAATTGTAGAAGAAAAAACATTGACGAATAAACTTTCTCTAGTTCCATTTCTTTTTCTTTATTTTCCCTTCCTTCTGCAGTTTATATTACTTCTTGTTCTATTCTTTCTTTTTCTGTTTTCTCCTTCAGCCTACGTTGATCCTTACTAACTTGTCTTGGTGTCATAAATTTCTACTTCTTTTCATGTCCCTCGTGCCTCAAATAAAGGGAACGTTCATCAAGATGGAGTGTTTTAAAACGAAGTCAAGCGCATCCTAAAAGAAGATGACAAGAGTCGATGGGAGCAATATTACATAATACTTCTTTCACACCATGTACTGAATTTGATACATGCTTGATCCAGATGAAAGGTTACCGGTAACTGGAGTTTCTACACCAATCTTTGGCTCACAACATTGTTTTCGCTTCCGTAATCGAATGCAACTAAACATGGATGGCCTTCGGTTAAACACTTTGTATAATAAACTTCCTTTCCTATTCCAAATCTAGATAGCCAGGCTCTGAATAGCAAATGATGTGAATCCACAGGGTTCGATTCGTTTGACTGATCTACAATTTTTGGAATGCTAACAAGCAAGAAATTTGAGAAATTATTTAAAATGAGAAAATGGACTCATAAAAGAAGATGGAACGGAAATTGATAGACATCACACTTCCAAGAATGGAAGATAAGCCTAAGAATTGAAACACACAAAGGGATAAAGGACCTTTGATTAAATTCAAGGATTCTTGAATCACTCAAGAACTTAGGAGAATCACTCTCACTAAGATAGATGAGATAAAACTTGTTTATTTTCTGAATAAAACTCAGCTTGCCTTCATTGATGAAAATGGTTCAACTTGTATAGGAGCTTTAACCATCAGAATTACAAAAGACACATAAATTTCAATATCATCCCGCTTAAAGCTATTAATTAATGATCCACTCAAGCTAATGACGATCCGCTACGTAATGGTTGATTGTAACTGAATTTAAGGATACCAAAAGTCATCCACAAACTTTGAGCAAAGGTCCGCTTGATCTTCCAAAGGTTGGTTCTTAAGTGGGAATATGGACCCCTACTTGAACTTGAAGATAAAGTAAAACTAAAGGCCGTTAATTGGTTGAGCACAAACACAATTTGGTCAGCATATTTTACAAAGCATTGGGCCCTTCTTTAAACAAAAGAAACTGCATCAACACGGCGCATTAGTCATCCTCCATTTGACCCATATGCAATTCACATCATACCCTCCTTCTTCGAGAAGATTTGTCCCGAATCTTATTATGATCTTGTGAAGGACTTTTATTTTTTCACAAGTTGAAACTAATTCTCTTCTTCCAGGATCAAATTCAACTTGATATTAGTTACTTTCCAATGGTTGCAATCAGTCGATAACATTTCTTGGCAAAAGTACCCCACCTTGATATGTAACAATAAATAATTCCATGCATTGTGTTTGACGAATTTGCTTTTATCGACGGACCAAATGCATAACAAAACACTATGAACAAGCTTCCTTTTTAAACATGGAAGTTGGTGTGTTTCATTCACATGCTTATGCTTTTGTTGCTGTAAATTAATATCACAAACTTTAGAAGAAAAAACATTGACGAATAAACTTTCTCTAGTTCCATTTCTTTTTCTTTATTTTCCCTTCCTTCTGCAGTTTATATTACTTCTTGTTCTTTTCCTTCTTTTACTGTTTTCTCCTTCAGTCTATGTTGATCCTTACTAACTTGTCTTGGTGTCATAAATTTCTACTTCTTTTGATGTCCCTCATGCCTCAAATAAAGGGAACGTTCATCGAGATGAAGTGTTTTAAAACGAAGCCATGCCCATCCCAAAAGAAGATGACAAGAGTCCATGGGAGCTATATCACATAATACTTCTTTCACACATTGCCATGTACTGAATTTGATCCATGCTTGATCCAGATGAAAGGTTGCTGGTAACTGGAGTTTCTCCACCAATCTTTGGCTTACAACATCGTTTTCGCTTCCGTAATCGAATGCAACTAAACATGGATGGCCTTCGAGTAACACTTTGTATAATAAATTTTTTTTCCTATTCTAAATCTAGATAGTCAAGCTCTGAATACCAAATGATGTGAATCCACAGGGTTCGATTCGTTTGAGTGATCTATCATTGTTGGAATGCTAACAAGCAAGAAATTTGAGAAATTATTTAAAACGAGAAAATGGAAACATAAAAGAAGATGGAACTGAAATTGATAGACATCACACTTCCAAGAATGGAAGATAAGCCTAAGTGTTGAAACACACAAAGGGATAAAGGACCTTTGATTAAACTCCAAGATTCTTGAATCACTTAAGAACTTAGGAGAATCACTCTCACTAAGATAGATGAGATAAAACTCGTTTATTTTCTGAATAAAACTCAGCTTGCCTTCATTGATGAAAATGATTCAACTTATATAGGAGCTTTAACCATCAGAATTACAAAAGACACATAAATTTCAATATCATCCTGCTTGAAGCTACTAATTAATGATCCACTCAAGCTAATAATGATCTGCTACTTAATGGTTGATTGTAAGTGAATTTAAGGCTACCAAAAGTCATCCACAAACTTGAGCAAAGGTCCTCTTGATCTTCCAAAGGTTGGTTCCTAAGTTGGCATATGGACCTTTATTTCAACTTGAAGATAAAGCAAAACTAAAGCCCATTAATTGGTTAAGCACAAACACAATTTGGTCAGTCTATTTTACAAAGCAATTGGCCCTTATTTAAATAAAAGAAAGTGCACCAACACGGCGCATTAGTCATCCTCCATTTGACCCATATGCAATTCACATCATACCCTCCTTCTTCGAGAAGACTTGTCCTGAATCTTAAGACACTAGTTGTAACGTAAGTTTATTATGATCTTGTGAAGGACTTTTATTTTTTCACAAGTTGAAACTAATTCTCTTCTTCGAGGATCAAATTCAACTTGATATTTGTTACTTTCCAATGGTTGCAATCCGTCGATAACATTTCTTGGCAACAGTACCCCACCCTGATATGTAACAATAAATAATTCCATGCATTGAGATTGGCGAATTTGCTTTTATCGATGGACCAAATGCATATTAAAACACTATGAACAAGCTTCCTTTTTAAACATGGAAGTTGGTGTGTTTCATTCACACGCTTATTCTGTTGTTGCTGTAAAATGACATCACAAACTGTAGAAGAAAACACATTGACGAATAAACTTTCTCTAGTTCCATTTCTTTTTCTTTATTTTCCCTTCCTTCTGCAGTTTATATTACTTCTTTTTCTATTCTTTCTTTTTCTTTTTTCTCCTTCATCCTACATTGATCCTTACTAACTTGTCTTGGTGTCATAAATTTCTACTTCTTTTGATGTCCCTCATGCCTCAAATAAAGGGAACGTTCATCAAGATTGAGTGTTTTAAAACGAAGCCATGCCCATCGCAAAAGAAGATGACAAGAGTCCATGGGAGCAATATCACATAACACTTCTTTCACACATTGCCATGTACTGAATTTGATCCATGCTTGATCCAGATGAACGGTTGTTGGTAACTGGAGTTTCTCCACCAATCTTTGGCTCACAACATTGTTTTCGCTTCCGTAATCGAATGTAACTAAACATGGATGGCCTTCAGTTAAACACTTTGTATAATCACCTTCCCTTCCTATTCCAAATCTAGATAGGCAGGCTCTGAATAGAAAATGATGTGAATCCACAGGGTTCGATTCGTTTGACTGATCTATCATTGTTGGAATGCTAACAAGAAAGAAATTTAAGAAATTATTTAAAACGAGAAAATGGAAACATAAAAGATGGAACGGAAATTGATAGACATCACACTTCCAAGAATGGAAGATAAGCCTAAGAGTTGAAACACACAAAGGGATAAAGTACCTTTGATTAAACTCATGGATTCTGGAATCACTCAAGAACTTAGGAGAATCACTCTCACTAAGATAGATAAGATAAAACTCGTTTATTTTTTGAATAAAACTCAGCTTGCCTTCATTGATAAAAATGGTTCACTTATATAGGAGCTTTAACCATCAGAATTACAAAAGACACATAAATTTCAATATCATCCCGCTTAAAGATATTAATTAATGATCCACTCAAGGTAATAATGATCCGCTACTTAATGGTTGATTGTAACTGAATTTAAGGCTACCAAAAGTCATCCACAAACTTTGAGCAAAGGTCCTCTTGATCTTCCAAAGGTTGGTTCTTAACTTGGCATATGGATCCTTATTTCAACTTGAAGATAAAGCAAAACTAAAACCCATTAATTGGTTATGCACAAACACAATTTGGTCAGCCAATTTTACAAAGCATTGGGCCCTTATTGAAATAAAAGAAAGTGCATCAACATTGCGCATTAGTCATCATCCATTTGACGCATATGAAATTCACATCATACCCTCCTTCTTCGAGAAGATTTGTCCTGAATCTTAAGACACCAGTTTTAATGTATGTTTATTATGATCTTGTGAAGGACTTTTATTTTTTCACAAGTCGAAACTAATTCTCTTCTTTCAGGATCAAATTCAACTTGATATTTGTTACTTTCCAATGGTTGCAATCCGTCGATAACATTTCTTGGCAACAGTACCCCACCTTCATATGTAACAATAAATAATTCCATGCATTGTGTTTGACGAATTTGCTTTTATCAATGGACCAAATGCATAATAAAGCACTATGAACAAGCTTCCTTTTTGAACATGGAAGTTGGTGTTTTTCATTCACATGCTTATCCTTTTGTTCCTGAAAATTGATATCATAAACTGTAGAAGAAAAAACATTGACGAATAAACTTTCTGTAGTTCCATTTCTTTTTCTTTATTTTCTCTTTCTTGTGTAATTTATATTACTTCTTGTTCTATTCTTTCTTTTTCTATTTTCTACTTCAGCCTACGTTGATCCTTACTAACTTGTCTTGGTGTTATAAATTTCTATTTCTTTTGATGTTCCTCATGCCTCAAATAAAGGGAACGTTCATCGAGATTGAGTGTTTTAAAACGAAGCCATGCCCATCCCAAAAGAAGATGACAAGAGTCCATGGGAGCAATATCACATAACACTTCTTTCACACATTGCCATGTACTGAATTTGATCCATGCTTGATCCAGATGAACGGTTGTTGGAAACTGGAGTTTCTCCACCAATCTTTGGCTCACAACATTGTTTTCGCTTCCGTAATCGAATGTAACTAAACATGGATGGCCTTCAGTTAAACACTTTGTATAATCACCTTCCCTTCCTATTCCAAATCTAGATAGGCAGGCTCTGAATAGAAAATGATGTGAATCCACAGGGTTCGATTCGTTTGACTGATCTATCATTGTTGGAATGCTAACAAGAAAGAAATTTAAGAAATTATTTAAAACGAGAAAATGGAAACATAAAAGATGGAACGGAAATTGATAGACATCACACTTCCAAGAATGGAAGATAAGCCTAAGAGTTGAAACACACAAAGGGATAAAGTACCTTTGATTAAACTCATGGATTCTTGAAACACTCAAGAACTTAGGAGAATCACTCTCACTAAGATAGATGAGATAAAACTCGTTTATTTTCTGAATAAACCTCAACTTTCCTTGATTGATGAAAATGGTTCAACTTGTATAGGAGCTTTAACCATGAGAATTACAAATGACACATAAATTTAAATATCATCCCGCTTAAAGCTATTAATTAGTGATCCACTCAAGCTAATAACGATGCGCTACTTAATGGTTCATTGTAACTGAATTTAAGGCTACCAAAAGTCATCCAAAAACTTTGAGCAAAGGTTCTCTTGATCTTCCAAAGGTTGGTTCTTAAGTTGGCATATGGACTCTTATTTCAACTTGAAGATAAAGCAAAACTAAATCCCATTAATTGGTTAAGCACAAACACAATTTGGTCAGCCAATTTTACAAAGCATTGGGCCCTTATTTAAATAAAAGAAATTGTAACAACACGGTGCATCAGTCATCCTCCATTTGACCCATATGCAATTCACATCATACCGTCCTTCTTCCGGAAGATTTGTCCCGAATCTTAAGACACTAGTTTTAATGTAAGTTTATTATGACTTTGTGAAGGAATTTTATTTTTTCACAAGTTGAAACTAATTCTCTTCTTCCAGGATCAAATTCAACTTGATATTTGTTACTTTCCATTGGTTGCAATCTGTCGATAACATCTCTTGGCAACATTACTGATGAAGGATTATCTTGTTCCTTTTTAAGATTATTTAATATGGTGTGAGTTGATTAAGAAAACCAAGGAAATCCCTACTGGACATTAAGATAGCAAGCTATCTAGATGTGAAGGTTCCTTTCCAAGGTTCTAGAGAGGAGGAGAATGGATTGATAGGGAGTAAGAAATCAAAAGGAAAAACATAAAATAGAAACAATATAAACCAAGAAGAGTAAAGAAACATAAAATGAAAAGCAAGGGAAATGGGAGGAATGGAGGATTCACGCCACTACAAGGCTAGGCTAGAAGAAGCCATGGCAACCTTGAAGATGAGTGGTGTATGCCGCCACTTGCCAAGGCAAGATAAGGCTTGAAAGAACTCCACTCCCTAAGGAGGAATGCTCTCACAAAAGGTTGAAACACAAAGTGTATAATTTCTCCAAAATGTTCAACCCTTGTACAAGTGTTAGAGGTCCCCTTAAATAGACAAGTCTAGGGGCCCCTTAGCAAAACAACTAAGTTAAAGGATTACAAAAGAAACCTAGCATGTTCTAGAAAGTAGGTCATCCTAGGGTGCACATGGGTGAATTTTCGTCCAAGCCATCTAGGTGGCAAGTCTTCATAGCCAAGGCTCCCAAAGGAAGGTTCTAGAACATTCTAGAAGACTTGGTGTCCAAGGCATGTGGGCCTCCCCTTTCTAGATGCTTCTAGAAAGTCTTATTCCTTCTCTCTCTTCCTTAGGACGCCAAGTGTCTCCTATGTGGTCCTCCTCCTTTCTTATTCCTACAAAAGCAAATTAAGGAATTTATTAGCATGTTGGTTTAAGGTTATGTTAATCTTTTGAGTCAACAAGTCAATCCAAAAGTCAAGGTCAACAAGTCAACTCAAAAATAGTCAACCAAGCCAACTTAAAGGAATTTTAAAGTAAAGAAAATAAAAGCAAAGGAAGGGATCAAGGAACTCCCTTTCTTCTAAGCATGTGCCATGGGCCATCATCCTTGGTAGGGATCAATCCTTTATCAATTACCCCACCTTGATATGTAACAATAAATAATTCCGTGCATTGTGTTTGACGAATTTGCTTCTTATCGACGGACCAAACGCATAATAAAGCACTATGAACAAGCTTCCTTTTTAAACATGGAAGTTGGTGTGTTTCATTCACATGCTTATCCTTTTGTTCCTGTAAATTGATATCACAAACTGTAGAAGAAAAAACATTGACGAATAAACTTTCTCTAGTTCCATTTCTTTTTCTTAATTTTCTCTTCCTTCTGCAATTTATATTACTTCTTATTCTATTCTTTCTTTTTCTTTTTTCTCCTTCAGCCTACGTTGATCCTTACTAACTTGTCTTGGTGTCATAAATTTCTACTTCTTTTGATGTCCCTCATGCCTCAAATAAAGCGAACGTTCATCGAGATTGAGTGTTTTAAAACGAAGCCATGCCCATCCCAAAAGAAGATGACAAGAGTCCACGGGAGCTATATCATATAACACTTCTTTCACACATTTCCATGTACTGAATTTGATCCATGCTTGATCCAGATGAAAGGTTGATAGTAACTAGAGTTTCTCCACCAATCTTTGGCTCACAACATTGTTTTCGCTTCCGTAATTGAATGTAACTAAACATGGATGGCCTTCGGTAAAACACTTTGTAAAATAACCTTCCTTTCCTATTCCAAATCTAGATAGCCAGGCTCTGAATAGAAAATGATGTGAATCCGCAGGGTTTGATTCGTTTGACTGATCATTCATTGTTGGAATACTAACAAGAAAGAAATTTAAGAAATTATTTGAAACGAGAAAATGGAAACATAAAAGAAGATGGAACGGAAATTGATAGACATCACACTTCCAAGAATGGAAGATAAGCCTAAGAGTTGAAACACACAAAGGGATAAAGTACCTTTGATTAAACTCATGGATTCTTGAATCACTCAAGAACTTAGGAGAATCACTCTCACTAAGATAGATGAGATAAAACTCGTTTATTTTGTGAATAAAACTCAGCTTGCCTTCATTGATGAAAATGGTTTAATTTCTACAGGAGCTTTAACCATGAGAATTACAAAAGAGACAGAAATTTCAATATCATCCCGCTTAAAGCTATTAATTAATGATCCACTCAAGCTAATAACGTTCTGATACTTAATGGTTCATTGTAACTGAATTTAAGGCTACCAAAAGTCACCCAAAAACTTTGAGCAAAGGTCCTCTTGATCTTCCAAAGGTTGGTTCTTAAGTTGGCATATGAACCCTTATTTCAACATGAAAATAAAGCAAAACTAAAGCCCAGTAATTGGTTAAGCACAAACACAATTTGGTCAGCCAATTTTACAAAGCATTGAGCCCTTATTTAAATAAAAGAAACAGTAACAACACGGTGCATCAGTCATCCTCCATTTGACCCATATGCATTTCACATCATACCGTCCTTCTTCCAGAAGATTTGTCCCGAATCTTAACACACTAGTTTTAATGTAATTTTATTATGATCTTGTGAAGGAATTTTATTTTTTCACAAGTTGAAACTAATTCTCTTCTTCCAGGATCAAATTCAACTTGATATGTGTTACTTTCCAATGCTTGCAATCTATCGATAACATTTCTTGGCAACAGTACCCCACCTTGATATGTAACAATAAATAATTCCATGCACTGTGTTTGACGAATTTGCTTCTTATCGACGGACCAAACGCATAATAAAGCACTATGAACAAGCTTCCTTTTTAAACATGGAAGTTGGTGTGTTTCATTCACATGCTTATCCTTTTGTTCCGTTAAAATGACATCACAAACTGTAGAAGAAAAAACATTGACGAATAAAGTTTCTTTATTTCCATTTCTTTTTCTTTATTTTCCCTTCCTTCTGCAGTTTATATTACTTCTTTTTCTGTTTTCTCCTTCAGCCTACGTTGATCCTTATTGACTTGTCTTGGTGTCATAAATTTCTACTTCTTTTGATGTCCCTCTGGCATCAAATAAAGGGAGCGTTCATCAAGATGGAGTGTTTTAAAACGAAGCCATGCCCATCCCAACAAAAGATGACAAGAGTCCATGGGAGCAATATCACATAATACTTCTTTCACACATTGCCATGTACTGAATTTGATCCATGCTTGATCCTGATGAGAGGTTGCTGGTAACTGGAGTTTCTCCACCAATCTTTGGCTCACGACATTGTTTTCGCTTCCGTAATCGAATGTACCTAAACATGGATGGCCTTCGGTTAAACACTTTGTATAATAAACTTCCTTTCCTATTCCAAATCTAGATAGCCAGGCTCTGAATAGGAAATGATGTGAATCCACATGGTTCGATTCGTTTGACTGATCTATCATTGTTGGAATGCTAACAAGCAAGAAACTGGAGAAATTATTTAAAACGACAAAATGGAAACATAAAAGAAAATGGAACGGAAATTGATAGACACCACACTTCCAAGAATGGAAGATAAGCGTAAGAGTTGAAACACACAAAGCGATAAAGGACCTTTGATTAAACTCATGGATTCTTGAATCACTCAAGAACTTAGGAGAATAACTCTCGCCAAGATAGATGAGATAAAACTCGTTTATTTTTTGAATAAAACTCAGCTTGCCTTCATTGATGAAAATTGTTCAACTTGTATAGGAGCTTTAACCATTGGAATTACAAAAGACATATAAATTTCAATATCATCTCGCTTAAAGCTATTAATTAATGATACAGACAAGCTAATGACGATCCGCTACTTAATGGTTGATTGTAACTGAATTTAAGGCTACCAAAAGTCATCCACAAACTTTGACCAAAGGTCCGCTTGTTCTTCCAAAGGTTGGTTCTTAAGGGGGCATATGGACCCCTATTTCAACTTCAAGATAAAGCAAAACTAAAGCCCGTTAATTGGTTAAGCACAAACACAACTTGGTCACCCAATTTTACAAAGCATTGGGCCCTTATTTAAATAAAAGAAACTGCATCAACTCGGCGCATTAGTCATCCTCCATTTGACCCATATACAATTCACATCATACCCTCCTTGTTCGAGAAGATTTGTCCCGAATCTTAAGACACTAATTTTAACATAAGTTTATTATGATGTTGTGATGGACATTTATTTTTTCATAAGTTGAAACTAATTCTCTTCTTCTAAGATCAAATTCAACTTGATATTGGTTACTTTCCAATGGTTGCAACCCGTCGATAACATTTCTTGGCAACAGTACCCCACCTTGATATGTAACAATCAATAATTGATGCATTGTGTTTGACAAATTTGCTTCTTATCGATCGACCAAATGCATATTAAACCACTATGAACAAGCTTCCTTTTTAAACATAGGAGTTGGTGTGTTTCATTCACATGCTTATCCTTTTGTTCCTGCCAAATGACATCACAAACTGTAGAGGAAAAAACATTGACGAATAAACTTTCTCTAGTTCCATTTCTTTTTCTTTATTTTCCCTTCCTTCTGCAGTTTATATTACTTCTTTTTCTGTTCTTTCTTTTTCTGTTTTCTACTTCAGCCAACGTTGATCCTTACTGCCTTGTCTTGGTGTCATAAATTTCTACTTCTTTTGATGTCCCTCATGCGTCAAATATAGGAAACGTTCATCAAGATGGAGTGTTTTAAAACGAAGCCATGCCCATCTCAAAAGAAGATGACAAGAGTCCATGGGAGCAATATCACATAATACTTCTTTTACACATTGCCATGTACTGAATTTGATCTATGCATGATCCAGATGAAAGGTTGCTTGTAACTAGAGTTTCTCCACCAATATTTGGCTCACAACATTATTTTCGATTCCGTAATCGAATGCAACCAAACATGGATGGCCTTCGGTTAAACACTTTGTATAATAAACTTCCTTTCCTATTCCAAATCTAGATAGCCAGGCTCTGAATAGGAAATGATGTGAATCCACATGGTTCGATTCATTTGACTGATCTATCATTGTTGGAATGCTAACAAGCAAGAAACTGGAGAAATTATTTAAAACGAGAAAATGGAAACATAAAAGAAGATGGAACGGAAATTGATAGACACCACACTTCCAAGAATGGAAGATAAGCCTAAGAGTTGGAACACACAAAGCGATAAAGGACCTTCCATTAAACTCATGGATTCTTGAATCACTCAAGAACTTAGAAGAATAACTCTCGCTAAGATAGATGAGATAAAACTTTTATAGGAGCTTTAACCATGAGAATTACAAAAGACACATAAATTTCAATATCATCCCACTTAAAGTTATTAATTAATGATCCACTCAAGCTAATAACGTTCCGCTACTTAATGGTTGATTGTAACTGAATTTAAGACTACCAAAAGTCATCCAAAAACATCGAGCAAAGGTCCTCTTGATCTTCCAAAGGTTGGTTCTTAAGTTGCCATATGGACCCTTATTTCAACATGAAGATAAAGATAAACTAAAGCCCATTAATTGGTTAAGCACCAACACAATTTGGTCAGCCAATTTTACAAAGCATTGGGCCCTTATTTAAATAAAAGAAACTGTAACAACACGGTGCATCAGTCAACCTCCATTTGACCCATATGTAATTCACATCATACTGTCCTTCTTCCAGAAGATTTGTCCTGAATGTTAAGACACTAGCTTTAATGTAAGTTTATTATGATCTTGTGAAGGAATTTTATTTTTTCACAAGTTGAAACTAATTCTTTTCTTCCAGGATCAAATTCAACTTGATATTTGTACTTTCCAATGGTTGCAATCCGTCGATAACATTTCTTGGCCACAGTACCCCATCTTGATATGTAACAATAAATAATTCCATGCATTGTGTTTGACAAATTTCATTCTTATCGACGGATCAAACGCATAATAAAGTAATATGAACAAGCTTCCTTTTTAAACATGGAAGTTGGTGTGTTTCATTCACATGCTTATCCTTTTGTTCCTGTAAAATGACATCACAAACTGTAGAAGAAAAAACATTGACGAATAAACTTTCTCTATTTCGATTTCTTTTTCTTTATTTTCCCTTCCTTCTGTAGTTTATTACTTCTTTTTCTGTTTTCTCCTTCAGCCTACATTGATCCTTACTGACTTGGCTTGGTGTCATAAATTTCTACTTCTTTTGATGTCCCTCATGCCTCAGATAAAGGGAACGTTCATCAAGATAGAGTGTTTTAAAACGAAGCCATGCCCATCTCAAAACAAGATAACAAGAGTCCATGGGAGCAATATCACATAATACTTCTTTCACACATTGCCATGTCCTGAATTTAATCCATGCTTGATCCAAATGGAAGGTGGCTGGTAACTGGAGTTTCTCCACCAATCTTTGGCTCACAACATTGTTTTCGTTTCCGTAATCGAATGCAACTAAACATGGATGGCCTTCGGTTAAAAACTTTGTATAATAAACTACCTTTCCTATTCTAAATCTAGATAGCCAGGCTCTGAATACCAAATGATGTGAATCCACATGGTTCGATTCGTTTGACTGATCTATCATTGTTGGAATGCTAACAAGCAAGAAACTGGAGAAATTATTTAAAACGAGAAAATGGAAACATAAAAGAAGATGGAACAGAAATTGATAGAGACCACACTTCCAAGAATTGAAGATAAGCCTAAGAGTTGAAACACACAAAGCGATAAAGGACCTTTCATTAAACTCATGGATTCTTGAATCACTCAAGAACTTAGGAGAATAACTCTCGCTAAGATAGATGAGATAAAACTCGTTTATTTTCTGAATAAAACCCCGCTTGCCTTCATTGATGAAAATGGTTCAACTTATATAGGAGCTTTAACCATGAGAATTACAAAAGACACATCAACTTCAATATCATCCCCCTTAAAGCTATTAATTAATGATCCATTTAAGCTAATAACGATTCGCTACGTAATGGTTGATTGTAACTGAATTTAAGGCTACCAAAAGTCATCCAAAAACTGTGAGCAAAGGTCCTCTTGATCTTCCAAAGATTGGTTCTTAATTTGGCATATGGACCCTTATTTCAACTTGAAGATAAAGCAAAACTAAAGCCCCTTAATTGGTTAAGCACCAACACAATTTGGTCAACCAATTTTACAAAGCATTGGGCCCTTATTTAAATAAAAGAAATTGTAACAACACGGTGCATCAGTCATCCTCCATTTCACCCATATGCAATTCACATCATACCGTCCTTCTTCCAGAAGATTTGTCTCGAATCTTAACACACTAGTTTTAATGTAAGTTTATTATGATCTTGTGAAGGACTTTTATTTTTTCACAAGTTGAAACTAATACTCTTCTTCCAGGATCAAATTCAACTTGATATTTGTTACTTTCTAATGGTTGCAATCCGTCGATAACATTTCTTGGCAACAGTACCCCATCTTGATATGTAACAATAAATAATTCCATGCATTGTGTTCGACGAATTTGCTTCTTATCGATGGACCAAACGCATAATAAAGCACTATGAACAAGCTTCCTTTTTAAACATGGGAGTTGGTGTGTTTCATTCACATGCTTATCCTTTTGTTCCTGCCAAATGACATCACAAACTGTAGAGGAAAAAACATTGACGAATAAACTTTCTCTAGTTCCATTTCTTTTTCTTTATTTTCCCTTCCTTCTGCAGTTTATATTACTTCTTTTTCTATTCTTTCTTTTTCTGTTTTCTCCTTCAGTCTACGTTGATCCCTACTGACTTGTCTTGTTGTCATAAATTTCTACTTCTTTTGATGTCCCTCATGCGTCAAATACAGGAAACGTTCATATGATTGAGTGTTTTAAAACGAAGCCATGCCTATCCCAAAAGAAGATGACAAGAGTCCATGGGAGCAATATCACATAACACTTTTTTCACACATTGCCATGTACTGAATTTGATCCATGCTTGATCCAAATGAAAGGTTGCTGGTAACTGGAGTTTCTCCACCAATCTTTGGCTCACAACATTGTTTTCGCTTCCGTAATCGAATGTAACTAAACATGGATGGCCTTCAGTTAAACACTTTGTATAATCACCTTCCCTTCCTATTCCAAATCTAGATAGGCAGGCTTTGAATAGAAATGATGTAAATCCACAGGGTTCGATTCGTTTGACTGATCTATCATTGTTGGAATGCTAACAAGAAAGAAATTTAAGAAATTATTTAAAATGAGAAAATGGAAACATAAAAGAAGATGGAACGGAAATTGTTAGACATCACACTTCCAAGAATGGAAGATAAGCCTAAGAGTTGAAACACACAAAGGGATAAAGGACCTTTGATTAAACTCATGGATTCTTGAATCACTCAAGAACTTAGGAGATTCACTCTCACTAAGATAGATGAGATAAAACTCGTTTATTTTCTGAATAAAACTCAGCTTGCCTTCATTGGTGAAAATGGTTGAACTTGTATAGGACCTTTAACCATTAGAATTACAAAAGACACATAAATTTCAATATCATCCCGCTTAAAGCTATTAATTAGTGATCCACTCAAGCTAATGAAGATCCACTACTTAATGGTTTTTTGTAACTGAATTTAAGGCTACCAAAAATCATCCACAAACTTTAAGCAAAGGTCCGCTTGATCTTCCAAAGGTTGGTTCTTAAGTGGGCATATGGACCCCTATTTCAACTTGAAGATAAAGCAAAACTAAAGCCCGTTAATTGGTTAAGCACAAACACAATTTGGTCAGCCAGTTTTACAAAGCATTGGGCCCTTATTTAGATAAAAGAAACTGCATCAACACGGCGCATTAATCATCCTCCATTTGACCCATATGCAATTCACATCATACCCTCCTTCTTCAAGAAGATTTGTCCCGAATCTTAAGACACTAGTTTGAACGTAAGTTTATTATCATCTTGTGAAGGACTTTTATTTTTTCACAAGTTGAAACTAATTCTCTTCTTCTATGATCAAATTCAACTTGATATTTGTTACTTTCCAATGGTTGCAATCCATCGATAACATTTCTTGGCAACAGTACCCCACCTTGATATGTAACCATAAATAATTCCATGCATTGTGTTTGACGAATTTGCTTCTTATCGACCGACCAAATGCATATTAAAGCACTATGAACAAGCTTCCATTTCAAACATGGAAGTTGGTGTGTTTCATTCACAAAATGCTTATCCTTTTGTTCTTGTAAAATGACATCACAAACTGTGGAAGAAAAAACATTGACGAATAAACTTTCTCTAGTTCCATTTCTTTTTCTTTATTTTCCCTTCCTTCTGCAGTTTATATTACTTCTTTTGTCTATTCTTTCTTTTTCTGTTTTCTCCTTCAGCCTACGTTGATCCTTACTGACTTGGCTTGGTGTTATAAATTTCTACTTCTTTTGATGCCCCTCATGCCTCAAATAAAGGGGACATTTGATGAAGGATTATCTTGTTCCTTTTTAAGTTTATTGAATATGGTGTGAGTTGATTAAGAAAGCTAAGCGAAATCCCCACTGGACATTAAGATAGCAAGCTATCTAGATGTGAAGGTTCCTTTCACAAAACTCAAGAGAAGAAGATGATGGATTGATTCAAAATGAAAAGGAAATGGAAAGAACATAAACCATATAAAACCAAGAACTATTAAAGGAAGAAGAAAACATAAAATGGAAAGGAAAGAAATGGTTAAAATGTGAGAATGATGGGGGCGTGGCTCGGGATCGTCAGAGCAGTTGATGGAATCATGCCCAAGACCTTTAGAGAGCGATCTCGGATTAGCTTTAGATCGTAGAATAGGAACTCTTTTATAATTTTTTGTAATGTTTTTGTGTGGGCTTTATCGGACCTTTAGTTGTGTTGGGCCTTTTGGTGTTTCGGCCCATAGTATATAAGCCCTTGTGAGACACATTTGTATCCAGATTTGAGTTTTATGAAATAGTGAGTTTTCTCTCAAGTTTCGAGGTTCTCGTCAGAACCACTGATCCTTATCTTTGAGTCTCTGATTCAAAGTGGCGGATCTTCCTCACTTATCTTGGAATCTCCTCCAAGTGGCGTGATTTCCTTCCGTTCGGCAAAAAACCCCAATCGACGTCCACCATTTTCCCCCTTTTCGTTTTAGGGTTCATACCCATTTTCATTCTAGATGAATTTCACCCCAAATCCGAGACGGTCCTTCATCATCTGGTAATCAGAGCTCGGTTAATTATTCCTTCGAGAGTGATTTCCGATTTTCTCGTGTGTGCTTGCAAAGTTGTTGGTGGTGCACTCGTTTGTTTGCAGTTCTTGTTCGTTCTTCGGTGTCGTCGTTCTTCGTTTTGTTTTCATTCCGCATCACTTGTGCGTCATGTTCGTAGCTCTTCGTGTGGTTTTTATAGTGGTTATTGGAAATGCTTGTTTATCCATAGCGGTACAATTTTGTGACCTTCAAAATGACTCTGTCAAAGCGGCCCTTCCATGGTCTTTCATGGTAGTGAATTGCCATTGAGTAGTTGTTCTTGTCAAATCCCCTCGAATGATCTCCAGTTGCAAACAAGCTGCTAAAACATTTTGATTATCTTGTTGGAAGCTTATGGTTGGCACGCCGAGTAGCAATTCGTGGGTAGCTTGTGTTCTTGAAATTCATGAGTACAAGGTGTTTGCAAAATTGCGTTGCTGGAAAAAAAAATTTTGTGTTCAAGTTCAAATTGAATTGTTCTACTCTCGGTGTGATCAAGTTGTGGCTAAAAAATTGAAGCGGTGCCAGCTGCAGAACCTTGCTTGTGTAGGGCAGTGCGGTAGTGGCTGGATTGGAAGACTATAATAGCCAACTTAAGGCGGTGCAAATTGGGAAGAGGAATTCCTTTTAGTGCAATTTTTCTTCTGGTGCAAGAAGCTTTCAACAGCGTCTATGAATTATGTTTGACAGAAGCTTACTTAAATCCATTCGGTGCAATTAAAATTTTCTTGCAAGATTTGAATGACATTGGCAACTATTTCAGATTTCTTGGTGCAGAATTTGATGCAGAAATTTTGAAGCTTGTGATGTAGTTCTATCTAGCAAGTTCCAGCAGTCACATTTGAGTTTTTGAATCTGAAAACAAGCTACTTCTAATTTGGTGATTGGTTCACTAGTGTTGCCATTTGGTGTAGCGTATAGATCAATTGCAGCAGCTACTTTTTGCGGTGCAGGCTTAACCTTTCATATGTTGGTAGTGGTGACTTTGGTTGGCTCGTTGCTTGGTTAATTTGTGCAGTGAAAATTTTGTGCAGCAACCAAAGTCCTCTTGCATTGATGTAGAGGTGCCAAGCGGTGCAGCAAAAAGGGACACCCATTTCCTTTTGGTTTATTCGGTGCAACAGATTTCTTTCATCGCTTGATCCTGTGTTGCACTTGTTCTTACTTGGTACTATTCTATGCGGTAGCAACTGTCAAATTATAGAGACATGCATTGTAGTTCTGAATTACGTGCATAATTTAGATTGGATCCAAGCGGTGCAGAACAAAGTGGGTGTGGCAGCCTTGGCAGATTCAAACTACTGCAGCTACCTCACTCGGTACCTTTAATGCCTTTTGTGTAGAAATTGTGTTTTGAAGTGTGAGCAAGGTGGTTAAATATAGCACATAAAGTGGTCGTGTTTTTTCTAGAAATTGTTGTGGTAGCCCCCAAAATTCCACGCTGTAGTAACCATTCGTTGCAGCAACAATCCTTTTTATTTGGAATTTGGTGCAACAAGTTTTGAGATTTAAAACGGTGGAAACTAATTCCAATACTTTCGAACAAAACAATTGTGGCCTTTTAGTGTAGCATTATGTTGTGCAACATTATTTGGTGGAATTCACGTGAATTGTAATTGGATTGGCTGCATCAGATTACGAGTGGAGTGCATATCAGTGGTGGAGAATTGAAATTAGAGGTGTTGATTGCCGTCAACAGCAGGGTCTGATCAGAAATTGCAATTGAAGATTGAATTTGAAGCGATAGCTGCATGCTCCATTCCATTTATTAGTTCAAGCGGTGGTGGTAGCAACATACACTTTTTTTTAGAGCGGTGGAGGCAGGAAATTGTGGTGCATCATCAGGGGCAAAGTGATTCCAGCAAAGTCTTAAATTGGAGCAGTAAACACTTTGGGTGCAGTGGTTCCCAAATCAAGTGGCTTTTCGGTGCAGATTTTGATTTAACAGCAGCCATTTAGTGTAGTGAAAGTGGTTGAAAAAAAAAACTCATGCGGTGGTAACTTGTGGAGCAGCCAATTGGAATTATCACAAGCCATTAACTACACCATGTCCATGCAAGTCTAAGGTGGTGGCCTACTTTAATTGGTGAAACTAAAAACTGCAGGTTTTGATTTTGCTGCATCAAGTGGTTGAGGCAATGGTTCCAATTACAACAGCCTTTCACATTTATCCTCACCACAGCAGAATTTTGTTTACTTCCATGTAGAGTTTGATTGGATAACAACCAATACCTTGAGAGGTTATAGCTTGAAGCAACACTGAATTGGTGCACTGGGGACAATAACAATTTGTTTTTTCCCTCATTCTAGAGTGGTGCCTTTAATTATCACAACAACCCACCCTTTGATTTATGGACTTGGCTGCAAACTTTCTGTCCTATACCGAGCAACAACCACTTTCATTTATCCATTTGGCAACAACTTCCTCGGTGCATATTGTGGTGTTGCGTCACTTTTTCTGGTTCAATTTCTAGTGCCTTCTTGCATTCTACTTTGCCTAGTTCTTACCATTTAGAGTCATTAATTGTTCATTATTGCTTTTCTTGAGTCTCTTGTCCATCATTTCTCTTTGAGTTTGTTTTCCCTTGGATTCTTGTGTTGTGGGACAATGTACCTTGAGCTAAATTGTTGGAAGTATTGCTTGTGGGAGTTTGAATTAATCATCACAGTTTAGCTTAAGTATTTTTGTTTCACATTTCCAGTAGTAATTCTAAATACATTGTTTAGATTACTCTTGTCTTTTAAAGTGCTTTTCTCATTGTCAGGGTCTTAGTTTGTCACATATTCACTCCCTTTGGTTTAGCCATTTCTTGATTTTGGTGCTTTTTTAGTTTCTCTTTAAATTTCCTTGGTTTTGTCTTGGAGTTTTCCTTTCCTTGGCCTCCTGAGTTGAGCTTAGATTCGTTACGTCTTTCACTTTGATGTTGACTTCTGGATGGGTTGATTGGAGGTTCTTTGAAGAACTGAACATGAACTTGAGGGCGAGTGAATACACTATAAGAGTGAAACATGAGTGGAATTGAGTGTAAACACGTAAGGAGTGGTGAGACCCATTTGATAATTTTATCTGCATTACTTTTGCTAATCACTTACTGTGTTTTGTGTTAGTTCTTGTTTCCTCTCTTTCATTGCAGGAATTAGCAATTTTGAGCACTCCACAATGTTCCATACACGTTCAACCTTGATAGAGGATATCAACTTCATTGTGTCCAGAATTATGAGGTTGAATAGCAAACTTGGGAATCTTAGAAGGGAGCACCATGAAGATAGAGGATCATTGCCAAGCAACAAAACAAGTGCTATTAGATGCACCAAGTGTGAAGGATATGGACATGAAAATTATCAATGTCCTAATTGGAACGCAAAGTACATGAATCTTCAAGATCTCCAAGATTACATTGTATACTTGAAAGAGGTGAAAAGGAGTGTTAGGAAAAAGCTCGAAGTCAGACGATAGCAACAAGCAAAAAGGGAGTGGGAAAAGGCAAGACAAGAGAGAGAGTTAAAAGAGGAAAAAGAGCTAGAGATGAGAGAAAGAGAACAAAAGATGAAAGATCTTAGAGAAAGAAAAGAGCAAGAGCTAAAAGAACGAGAAGAGAAAGAACAAAGAGTAAAGGAAGAAGAAGAACAAAGAGAGAAACATAAGAATGAGTCTCTCCTCACACACTTGAAATTCATGGTTGAGATGAAATCCTTAGAGGGGGATGATAATGCGTTAAATTGTTGTTCCCATTCACACCATGATCTTGCATTTTCATTGGGAACACTTACTAACCCCTCTCTTTTTGTCATAATGCCTAGGGAAGACTTATACATTAAGGAGAAATGGCATAAGCAATGGGGTGAGGACAAGATGATAGAAAAGGCAACCATAACATGGGCAACACATGAACCTGACTTTAATCATCTTCTTGTGTGTTTGTCCTATCTTGAAAATCCTAAGGGATTTCAAGGACACTCTTTTTCTATTATGATTACTATGGGTTGTTTTCCTTTGTGTTTCACTGTGAATCGTATAGTTGTGTTGAAACTCTTTGATGTGTTCTACAGGTTTATCTTTGATCCTGGAGGACAATCTCCAAGCACCTTAATAATAAGAGATTGACCTCTCCCACGATTTTAATCTCATTTTTTAGAAAGCATTTTATTTCTATCTTTAGACTATTCAGGTTTTGTGTGCTTTCAGTACTTATGTATGTGTG
This sequence comes from Vigna unguiculata, assembly GCF_037176805.1. NCBI lineage: Eukaryota > Viridiplantae > Streptophyta > Magnoliopsida > Fabales > Fabaceae > Vigna > Vigna unguiculata. The sequence continues at coordinate 11,747,570 of NC_140793.1, read as the reverse complement.
TTTGGTTGTAGGTAATAAAACGCTAAAATTCGAGGTCGAATTTTCTCCAACCTGGAGGCAATGATGGAGGCGTGGCTCGGGATCGTCAGAGCAGTTGATGGAATCATGCCCAAGACCTTTAGAGAGCGATCTCGGATTAGCTTTAGATCGTAGATTAGGAACTCTTTTATAATTTTTTGTAATGTTTTTGTTAGGGCTTTATCGGACCTTTAGTTGTGTTGGGCCTTTTGGTGTTTCGGCCCATAGTATATAAGCCCTTGTGAGACACATTTGTATCCAGATTTGAGTTTTATGAAACAGTGAGTTTTCTCTCAAGTCTCGAGGTTCTCCTCAGAACCACCGATCCTTATCTTTGAATCTCTGATTCAAAGTGCGGATCTTCCTCACTTATCTTGGAATCTCCTCCAAGTGGCGTGATTTTCTTCCATTCGGCAAAAACCCCCAATCGACGTCCACCATTTTCCCCCTTTTGGTTTTAGGGTTCATACCCATTTTCGTTCTAGATGAATTTCACCCCAAATCTGAGACGGTCCTTCATCAATTACGGAAGCGAAAACAATGTTGTGAGCCAAAGATTGGTGGAGAAACTCTAGTTACCAGCAACCTTTCATCTGGATCAAGCATGGATCAAATTCAGTACATGGCAATGTGTGAAAGAAGTATTATGTGATATTGCTCCCATGGACTCTTGTCATCTTCTTTTGTGATGGGCATGACTTCGTTTTAAAACACTCCATCTTGATGAACGTTCCCTTGATTTGAGGCATGAGGGACATCAAAAGAAGTAGAAATTTATGACACCAAGACAAGTCAGTAAGGATCAACGTAGGCTGAAGGAGAAAACAGAAAAAGAAAGAATAGAAAAAGAAGTAATATAAACTGCAGAAGGAAGGGAAAATAAAGAAAAAGAAATGGAACTAGAGAAAGTTTATTCGTCAATGTTTTTTCTTCTACAGTTTGTGATGTCATTTTGCAAGAAGAAAAGGATAAGCATGTGAATGAAACACACCAACTTCCATGTTTAAAAAGGAAGCTTGTTCATAATGCTTTATTATGTGTTTGGTCCGTCGATAAGAACCAAATTTGTCAATCTCAATGCATGGAATTATTTATTGTTACAACCATTGAAAAGTAACAAATATCAGGTTGAATTTGATCCTGGAAGAAGTGATGAAGGATTGACCTCAATCAAGGATGGAGGCACATGCTTAAGAAGACTAAGCATGTTTAGAAAGGAAGTTCACTAATCCTTCATCCCTTTCATTTATGCTTGTTATTTTTGATTCCCTAAGTTGACTTAGTTGAATCAACTTTAGTTGACTTGTTGACCTTTGACTGGGTTTGACTTGTTGACTATAGTTGACTTGACTTAAGCCAACATGCTAATCTATGTTTATTTGCTTTGTAGGTTAATTAGGAGTAAGAAAGCAATGCTAGGTGGCACATGGTGATTGGGGAGCATAAATGATGTGGAGGAGAGAGTAAAGCAAAGGCATAAAGCATAAAGAAAAAGGCATAAAGCAAGTGTACCTATGTACCTTTGGTCTCCTTTGTTTTTAGCACACTATGGCCACTTTCTAGAGACATATGAGACACATTCTTGGTCTCCTTTTGTCCTAGAACGAAATTAGCCTTGCACACACCATAGTTAGCTCTTTTGTCTCTCATTTTTGTAACCTTATTTTACCTAGTTTCTAGAAGCTAGGGTTAGGTTTTTGTAGAGACATCCTTAGGTATCTTTTATTTGCTTAGAGGCCCCTAAACTCTTCTATATAAGGGGTGCTCCTAGACATGTAAAAGGGTTGAACATTTTGAAGTAAAAACACTCTTGTGTCTCAACCATTTGTGAGAGTTTCCTCCCTTGGGAGTGAAACTTTTAAGCCTTATCTTGCATAGCAAGTGGCGGCACACATCCACTCATCTTCAAGGTTGCCATGGCTTCTAGCCTAGCCTTGTAGTGGCGTGCTTCTCACATTTTTACCATTTCTTTCCTTTCCATTTTATGTTTTCTTCTTCCTTTAATTGTTCTTGGTTTTCTATGGTTTATGTGCTTTCCATTTCCTTTTTCTTTTGAATCAATCCATTATCTTCTTCTCTTGAGTTTTGTGAAAGGAACCTTCACATCTAGATAGCTTGCTATCTTAATGTCCAGTGGGGATTTCACTTAGCTTTCTTAATCAACTCACACCATATTCAATATTCTTAAAAAGGAACAAGATAATCCTTCTTCATTTGGTATCTAGAGCCTAGGTTATCTTGAATATGGTTTTTTTCATGTGCTAATCTTGTCTTGTTGTAGCTATCTTTTTATGGTTCAAATCCACTTCCATTGCACACAAAAACAATGCTGGCAGAAACTGTTCACGATTTTAAAAGATTAAACTGCACCTGCTCAGTGATCCAAAAATTACGTTCTTGATGTCAAAAGAAAGCTCTGTTAGTCTAGTTTCTAACAAAACAAGAACCAATGCATTTGGAGTTCTGTGGAGAGAGTTATGATCAAATGAGTGAGCAAAGGTCAGAGCTGCCGAGAATACGAAAAACAACGTTTTCAGGTTATGTTGTGGCAATTTTTGCTTCGGTTTTGTGATTCTTTTACTCCTAAATCTGGTTGGATAACATGTCTTTTGATGCTTAGTCTTTGAGCCTCAAATCCATGAGTTTAAATGCATGATAGCTACATATTTGTGTCTTTGTATATGTCATGTTGAGTCTTTAAATGTGTCTAACTTTTGCTTGAGTCATATGTCATATGCTTCTTTGAGTTTTCCTATTCTTGTTTCTAAGTATTTGAGCTATTGTATGAGATCTATGCCTTTTGTTGTAGCATGCTCCTTGAAATTGATTTTGACCTAATTTTTAAGGAACTAAGTGTTCAAGACACCCTAAAATATCCTTCTCATCATCTTAAGTACCTAGTTTTGAAAAGAAAAATTATTTTCATGACCAAAAACAGTTTGGAAGAGAGCTCATGTGTTGCTTGGTGAATCCATTTGGCCATTTTTACTAGGTGTTATGCTACCAAATTTTATACTTGGATTTTGGGTGATATTGGCAAATTAGTTCCATGCTTTAACTTGGTTATGATCTTTCTTGGTGTATGCATAATTTGAGGTATAATCTTGGCTTGTTCAAATGCTTTCCATAGAGTCTTTAAAAGTGTTTTTCATTGCTTTAGTCTTGTTCAAGTTTTGTCTTTAAAAAAAAAATTCCTTAGAAGTTAAACTTTCTTGTTTTTGTGCTTTTCTTGCTTGTCACTAGGTGTTCTCTGTTGTGTCTTAGTAGTTTTCTTTTCTTGAAACTCTTGGGATGTTGTGGCCGAATCACTTGTCTTGCATTTGAAAGGTTTTGAACAAATTTTTAAAAGTGTTTGCTTCACTCCTTTGGAGGAGCTTTGAGTGTAGCCTTGCCTTATTACTTTGGGAGAGTGATCTAAACACTTGGGTTGGAATTGGTCTCGGTTTTCATGTTGTCTAACCCCTAATTCATTTATTTTGTCTTGGCTTTGAGTGTTTTGTTGTAGGAATCATGGCAAGTTTATCAAATGCACATACTCCAAACAAAAACAATACATTGATGAGATTACTTCGAGATTTGGAGTTCTCTAGGAAGGAGGCCTTTGAACAATTGAGAAAGGACAAGGAGCAAAGTGACCTAAGAATCCAAGAGCACATTCAAAGGCTTGAAGCTAAGGAGCAAGAAAGAGAGGCTAGGAAAAGAGGGCATTCTAGGCGCAAACCATCACAAGAGAAGCAAACTCCAAAGATTCCTAAGTTCAAAGGAGAAAATGACCCCAACATCTACATTGAGTGGGAACAAAAAGTGGACCAAATTTTTACCATTCATGTAGTTAGTCATCAAAAGCAAGTAGAGTTTGTAGTCTTAGAGTTTGAGGAGTATGCCAATACTTGGTGGCATAAAGTTTGTAAGAATTATGACCAAGGGCCACCCGCGGCTTCTTGGATGGACATTAAAACTCTTATGCGCGCTAGATTTGTTCCTCCCTCCTATAGGAAGGAACTTCTTTTGAAGCTCCAAAGGCTTCACCAAGGTTCTATGAGTGTGAGTGAGTACTTTAAAGAATTAGAGTCTCAAATGCGTATGGTTGAAATAAAAGAGACTAACAAAGAGAAAATAAAAAGATTTGTGAGTGGTCTTAGGAGAGACATACAAGACCAAGTAGAGTTGTATGAGTACTCCACTCTTGAAAATGTTTTCACACTTGCCCTTGGGATTGAAATTCAATTGAAAAGAAAAAGAAGGGCAAGGAAGAGTTACTCACCCAATCACTACTTTAGTCACTCATGGAAGGGAAAGGATAAAAAGAAACATGATAAGTTCCCTTCTAACTCTCATCAAGAACCACCAAGTAAAAGTAAGTCACCAAGTGATCACATTCACCATTCCACTTCTCAAATATCAAGTTCCATTAAATGTTTTAAATGTTTGGGTTATAATCACATTGCTTTAAATTGCCCAACCAAAAGGACCATGATCTTAAAGAAGAGTAATGATGTTGAAAGTGAACACTCATCTCCCCATTCTCTTTCAAAAGAATCTTCTTCCTCTAGTAAAACTAAAATTTTTGAGAAAGACCCTATGTTATTAAGGCGCATGATAGGTCAAGATCAAAGTGAGCTTGAGCCAACTCAAAGAGAAAACATTTGTCAATCTAGATGCAAAATTAACAAATGGGTTTGCTCTCTAATTATTGATGGAGGAAGTAGTACCAATGTAGCTAGCACAAGGTTGGTGGAAAAGCTTAGCTTAGAGACCATTCCTCATGCTAAGCCCTATAAGCTTTCTTGGATAAGTAAAGAGGGAGAAATAGATGTCAATAAACAAGTCCTAATTAACTTCTCTATAGGAAGCTATAAAGATGAGGTGTTATGTGATGTTGTTCCCATGGAAGTCACACATATCTTACTAGGTAGGCCATGGCAATTTGATAAACAAACTTTACATGATGGCTATACCAACCAATACATTTTCTTCAAAAATGGGAAAAAGACAACTTTACAACCTCTATCACCTCAAGAAGTTAATAAGGATAGAAATAAAATAAGAAAAGATAAAGAAGAAAAAGAAAAGGGGCAAGCTTTCACCAAGGTGTTACTTGCCTACAAAAAAATTCTTCCAAAGCAAGATGTGCATCACTCTTCCTTCTCTTCCCAAGCCAAAAAGGAAGGCCCAAAGCATAAGCAAGAGAGGAAGAGTAGTCTAGAAAATAAAGATGGCCTAACCAAAGCTAGGGGTAATACCCTTAGAAAGGATGGAACAAAAGCTCATAAAAGGGAGGCGCAAATCCTCCCCCAAATCAAGTCAAGTTCCATCTACAAAGGCTTAAAGAATTTGTGGTCAAATTCTCTCCAAGAAGGGGAGGATGATGAAGGATTGACCTCAATCAAGGATGGAGGCACATGCTTAAGAAGACTAAGCATGTTTAGAAAGGAAGTTCACTAATCCTTCATCCCTTTCATTTATGCTTGTTATTTTTGATTCCCTAAGTTGACTTAGTTGAATCAACTTTAGTTGACTTGTTGACCTTTGACTGGGTTTGACTTGTTGACTATAGTTGACTTGACTTAAGCCAACATGCTAATCTATGTTTATTTGCTTTGTAGGTTAATTAGGAGTAAGAAAGCAATGCTAGGTGGCACATGGTGATTGGGGAGCATAAATGATGTGGAGGAGAGAGTAAAGCAAAGGCATAAAGCATAAAGAAAAAGGCATAAAGCAAGTGTACCTATGTACCTTTGGTCTCCTTTGTTTTTAGCACACTATGGCCACTTTCTAGAGACATATGAGACACATTCTTGGTCTCCTTTTGTCCTAGAACGAAATTAGCCTTGCACACACCATAGTTAGCTCTTTTGTCTCTCATTTTTGTAACCTTATTTGACCTAGTTTCTAGAAGCTAGGGTTAGGTTTTTGTAGAGACATCCTTAGGTATCTTTTATTTGCTTAGAGGCCCCTAAACTCTTCTATATAAGGGGTGCTCCTAGACATGTAAAAGGGTTGAACATTTTGAAGTAAAAACACTCTTGTGTCTCAACCATTTGTGAGAGTTTCCTCCCTTGGGAGTGAAACTTTTAAGCCTTATCTTGCATAGCAAGTGGCGGCACACATCCACTCATCTTCAAGGTTGCCATGGCTTCTAGCCTAGCCTTGTAGTGGCGTGCTTCTCACATTTTTACCATTTCTTTCCTTTCCATTTTATGTTTTCTTCTTCCTTTAATTGTTCTTGGTTTTCTATGGTTTATGTGCTTTCCATTTCCTTTTTCTTTTGAATCAATCCATTATCTTCTTCTCTTGAGTTTTGTGAAAGGAACCTTCACATCTAGATAGCTTGCTATCTTAATGTCCAGTGGGGATTTCACTTAGCTTTCTTAATCAACTCACACCATATTCAATATTCTTAAAAAGGAACAAGATAATCCTTCATCAAGAAGAGAATTAGTTTCAACTTGTGAAAAAATAAAAGTCCTTCACAAGATCATAATAAACTTACGTTAAAACTAGTGTCTTAAGATTCGGGACAAATCGTCTCGATGAAGGAGGGTATGATGCGAATTGCATATGGGTCAAATGGAGGATGACTAATGCGCCGTGTTGATGCAGTTTCTTTTATTTAAATAAGGGCCCAATCCTTTGTAAAATTGGCTGACCAAATTGTGTTTGTGCTTAACCAATTAATGGGCTTTAGTTTTGCTTTATCTTCAAGTTGAAATAGGGGTCCATATGCCGACTTAAGAACCAACCTTTGGAAGATCAAGCGGACCTTTGCTCAAAGTTTGTGGATGACTTTTGGTAGCCTTAAATTCAGTTACAATCAACCATTACGTAGCGGATCGTCATCAGCTTGAGTGGATCACTAATTAATAGCTTTAAGTGGGATGATATTGAAATTTATGTGTCTTTTGTAATTCTGATGGTTAAAGCTCCTATACAAGTTGAACCATTTTCATCAATGAAGGCAAGCTGAGTTTTATTCAGAAAATAAACGAGTTTTATCTCATCTATCTTAGTGAGAGTGATTCTGATGAAGGATTATCTTGTTCCTTTTTAAGATTATTGAATATGGTGTGAGTTGATTAAGAAAACTAAGTGAAATTCCCACTAGACATTAAGATAGCATGCTATCTGGATGTGAAGGTTCATTTCTCAAGCTCATGAAAGGAAGAAGAGAATTGGATTCAAGCTTAAACACACATGGCAATAACAACACTAAAGAGCAAAATGAAAGAAGAAATAATAAAAATGGAAAGCATTGAAGATGAAGAATGGAAGAAGCACGCCACTCATAGGGGGGGATCTAAGCCAACCAAGCCCTAGAGATGTGTGATGGTGCCGCCACTTGCAAGCAAGATAAGGCAAAGGTGAGTTCACTTCTAGGAAGGAGAGCTCACGAAAATTGGTGGTTGAATGCACAAAGTTTATAACAAAATGATCAACCCTTTTACAAGACAAGGAGCACCCTTTAAATAGGAGTTCATAGGGGTCCTTTAGCAAATACAAAAACATGAAAAAGGATTAACTAGCAAATCTTAAACCTAATGTGAGAGTGAGTCTTGGCCAAGTGAAGGGAGATGATTGGTGGAGGCATTCCCATGAGGATTCCAGGCCAAAAGAGGAAGGATACCAAGTGACCTTCTAAGGCATAAACCACAAAGGCAAAAGGAGACAAGGTACATGTCTACTTTTGCTTTTGCTTTATGCTTTTTGCTTTCCTCTCTCTTCCACTTCATCCAAGTGCTCCAATCACCAAGTGCCACCTAGCCATGCTCTACTTTCTCTTAATTACCTACAAAACAAGACAAACAAGGATTAGCATGTTGGTTTAAGTTAATCTAATCTTGGTCAAAGGTCAACTTTGGATCAAAGTCAACAAGTCAACCAAAATAAATCAACAAGAAACCAACTTAGGGAATTCAAACTAAAGTAATGCAAAACAAAGATAAAGGTGATGGAATAGAAGACTCCCCTCTAGACATGCTTCTAGTGATCCTTCTTGAGGGAGCTTCTAAGGAGGTGGTCACGCCTTCATCAGATTCTCCTAAGTTCTTGAGTGATTCAAGAATCCTTGAGTTTAATCAAAGGTCCTTTATCCCTTTGTGTGTTTCAACTCTTAGGCTTATCTTCCATTCTTGGCAGTGTGATGTCTATCAATTTCCGTTCCATCTTCTTTTATGTCTCCATTTTCTCTTTTTAAATAATTTCTCAAAATTCTTGCTTGTTAGCATTCCAAAAATGGTAGATCAGTCAAACCAATCGAACCCTGTGGATGCACATCATTGGGTATTCAGAGCCTGGCTATCTAGATTTGGAATAGGAAAGGAAGTTTATAATACAAAGTGTTTAACCGAAGGCCATCCATGTTTAGTTGCATTCGATTACGGAAGCGAAAATAATGTTGTGAGCCAAAGATTGGTGGAGAAACTCCAGTTACCAGCAACCTTTCATCTCTATCAAGCATGGATCAAATTCAGTACATGGCAATGTGTGAAAGAAGTATTATGTTATATTGCTCCCATGGACTCTTGTCATCTTCTTTTGGGGTGGGCATGACTTCGTTTTAAAACACTCCATCTTTATGAACGTTCCCTTTATTTGAGCCACGAGGGACATCAAAAGAAGTAAAAATTTATGACACCAAGAAAAGTCAGTAAGGATCAACGTAGGCTGAAGGAGAAAACAGAAAAAGAAAGAATAGAAAAAGAAGTAATATAAACTGTAGAGGGAATGGAAAATAAAGAAAAAGAAATGGAACTAGAGAAAGTTTATTCGTCAATATTTTTTCTTCTACAGTTTGTGATGTCATTTTGCAAGCACAAAAGGATAAGCATGTGAATGAAACACACCAACTTCCATGTTTAAAAAGGAAGCTTGTTCATAGTGCTTTATTATGCGTTTGTTCTGTCGATCAGAAGCAAATTCGCCAATCTCAATGCATGGAATTATTTATTGTTACATATCAGGGTGGGGTACTGTTGCCAAGAAATGTTATCGACGGATTGCAACCATTGGAAAGTAACAAATATCAAGTTGAATTTGATCCTCGAAGAAGAGAATTAGTTTCAACTTGTGAAAAAATAAAAGTCCTTCACAAGATCATAATAAACTTACGTTACAACTAGTGTCTTAAGATTCAGGACAAGTCTTCTCGAAGAAGGAGGGTATGATGTGAATTGCATATGGGTCAAATGGAGGATGACTAATGCGTCGTGTTGATGCAGTTTCTTTTATTTCAATAAGGGCCCAATGCTTTGTAAAATTGGCTGACGAAATTGTGTTTGTGCTTAACCAATTAACGGGCTTTAGTTTTGCTTTATCTTCAAGTTGAAATAGGGGTCCATATGCCCACTTAAGAACCAACCTTTGGAAGATCAAGAGGACCGCTGCTCAAAGTTTGTGGATGACTTTTGGTAGCCTTAAATTAAGTTACAATCAACCATTAAGTAGCGGATCGTTATTAGCTTGTGTGAATCATTAATTAATAGCTTTAAGCGGGATGATATTGAAATTTATGTGTCTTTTTGTAATTCTGAATGTTAAAGCTCTTATATAAGTTGAACCATTTTCATCAATGAAGGCAAGCTGAGGTTTATAAGGAAAATAAATGAGTTTCATCCCATGTATCTTAGTGAGAGTGATTCTCCTAAGTTCTTGAGTGATTCAAGAATCCATGAGTTTAATCAAAGGTCCTTTATCCCTTTGTGTGTTTCAACTCTTAGGCTTATATTCCATTCTTGGAAGTGTGATGTTTATCAATTTACGTTCCATCTTCTTTTATGTTTCCATTTTCTCGTTTTAAATAATTTCTCAAATTTCTTGCTTGTTAGCATTCCAACAATGATAGATCAGTCAAACGAATCGAACAATGTGGATCCACATCCTTTGGTATTCAGAGCCTAGCTATCTAGATTTGGAATAGGAAAGGAAGTTTATTATACAAATTGTTTAACCGAAGTCCATCCATGTTTAGTGGCATTCGATTATGGAAGCGAAAACAATATTGTGAGCCAAAGATTGGTGGAGAAACTCGAGTTACCAGCAACCTTTCATCTGGATCAAGCATTAATCAAATTCAATACATGACAATGTGTGAAAGAAGTATTATGTGATATTGCTCCCATGGACTCTTGTCATCTTCTTTTGGGATGGGCATGGCTTCATTTTAAAACACTCCATCTTGATGAACGTTCCCTTTATTTGAGGCATGAGGGACATCAAAAGAAGTAGAAATTTATGACACCAAGACAATTCAGTAAGGATCAACGTAGGCTGAAGGAGAAAACAGAAAAAGAAAGAATAGAAAAAGAAGTAATATAAACTGCAGAAGGAAGGGAAAATAAAGAAAAAGAAATGGAACTAGAGAAAGTTTATTCGTCAATGTTTTTTCTTCTATAGTTTGTGATGTCATTTTGCAGGAACAAAAGGATAAGCATGTGAATGAAACAAACCAACTTCCATGTTTAAAAAGGAAGCTTTTTCATAGTGCTTTATTATGCGTTTGGTCCGTCGATAAGAAGCAAGTTCGTCAATCTCAATGCATGGAATTATTTATTGTTACATATGAGGGTGGGGTACTGTTGCCAAGAAATGTTATCGACGGATTGCAAGCATTGGAAAGTAACAAATATCAAGTTGAATTTGATCCTCGAAGAAGAGAATTAGTTTCAACTTGTGAAAAAATAAAAGTCCTTCACAAGATCATAATAAACTTACGTTACTACTAGTGTCTTAAGATTCAGGTCAAATCTTCTCGAAGAAGGAGGGTATGATGTGAATTGCATATGGGTCAAATGGAGGATGACTAATGCGCCGTGTTGATGCAGCTTCTTTTATTTAAATAAGGGCCCAATGCTTTGTAAAATTGGCTGGCAAAATTGTGTTAGTGCTTAACCAATTAACAGGCTTTAGTTTTGCTTTATCTTCAAGTTGAAATAGGGGTCCATATGCCCACTTAAGAACCAACCTTTGGAAGATCAAGCAGACCTTTTCTCAAAGTTTGTGGATGACTTTTGGTAGCCTTAAATTTAGTTAAAATCAACCATTACGTAGCGGATCGTCATCAGCTTGAGTGGATCATTAATTAATAGCTTTACACGGGATGATATTGAAATTTATGTGTCTTTTGTAATTCTGATGGTTAAAGCTCCAATACAAGTTAAACCATTTTCATCAATGAAGGCAAGCTGAGTTTTATTCAGAAAATAAGCGAGTTTTATCTCATCTATCTTAGTGAGAGTGATTCTCCTAAGTTTTTGAGTGATTCAAGAATCCTTGAGTTTAATCAAAGGTCCTTTATCACTTTGTCTATTTCAACTCTTAGGCTTATCTTCCATTCTAGGCAGTGTGATGTCTATCAATTTTCGTTCCATTTCTTTTATGTTTCCATTTTCTCGTTTTAAATAATTTCTCAAAATTCCTCCTTGTTAGCATTCCAAAAATGGTAGATCAGTGAAACGAATCGAACCCTGTGGATTCACATCATTTGGTATTCAGAGCCTGGCTATGCAGATTTGGAATAGGAAAGGAAGTTTATTATACAGAGTGTTTAACCGAAGGCCATCCATGTTTAGTTGCATTCGATTACGGAAGCGAAAACAATGTTGTGAGCCAAAGATTGGTGGAGAAACTCCAGTTACCAGCAACCTTTCATTTGGATCAAGCATGGATCAAATTCAGTACATGGCAATGTATGAAAGATGTATTATGTGATATTGCTCCCATGGACTCTTGTCATCTTCTTTTGGGATGGGCATGGCTTCATTTTAAAACACTCCATCTTGATGAACGGTCCCTTTATTTGAGGCATGAGGGACATCAAAAGAAGTAGAAATTTATGACACCAAGACAAGTTAGTAAGGATCAACGTAGGCTGAAGGAGAAAAAAGAAAAAGAAAGAATAGAAAAAGAAGTAATATAAACTGCAGAAGGAAGGGAAAATAAAGAAAAGGAAATGGAAGTAGAGAAAGTTTATTCGTCAATGTGTTTTCTTTTAAAGTTTGTGATGTCATTTTGCAAGAACAAAAGGATAAGCATGTGAATGAAACACACCAACTTCCATGTTTAAAAATGAAGCTTGTTCATAGTGCTTTATTATGCGTTTGGTCCGTCGATAAGAAGCAAATTCGTCAATCTCAATGCATGGAATTATTTATTGTTACATATCAGGGTGGGGTACTGTTGCCAAGAAATGTTATCGACGGATTGCAACCATTAGAAAGTAACAAATAACAAGTTGAATTTGATCCTAGAAGAAGAGAATTAGTTTCACTTGTGAAAAAATAAAAGTCCTTCGCAAGATCATAATAAACTTACGTTAAAACTAGTGTCTTAAGATTTGGGACAAATCTTCTCGAAGAAGGAGGGTATGATGTGAATTGTATATGGGTCAAAAGGAGGATGACTAATGCGCCGTGTTGATGCAGTTTCTTTTGTTTAAATAAGGGCCCAATGCTTTGTAAAATATGCTGACCAAATTGTGTTTGTGCTTAACCAATTAACGGGCTTTAATTTTGCTTTATCTTCAAGTTGAAATAGGGGTCCATATGCCCACTTAAGAACCAACCTTTGGAAGATCAAGCGGACCTTTGCTCAAAGTTTGTGGATGACTTTTGGTTGCCTTAAATTCAGTTACAATCAACCATTAAGTAGCGGATCGTCATTAGCTTGAGTGGATCATTAATTAATAGCTTTAAGCGGGATGATATTGAAATTTATTTGTCTTTTGTAATTCTGATGGTTAAAGCTCCTATACATGTTGAACCAGTTTCATCAATGAAGGCAAGCTGAGTTTTATTCAGAAAATAAACGAGTTTTATCTCATCTATCTTAGTGAGAGTAATTCTCCTAAGTTCTAGAGTGATTCAAGAATCCTTGAGTTTGAGTAAAGGTCCTTTATCCCTTTGTGTGTTTCAACTCTTAGGCTTATCTTCCATTCTTGGAAGTGTGATGTCTATCAATTTCCGTTCCATCTTCATTTATGTTTCCATTTTCTCGTTTTAAATAATTTTTCTAATTTCTTGCTTGTTAGCATTCCAACAATGATAGATCAGTCAAACAAATCGAACCCTGTGGATTCACATCATTTGGTATTCACAGCCTGGCTATCTAGATTTGGAATAGGAAAGGAAGATTATTATACAAAGTGTTTAACCGAAGGCCATCCATGTTTAGTTGCATTCGATTACGGAAGCAAAAACAATGTTGTGAGCCAAATATTTGTACAGACACTCCAGTTACCAGCAACCTTTCCTCTAGATCAAGCATGGATCAAATTCAGTAGATGGCAATGTGGGAAAGATGTATTATGTGATAATGCTCCCATGGACTCTTGTCATCTTCTTTTGGGATGGGCATGACTTCGTTTTAAAACACTCCATCTTGATGAACGTTCCCTTTATTTGAGGCATGAGGGACATCAAAAGAAGTAGAAATTTATGACACCAAGACAAGTCAGTAAGGATCAACGTAGGCTGAAGGAGAAAATAGAAATGGAAAGAATAGAAAAAGAAGTAATATAAACTGTAAAAGGAAGCGAAAATAAAGAAAAAGAAATGGAACTAGAGAAAGTTTATTCCTCAATGTTTTTTTCTTCTACAGTTTGTGATGTCATTTTGCAGGAACAAAAGGATAAGCATGTGAATGAAACACATTAACTTCCATGTTTAAAAATGAAGCTTGTTCATAGTGCTTTAATATGCATTTGGTCTGTCGATAAGAAGCAAGTTCGTCAAACACAATGCATGGAATTATTTATTGTTAGATATCAAGTTGGGGTACTGTTGCCAAGAAATGTTATCGACGGATTACAACCATTGGAAAGTAACAAATATCAAGTTGAATTTGGTCCTGGAAGAAGAGAATTAGTTTCAACTTGTGAAAAAATAAAAGTCCTTCACAAGATCAAAATAAACTTACGTTAAAACTAGTGTCTTAAGATTCGAGACAAATCTTCTCAAAGAAGGACGGTATGATGTGAATTGCATATGGGTGAAATGGAGGATGACTAATGCGCCGTATTGATGCAGTTTCTTTTATTTAAATAAGGGCCCAATGCTTTGTAAAATATGCTGACCAAATTGTGTTTGTGCTTAACCAATTAACGGGCTTTAGTTTTGCTTTATCTTTAAGTTGAAATAGGGGTCCATATGCCCACTTAAGAACCAACCTTTGGAAGATCAAGCGGACCTTTGCTCAAAGTTTGTGGATGACTTTTGGTAGCCTTAAAATTCAGTTACAATCAACCATTAAGTAGCGGATCGTCATTAGCTTGAGTGGATCATTAATTAATAGCTTTAAGTGGGATAATATTGAAATTTATGTGTCTTTTGTAATTCTGATTGTTAAAGCTCCTATACAAGTTGAACCATTTTCATCAATGAAGGCAAGCTGAGTTTTATTCAGAAAATAACCGAGTTTTATCTCATTTATCTTAGTGAGAGTGATTCTCCTAAGTTCTTGAGTGATTCAAGAATCCTTGAGTTTAATCAAAGGTCCTTTATCCCTTTGTGTGTTTCAACTCTTAGGCTTATCTTCCATTCTTGGAAGTGTGATGTCTATCCATTTCTGTTCCATCTTGTTTTATGTTTCCATTTTCTCGTTTTAAATAATTTCTCAAAATTTCTTGCTTGTTAGCATTCCAAAAATTGTAGATCAGTGAAACGAATCGAACCCTGTGGATTCACATCATTTGGTATTCAGAGCCTGACTATCTAGATTTGGAATAGGAAAGGAAGTTTATTATACAAAGTGTTTAACCAAAGGCCATCCATGTTTAGTTGCATTCGATTACGGAAGCGAAAACAATCTTGTGAGCCAAAGATTGGTGGAGAAACTCCAGTTACCAGCAACCTTTCATCTAGATCAAGCATGGATCAAATTCAATACATGGCAATGTGTGAAAGAAGTATTATGTGATATTGCTCCCATGGACTCTTGTTATCTTCTTTTGGGATGGGCATGGCTTCGTTTTAAAGCACTCCATCTTGATGAACGTTCCCATTATTTGAGGCATGAGGGACATCAAAAGAAGTAGAAATTTATGACACCAAGACAAGTCAGTAAGGATCAACGTAGGTTGAAGGAGAAAACAGAAAAAGAAAGAATAGAAAAAGAAGTAATATAAACTGCAGAAGGAAGGGAAAATAAAGAAAAAGAAATGGAACTAGAGAAAGTTTATTCGTCAATGTTTTTTCTTCTACAGTTTGTGATGTCATTTTGCAGGAACAAAAGGATAAGCATGTGAATGAAACACACCAACTTCCACGTTTAAAAAGGAAGCTTGTTCGTAGTGCTTTATTATGCGTTTGGTCCGTCGATAAGAAGCAAATTCGTCAATCTCAATGCATGGAATTATTTATTGTTACATATCAGAGTGGGGTACTGCTGCCAAGAAATGTTATCGACAGATTGCAACCATTGGAAAGTAACAAATATCACGTTGAATTTGATCCTGGAAGAAGAGAATTAGTTTCAACTTGTGAAAAAATAAAAGTCCTTCACAAGATCATAATAAACTTACGTTAAAACTACTGTCTTAAGATTCGGGACAAATCGTCTCGATGAAGGAGGGTATGATGCGAATTGCATATGGGTCAAATGGAGGATGACTAATGCGCCGTGTTGATGCAGTTTCTTTTATTTAAATAAGGGCCCAATCCTTTGTAAAATTGGCTGACCAAATTGTGTTTGTGCTTAACCAATTAATGGGCTTTAGTTTTGCTTTATCTTCAAGTTGAAATAGGGGTCCATATGCCGACTTAAGAACCAACCTTTGGAAGATCAAGCGGACCTTTGCTCAAAGTTTGTGGATGACTTTTGGTAGCCTTAAATTCAGTTACAATCAACCATTACGTAGCGGATCGTCATCAGCTTGAGTGGATCACTAATTAATAGCTTTAAGTGGGATGATATTGAAATTTATGTGTCTTTTGTAATTCTGATGGTTAAAGCTCCTATACAAGTTGAACCATTTTCATCAATGAAGGCAAGCTGAGTTTTATTCAGAAAATAAACGAGTTTTATCTCATCTATCTTAGTGAGAGTGATTCTGATGAAGGATTATCTTGTTCCTTTTTAAGATTATTGAATATGGTGTGAGTTGATTAAGAAAACTAAGTGAAATTCCCACTAGACATTAAGATAGCATGCTATCTGGATGTGAAGGTTCATTTCTCAAGCTCATGAAAGGAAGAAGAGAATTGGATTCAAGCTTAAACACACATGGCAATAACAACACTAAAGAGCAAAATGAAAGAAGAAATAATAAAAATGGAAAGCATTGAAGATGAAGAATGGAAGAAGCACGCCACTCATAGGGGGGGATCTAAGCCAACCAAGCCCTAGAGATGTGTGATGGTGCCGCCACTTGCAAGCAAGATAAGGCAAAGGTGAGTTCACTTCTAGGAAGGAGAGCTCACGAAAATTGGTGGTTGAATGCACAAAGTTTATAACAAAATGATCAACCCTTTTACAAGACAAGGAGCACCCTTTAAATAGGAGTTCATAGGGGTCCTTTAGCAAATACAAAAACATGAAAAAGGATTAACTAGCAAATCTTAAACCTAATGTGAGAGTGAGTCTTGGCCAAGTGAAGGGAGATGATTGGTGGAGGCATTCTCATGAGGATTCTAGGCCAAAAGAGGAAGGATACCAAGTGACCTTCTAAGGCATAAACCACAAAGGCAAAAGGAGACAAGGTACATGTCTACTTTTGCTTTTGCTTTATGCTTTTTGCTTTCCTCTCTCTTCCACTTCATCCAAGTGCTCCAATCACCAAGTGCCACCTAGCCATGCTCTACTTTCTCTTAATTACCTACAAAACAAGACAAACAAGGATTAGCATGTTGGTTTAAGTTAATCTAATCTTGGTCAAAGGTCAACTTTGGATCAAAGTCAACAAGTCAACCAAAATAAATCAACAAGAAACCAACTTAGGGAATTCAAACTAAAGTAATGCAAAACAAAGATAAAGGTGATGGAATAGAAGACTCCCCTCTAGACATGCTTCTAGTGATCCTTCTTGAGGGAGCTTCTAAGGAGGTGGTCACGCCTTCATCAGATTCTCCTAAGTTCTTGAGTGATTCAAGAATCCTTGAGTTTAATCAAAGGTCCTTTATCCCTTTGTGTGTTTCAACTCTTAGGCTTATCTTCCATTCTTGGCAGTGTGATGTCTATCAATTTCCGTTCCATCTTCTTTTATGTCTCCATTTTCTCTTTTTAAATAATTTCTCAAAATTCTTGCTTGTTAGCATTCCAAAAATGGTAGATCAGTCAAACCAATCGAACCCTGTGGATGCACATCATTGGGTATTCAGAGCCTGGCTATCTAGATTTAGAATAGGAAAGGAAGTTTATAATACAAAGTGTTTAACCGAAGGCCATCCATGTTTAGTTGCATTCGATTACGGAAGCGAAAATAATGTTGTGAGCCAAAGATTGGTGGAGAAACTCCAGTTACCAGCAACCTTTCATCTCTATCAAGCATGGATCAAATTCAGTACATGGCAATGTGTGAAAGAAGTATTATGTTATATTGCTCCCATGGACTCTTGTCATCTTCTTTTGGGGTGGGCATGACTTCGTTTTAAAACACTCCATCTTTATGAACGTTCCCTTTATTTGAGCCACGAGGGACATCAAAAGAAGTAGAAATTTATGACACCAAGAAAAGTCAGTAAGGATCAACGTAGGCTGAAGGAGAAAACAGAAAAAGAAAGAATAGAAAAAGAAGTAATATAAACTGTAGAGGGAATGGAAAATAAAGAAAAAGAAATGGAACTAGAGAAAGTTTATTCGTCAATATTTTTTCTTCTACAGTTTGTGATGTCATTTTGCAAGCACAAAAGGATAAGCATGCGAATGAAACACACCAACTTCCATGTTTAAAAAGGAAGCTTGTTCATAGTGCTTTATTAGGTGTTTGTTCTGTCGATCAGAAGCAAATTCGCCAATCTCAATGCATGGAATTATTTATTGTTACATATCAGGGTGGGGTACTGTTGCCAAGAAATGTTATCGACGGATTGCAACCATTGGAAAGTAACAAATATCAAGTTGAATTTGATCCTCGAAGAAGAGAATTAGTTTCAACTTGTGAAAAAATAAAAGTCCTTCACAAGATCATAATAAACTTACGTTACAACTAGTGTCTTAAGATTCAGGACAAGTCTTCTCGAAGAAGGAGGGTATGATGTGAATTGCATATGGGTCAAATGGAGGATGACTAATGCGTCGTGTTGATGCAGTTTCTTTTATTTCAATAAGGGCCCAATGCTTTGTAAAATTGGCTGACGAAATTGTGTTTGTGCTTAACCAATTAACGGGCTTTAGTTTTGCTTTATCTTCAAGTTGAAATAGGGGTCCATATGCCCACTTAAGAACCAACCTTTGGAAGATCAAGAGGACCGCTGCTCAAAGTTTGTGGATGACTTTTGGTAGCCTTAAATTAAGTTACAATCAACCATTAAGTAGCGGATCGTTATTAGCTTGTGTGAATCATTAATTAATAGCTTTAAGCGGGATGATATTGAAATTTATGTGTCTTTTTGTAATTCTGAATGTTAAAGCTCTTATATAAGTTGAACCATTTTCATCAATGAAGGCAAGCTGAGGTTTATAAGGAAAATAAATGAGTTTCATCCCATGTATCTTAGTGAGAGTGATTCTCCTAAGTTCTTGAGTGATTCAAGAATCCATGAGTTTAATCAAAGGTCCTTTATCGCTTTGTGTGTTTCAACTCTTAGGCTTATATTCCATTCTTGGAAGTGTGATGTTTATCAATTTACGTTCCATCTTCTTTTATGTTTCCATTTTCTCGTTTTAAATAATTTCTCAAATTTCTTGCTTGTTAGCATTCCAACAATGATAGATCAGTCAAACGAATCGAACAATGTGGATCCACATCCTTTGGTATTCAGAGCCTAGCTATCTAGATTTGGAATAGGAAAGGAAGTTTATTATACAAATTGTTTAACCGAAGTCCATCCATGTTTAGTGGCATTCGATTATGGAAGCGAAAACAATATTGTGAGCCAAAGATTGGTGGAGAAACTCGAGTTACCAGCAACCTTTCATCTGGATCAAGCATTAATCAAATTCAATACATGACAATGTGTGAAAGAAGTATTATGTGATATTGCTCCCATGGACTCTTGTCATCTTCTTTTGGGATGGGCATGGCTTCATTTTAAAACACTCCATCTTGATGAACGTTCCCTTTATTTGAGGCATGAGGGACATCAAAAGAAGTAGAAATTTATGACACCAAGACAATTCAGTAAGGATCAACGTAGGCTGAAGGAGAAAACAGAAAAAGAAAGAATAGAAAAAGAAGTAATATAAACTGCAGAAGGAAGGGAAAATAAAGAAAAAGAAATGGAACTAGAGAAAGTTTATTCGTCAATGTTTTTTCTTCTATAGTTTGTGATGTCATTTTGCAGGAACAAAAGGATAAGCATGTGAATGAAACAAACCAACTTCCATGTTTAAAAAGGAAGCTTTTTCATAGTGCTTTATTATGCGTTTGGTCCGTCGATAAGAAGCAAGTTCGTCAATCTCAATGCATGGAATTATTTATTGTTACATATGAGGGTGGGGTACTGTTGCCAAGAAATGTTATCGACGGATTGCAAGCATTGGAAAGTAACAAATATCAAGTTGAATTTGATTTTCGAAGAAGAGAATTAGTTTCAACTTGTGAAAAAATAAAAGTCCTTCACAAGATCATAATAAACTTACGTTACTACTAGTGTCTTAAGATTCAGGTCAAATCTTCTCGAAGAAGGAGGGTATGATGTGAATTGCATATGGGTCAAATGGAGGATGACTAATGCGCCGTGTTGATGCAGCTTCTTTTATTTAAATAAGGGCCCAATGCTTTGTAAAATTGGCTGGCAAAATTGTGTTAGTGCTTAACCAATTAACAGGCTTTAGTTTTGCTTTATCTTCAAGTTGAAATAGGGGTCCATATGCCCACTTAAGAACCAACCTTTGGAAGATCAAGCAGACCTTTTCTCAAAGTTTGTGGATGACTTTTGGTAGCCTTAAATTTAGTTAAAATCAACCATTACGTAGCGGATCGTCATCAGCTTGAGTGGATCATTAATTAATAGCTTTACACGGGATGATATTGAAATTTATGTGTCTTTTGTAATTCTGATGGTTAAAGCTCCAATACAAGTTAAACCATTTTCATCAATGAAGGCAAGCTGAGTTTTATTCAGAAAATAAGCGAGTTTTATCTCATCTATCTTAGTGAGAGTGATTCTCCTAAGTTTTTGAGTGATTCAAGAATCCTTGAGTTTAATCAAAGGTCCTTTATCACTTTGTCTATTTCAACTCTTAGGCTTATCTTCCATTCTAGGCAGTGTGATGTCTATCAATTTTCGTTCCATTTCTTTTATGTTTCCATTTTCTCGTTTTAAATAATTTCTCAAAATTCCTCCTTGTTAGCATTCCAAAAATGGTAGATCAGTGAAACGAATCGAACCCTGTGGATTCACATCATTTGGTATTCAGAGCCTGGCTATGCAGATTTGGAATAGGAAAGGAAGTTTATTATACAGAGTGTTTAACCGAAGGCCATCCATGTTTAGTTGCATTCGATTACGGAAGCGAAAACAATGTTGTGAGCCAAAGATTGGTGGAGAAACTCCAGTTACCAGCAACCTTTCATTTGGATCAAGCATGGATCAAATTCAGTACATGGCAATGTATGAAAGATGTATTATGTGATATTGCTCCCATGGACTCTTGTCATCTTCTTTTGGGATGGGCATGGCTTCATTTTAAAACACTCCATCTTGATGAACGGTCCCTTTATTTGAGGCATGAGGGACATCAAAAGAAGTAGAAATTTATGACACCAAGACAAGTTAGTAAGGATCAACGTAGGCTGAAGGAGAAAAAAGAAAAAGAAAGAATAGAAAAAGAAGTAATATAAACTGCAGAAGGAAGGGAAAATAAAGAAAAGGAAATGGAAGTAGAGAAAGTTTATTCGTCAATGTGTTTTCTTTTAAAGTTTGTGATGTCATTTTGCAAGAACAAAAGGATAAGCATGTGAATGAAACACACCAACTTCCATGTTTAAAAATGAAGCTTGTTCATAGTGCTTTATTATGCGTTTGGTCCGTCGATAAGAAGCAAATTCGTCAATCTCAATGCATGGAATTATTTATTGTTACATATCAGGGTGGGGTACTGTTGCCAAGAAATGTTATCGACGGATTGCAACCATTAGAAAGTAACAAATAACAAGTTGAATTTGATCCTGGAAGAAGAGAATTAGTTTCACTTGTGAAAAAATAAAAGTCCTTCGCAAGATCATAATAAACTTACGTTAAAACTAGTGTCTTAAGATTTGGGACAAATCTTCTCGAAGAAGGAGGGTATGATGTGAATTGTATATGGGTCAAAAGGAGGATGACTAATGCGCCGTGTTGATGCAGTTTCTTTTGTTTAAATAAGGGCCCAATGCTTTGTAAAATATGCTGACCAAATTGTGTTTGTGCTTAACCAATTAACGGGCTTTAATTTTGCTTTATCTTCAAGTTGAAATAGGGGTCCATATGCCCACTTAAGAACCAACCTTTGGAAGATCAAGCGGACCTTTGCTCAAAGTTTGTGGATGACTTTTGGTTGCCTTAAATTCAGTTACAATCAACCATTAAGTAGCGGATCGTCATTAGCTTGAGTGGATCATTAATTAATAGCTTTAAGCGGGATGATATTGAAATTTATTTGTCTTTTGTAATTCTGATGGTTAAAGCTCCTATACATGTTGAACCAGTTTCATCAATGAAGGCAAGCTGAGTTTTATTCAGAAAATAAACGAGTTTTATCTCATCTATCTTAGTGAGAGTAATTCTCCTAAGTTCTAGAGTGATTCAAGAATCCTTGAGTTTGAGTAAAGGTCCTTTATCCCTTTGTGTGTTTCAACTCTTAGGCTTATCTTCCATTCTTGGAAGTGTGATGTCTATCAATTTCCGTTCCATCTTCATTTATGTTTCCATTTTCTCGTTTTAAATAATTTTTCTAATTTCTTGCTTGTTAGCATTCCAACAATGATAGATCAGTCAAACAAATCGAACCCTGTGGATTCACATCATTTGGTATTCACAGCCTGGCTATCTAGATTTGGAATAGGAAAGGAAGATTATTATACAAAGTGTTTAACCGAAGTCCATCCATGTTTAGTGGCATTCGATTATGGAAGCGAAAACAATATTGTGAGCCAAAGATTGGTGGAGAAACTCGAGTTACCAGCAACCTTTCATCTGGATCAAGCATTAATCAAATTCAATACATGACAATGTGTGAAAGAAGTATTATGTGATATTGCTCCCATGGACTCTTGTCATCTTCTTTTGGGATGGGCATGGCTTCATTTTAAAACACTCCATCTTGATGAACGTTCCCTTTATTTGAGGCATGAGGGACATCAAAAGAAGTAGAAATTTATGACACCAAGACAATTCAGTAAGGATCAACGTAGGCTGAAGGAGAAAACAGAAAAAGAAAGAATAGAAAAAGAAGTAATATAAACTGCAGAAGGAAGGGAAAATAAAGAAAAAGAAATGGAACTAGAGAAAGTTTATTCGTCAATGTTTTTTCTTCTATAGTTTGTGATGTCATTTTGCAGGAACAAAAGGATAAGCATGTGAATGAAACAAACCAACTTCCATGTTTAAAAAGGAAGCTTTTTCATAGTGCTTTATTATGCGTTTGGTCCGTCGATAAGAAGCAAGTTCGTCAATCTCAATGCATGGAATTATTTATTGTTACATATGAGGGTGGGGTACTGTTGCCAAGAAATGTTATCGACGGATTGCAAGCATTGGAAAGTAACAAATATCAAGTTGAATTTGATCCTCGAAGAAGAGAATTAGTTTCAACTTGTGAAAAAATAAAAGTCCTTCACAAGATCATAATAAACTTACGTTACTACTAGTGTCTTAAGATTCAGGTCAAATCTTCTCGAAGAAGGAGGGTATGATGTGAATTGCATATGGGTCAAATGGAGGATGACTAATGCGCCGTGTTGATGCAGCTTCTTTTATTTAAATAAGGGCCCAATGCTTTGTAAAATTGGCTGGCAAAATTGTGTTAGTGCTTAACCAATTAACAGGCTTTAGTTTTGCTTTATCTTCAAGTTGAAATAGGGGTCCATATGCCCACTTAAGAACCAACCTTTGGAAGATCAAGCAGACCTTTTCTCAAAGTTTGTGGATGACTTTTGGTAGCCTTAAATTTAGTTAAAATCAACCATTACGTAGCGGATCGTCATCAGCTTGAGTGGATCATTAATTAATAGCTTTACACGGGATGATATTGAAATTTATGTGTCTTTTGTAATTCTGATGGTTAAAGCTCCAATACAAGTTAAACCATTTTCATCAATGAAGGCAAGCTGAGTTTTATTCAGAAAATAAGCGAGTTTTATCTCATCTATCTTAGTGAGAGTGATTCTCCTAAGTTTTTGAGTGATTCAAGAATCCTTGAGTTTAATCAAAGGTCCTTTATCACTTTGTCTATTTCAACTCTTAGGCTTATCTTCCATTCTAGGCAGTGTGATGTCTATCAATTTTCGTTCCATTTCTTTTATGTTTCCATTTTCTCGTTTTAAATAATTTCTCAAAATTCCTCCTTGTTAGCATTCCAAAAATGGTAGATCAGTGAAACGAATCGAACCCTGTGGATTCACATCATTTGGTATTCAGAGCCTGGCTATGCAGATTTGGAATAGGAAAGGAAGTTTATTATACAGAGTGTTTAACCGAAGGCCATCCATGTTTAGTTGCATTCGATTACGGAAGCGAAAACAATGTTGTGAGCCAAAGATTGGTGGAGAAACTCCAGTTACCAGCAACCTTTCATTTGGATCAAGCATGGATCAAATTCAGTACATGGCAATGTATGAAAGATGTATTATGTGATATTGCTCCCATGGACTCTTGTCATCTTCTTTTGGGATGGGCATGGCTTCATTTTAAAACACTCCATCTTGATGAACGGTCCCTTTATTTGAGGCATGAGGGACATCAAAAGAAGTAGAAATTTATGACACCAAGACAAGTTAGTAAGGATCAACGTAGGCTGAAGGAGAAAAAAGAAAAAGAAAGAATAGAAAAAGAAGTAATATAAACTGCAGAAGGAAGGGAAAATAAAGAAAAGGAAATGGAAGTAGAGAAAGTTTATTCGTCAATGTGTTTTCTTTTAAAGTTTGTGATGTCATTTTGCAAGAACAAAAGGATAAGCATGTGAATGAAACACACCAACTTCCATGTTTAAAAATGAAGCTTGTTCATAGTGCTTTATTATGCGTTTGGTCCGTCGATAAGAAGCAAATTCGTCAATCTCAATGCATGGAATTATTTATTGTTACATATCAGGGTGGGGTACTGTTGCCAAGAAATGTTATCGACGGATTGCAACCATTAGAAAGTAACAAATAACAAGTTGAATTTGATCCTGGAAGAAGAGAATTAGTTTCACTTGTGAAAAAATAAAAGTCCTTCGCAAGATCATAATAAACTTACGTTAAAACTAGTGTCTTAAGATTTGGGACAAATCTTCTCGAAGAAGGAGGGTATGATGTGAATTGTATATGGGTCAAAAGGAGGATGACTAATGCGCCGTGTTGATGCAGTTTCTTTTGTTTAAATAAGGGCCCAATGCTTTGTAAAATATGCTGACCAAATTGTGTTTGTGCTTAACCAATTAACGGGCTTTAATTTTGCTTTATCTTCAAGTTGAAATAGGGGTCCATATGC
This sequence comes from Vigna unguiculata, assembly GCF_037176805.1. NCBI lineage: Eukaryota > Viridiplantae > Streptophyta > Magnoliopsida > Fabales > Fabaceae > Vigna > Vigna unguiculata. The sequence goes on along the minus strand of NC_140793.1, from coordinate 11,722,788 downwards.
CCACTTAAGAACCAACCTTTGGAAGATCAAGCGGACCTTTGCTCAAAGTTTGTGGATGACTTTTGGTTGCCTTAAATTCAGTTACAATCAACCATTAAGTAGCGGATCGTCATTAGCTTGAGTGGATCATTAATTAATAGCTTTAAGCGGGATGATATTGAAATTTATTTGTCTTTTGTAATTCTGATGGTTAAAGCTCCTATACATGTTGAACCAGTTTCATCAATGAAGGCAAGCTGAGTTTTATTCAGAAAATAAACGAGTTTTATCTCATCTATCTTAGTGAGAGTAATTCTCCTAAGTTCTAGAGTGATTCAAGAATCCTTGAGTTTGAGTAAAGGTCCTTTATCCCTTTGTGTGTTTCAACTCTTAGGCTTATCTTCCATTCTTGGAAGTGTGATGTCTATCAATTTCCGTTCCATCTTCATTTATGTTTCCATTTTCTCGTTTTAAATAATTTTTCTAATTTCTTGCTTGTTAGCATTCCAACAATGATAGATCAGTCAAACAAATCGAACCCTGTGGATTCACATCATTTGGTATTCACAGCCTGGCTATCTAGATTTGGAATAGGAAAGGAAGATTATTATACAAAGTGTTTAACCGAAGGCCATCCATGTTTAGTTGCATTCGATTACGGAAGCAAAAACAATGTTGTGAGCCAAATATTTGTACAGACACTCCAGTTACCAGCAACCTTTCCTCTAGATCAAGCATGGATCAAATTCAGTAGATGGCAATGTGGGAAAGATGTATTATGTGATAATGCTCCCATGGACTCTTGTCATCTTCTTTTGGGATGGGCATGACTTCGTTTTAAAACACTCCATCTTGATGAACGTTCCCTTTATTTGAGGCATGAGGGACATCAAAAGAAGTAGAAATTTATGACACCAAGACAAGTCAGTAAGGATCAACGTAGGCTGAAGGAGAAAATAGAAATGGAAAGAATAGAAAAAGAAGTAATATAAACTGTAAAAGGAAGCGAAAATAAAGAAAAAGAAATGGAACTAGAGAAAGTTTATTCCTCAATGTTTTTTTCTTCTACAGTTTGTGATGTCATTTTGCAGGAACAAAAGGATAAGCATGTGAATGAAACACATTAACTTCCATGTTTAAAAATGAAGCTTGTTCATAGTGCTTTAATATGCATTTGGTCTGTCGATAAGAAGCAAGTTCGTCAAACACAATGCATGGAATTATTTATTGTTAGATATCAAGTTGGGGTACTGTTGCCAAGAAATGTTATCGACGGATTACAACCATTGGAAAGTAACAAATATCAAGTTGAATTTGGTCCTGGAAGAAGAGAATTAGTTTCAACTTGTGAAAAAATAAAAGTCCTTCACAAGATCAAAATAAACTTACGTTAAAACTAGTGTCTTAAGATTCGAGACAAATCTTCTCAAAGAAGGACGGTATGATGTGAATTGCATATGGGTGAAATGGAGGATGACTAATGCGCCGTATTGATGCAGTTTCTTTTATTTAAATAAGGGCCCAATGCTTTGTAAAATATGCTGACCAAATTGTGTTTGTGCTTAACCAATTAACGGGCTTTAGTTTTGCTTTATCTTTAAGTTGAAATAGGGGTCCATATGCCCACTTAAGAACCAACCTTTGGAAGATCAAGCGGACCTTTGCTCAAAGTTTGTGGATGACTTTTGGTAGCCTTAAAATTCAGTTACAATCAACCATTAAGTAGCGGATCGTCATTAGCTTGAGTGGATCATTAATTAATAGCTTTAAGTGGGATAATATTGAAATTTATGTGTCTTTTGTAATTCTGATTGTTAAAGCTCCTATACAAGTTGAACCATTTTCATCAATGAAGGCAAGCTGAGTTTTATTCAGAAAATAACCGAGTTTTATCTCATTTATCTTAGTGAGAGTGATTCTCCTAAGTTCTTGAGTGATTCAAGAATCCTTGAGTTTAATCAAAGGTCCTTTATCCCTTTGTGTGTTTCAACTCTTAGGCTTATCTTCCATTCTTGGAAGTGTGATGTCTATCCATTTCTGTTCCATCTTGTTTTATGTTTCCATTTTCTCGTTTTAAATAATTTCTCAAAATTTCTTGCTTGTTAGCATTCCAAAAATTGTAGATCAGTGAAACGAATCGAACCCTGTGGATTCACATCATTTGGTATTCAGAGCCTGACTATCTAGATTTGGAATAGGAAAGGAAGTTTATTATACAAAGTGTTTAACCAAAGGCCATCCATGTTTAGTTGCATTCGATTACGGAAGCGAAAACAATCTTGTGAGCCAAAGATTGGTGAGAAACTCCAGTTACCAGCAACCTTTCATCTAGATCAAGCATGGATCAAATTCAATACATGGCAATGTGTGAAAGAAGTATTATGTGATATTGCTCCCATGGACTCTTGTTATCTTCTTTTGGGATGGGCATGGCTTCGTTTTAAAGCACTCCATCTTGATGAACGTTCCCATTATTTGAGGCATGAGGGACATCAAAAGAAGTAGAAATTTATGACACCAAGACAAGTCAGTAAGGATCAACGTAGGCTGAAGGAGAAAACAGAAAAAGAAAGAATAGAAAAAGAAGTAATATAAACTGCAGAAGGAAGGGAAAATAAAGAAAAAGAAATGGAACTAGAGAAAGTTTATTCGTCAATGTTTTTTCTTCTACAGTTTGTGATGTCATTTTGCAGGAACAAAAGGATAAGCATGTGAATGAAACACACCAACTTCCACGTTTAAAAAGGAAGCTTGTTCGTAGTGCTTTATTATGCGTTTGGTCCGTCGATAAGAAGCAAATTCGTCAATCTCAATGCATGGAATTATTTATTGTTACATATCAGAGTGGGGTACTGCTGCCAAGAAATGTTATCGACAGATTGCAACCATTGGAAAGTAACAAATATCACGTTGAATTTGATCCTGGAAGAAGAGAATTAGTTTCAACTTGTGAAAAAATAAAAGTCCTTCACAAGACCATAATAAACTTACGTTACAACTAGTGTCTTAAGATTCGGGATAAATCTTCTCGAAGAAGGAGGGTATGATGTGAATTGCATATGGGTCAAATGGAGGATGACTAATGCGTCGTGTTGATGCAGTTTCTTTTATTTAAATAAGGGCCCAATGCTTTGTAAAATTGGCTGACCAAATTGTGTTTGTGCTTAACCAATTAACGGGCTTTAGTTTTGCTTTATCTTCAAGTTGAAATAGAGGTCCATATACCCACTTAAGAACCAACCTTTGGAAGATCAAGCGGACCTTTGCTAAAAGTTTGTGGATGACTTTTGGTAGCCTTAAATTCAGTTACAATCAACCATTAAGTAGCGGATCGTCATCAGCTTGAGTGGATCATTAATTAATAGCTTTAAGCGGGATGATATTGAAATTTATGTGTCTTTTGTAATTCTGATGGTTAAAGCTCCTATGCAAGTTGAACCATTTTCATCAATGAAGGCAAGCTGAGTTTTATTCAGAACATAAACGAGTTTTATCTCATCTATCTTAGTGAGAGTGATTCTCCTAAGTTCTTGAGTGATTCAAGAATCCTTGAGTTTAATCAAAGGTCCTTTATCCCTTTGTGTGTTTCAACTCTTAGGCTTATCTTCCATTCTTGGATGTGTGATGTCTATCAATTTCCGTTCCATCTTCTTTTATGTTTCCATTTTCTCGTTTTAAATAATTTTTCAAAATTCTTGCTTGTTAGCATTCCAAAAATGGTAGATCTGTGAAACGAATCGAACCCTGTGGATTCAAATCATTTGGTATTCAGAGCCTGGCTATCTAGATTTGGAGTAGGAAAGGAAGTTTATTATACAAAGTGTTCAACCGAAGGCCATCCATGTTTAGTTGCATTCGATTACGGAAGCGAAAACAATGTTGTGAGCCAAAGATTGGTGGAGAAACTCCAGTTACCAGCAACCTTTCATCTGGATCAAGCATGGATCAAATTCAGTACATGGCAATGTGTGAAAGAAGTATTATGTGATATTGCTCCCATGGACTCTTGTCATCTTCTTTTGGGATGGGCATGGCTTCGTTTTAAAACACTCCATCTTCATGAAAGTTCCCTTTATTTGAGGCATGAGGGACATCAAAAGAAGTAGAAATTTATGACACCAAGTAGCGGATCGTCATTAGCTTTAGTGGATCATTAATTAATAGCTTTGAGAGGGATGATATTTAAATTTATGTGTCTTTTGTAATTTTGATGGTTAAAGCTCCTATACAAGTTGAACCATTTTCATCAATGAAGGCAAGCTGAGTTTTATTCCGAAAATAAACAAGTTTTATCTCATCTATCTTAGTGAGAGTGATTCTCCTCAGTTCTTGAGTGATTCAAGAATCCTTGAGTTTAATCAGAGGTCCTTTATCCCTTTGTGTGTTTCAACTCTGATGAAGGATTGACCCCAACCAAGGATGGAGGCAAATGCTTAAGAAGACTAAGCATGTTTAGAAAGGAAGTTCACTAATCCTTCATCTCTTTCATTTGTGTTTGTTATTTTTGATTCTCTAAGTTGACTTAGTTGAATCAACTTTAGTTGACTTGTTGACCTTTGACTAGGTTTGACTTGTTGACCTTTGACTAGGTTTGACTTGTTGACTATAGTTGACTTGACTTAAGCCAACATGCTAATCTAAGTTTATTTGCTTTGTAGGTTAATTAGGAGTAAGAAAGCAATGCTAGGTGGCGCATGGTGATTGGGGAGCATAAATGATGTGGAGGAGAGAGTAAAGCAAAGGCATAAAGCATAAAGTAAAAGGCATAAAACAAGTGTACTTATGTACCTTTGGTCTCCTTTGTTTTTAGCACACTTTGGCCACTTTTTGGAGACATATGAGACACATTCTTTGTCTCCTTTTGTGCTAGAACGAAATTAGCCTTGCACACACCATAGTTAGCTCTTTTGTCTCTCATTTTTTGTAACCTTATTTGACCTAGTTTCTAGAAGCTAGGGTTAGGTTTTTGTAGAGACATCCTTAGGTATCTTTTATTTGCTTAAAGGCCCCTAAACTCTTCTATATAAGGGGTGCTCCTAGACATGTAAAAGGGTTGAACATTTTCAAGTAAAAACACTCTTGTGTCTCAACCATTTGTGAGAGTTTCCTCCCTTGGGAGTGAAACTTTTTAAGCCTTATCTTGCATAGCAAGTGGCGGCACACATCCACTCATCTTCAAGGTTGTCATGGCTTCTAGCCTAGCCATGTAGTGGCGTGCTTCTCACATTTTTACCATTTCTTTCCTTTCCATTTTATGTTTTCTTCTTCCTTTAATTGTTCTTGGTTTTCTATGGTTTATGTGCTTTCCATTTCCTTGTCATTTTGAATCAATCCATCATCTTCTTCTCTTGAGCTTTGTGAAAGGAACCTTCACATCTAGATAGCTTGCTATCTTAATGTCCAGTAGGGATTTCACTTAGCTTTCTTAATCAACTCACACCATATTCAATATTCTTAAAAAGGAACAAGATAATCCTTCATCATTTGGTATCTAGAGCCTAGGTTATCTTAAATATGGTGTTTTTCATGTGCTAACCTTGTCTTCTTGTAGTTATCTTTGTATGGTTCAAATCCACTTCCATTGCACACAAAAACAATGTTGGCAGAAACTGTTCACCATTTTAAAAGATTAAATTGCACCTTCTCAGTGATCCAAAAATTACTTTCTCTATGTCCAAAGAAAGCTCTGTTAGTCTAGTTTTTAACAAAAAAAGAACTAATGCATTTGGAGTTCTGTGGAGAGAGTTATGACTGAAATAGTGAGCAAAGGTCAGAGCTGCCGAGATCACCGCGAATCAACGTTTTTCAGGTTATGTTGGGCAGTTTTGGCTACTGTTTTTGTTACTCTTCTTACTCCTAAATGTTGGTTGATAACATGTCTTTGTGTGCTTAATCATTGACCTTCATTTCTAAAAGTTTAAATGCATTATAGCTACATGTTTGAGTCTTTAAATGTCCCTAACTTTTGCTTGAGTCATATGTCATATGTTAGCTTGAAGTTTTCTTATTCTTGTTTTTCCAAGTATTTGAATCTTGCTTTCACTTTATGTCTTGCTTGATGTATGCTCCATGAATTTGATTTCGGCCTAAAACTTGAGGAACTAAGTGTCCAAGCCACCTAAAACTCTTTCTCACCATTTTATGAAACTAGTTGTGAAAGAAGAAAAATTTGTACCAATTTTTGCCTAAAAACCGAGAGCAACCTTGCTCCTTGGTGAACTAAAAGTGTGTTTTTCACTAAGTGTTATGCAACTAGTTTCATGCTTGAGAAGTGGGTGATATTGGCAAATTAGTTTCATGCTTTAATTTGGTTATGATCTTTCTTGGTGTATGCATGATTTAAGACTTGAAGATGCTTGTCAAGAGCTTTCCATAGAGTCTTTGAAATGTGCTTTTCTTGTTTTAGTCTTGCTAAAAGTTTTGTCTCAAACTTTTCTTCTTTAGAGTTTAGCTTTCCTTGTTTTTGTGCTTTTCTTGCTTGTCACTAGGTGTTCTTTGTTTTGTCTTAGTAGTTTTCTTTTCTTGAAACTCTTGGGATGTTGTGGCTGAATCACTTGTCTTGCATTTGAAAGGTTTTGAACAAGTTTTTAAAAGTGTTTGCTTCACTCCTTTGGTGGATTTTGAGTGCTAGCCTTGCCTTGTTACTTTGGGAGAATGATCTAAACACTTGGGTTACATTTTGGGTTGGAATTGGTCTCGGTTTTCATGTTGTCTAACCTCTAATCCATTTATTTTGTCTCGGATTTGAGTGTTTTTGTTGTAGGAATCATGGCAAGTTCATCAAATGCACCTACACCAAACAAAAACAATACATTGATGAGATTGCTTCGGGATTTGGAGTTGTCTAGGAAGGAGGCCTTTGAACAATTAAGAAAAGACAAGGAGCAAAGTGACCTAAGAATCCAAGAGCACATTCAAAGGCTTGAAGCTAAAGAGCAAGAAAGAGAGGCTAGGAAAAGAGGGCATTCTAGGCGCAACCCATCACAAGAGAAGCAAACTCCAAAGATTCCTAAGTTCTATGGAGGAAGTGATCCCAAAGTCTTCCTTGATTGGAAAGCTAAAGTTGATCAAATTTTCAATGAAAATCATGTAAAGGATCAAACACAAGTTGATCTAGTCGTTTTAGGATTTTTGGAGTATGCCAATACTTGGTGGCATAAAGTTTGTAAGAATTATGACCAAGGGCCACCCGCGGCTTCTTGGATGGACATTAAAACTCTTATGCGCGCTAGATTTGTTCCTCCCTCCTATAGGAAGGAACTTCTTTTGAAGCTCCAAAGGCATCACCAAGGTTCTATGAGTGTGAGTGAGTACTTTAAAGAATTAGAGTCTCAAATGCGTAGGGTTGAAATAAAAGAAACTAACAAAGAAAAAATAAAAAGATTTCTGAGTGGTCTTAGGAGAGACATACAAGACCAAGTAGAGTTGTATGACTACTCCACTCTTGAAAATGTTTTCACATTTGCCCTTGGGATTGAAATTCAATTGAAAAGAAAAAGAAGGGCAAGGAAGAGTTACTCACCCAATGATGAAGGATTATCTTGTTCCTTTTTAAGATTATTGAATATGGTGTGAGTTGATTAAGAAAGCTAAGCGAAATCCCCACTGGACATTAAGATAGCAAGCTATCTAAATGTGAAGGTTCCTTTCACAAAGCTCAAGAGAAGAAGATGATGGATTGATTCAAAACAAAAAGGAAATGGAAAGCACATAAACCATAGAAAACCAAGAACCATTAAAGGAAGAAGAAAACATAAAATGGAAAGGAAAGAAATGGTAAAAATGTGAGAAGCACGCCACTACAAGGCTAGGCTAGAAGCCATGACAACCTTGAAGATGAGTGGATGTGTGCCGCCACTTGCTATGCAAGATAAGGCTTAAAAGTATTCACTCCCAAGGGAGGAAACTCTTACAAATGGTTGAGACACAAGAGTGTTTTTACTTCAAAATGTTCAACCCTTTTACATGTCTAGGAGCACCCCTTATATAGAAGAGTTTAGGGGCCTCTAAGCAAATAAAAGATACCTAAGGATGTCTCTACAAAAACCTAACCCTAGCTTCTAGAAACTAGGTCAAATAAGGTTACAAAAAATGAGAGACAAAAGAGCTAGCTATGGTGTGTGCAGGGCTAATTTCGTTCTAGCACAAAAGGAGACAAAGAATGTGTCTCATATGTCTCCAAAAAGTGGCCAAAGAGTGCTAAAAACAAAGGAGACCAAAGGTACATAGGTACACTTGCTTTATGCCTTTTACTTTATGCTTTATGCCTTTGTTTTACTCTCTCTTCCACATCATTTATGCTCCCTAATCACCATGCGCCACCTAGCATTGCTTTCTTACTCCTAATTAACCTACAAAGCAAATAAACATAGATTAGCATGTTGGCTTAAGTCAAGTCAACTATAGTCAATAAGTCAAACCTAGTCAAAGGTCAACAAGTCAACTAAAGTTGATTCAACTAAGTCAACTTTGGGAATCAAAAATAATAAACACAAATGAAAATGGACGAAGGATTAGTGAACTTCCTTTCTAAACATGCTTAGTCTTCTTAAGCATGTGCCTTCATCCTTGGTTGGGGTCAATCCTTCATCACCCAACCACTACTTTAGTCACTCATGGAAGGGAAATGATAAAATGAAACATGATAAGTTCCCTTCTAACTCTCATCAAGAACCACAAAGTAAAAGTAAGTCACCAAGTGATCACATTCACCATTCCACTTCTCCAAGATCAAGTTCTATTAAATGTTTTAAATGTTTGGGTTATAATCACATTGCTTTAAATTGCCCAACCAAGAGGACCATGATCTTAAAGAAGAGTAATGATGTTGAAAGTGAACACTTATCTCCCTATTCTCTTTCAAAAGAACCTTCTTCCTCTAGTAAAACTAAAATTTTTGAGAAAGACCCTATGTTATTAAGGCGCATGATAGGTCAAGATCAAAGTGAGCTTGAGCCAACTCAAAGAGAAAACATTTTTCAATCTAGATGCAAAATTAACAAATGGGTTTGCTCTCTAATTATTGATGGAGGAAGTAGTCCCAATGTAGCTAGCACAAGGTTGGTGGAAAAGCTTAACTTAGAGACCATTCCTCATGCTAAGCCCTACAAGCTTGCTTGGATAAGTAAAGAGGGAGAAATAGATGTCAATAAACAAGTCCTAATTAACTTCTCTATAGGAAGCTACAAAAATGAGGTGTTATGTGATGTTGTTCCCATGGAAGTCACACATATCTTACTAGGTAGGCCATGGCAATTTGATAAACAAACTTTACATGATGGTCATACCAACCAATACATTTTCTTCAAAAATGGGAAGAAGACCACTTTACAACCTCTATTACCTCAAGAAGTTAATAAGGATAGAAATAAAATAAGAAAAGATAAAAAAGAAAAAGAAAAGGGGCAAGCTTTCACTAAGGTGTTACTTGCCTACAAAAAAATTCTTCCAAAGCAAGATTTGCATCACTCTTCCTTCCCTTCCCAAGCCAAAAAGGAAGGCCCAAAGCACAAGAAAGAGAGGAAGAGTAGTCTAGAAAATAAAGATGGTCTAACCAAAGTTAGGGGTAATACCCTTAGAAAGGATGGAACAAGAGCTCATAAAAGGGAGACGCAAATCCTCCCCCAAATCAAGTCAAGCTCCATCTACAAAGGCTTAAAGAATTTGTGGGCAAATTCTCTCCAAGGAGGGGAGGATGATGAAGGATTGACCCCAACCAAGGATGGAGGCAAATGCTTAAGAAGACTAAGCATGTTTAGAAAGGAAGTTCACTAATCTTTCATCTCTTTCATTTGTGTTTGTTATTTTGGATTCCCTAAGTTGACTTAGTTGAATCAACTTTAGTTGACTTGTTGATCTTTGACTAGGTTTGACTTGTTGACTATAGTTGACTTGACTTAAGCCAACATGTTAATCTAAGTTTATTTGCTTTGTAGGTTAATTAGGAGTAAGAAAGCAATGCTAGGTGGCGCATGGTGATTGGGGAGCATAAATGATGTGGAGGAGAGAGTAAAGCAAAGGCATAAAGCATAAAGTAAAAGGCATAAAACAAGTGTACCTATGTACCTTTGGTCTCCTTTGTTTTTAGCACACTTTGGCCACTTTTTGGAGACATATGAGACACATTCTTTGTCTCCTTTTGTGCTAGAACGAAATTAGCCTTGCACACACCATAGTTAGCTCTTTTCTCTCTCATTTTTTGTAACCTTATTTGACCTAGTTTCTAGAAGCTAGGGTTAGGTTTTTGTAAAGACATCCTTAGGTATCTTTTATTTGCTTAAAGGCCCCTAAACTCTTCTATATAAGGGGTGCTCCTAGACATGTAAAAGGGTTGAACATTTTGAAGTAAAAACACTCTTGTGTCTCAAACATTTGTGAGAGTTTCCTCCCTTGGGAGTGAAACTTTTAAGCCTTATCTTGCATAGCAAGTGGCGGCACACATCCACTCATCTTCAAGGTTGTCATGGCTTCTAGCCTAGCCTTGCAGTGGCGTGCTTCTCACATTTTTACCATTTCTTTCCTTTCCATTTTATGTTTTCTTCTTCCTTTAATTGTTCTTGGTTTTCTATGGTTTATGTGCTTTCCATTTCCTTGTCATTTTGAATCAATCCATCATCTTCTTCTCTTGAGCTTTGTGAAAGGAACCTTCACATCTAGATAGCTTGCTATCTTAATGTCCAGTGGGGATTTCACTTAGCTTTCTTAATCAACTCACACCATATTCAATATTCTTAAAAAGGAACAAGATAATCCTTCATCAAACTCTTAGGCTTATCTTCCATTCTTGAAAGTGTGATGTCTATCAATTTCCATTCCATCTTCTTTTATGTTTCCATTTTCTCGTTTTAAATAATTTCTCAAAATTCTTGATTGTTAGCATTCCAAAAATGGTAGATCAGTCAAACGAATCGAACCTTGTGGATTCACATCATTCGGTATTCAGAGCCTGGCTATCTAGATTTGGAATAAGAAAGGAAATTTATTATACAAAGTGTTTAACCGAAGGCTATCCATGTTTAGTTGCACTCGATTACGGAAGCGAAAACAATGTTGTGAGCCAAAGATTGGTGGAGAAACTCCAGTTACAAACAACCTTTCATCTAGATCAAGCATGGATCAAATTCAATACATGGCAATGTGTGAAAGAAGTATTATGTGATATTGCTCCCATGGAATCTTGTCATCTTCTTTTGGGATGGGCACGGCTTCGTTTTAAAGCACTCCATCTTGATGAACGTTCCCTTTATTTGAGGCATGAGGGACATCAAAAGAAGTACAATTTATGACACCAAAACAAGTCAGTAAGGATCAACGTAGGCTGAAGGAGAAAACAGAAAAAGAAAGAATAGAAAAAGAAGAAATATAAACTGCAGAAGGAAGGGAAAATAAAGAAAAAGAAATGGAACTAGAGAAAGTTTATTCGTCAATGTTTTTTCTTCTACAGTTTGTGATGTCATTTTGCAGGAACAAAAGGATAAGCATGTGAATGAAACACACCAACTTCCATGTTTAAAAAGGAAGCTTGTTCATAATGCTTTATTATGCTTTTGGTCTGTCGATAAGAAGCAAATTCGTCAAACACAATGCATGGAATTATTTATTATTACATATCAAGGTGGGGTACTGTTGCCAAGAAATGTTATCGACGGATTGCAACCATTGGAAAGTAACAAATATCAAGTTGAATTTGATCCTGGTAGAAGAGAATTAGTTTCAACTTGTGAAAAAATAAAAGTCCTTCACAAGATCATAACAAACTTACGTTAAAACTAGTGGCTTAAGTATCGAACAAATCTTCTCGAAGAATGAGGGTATGATGTGAATTGCATATGGGTCAAATGGAGGATGACTAATGCGCCGTGTTGATGCAGTTTCTTTTATTTAAATAAAGGCCCAATGATTTGTAAAATTGGCTGACGAAATTGTGTTTGTGCTTAACCAATTAATGGGCTTTAGTTTTGCTTTATCATCAAGTTGAAATAAGGGTCCATATGCCAACTTAAGGACCAACCTTTGGAAGTTCAAGAGGACCTTTGCACAAAGTTTTTGGATGACTTTTGGTAGCCTTAAATTCAGTTATAATCAACCATTAAGTAGTGGATCATTATTAGCTTTAGTGGATCATTAATTAATAGCTTTAAGCGGGATGATATTCAAATTTATGTGTTTTTTGTAATTCGCATGGTTAAACCTCGTATATAAGTTGAAGCATTTTCATCAATGAAGTTAAGCTGAGTTTTATTCATCAAACAAACGAGTTTTATCTCATCTATCTTAGTGAGAGGGATTCTCCTAAGTTCTTGAGTGATTCAAGAATCCATGAGTTTAATCAAAGGTCCTTTATGCCTTTGTGTGTATCAACTCTTAGGCTTATCTTCCATTCTTGGAAGTGTGATGTCTATCAATTTCTGTTCCATCTTCTTTTATGTTTCCATTTTCTCATTCTAAATAATTTCTTAAATTTCTTGCTTGTTAGCATTCCAACAATGATAGATCAGTCAAACGAATCAAACACTGTGGATTCACATCATTTCCTATTCAGAGCCTCGGTATCTAGATTTGGAATAGGAAAGGAAGTTTATTATACAAAGTGTTTAACCGAAGGCCATCCATGTTTAGTTGCACTCGATTACGGAATCGAAAACAATGTTGTGAGCCAAATATTTGTGGAGAAACTCCAGTTACCAGCAACCTTTCATCTGGATCAAGCATGGATCAAATTCAGTACTGGGCAATGTGTGAAAGAAGTATTATGTGATATTGCTCCCATGGACTGTTGTCATCTTCTTTTGAGATGGGCATGACTTCGTTTTAAAACACTCCATCTGGATGAACGTTCCCTTTATTTGAGGCATGAGGGACATCAAAAGAAGTAGAAATTTATGACACCAAGACAAGTCAATAAGGATCAGCGTAGGCTGAAGGAGAAAACAGAAAAAGAAGTAATATAAACTGCAGAAGGAAGGGAAAATAAAGAAAAAGAAATGGAACTAGAGAAAGTTTATTCGTCAATGTTTTTTCTTCTACAGTTTATGATGTCATTTTACAGGAACAAAAGGATAAGCATGTGAATGAAACACACCAACTTCCATGTTTAAAAAGGCAGCTTGTTCATATTGCTTTATTATGGATTCAGTCCGTCGATAACAAGCAAATTCGTCAAAAACAATGCATGGAATTATTTATTGTTACATATCAAGGTGGGGTACTGTTGCCAATAAACGTAATCGACGGATTGCAACCATTGGAAAGTAACAAATATCAAGTTGAATTTTATCCTGGAAGAAGAGAGTTAGTTTCAACTTGTGAAAAAATAAAAGTCCTTCACAAGATCATAATAAACTTACATTAAAACTAGTGTCTTAAGATTCGGGAAAAATCTTCTCGAAGAACGAGGGTATGATGTGAATTGCTTTTGGGTCAAATAGAGGATGACTGATGCGCCGTGTTGTTGCAATTTCTTTTATTTAAATAAGGGCCCAATGCTTTGTAAAATTGGGTGACCAAATTGTGTTTGTGCTTAACCAATTAATGGGCTTTAGTTTTGCTTTATCTTCAAGTTGAAATAAGGGTCCATATGCCAACTTAAGAACCAACCTATGGAAGATCAAGAGGACCCTTTGCTCAAAGTTTGTGGATGACTTTTGGTAGCCTTAAATTCAGTTACAATCAACCATTAAGTAGCAGATCGTTATTAGCTTGAGTGGATCATTAATTAATAGCTTGAAGCGGGATGATATTGAAATTTATGTGTCTTTTGTAAATCTGATGGTCAAAGCTCCTATATAAGTTAAACCATTTTCAACAATGAAGGCAAGCTAAGTTTTATTCAGAAAATAAACGAGTTTTATCTCATCTATCTTAGTGAGAGTGATTCTCCTAAGTTCTTGAGTGATTCAAGAATCCATGAGTTTCATCAAAGGTCTTTTATCCCTTTGTGTGTTTCAACTCTTAGTCTTATCTTTCATTCTTGGAAGTGTGATGTCTATCAATTTCCGTTCCATCTTCTTTTATGTTTCCATTTTCTCGTTTTAAATAAGTTCTCAAATTTCTTGCTTGTTAGTATTCCAACAATGATAGATTAGTCAAATGAATCGAACCCTGTGGATTCATATCATAAGCTATTAAGAGCCTGGCTATCTAGATTTGGAATAAGAAAGGAAGTTTCTTATACAAAGTTTTTAACCGAAGGCCATCCATGTTTATATGCATTCGATTACGGAAGCGAAAACAATGTTGTGAGCCAAAGATTGGTGGACAAACTCCATGATGAGTTCAAATTTTTGCCCTCATTTAATATTTAAATTTGGGGATTTAATTGAATTTTCTGTGCTTAAAGATTGATTTAATTAGGATTTGTGATTATTGGATTATTGAGTAAGTTTGGTAAAAGTGGCGTAAAAATTGATTTTAGTTGCATAAAATATTATTGGATATTCTAACGTTTGTTAATGCAGCTGGAATTTATTTTTGGTCAATTAATAGTGTGATTTTGAAATATTCAAAGTTACAAAATAAGTCCAAAATCAAGAAATTCTGGAAAAAGAATAAATCAGGAGCTAAATGCACCCCTAGTTTTTATTTGCACACTCCTTCCTCAAGTGGACCACAAAAACCTGCTCTGCACCCCCAGTTTTCACTAAGTTGCACCCCTCCTACCACTTAAACTCCACTCAACCAGATCATGCCATGTGGCAATCCTCACCTTTTAAAATTAGCCAACCATAAGCCGCCACGTGTCATAATCCTCCACTCACCCAATTGACCACTCAGATCTTGCCACGTCATCATCTCCTCCATCTCACACATGAAACCCTAACCCTAGTTTCCCTACCACTCTCCACACCGCCGCCGCCGCCAATCTTGCCGGCCACCGGACACCACTGCACCACGTCGGCAGCCACCATTTTCGCACCAGCAGTCATGGCAGCGACCTCCTGTCCTCGCCGGAATCTGCACCACGCCTCCGCGAAGCCTGTTCCGCGCACCGTTCCATCTCTATCAGAAGCGGCGCGGCCACCACATTCTTCCATTCGCGCTGTCGTTTTCTACCACCATCAACAGCACAACAACCTGCAGCGAGCACACCACCATGAACCTGCACCTCCGCAAAGCTTCTCCACAGCGCGTCAGCCATGGCAGCCACCGAGAGCGAACCAGAACACCACCATCTCCTGCACGACCTCCGTGAAGCTTGTTCCGTCACCGCTGCACCTGTTCGCAACGCCATCTCCGTCCACACGCAGCAACAGTTCGTGAACGCGAACCATCATCCTAGTGCACTTGCTGGAAAACGCTGGAAAACGCAAAACAACTCGTCGAAAAACGCAGCCAGATCGGAGGAGAAGAGCTCGCCGGAGCAGCCGCCACGTCGGAGCAGCCGCCGTCGTTGCACCTGCGCAGCCAAGGGAGGAAGGAGCAGCAAACCCTAATTTCTGGAGAGAGAATCTGCACTGCCACGTGTCAGCATCTGATAGGCAGTCAATTGGTCAAACTCTAGTCAAACTGGTCAAACTCTGGTCAATTTCTGGTCAATTTTGTAAAAATGCTTAAATAAGAGGGGCAGAATTTGAAATTGGACAGAAATTAAGTTGCTAATTAATTAAATAAAAATAAAAGATTTTAGCAACTGTCAGATAAAGCCCAAAGTCCAGTTGAAGCCTATATAAAGAGACTTAAGGGAGCAGAAGCAAAACTGACGACTGACAGCTTACAGCTTAGACACTTAGAACTCTCTGGTTTTGGCAGATACCGTCTCCACCACATCTCTCATTCTTTCTTTTATTTTCTTTCCTTCATATCATCATGTATTCCATCAAAGCCATGGAGGGCTAAGCTTTAAGGGTTGATTCCACTGTAATTTCTTAAATGGATTCTGAGGTTAGATGAATTTATATGTTTTGTTATTTTGATTATTGTTGTGGTTTTTGTTTATCTATGTCCTTTGCTTATTAATTGAATAGAAAATAATGATTTTAAATCTACATGCATGCTAATCATATGAGTTAAAAGGTTTTTAAATTAAATTGAGACTTTACTTTGATTTTGTTTAGAAACTTTTATTTGATTAAATAAGTTTTTGCCAATAATTGAGACTTTAATTTGATTAGAGGTAATTACTTTAACTAAAATTAGTCAAGACTTTACTTTGATTAATTAAGTTTTCTATTTGGTGAAGAAGCAAAGGAATAGACATGATTAGGCATAGTAAAATTAATTGAGACTGTACTTTGATTAAATTTACTATGGACAATCTAACAATTCTCACTTTTAATTGAGACTGTACTTTGATTAAAAGTGAGGATGCCAACAAATGAATTGAGTCTTTACATTGATTTATTTGTAAATCAACAACAATAATTAATTTAACAATAATCTCTAGATAACCAATGAAGAATCTTATTTAGAAAAAGCAGTGGAATTGACCTATTTACTATTACTGTGTTTACAATCTTCTGTGTCATTTTCTTTGCATATCAAAACCCCCTATTTTTATAGTTGCTAGTTTTAATTGCATTTTTAAGAATCAAATATTTGAGATCAATTCCGTATTCGTTGTGAGACAACTCAGGGTTGTCTTAACCCTAACTATTTTGTTCACTACAAACTGGCAATACTGAAGTTGCTAAAGTAGTGGTAATTTGATCGCCTAACGACAGCGATATCACTCCAGTTACTAGCAACCTTTCATCTGGATCAAGCATGGATCAAATTTAGTACATGGCAATGTGTGAAAGAATTATTATGTGATATTGCTCCCATGGAGTCTTGTCATGTTCTTTTGGGATGGGCATGGCTTTGTTTTAAAACACTCCATTTTGATGAGCGTCCCCTTTATTTGAGGCATGAGGGTCATCAAAAGAAGTAGAAATTTATGACACCAAGACAAGTCAGTAAGGATCAACATAGGCTGAAGGAGAAAACAGAAAAAAAAGAATAGAAAAAGAAGAAATATAAACTGCAGAAGTAAGGCAAAATAAAGAAAAAGAAATGGAACGAGAGAAAGTTTATTCGTCAATGTTTTTTCTTCTATAGTTTGTGATGTCATTTTACAGGAACAAAAGGATAAGCATATGAATGAAACACACCAACTTCCATGTTTAAAAAGGAAGCTTGTTCATAGTGCTTTATTATGCCTTTGGTCCGTTCGTAAGAAGCAAATTCGTCAAAGACAATGCCTGGAATTATTTATTGTTACATATCAAGGTGGGGTACTGTTGCCAAGAAATGTTATCGACGGATTGCAACCATTGTAAAGTAACAAATATCAAGTTGGATTTGATCCTGGAAGACGAGAATTAGTTTCAACTTGTGAAAAATAAAAGTCCTTCACAAGATCATAATAAACTTACATTAAAACTAGTGTCTTAAGATTCGGGACAAATCTTCTCGAAGAAGGGGGGTATGATGTGAATTGCATATGGGTCAAATGGAGGATGACTAATACGTCGTGTTGATGCAGTTTCTTTTATTTAAATAAGGGCGCAATGCTTTGTAAAATTGGCTGACCAAATTGTGTTTGTGCTTAACCAATTAACGGGCTTTAGTTTTGCTTTAACTTCAAGTTGAAATAGGGGTCCATATGCCCACTTAAGAACCAACCTTTGGAAGATCAAGCGAACCTTTGCTCAAAGTTTGTGGATGACTTTTGGTAGCCTTAAATTCAGTAATCAACAATTAAGTAGTGGATCGTCATTAGCTTGAGTGGATCATTAATTAATAGCTTTAAGCGGGATGATATTGAAATTTATGTGTCTTTTGTAATTCTGATGGTTAAAGCTCCTATACAAGTTCAACCATTTTCACCAATGAAGGAAAGCTGAGTTTTATTCAGAAAATAAACGAGTTTTATCTCATCTATCTTAGTGAGAGTGAATCTCCTAAGTTCTTGAGTGATTCAAGAATCCATGAGTTTAATCAAAGGTCCTTTATCCCTTTGTGTGTTTCAACTCTTAGGCTTATCTTCAAGTCTTGGAAGTGTGATGTCTATCAATTTCCGTTCCATCTTCTTTTATGTTTCTGTTTTCTCATTTTAAATAATTTCTTAAATTTCTTGCTTCTTAGCATTTCAACAATGATAGATCAGTCAAACGAATCAAACCTTGTGGATTCACATCATTTGTTATTCAGAGCCTGGCTATCTAGATTTCGAATAGGAAAGGATGTTTATTATACAAAGTGTTTAACCGAAGGCCATCCATGTTTAGTTGCATTCGATTACGGAAGCGAAAACAAAGAAGATGAAAAACCAGATAAAACGTCCAAAAGTCCAAAAGCATAATTGTTCACTACATTACTTAATAAATCAATACAAAACAAAGAATGGTCTTCAATTGGGTGCTCCATGGCTTTTAGCACGTTGAACTGCACCTTCTCATCTCCTATCTCCATAGTCAAGGATCCTGCATGCACGTCTATCTTGGTATGTGCTGTCATCATGAATGGTCTTCCCAAGATGATTGTGGTTGAACTCATTCCTTCATCATCCTTCATATCCAAGATGTAGAAATCTGCAGGAAAAATTAACATGTCCACACGGACAAGCACATCTTCTAGCACACCTGTAGGGTTAACTGTGCTACGGTTGGCCAATTGAATGACCACACCAGTAGACTTAAGAGGTCCAAGATGAAGTGAAGTAAAAATGGATAAAGGCATTACATTAATAGAAGCTCCTAAATCTAACATAGCATTGTCAAACTTAGTACTACCTATAATGCAGGGAACAGAAAACATACCTGGATCCTTACACTTTTGCGGCATTCTGATTGCAGGCTTCTTAATTAAGCTAGAGACATTTCTTCCCATGTTCACTACCTCTTTGTCCATAATACGCCTTTTATGTGTACATAATTCTTTGAGAAACTTGGCGTATTTAGGAATTTGTCTCACAGCATCCAACAAAGGAATGTTTATCTCCACTTTCTTGAAAGTATTCAGGATTTCTTTGTCTAACTCCTCCATCTTTTTAGTTTTTGGTTTCAAACGGTTTGGATAGGGAGGAGGAGGAGAATAAGGAGAAGGATTTTTAGAGGAAGTATTAGGGGATACCAACCTGGAGTTATCACTGGGTGCAGGCATTTCAGATGTTGCTTGTGTTGCTTCATCTGATCTTCCTCTTTCATCATTAGGTACAACTTCATTGTCCTTATCTTCATCTTCTTGGGCATCCCCAAGGCCTTGTATTTGCTTACCCGATCTTAAAGTAATAGCACTTACATTTCTCGGGTTGATTATAGTTTGTGCAGGCAAATTGCTTGAGCCTTGCTGAGACTTCATCTGATTTAACTCATTTGCCATTTGTCCAATCTGGTTCTGCAAGTTTTGATTGGTTGCTTCCATCGTCTGTTTCAACTCATTGATTTGTCCCTTCATCATGTCAGCCATCATTTTCATCATTGCTTCCATGTTTGAATCACCAGAGGTTGCCGCTGGTTGTGGTTGTTGCCTCTGTTGAGGTGGAACATAGACTTGTTGGTGTTGAGGCTGTTGATTTCCCCATTTCTGGCTGGGATATTCCTTCCAATCTGGGTTGTACTTGTTGGAGGACAAATCATGGTTGTATTGCTGCCGAGGTGGTCTATTATTGCCGTAGATGTTTGCAGCATATGCCTGAGGTTGTTCATTGTCTAACGTCCTTGTCTCTTTTAACATAGAACAAGCCTCTGTAGGATGATTAGTAGAAGCACAAATTCCACATAAAGTAGAAGGGATAGGCTTTTTCTGTAAGTCTATCAAGGTCCTTACCATGGCTGCTAAGTCATCCAACTTCCCTTCTAATTTCTTGTGATCTGCAACATATGAAGCTTCTACTCCATGGGTTCCCTTCAATAGAGTTATAGAATTACTCCTTGTGGAAAATTGTTGATGGTTCGACGCCATAGTTTCAATCAATTGTCTTGCATTTGTTGGCGTTTTGTCCACCAATGACCCTCCACTTGCAGCATCTATCATTTGTCTATCCATGATACTCAATCCCTCATAAAAGTATTGAATGAGGAGATGCTCGTTTATTTGGTGATGAGGACATGAAGCACATAAATTTTTGAATCTTTCCCAATACTCGTGAAGACTTTCTCTTTCTTGTTGCCTTATCCCATAAATATCTTTGCGAATAGCAGCAACTCTAGATGCTGGAAAAAACTTTTCCAGAAATAATCTTTTCAGAGTCTCCCAAGTATTGATGGATCCTGGCGGAAGGCAGTATAACCAATTCTTAGCGGCATCTTGCAATGAGAATGGAAAAGCCTTAAGCTTGATATGTTCCTCTGTCACTGTTGTAGGTCTCATGGATGAACAAACAACATGAAATTCCTTCAAGTGATGGTATGGGTCTTCTCCTGCTAATCCATGGAATTTGGGTAAAAGATGGATTAACCCAGACTTAAGCTCACATTCTCCATCTGGATATTGGATGCACATGTTTTGTGTAATTGCTGCATCCGGTGAAGCCAACTCTCTTATTGTTCTTTCTTCCATTCTATCTTCTTGAAATTCTGGTTCAAGTGATGGATCAGAAGATATGTTAATCACCGGAGGTGATTCTAGTGGTACACTTTCAGTGGTAGGTTTAGATGATGATGGTGCTCCTTCAGTAGAACACCTGAGATCAAGTCTCCTACGTGATTTACGCAAGTTCCTTTCAAGTTCCTTTCAAGTTGATAAAATTGACCCGGATTGGCCCGAGTCATGCACTATGCAAGTCCACCTGAAAGTGTTTCCCTGTGTTTTTTTTTCTTCCTATTCTTGTTTTGGAGAAAGATTTCAAGAAAGAAATGAGTTAAGATGTCGTTGGGTCTACTCCCAGGAAAGAGAGGTGCGTCACAATGGACAACTTAAATACCAAGTCTTTCCTAGACAGAGTTTTCCAAACTAGTCTCAAAAAATTTCTTAAAAGAAATTCTTAATCAAAACAAAAATAGAAATTTGCTTGGAATATATTAACAGAAAACTAGATACTACAAAATAACAAACTATATCAAACGTATATGCGTAAAATAAATAAAAAATAAAAATAAAAAATAAAATAAAATAAAATAAAATAAAATAAAATAAAATAAATAAATAAAAACAGAATCAAAATAAAAGAAATACTAACCGTACTCCCCGGCAACGGCGCCAAATTTGATATCGCTGTCGTTAGGCGATCAAATTATCACTACTTTAGCAACTTC
Organism: Vigna unguiculata; assembly: GCF_037176805.1. NCBI lineage: Eukaryota > Viridiplantae > Streptophyta > Magnoliopsida > Fabales > Fabaceae > Vigna > Vigna unguiculata. The sequence continues at coordinate 11,701,636 of NC_140793.1, read as the reverse complement.
AGTATTGCCAGTTTGTAGTGAAGAAAATAGTTAGGGTTAAGATAACCCTGAGTCGTCTCACAACGAATACGGAATTGATCTCAAATATTTGATTCTCAAAAATGCAATTAAAACTAGCAACTATAAAATAGGGGGGTTTTGATATGCAAAGAAAATGACACGGAAGATTGTAAACACAGTAATAGTAAATAGGTCAATTCCACTGCTTTTTCTAAATAAGATTCTTCATTGGTTATCTAGAGATTATTGTTAAATCAATTATTGTTGTTGATTTACAAATAAATCAATGTATAGACTCAATTCATTTGTTGGCATCCTCACTTTTAATCAAAGTACAGTCTCAATTAAAAGTGAGAATTGTTAGATTGTCCATAGTAAATTTAATCAAAGTACAGTCTCAATTAATTTTACTATGCCTAATCATGTCTATTCCTTTGTTTCTTTACCAAATAGAAAACTTAATTAATCAAAGTAAAGTCTTGACTAATTTTAGTTAAAGTAATTACCTCTAATCAAATTAAAGTCTCAATTGTTGGCAAAAACTTATTTAATCAAATGAAAGTTTCTAAACAAAATCAAAGTAAAGTCTCAATTTTATTTAAAAACCTCTTAACTCATATGATTAGCATGCATGTAGATTTAAAATCATTATTTTCTATTCAATTTAGAAGCAAAGGACATAGATAAACAAAAATCACAACAATAATCAAAATAACAAAACATATAAATTCATCTAACCTCAGAATCCATTTAAGAAATTACAGTGGAATCAACCCTTAAAAGCTTAGCCCTCCATGGCTTTGATGGAATACATGATGATATGAAAGAAAGAAAATAAAAGAAAGAATGAGAGATGTGGTGGAGACGGTATCTGCCAAAACCAGAGAGTTCTAAGTGTCTAAGCTGTGAGTTGTAAATTGTCAGTTCCCCCGTTTCTGCTCCCTTAAGTCTCTTTATATAGGCTTCCACTGGACTTTGGGCTTTATCTGTCAGTTGCTAAAATCTTTTATTTTTATTTAATTAATTAGCAACTTAATTCTTGTCCAATTTCCAATTCTGCCCCTCTCATTTAACCATATTTGCAGTTTTGACCAGAGTTGACTGCTGACTTTGACCAGTTGACCAAAGTTGACCAGTTGACCAGTTTGACTGTCCTATCAGATGCTGACACGTGGCGCAGAGTACTCTCTCTCCAGAATTAGGGTTTCTGCCCCATGTTTCTTCCTTGGCTGCGCGGCTGACGGTGGCTGCTGCCGTTTTCCGGCGTGGTGGTTGCAGGTGCGCCATGGTCCATGAAGAGAAGATAATGGTTGCTGCAACTGTGGCGTGCGAAGCTCGATGGAGATGCGCTGGTTGCTCGCGCGTTGCAGAGGCTGTTTCCGGCGTGAACGAAGAAGATGATGGAGAGAAAATGGAGGTGCTGTGATTGACGAAGGTTGCGCGTCGCTGCAGGTGCGGAGGCGAGAAGACGGAGGCGCGGTGGTGGTTCGTGTGCGCTGTTGTGGCTGCAGATGCGCGAACGGTGATCGCGATGATGGTGGCGCTGCGGAGAAGATGGAGAGGCATGGTGGTGGAAGGAGAGGAGAAAATTAGGGTTAGGGTTTTGGGAGATGAAGATGATGACGTGGCAGCCTTCCATTGGACAGCTTGTTAGTGCAAGGATTGTTGCCACGTGGCTTGCTTTGGTTGGCTAATTTTAAGAGGTGGGGATTGCCACATGGCATGATCTGGTTGAATGGAGTTTAAGTGGTAGGAGGGGTGCAACTTAGTGAAAACTGGGGGTGCAGAACAGGTTTTTTGTGGTCCACTTGAGGAAGGAGTGTGCAAATAAAATCTGGGGGTGCATTTAGCTCCTGATTTATTCTTTTTCAGAATTTCTTGATTTTGGACTTATTTTGTAACTTTGAATATTTCAAAATCACATTATTAATTCACCAAAAAAAAATTCCAGCTGCATTAACAAACGTTAGAATATCCAATAATATTTTATGCAACTAAAATCAATTTTTACGCCACTTTTACCAAACTTACTCAATAAATACAATAATCACAAATCCTAATTAAATCAATCTTTAAGCACAGAAAAGTCAATTAAATCCCCAAATTTAAATATTAAATGAGGGCAAAAATTTGAACTCATCACCCATCCCAAAAGAAAATGACAAGAGTCCATGGGAGCAATATCACATAATACTTCTTTCACACATTGCTATGTACTGAATTTGATCCATGCTTGATCCAGATGAAAGGTTGCTGGTAACTGGAGTTTCTCCAGCAATCTTTGGCTCACAACACTGTTTTCGCTTCCGTAATCGAATGCAACTAAACATGGATGGCCTTTGGTTAAACACTTTGTATAATAAACTTCCTTTCCTATTCCAAATCTAGATAGCCAGGCTCTGAATACCAAATGATGTGAATCCACAGGGTTCGATTCGTTTGACTGATGTACCATTTTTGGAATGCTAACAAGCAAGAATTTTGAGAAATTATTTAAAACGAGAAAATGGAAACATAAAAGAAGATGGAACGGAAATTGATAGACATCACACTTCCAAGAATGGAAGATAAGCCTAAGAGTTGAAACACACAAAGGGATAAAGGACCTTTGACTAAACTCAAGGATTCTTGAATCACTCAAGAACTTAGGAGAATCACTCTCACTAAGATAGATGAGATAAAACTCGTTTATTTTCTGAATAAAACTCAGCTTGCGTTCATTAATGAAAATGGTTCAACTTGTATAGGAGCTTTAACCATCAGAATTACAAAAGACACATAAATTTCAATATCATTCAACTTAAAGCTATCAATTAATGATCCACTCAAGCTAATGACGATCCGCTACTTAATGGTTGATTGTAACTGAATTTAAGGCTACCAAAAGTCATCCACAAACTTTGAGCACAGGTCCGCTTGATCTTCCAAAGGTAGGTTCTTAAGTGGGCATATGGACCCCTATTTCAACTTGAAGATAAAGCAAAACTAAAGCCTGTTAATTGGTTAAGCACAAACACAATTTGGTCAGCCAATTTTACAAAGCATTGGGCTCTTATTTAAATAAAAGAAACTGCATCAACACGACGCATTAGTCATCCTCCATTTGACCCATATGCAATTCACATCATACCCTCCTTCTTCAAGAAGATTTGTCTGGAATCTTAAGACACTAGTTTTAACGTAAGTTTATTATGATCTTGTGAAGGACTTTTATTTTTTCACAAGTTGAAACTAATTCTCTTCTTCCAGGATCAAATTCAACCTGATATTTGTTACTTTCCAATGGTTGTAATTCGTCGATAACATTTCTTGGCAACAGTACCCCAACTTGATATATAACAATAAATAATTTCATGCATTGTGTTTGACGAACTTGCTTCTTATCGACAGACCAAAGGCATAATAAAGCACTATGAACAAGCTTCCTTTTTAAACATGGAAGTTAGTGTGTTTCATTCACATGCTTATCCTTTTGTGCCTGTAAAATGACATCACAAACTGTAGAAGAAAAAACTTTCTCTAGTTCCATTTCTTTTCCTTTTTTTCCCTTCCTTCTGCAGTTTATATTACTTCTTGTTCTATTCTTTCTTTTTCTTTTTTCTCCTTCAGCCTACGTTCATCCTTACTAACTTGTCTTGGTGTCATAAATTTGTACTTCTTTTGATGTCCCTCATGCCTCAAATAAAGGGAACGTTCATCAAGATGGAGTGTTTTAAAACGAAGCCATGCCCATCCCAAAAGAAGATGACAAAAGTCCATGGGAGCAATATCACATAATACTTCTTTCACACATTGCCATGTACTCAATTTGATCCATGCTTGATCCAGAAGAAAGGTTGCTGGTAACTGGAGTTTCTCCACAAATATTTGGCTCAGAACATTGTTTTCGCTTCCGTAATCGAATGCAACTAAACATGGATGGCCTTCGGTTAAACACTTTGTATAATAAACTTCCTTTCCTATTCCAAATCTAGATAGCCAGGCTCTGAATACCAAATGATGTGAATCCACAGGGTTCGATTCGTTTGACTGATCTATCATTGTTGGAATGCTAACAAGCAAGAAATTTGAGAAATTATTTAAAACGAGAAAAGGGAAACATAAAAGAAGATAGAAAGAAAATTGATAGACATCACACTTCCAAGAATGGAAGATAAGCCTAAGAGTTGAAACACACAGAGGGATAAACGACCTTTGATTAAACTCAAGGATTCTTGAATCACTCAAGAACTTAGTAGAATCACTCTCACTAAGATAGATGACATAAAACTCGTTTATTTTTTGAATAAAACTCAGCTTGCCTTCATTGATGAAAATGGTTCAACTTGTATAGGAGCTTTAACCATCAGAACTACAAAAGACACATAAATTTCACTATCATCCCGCTTAAAGCTATTAATTAATGATCCACTCCAGCTAATGACGATCCGCTACGTAATGGTTGATTGTAATTGAATTTAAGGCTACCAAAAGTCATCCACAAACTTTGAGCAAAGGTCCGCTTGATCTTCCAAAGGTTGGTTCTTAAGTGGGCATATGGACCCCTATTTTAACTTGAAGATAAAGCATAACTAAAGCCCGTTAATTTGTTAAGCACAAACAAAATTTGGTCAGCCCATTTTACAAAGCATTGGGCCCATATTTAAATAAAAGAAACTGCATCAACACGGCGCATTAGTCATCCTCCATTTGACCCATATGCAATTCACATCATACCCTCCTTCTTCAAGAAGATTTGTCCCGAATCTTAAGACACTAGTTTTAATCTAAGTTTATTATGATCTTGTGAAGAACTTTTATTTTTTTCACAAGTTGAAACGAATTCTCTTCTTCCAGGATCAAATTCAACTTGATATTTGTTACTTTCCAATGGTTGTAATCCGTCGATAACATTTCTTGGCAACAGTACCCCACCTTGATATGTAACAATAAATCATTCCATGCATTGTGTTTGACGAACTTGCTTCTTATCGACTGACCAAATGCATAATAAAGCACTATGAACAAGCTTCCTTTTTAAACATGGAAGTTGGTGTGTTTCATTCACATGCTTATCCTTTTGTTCCTGTAAAATGACATCACAAACTGTAGAAGAAAAATCATTGACGAATAAACTTTCTCTAGTTCCATTTCTTTTTCTTTATTTTCCCTTCCTTCTGAAGTTATGTTACTTCTTTTTCTATTTTTTCTTTTCTTTTCTCCTTCAGCCTACGTTGATCCTTACTGACTTGTCTTGGTGTCATAAATTTCTACTTCTTTTGATGTCCTTCATGCCTCAAATAAAGGGAACATTCATCAAGATGGAGTGTGTTAAAACGAAGCCATGCCCATTCCAAAAGAAGATGACAAGAGTCCATGGGAGCAATATCACATAATACTTCTTTCACACATTGCCATGTACTGAATTTCATCCATGCTTGATCCAGATGAAAGGTTGCTGGTAATTGGAGTTTCTCCACCAATCTTTGGCTCACAACATTGTATTCGCTTCCGTAATCGAATGCAACTAAACATGGATGGCCTTTGGTTAAACACTTTGTATAATAAACTGACTTTCCTATTTCAAATCTAGATAGCCAGGCTCTGAATACCAAATGATGTGAATCCACAGGGTTCAATTCGTTTGACTGATCTACCATTTTTGGAATGCTACCAAGCAAAAATTGAGAAATTATTTAAAACGAGAAAATGGAAACATAAAAGAAGATGGAACGGAAATTGATAGACATCACACTTCCAAGAATGGAAGATAAGCCTAAGAGTTGAAACACACAAAGGGATAAAGGACCTTTGATTAAACTCAAGGATTCTTGAATCACTTAAGAACTTAGGAGAATCACTCTCACTAAGATAGAAGAGATAAAACTAGTTTATTTTCTGAATAAAACTCAGCTTGCCTTCATTGATGAAAATGGTTCAACTTGTATAGGGGCTTTAACCATCAAAATTACAAAAGACACATAAATTTGAATATCATCCCGCTTAAAGCTATTAATTAATGATCCACTCAAGCTAATTACGATCTGCTACTTAATGGTTGATTGTAACTGAATTTAAGGCTACCAAAAGTCATCCACAAACTTTGAGCAAAGGTCCGCTTGATCTTCCAAAGGTTGGTTCTTAAGTGGGCATATGGACCCCTATTTCAACTTGAAGATAAAGCAAAACTAAAGCCCATTAATTGGGTAAGCACAAACACAATTTGGTCAACCAATTTTACAAAGCATTGGGCCCTTATTTAAATAAAAGAAACTGCATCAACACGGCGCATTAGTCATCCTCCATTTGACTCATATTCAATTCACATCACATCCTCCTACTTCGAGAAGATTTGTCCCGAATCTTAAGACACTAGTTTTAACGTAAGTTTATTATGATCTTGTGAAGGACTTTTATTTTTTCACAAGTTGAAACTAATTCTCTTCTTCTAGGATCAAATTCAACTTGATATTTGTTACTTTCCAATGGTTGCTATCCGTCGATAACATTTCTTGGCAACAGTACCCCACCTTGATATGTAACATTAAATAATTCCATGCATTGTGTTTGACGTATTTGCTTCTTATCGACGGACCAAACGCATAATAAAGCACTATGAACAAGCTTTCTTTTTAAACATGGAAGTTGATGTGTTTCATTCACATGCTGATCCTTTTGTTCCCGCAAAATGACATCACAAACTGTAGAAGAAAAAACATTGATGAATAAACTTTCTCTAGTTCCATTTCTTTTTCTTTATTTTCCTTTCCTTCTGAAGTTATATTACTTCTTTGTCTATTTTTTCTTTTCTTTTCTCCTTCAGCCTACGTTGATCCTTACTGACTTGTCTTGGTGTCATAAATTTCTACTTCTTTTGATGTCCTTCATGCCTCAAATAAAGGGAACATTCATCAAGATGGAGTGTGTTAAAACGAAGCCATGCCTATCCCAAAAGAAGATGACAAGAGTCCATGGGAGCAATATCACATAATACTTCTTTCACACATTGCCATGTACTGAATTTCATCCATGCTTGATCCAGATGAAAGGTTGTTGGTAACTGGAGTTTCTCCACAAATATTTGGCTCACAACATTGTTTTCGCTTCCGTAATTGATGAGTCATTATTTTCTTCTATTCCACTAGCCTTTGTGCACCCATTAGACAATTGATTAGTGCTTAAAATTTCATCATTAGAGTGTTTTTCATCTGTTGGGCTTTATTGGGCCACTGTTCCGAATTTGGACTAATTTCACATTATTTGGCCTAATTTTTGTTTTTAATTATTTTTAGGTATTTGGGTGAAGCAAATTTTGGAGCTTAGACATTAATATTTAGTTGAAGAGAATTTCCACATCATTGCCACATCATTTCCATGTCATTTCCACGTCAGCAAAGTCAATGGGTCAACATTTGAGGCCCAGAGTGGCATTTTTGTAAATCTGAGTGGCAGAGTGGCAGTTTTGTAATTATGAGTGGCAAGGGTGATATGACCACGAATTAGGTCTGCATGAGGGGGGGCCAGCCGCCCATCATCTTCAACCTCCCTTCAAAACCTCCATTTTCGTTCTCCAAGCTTCCATGGACGTCCCCCTTGCGGTTTTTCACGTTTTTGGCTCATTTTTACCGTTTTTATGCATATTTGACAGCACCCATTGAGGGTTTTACGTTTGGAATTCGTTTTCTTGCTTGGGCAGTTCGTTTTGTGGGTTTTATTGACTTGGAACAATACCCATTCATGGGGTTTTCGCATTTATATATGATAACACCGTTTTGCATTCCATTTAAGCTTTGAAATCTCTATTTTTGCTCTTAAATTGCGTTTTCAGATTTCATAAGTTAGGGTTCTTGGTTCTGATTTTTGTGATTTCAGTTTTGAAGTGTTTAATTACTCATTTCCATGTCTAGCTAAATTCGTGTATTGACTCCTTGATGAAAAAATGCAATGAAGCTTTGAGGTTGAGCTTGTTTTGTGAAATCTGCGATGTTTTTGTTCTGAATTCGTGGAATGCATGTGGTGAATCTGTCAATGCTTAATTTACAAAGTAATTGCATGTGTTTTGTTTAAGATACGCTCATGCTTAATGTATGTAGCTTGGCTGTCACGAATTTAAGGATGTGTGCATTGCTTAATTGCATAATGAAGCTAGATTATAATTTTCGCTTACTGAACTATTATCTAGTGGATTGAGACAAGGCAGGGTTGGTGTTAATTCGGTGGCCTATGATAAGTGAAATTGCGTGTGAATCAGGGATGTCAATACGGTTTTAGTCACTGTAGCATTTAAATTAATCTATTGATTAGCATTCCGAATCTGTCTGCCAACCCCCCCTGTGTTTTATTGTTGTGTTCATCTGGAAAATTCGCTTTGAATGAAAATATTGGTCGTTGGGAGACGACTTGGTTCACTTTCATGTACTGCATTTAATATGTTTTAATTTGGTGGGGTACGACCTCTATCAGTAATCGAATGCAACTAACATGGATGGCCTTCGGTTAAACACTTTGTATAATAAACTTCCTTTCCAATTCCAAATCTAGATAGCAAGGCTTTGAATACCAAATGATGTGAATCCACAGAGTTTGATTCGTTTGATTGATCTATCATTGTTGGAATGCTAACAAGCAAGAAATTTGAGAAATTAGTTAAAACGAGAAAATGGAAACATAAAAGAAGATGGAAACATAAATTAGTCAAATTTGGCGCCGTTGCCGGGGACCAATCGTTTCGTTCAAAGTAAAATTTCCAGTGTGTTTGTGTTTTGTGTTTTGGTGTGTGTGTAGTTCAAGTGTGGTTGAGTTGGTATATGTTCATTGTGATGTTAATGTTGTGTTAAGTTCAATGCCTGTTTCCATTCCTGTGTGTTTCTGTGTAGTGTAGTGAATAGTGTCGCGACGCGCATGAATAGTGTCATTTGTAGTAGTGAATAGTGTTTGAATAGTGTCCGAATCTGGCATTTAACTTCTGGATTTTTGTTTTGGTAGCTACGGAGCTTGTTTTGACTTGAAAATTTTTTCCCCCACTTCTAAGACGTTGAACTTGATAGGAAAAATAGCTAGAGCAGTTGGTATGGTCTGAGTTAAGAGATTCAAAAAAATTTTGGACAGATTTTTAGTGAAACTTCAGAGGACCATAACTTTTGCTCTGGTTATCAGAATCACTATTGATTTCCTACCTTATCGTAGCCCGCTTCGCTAGTTTGCAAACTCAGATTCTCCAGAAAATGCCATTTTCTACATTTCAGCAATGTTTTTTGTAATTTTTCTTCATTTTTTCTACTTTTGAAAAATTGTTAAAAATACTTGTGCTTTGAGTTTTGATCTGATTTTTTTTGTGCTTCTGTTTGACCACTCAAAGGAATATCCTACCAATTTTCAAGTCATTTGGAGGTCGTTTGAGTATACTTGTAGTTATACCCTTTGTTATGCCAATATCACCACAATTAATGCTTTTTGGTGCATGACTAGGGGAAACCCAAGTGAATTACAACCATTTGACCCTGAGATTGATAGGACATTCCATAGAGGAAGTCGGCATCCTAGGAATCCATCTTTGCATGCTGAATATTCATTGACATTTCCTGATTCTTCTGATTCTCATCACATTCCTGACACTCCTCATTCTTTGCATTCTGAGCATACTGTATATTCTGAGCATTTTGATACTGATAACATGGCTCAACCTCCTCCACCTCATGAGAGAACCATGAGTGAGCTCACTGCACTAGAGTTCACTTATGATAGTTTATGCATACAATACCCTGAGGAGGAGGTTCCATATGTGCTGAAAACTGGTTTGATACACTTGTTGCCAAAGTTTCATGGTCTTGCAGGTGAGGACCCGTGCAAACACTTGAAGCAGTTTCATGTCGTCTGTTCCACCATGAAGCCTGCAGATGTACAAGAGGACCATGTATACTTGAAGGCTTTCCCTCATTCTTTGGAGGGTAATGCGAAAGACAAGCTGGGATGACCTGAAGAGATTGTTCCTTGCCAAGTTCTTTCCTGCTTCAAAGACAACAGCCATACAAAAGGAGATTTCTGGCATCAAGCAGCAATCTGGGGAGACCCTTTATGAGTACTGGGAGAGGTTCAAGAATCTCTGTTCAAGCTGTCCACACCATCAGATTTTTGAACATCTCCTCCTGTAGTATTTTTATGAAGGCTTGCACCACATGGATCGAAATATGATTGATGCCGCAAGTGGTGGTGCCCTTGGTAACATAACCCCAGCTGCAGCCAGACAACTGATAGAAAACATGGCTTCAAATTCTCAACAATTTGGCACAAGGAGTGATGCCATAGTTGTTAGAGGTGTTCATGATGTAGGAGCAGCCGAGTACACAAAGAAGTTGGAAAGTAAGATTGATGCTCTTACCACACTGGTCAATCAACTTGCTTCTAATTAGAGAGCTCCAGCTGCAAGAGTTTGTGGCCTTTGTACATCTGTTGATCACTTTACAGACTCTTGCCCAGCATTGCAACAACAGGCTGCTTCTCCTTCTTCTTCTACACCAGTCGACACACCTCAGGCCTATGCAGCAAATATTTTCAACAACAATAGGCCCCAACAACAACAACAAAACCACCATGATTTGTCAACCAACAGATATAATCCAGGATGGAGGAATCACCCTAATTTGAGATGGGGCAACCAGGGTAACCAGCAGCCCCAACAATTTCAAAATGTGCAACCACCTCCGCAACAAAGAGTTGCACCTGCACCACAAGCTGCTCCTGTTCCACCTGTACCCACACCAGCTCCTGCTGCAACACCTGCACCTTCTTCTTCTATTTCATTGGAGGAGTTAGTCAGGATGATGACCCTTCAAAATATGCAATTCCAGCAAGAGACTAGGGCCTCAATCCAAAGTTTGACAAATCAAATGGGGCAGATGGCCACTCAGCTAAACCAGGCACAGGCTCAGAATTTTGACAAGCTTCCATCACAGACGGTGGAAAATCCTAGGAATGTGAGTGCCATTACTTTGAGATCTGGGAAGAACATTGAAGTTCCTACTTCCGAGCCTACACCTCCAAAGGAAGCCGACCCTGCCACACTTCAGAGAAAGTGTGATGCTCATGCAGCTGGTCCTTCCACATCTGGTGCGACTTCTACACCTTCCATCTCTACTGCTGCACCTTCCATACCTCTTCCTTTCCCTCCAAGAGCCATTCCAAGCAAAAAGATGGAAGAGGTTGACAGGGAGATCTTGGAAACTTTTAGGAAGGTGGAGGTGAACATACCTCTGTTGGATGCCATTAAACAGATTCCCAGATATGCAAAGTTCTTGAAGGAGCTATGCACGCACAAGAGGAGGCTAAAGGGAAACGAAAAGATCAGCATGGGCAGAAACGTGTCAGCATTGATAGGTAAATCTGTTCCTCAGATTCCTGAGAAGTGCAAGGACCCAGGTACATTTTGTGTACCTTGCATCATAGGTAACAATAAATTTGAAAATCCAATGCTTGATCTTGGTGCTTCAATAAATGTAATGCCTCTGTCTATTTTTAAATCTCTTTCTCTTGGACCCCTGCAACCTACGGGTGTGGTGATTCAGTTGGCAAATAGAAGTGTTGCCCACCCCGCAGGTTTGGTTGATGATGTTTTGGTTCGTGTCGATGAATTGATTTTCCCAGCTGATTTTTACATTCTTGACATGGAAGAGGGATTTTCACATGGTTCTGCACCAATCATTTTAGGCAGACCATTTTTGAAAACTGCACGAACCAAAATTGATGTCCATGCAGGTACTTTGTCCATGGAGTTTGATGATATTGTTGTGCAATTCAACATTCTGGATGCCATGAAACATCCTTCTGAGGATCATTCTGTTTTTCACGTGGATATTATTGATGATGCTGTTGATGGATTGATTTCTGATTTCCACTCTTTGCATACATTAAAACATTCATCCGTGTCTGAGTTATCTGAATTTGCATGCATTGATGTTCTTGATTCTTATTTTGATTCTGATGATGCTGAATATGATGTGGATAATGTTGAATGTACAGAGTTTGACTCTCTGGATGTTGTACCTATTCACTTTGATGTTATACAATCAGGTTGCACTAACCATGTTGCAGGAAGTACATATGCATCTAATTGTTATGCTCAGGTACAGGCTGTGGAACCCATTTCTCCCTCCCCTCTGGTTCCTGATATTCAGCCAGCATCCAGTACTCTAGAGTTGAAACCACTACCAGACAACCTCAAGTATGTCTACTTAGAGGAGGAGGACAAACTGCCTGTCATCATTTCCATCTCCCTCACTGCTGAACAAGAGCAGAGGTTGTTGCAAGTTCTTAAGAAGCATAAGAAGGCAATTGGATGGACATTGGCTGACATCCCTGGTATTAGCCCATCAACATGCATGCACAGGATATTGTTGGAAGATGGAGCAAAGCCAGTGAGACAGCCACAGAGGCGACTCAACCCTGTCATCTCGGATGTTGTAAAGAAGGAGGTGACCAAGCTTCTACAAGCTGGGATCATCTACCCCATTTCTGACAGTCAGTGGGTTAGCCCCATCCATGTTGTTCCAAAGAAGACTGGCCTCACTGTAGTCAAGAATGAAAAAGAGGAGTTGATTCCAACAAGAGTGCAAAACAGTTGGAGGGTTTGCATTGACTACAGAAGGCTAAATCAAGAAACCAGAAGGCTAACCTTGTTCTCAATTTTGAGAAATGTCATTTCATGGTAGAACAAGGCATAGTATTGGGGCACATAATTTCAAAAAAGGGCATTGAAGTTGACCCTGCCAAGATCTCAATTATTTCACAATTGCCTTACCCCTCTTCTGTGCGAGAGGTTCGTTCTTTTCTTGGCCATGCAGGGTTTTACAGGCGCTTCATTCAAGACTTCATTAAGAAGGCCCTCCCACTATCCAACCTATTGCAAAAGGATGTTGACTTCATCTTTGATGAAGGATGCAAAGAGGCTTTTGATTGCCTCAAGAAGGCCCTGACCACAACTCCAATCATTCAGGCGCCCGACTTGACAGCCCCATTTGAGCTTATGTGTGATGCATCCAACTATGCATTAGGGGCTGTTCTAGCTCAAAGGATTGATAAGCAGCCGAGGGTAATCTACTACGCCTCCAGGACATTAGATGTTGCCCAATCAAATTACACCACAACAGAAAAAGAGCTCCTTGCGGTAGTTTTCGCACTTGAAAAGTTTCGATCTTATCTGCTTGGTTCTCCTGTTGTTGTGTTTATTGACCATGCAGCTCTTAAGTACCTGTTGAAGAAGGCAGAATCAAAACCTCGACTGATAAGATGGATGCTCTGGCTCCAAGAATTTGATTTGGAGATCCGTGATAGGAGCGGAGCACAAAACCTAGTTGCAGACCACCTAAGCAAGATTGAGAGGTCTACTGATGATGCTACACCGATCCGGGATGACTTTCCCGATGAAAGTTTGTTGACACTCTCTACTTCTTCCTCACCTTGGTTTGCTAACATTGTTAATTATCTTGCTGCTTCTGTTTTTCCTCCCCTAGCATCCAGAGCTCAATGTGATAAACTCAAGAGCGATGCTAGGTATTACATTTGGGATGACCCCTATCTGTGGAAAATGTGCAATGATCAGGTTACCAGGAGATGCATTCTGGACCATGAGATTGACTCGGTCCACAAATTTTGTCATTCATCTGCACCTGGTGGTCACCTTGGCACACAAAGGACAGCTCGTAAGGTGCTAGATTGCGGATTTTATTGGCCCACCATCTTTAAAGATGCGTGGAGGATTTGTAGCACATGTGAGGAATGCCAACGAGCAGGAGGAGCCATTTCTTGGAGACAACAGATGCTTCAACAACCCATGCTATTTTGTGAGGTGTTTGACGTCTGGGGTATAGATTTCATGGGCCCTTTCCCTGTCTCTTTTGGTTTCACTTACATCTTGCTTGCTATTGATTATGTTTCAAAATGGGTGGAAGCCAAAGCCACTAGAACTAATGATGCTCGAGTTGTTGTGGATTTTGTTAGGTCTCACATATTTTGTAGGTTTGGAGTTCCTCGAGCTATTGTTAGTGACCAAGGCACCCATTTTTGCAACAGATCCTTGGGGGTTTTGCTTCAAAAGTATGGGGTTATGCACAAACTTTCTACACCATATCACCCCCAAACTAATGGGCAAGCTGAGATCTCAAACAGAGAAATCAAGAGGATCTTGGAGAAGATTGTGCAGCCCAACAGGAAGGATTGGAGCAATAGACTTGAGGACGCTCTATGGGCTCACAGGACTGCTTACAAGGCACCTATAGGGATGTCTCCTTATCGGGTTGTCTTTGGTAAGCCATGCCACCTTCCAGTGGAGATAGAGCATCGAGCCTACTAGGCTGTCAAGTCATGCAATTTCTCTCTTGATCAAGCTGGGGAGGAAAGGAAGCTGCAGTTGAACGAGTTGGATGAGATCCGTTTGGAGGCATATCAGAACTCTATGTTCTACAAGGAGAAGACCAAGAGATTCCATGATAGCTCCATTGCTAGAAAGGAGTTTGTTGTTGGTCAGCAAGTTTTACTGTATAACTCCAGACTTGGACTCATGGGGGGTAAGTTGAGATCAAAGTGGATTGGTCCTTTTGTTGTCACTAATGTTTATCCTTACGGTGCAGTTGAAATCAAAAGCCAGTCCACAGATAAGAGCTTCAAAGTGAATGGGCATCGTCTTAAGCCATTCCTCAGCAATCCTGCCTTGGTGGATACTGTTGTGGAGGAAACTTCCCTGCTTGACCCCACTACTGTTTCACCATGATTCAGGGAGTTTTCTTTCCCCTTCTTCTTTACTTTTATTGCACTTGTCCAGGTCTGTCTGTCTGTTGTTGTTTCCGTTTGTTTGATTCCTTTTTGTTAATTTGTGTTAGTTAGTGTTATGTTTTTGCTTTCTGTTTGGAACACTCACTTCACTTTTGGAGGATGAGTTGTTGGTTATTCTGTGAACTGATATCCTTACTTTGTCTTTGCATGTCAAGTTGCTTTTGGAATTGTTTTATCCTGTGTGAGAATTTGAGCCACTCTCTGTTCTTTGTTGTGTGATACCGCCTCTTGAATGCTTGCACAGTGGTCTTGGCTTGACTCTTTCTGATACTTTCCTGATACACATGCATGTTTGGACATGATTTAGGCAATTTTTTTTGTGAGCCTATAGCCAGATGAGCCTACCTTGAACTATTTCTGTTGATACCCCTTTTTGAGCCTGCATACCCTTTCATTGTTCTACAACTCATTACAAGCCCTTAGCCTGAAAAACCATGATTATTCCTACCTTAGGAAATTTTGGAGCTTTGGAATTGTTTTGGGAATGTGATAGCTTCTTCTTGTCTCCATTGAAGCTTGCATGAAGAATGGAGGCTCCATGGATGGTGTTGGATGCGGAAGCATGAAGGAAAGAAGCTTAAGGTGTTTGGTTTGGTGTAGGTGAAAGGATTCTTAAGAGAGGTGAAGCCAACTCCTAAGGAAGAAGACTAGAGTAAACTAGAGAAGAGTTTACTCTAAGGTGAGCTCAAAAGAGATTTGTGCACAAATTTGGGCAGCAATTCATTACTCAATTTCAAGCTGAAAAATACATCTCCTAAGCCTTCTATTTATAGGCTAAAATGAGACCAAGGGGTCTCCAAAAAGTGCAGGGAAAAAGGAGTCTAGAAAGTTGAATTTTGGAGCCAAAAAGGAGCATGTGGGAGGTGTGACTTGCCACCTAAGCAAGTCACACTTGTCTTGCCATGGGAAGCTAACTCTCATCCTTGGAGAGCAAGTTTGAGAAGCTTCTAGGGTTTTCTAGAGTAGACACACTACTCTTGGCCCATTTGGCCCAATTCCCCTTTTTGGTCCAAAATTACTTCTAAAGCCCAATTTCCTCTAAGGCCCAATACATGGCCCAAAGAAAATCCTATTCTACTGGGCCCAAAATACAAAGCCCAAAAATAAAATCCTAATCTAGTATTTACAAGAAAAATGTCCTAGGCTAGGTCTTCACATCTTCCTTGGCCCATGTGAAGTTCATCTTGGGCCTTGCATGCGCATTTAAGGCCCATTCCTCTTGTATTCTCCTAGCCATGGCTCTTGTTGTAGGTCCCTTGGCTCGAGGTTTCTCATCATCCCCTCCCTCTTGAGAAGGATTTGTCCTCAAATCTGTAGTCTCTGCCTCATCATCTGTACCACCTGCAAAAGGTATTAAGTCAGCAACATTAAAGGTGGCATGCACATCATAGCCTTCAGGCAACTCTAGCCTATACGCATTATCATTTACTCTTTTCAGCACTTTAAAGGGACCATCACCTCGATGACTAAGTTTAGACTTCCTTTGCTTAGGAAATCTATCTTTTCTAAGGTGTAGCCACACCCAATCCCCTTCTTCAAAAATCATTTCCCTCTTCCCTTTATTGTTGTACTTAGCATACCTCTCTATTTGTTGTTGGATTTGGCTTTTAATCTTTTCATGCATTTTTTTAACAAAATCAGATTTTGCCACCCCTTCTTTATGAATAAAATCAAAAGATGTAGGAAGTGGTAGCAAGTCCATGGGAGTGAGAGGATTAAAGCCATAAACAGCTTCAAATGGAGAGATTTTAGTAGTGCTATGAACTACTCTATTGTAGGCAAACTCAATATGGGGAAGGCATTCATCCCAAGATTTGTGGTTCCCTTTCAAAATTGCCCTTAACATAGTAGACAGAGACCTATTAACAACTTCAGTTTGCCCATCAGTTTGTGGGTGACATGAAGTAGAGAAATTAAGCTTAGTTCCTAACCTTGACCAAAGTGTTTTCCAAAAGTGGCTAAGGAACTTGGTGTCTCTATCAGAAACTATGGTGCGGGGTATACCATGAAGCTTAACCACATCTCTAAAGAAAAGCCTAGCAATGTTGCTAGCATCATCCACTTTGTGGAAGGGTATAAAGTGTGTCATTTTGCTAAAACGATCTACCACCACAAAAATGGAATCAAAACCCCTTTGTGTTCTTGGGAGTCCTAAGACAAAATCCATACTTATATCTTCCCAAGGGGCTGAAGCAACAAGCAAGGGGGTGTATAATCCATGCGGCATTATTTTAGACTTAGATTGTAAGCATGAAATACATCTATTACAATGCCTTTGGACATCCTTCCTCATATGGGGCCAAAAGAATTTCTCTTTTAAAAGACCTAGGGTTTTTTCTACCCCAAAATGACCCATTAATCCCCCTTCATGTGTTTCTTGAACAAGGAGTTTTCTTTGTGAACATTGGGGAATACAAATTTTTCCTTCTTTAAACAAATACCCCTTATTCACATAAAAACCTCCTTGAGGTCTTTCCATACATTCAGCATAAGTAGAGGAAAACTCAGAATCTTGATTATACATTTCTGGAATGTGATCAAATCCAAGAATTTGGGCTCCCAATTTTAAAAACAAGGTGTGCCTTCTAGACAAGGCATCAGCCACCACATTACTTTTGCCCTTCTTGTACTTTATCACACAAGGAAATTGTTCCAAGAATTCCATCCACTTAGCATGTCTTTTATTCAGCTTATGTTGGCCCTTCAAATATTTTAGCGACTCATGGTCACTATGAATGACAAACTCTTTGGACACAAGGTAGTGTTCCCAAGTTTGAAGGGCCCTAACTAAGGCATACAATTCCTTATCATAGGTGGGATAGTTGAGGGAGGCACCATGAAGTTTTTCACTGAAATAAGCAATTGGGTGCCCTCCTTGCAACAACACAACACCTATTCCTACACCGGATGCATCACACTCTAGCTCAAAGGTTTTTGAAAAGTTTGGTAAAGCTAGAATGGGTGCATTGGTGAGATTTTCCTTGAGTTGTTGAAAAGCAGACTCTTGTTTTTCACCCCCAATTAAAAGATACATCTTTCTTGACAAGTTCATTGAGGGGTGAAGCCAAAGTAGAGAAGTTAGGAACAAACCTCCTATAAAAGCTTGCCAAACCATGGAAGCTCCTAACCTCTCCAACATTTTTAGGAGTAGGCCATTCTTGGATGGCCTTTATTTTTGTAGGGTCAACATGGACCCCATTTTTGTTCACAACAAAACCTAAGAAAACTACACTATCTACACAGAAAGTACATTTCTCTTTATTAGCAAACAAACTATTTACCCTAAGGATGGTAAGGACAGACCTCAGATGGTCTATGTGCTCATGCAAGCTCTTGCTATAAATCAAGATATCATCAAAATAGACAACCACAAACTTTCCTATGCACTCTCTAAGGACATGGTTCATTAGCCTCATGAATGTGCTAGGTGAATTAGTAAGCCCAAACGGCATCACCAACCACTCATATAGTCCAAATTTGGTCTTAAAAGCGGTTTTCCACTCATCACCTTCTTTGATTCTTATTTGGTGATAACCACTCTTTAGATCAATTTTAGAAAACATGAGGGACCCATGCAACTCATCAAGCATGTCATCAAGCCTAGGGATTGGATGCCTATATTTAATGGTGATGTTATTTATGGCTCTACAATCACAGCACATTCTCCATTTTCCATCCTTTTTAGGTACTAACAAAACAGGCACAACACAAGGGCTAAGGCTCTTTTGAACCCAACCCTTCTCCAACAACTCTTGGACTTGAGACTCTATCTCCTTTGTTTCTTGAGGATTTGTCCTATAGGCTAGTCTATTTGGTAGACTAGCCCCAGGCACTAAATCTATTTGATGTTCAATTCCTCTAAAGGGAGTGATATCGCTGTCGTTAGGCGATCAAATTACCACTACTTTCTCTAGTATCTTTTTAATCTCTCTGTTAGAGATCTCTGCTTGTCCATTGGTTTGGGGGTGATATGGTGTAGCAATGCGATGTGTCACCCCATACTTCTTCAACATGTTCTCAAGTAGCCTATTCAAGAAATGAGTCCCCTGGTCACTGATGATGGCTCGTGGTATCCCAAATCTGCAGAAAATGCTAGACCTGACAAAACTCATAACAACTCGAGAATCATTAGTCCTTGTAGCTATGGCTTCCACCCATTTGGAGACATAGTCTACAGCAAGCAAAATATAAGAAAACCCAAAAGAAGGAGGAAAAGGATCCATAAAATCAATACCCCAAATATCAAATACCTCACAATATAGCATGGGTTGTTGAGGCATTTCATCCCTTCTTGTAATGGATCTGGCTGCCCTTTGGCACTGCTCACAATTTTCATATATCCTTTGTGCATCTTTAAAAATGGTAGGCCAATATAATCCACAATCCAACACCTTCCTACCTGTTCGTTGTGTGCCATAATGTCCACCAAAAGGAGACGAATGACAGAACTCAAGCACATGAGGTATCTCGATATCTGGAACACACCTCCTTATGACTTGGTCACTACCAATGCGCCATAAGATTGGGTCTTCCCATATATAGTACTTTGTCTCACTTTTTAGCTTGATTCTTTCATATTTGGAGAAGGAAGGAGGAATAGCAAAAACAACCAAATAATTAACAATGTCAGCAAACCAAGGTTCAGGAAACATACCTTTCACAGCAGTCAATGCTAGGAGGACTTTATCAGGAAAGTCATCCTTAATTTCTTATGATCTGCAAGATATGAAGCTTCTACTCCATGGGTTCCCTTCAATAGAGTTATAGAATTACTCCTTGTGGAAAATTGTTGATGGTTCGACGCCATAGTTTCAATCAATTGTCTTGCATTTGTTGGCGTTTTGTCCACCAATGACCCTCCACTTGCAGCATCTATCATTTGTCTATCCATGATACTCAATCCCTCATAAAAGTATTGAATGAGGAGATGCTCGTTTATTTGGTGATGAGGACATGAAGCACACAACTTTTTGAATCTTTCCCAATACTCGTGAAGACTTTCTCTTTCTTGTTGCCTTATCCCATAATTATCTTTGCGAATAGCAGCAACTCTAGATGCTGGAAAAAACTTTTCCAGAAATAATCTTTTCAGAGTCTCCCAGGTATTGATGGATCCTGGCGGAAGGCAGTTAACCAATTCTTAGCGGCATCTTGCAATGAGAATGGAAATGCCTTAAGCTTGATATGTTCCTCTGTCACTGTTGTAGGTCTCATGGATGAACAAACAACATGAAATTCCTTCAAATGATGGTACGGGTCTTCTCCTACTAATCCATGGAATTTGGGTAAAAGATGGATTAACCCAGACTTAAGCTCACATTCTCCATCTGGATATTGGATGCACATGTTTTGTGTAATTGCTGCATCCGGTGAAGCCAACTCTCTTATTGTTCTTTCTTCCATTTTATCTTCTTGAAATTCTGGTTCAGGTGATGGATCAGAAGATATGTTAATCACCGGAGGTGATTCTAGTGGTACACTTTCAGTGGTAGGTTTAGATGATGATGGTGCTCCTTCAGTAGAACACCTAAGATCAAGTCTCCTACGTGATTTACGCAAGTTCCTTTCAAGTTCTGAATCAAGTTGATAAAATTGACCCGGATTGGCCCGAGTCATGCACTATGCAGTCCACCTGAAAGTGTTTCCCTGTGTGTTTTTTTCCTATTCTTGTTTTGGCCCGAGTCATGCACTAGTCTCAAAAATTTCTTAAAAGAAATTCTTAATCAAAACAAAAATAGAACTTTACTTGGACTACAAAATAACAAACTATATTAAACGTATATGCGTAAAATAAATAAAAAAATAAAATAAAATAAAATAAAATAAAATAAAATAAATAAAAACAGAATCAAAATAAAAGAAACACTAACCGTACTCCCCGGCAACGGCGCCAAATTTGATATCGCTGTCGTTAGGCGATCAAATTACCACTACTTTAGCAACTTCAGTATTGCCAGTTAGTAGTGAACAAAATAGTTAGGGTTAAGATAACCCTGAGTCGTCTCACAACGAATACGGAATTGATCTCAAATATTTGATTCTCAAAAATGCAATTTAAAACTAGCAACTATAAAAATAGGGAGGTTTTGATATGCAAAGAAAATGACACGGAAGATTGTAAACACAGTAATAGTAAATAGGTCAATTCCACTGCTTTTTCTAAATAAGATTCTTCATTGGTTATCTAGAGATTATTGTTAAATTAATTATTATTGTTGATTTACAAATAAATCAATGTAAAGACTCAATTCATTTGTTGGCATCCTCACTTTTCATCAAAGTATAGTCTCAATTAAAAGTGAGAATTGTTTAGATTGTCCATAGTTAATTTAATCAAAGTACAGTCTCAATTAATTTTACTATGCCTAATCATGTCTATTCCTTTGTTTCTTTACCAAATAGAAAACTTAATTAATCAAAGTAAAGTCTTGACTAATTTTAGTTAAAGTAATTACCTCTAATCAAATTAAAGTCTCAATTATTGGCAAAAACTTATTTAATCAAATGAAAGTTTCTAAACGAAATCAAAGTAAAGTCTCAATTTTATTTAAAAACCTTTTAACTCATATGATTAGCATGCATGTAGATTTAAAATCATTATTTTCTATTCGATTAAGAAGCAAAGGACATAGATAAACAAAAACCACAACAATAATCAAAATAACAAAACATATAAATTCATCTAACCTCAGAATCCATTTAAGAAATTACAGTGGAATCAACCCTTAAAGCTTAGCCCTCCATGGCTTTGATGGAATACATGATAATATGATGAAAAGAAAATAAAAGAAAGAATGAGAGATGTGGTGGAGACGGTATTTGCCAAAACCAGAGAGTTCTAAGTGTCTAAGCTGTCAGCTGTAAATTGTCAGTCGTCCCGCTTCTACTCCCTTAAGTCTCTTTATATAGGCTTCCACTAGACTTTGGGCTTTATCTGTCAGTTGCTAAAATCTTTTATTTTTATTTAATTAATTAGCAACTTAATTCCTGTCCAATTTCCAATTCTGCCCCTCTCATTTAACCATATTTGCAAAATTGACCAGAATTTGACCAGAGTTTGACCAATTTGACCAGAGTTGACCATTCAGTGTCCATTGAGAGGATGACACGTGGCAGCTCCTTCTCTCTCCCAAATTAGGGTTTTCGCTTGCTCCTTTGGCTGCAGAGAAGTGCAAGGTTCGTCTCCGGTGATGGTGTTTTTTTGCGGTCGTGATTCAATGGCTGGAGGCTGCTGTGATGGAGTTACAGATCTGGTGCGAATCTTGCTCGCGTTTGCGAAGCGATGCTGCTGCGTGTGGACGGAGATGGCGTTGCGAACAGGTGCAGGGGTGAGAAGTTGCGCTGCTGGAAACGGTGGTGCGGTGGCGGCTGTGTGGACGTTTCCGCTGGGTTTGCTAAACTCGTGGTGGTCGTGGCTGAACGCTCGCGGGAAGAAGGAAATGGCGTCGCGATGCTGTTGCGGTGGTACTGTTCGGATCTGTTCCTCGCTGCTAGTGGTGGCGTGCGAAGCTCGATGGAGATGGTGGTGGCGTGGTGGATGCTCGCGTTCGCTGCTGCCATGGAGAAGATGGTGCGTGAAGGCTGCTGTTGGACGCGAGAAGAAGATGGTGGCGCCGCCGCTGCGGCAGATTGGTGGTAGCCGGCGAGGTTGGCGGCTGCCGTGGAGGGTGGAAGGAGAGGAGAAAATTAGGGTTAGGGTTTTGGGAGATGAAGATGATGACGTGGCAGAATCTGATTGGTTAATTTGGTGAGGTGGGGATTATGACACGTGGCGGCTTATGGTTGGCTAATCTTAAAAGAGGTGGAGATTGCCACATGGCATAATCTGGTTGAGCGGAGTTTAAGTGGTAGGAGGGGTGCAACTTAGTGAAAACTGGGGGTGCAGAACAGGTTTTTGTGGTCCATTTGAGGGAGGAGTGTGCAAATAAAATCTGGGGGTGCATTTAGCTCCTGATTTATTCTTTTTCAGAATTTCTTGATTTTGGACTTATTTTGTAACTTTGAATATTTCAAAATCACATTATTAATTGACTAAAAATAAATTCCAGCTGCATTAACAAACGTTAGAATATCCAATAATATTTTATGCAACTAAAATCAATTTTTACGCCACTTTTACCAAACTTACTCAATAAATCCAATAATCACAAATCCTAATTAATTCAATCTTTAAGCACAGAAAATTCAATTAAATCCCCAAATTTAAATATTAAATGAGGGCAAAAATTTGAACTCATCAGGGAGGAAGCCCAATAGGCCCTTCCTTAGGGAATATATCCTCAAACTCTTTCAAAAGATTTTCAATTTTAGGAGGTAGATTCTTACGTTCAAGAGTTGTGGCAGTACATGTGAGTGTTCCTTTACACAACAAGAGGCATGAAGGTTGTTCATCATTGAGAACTTGGTTCAAAGATTTTATAGTCAAAATGTTCTCATGTTGAATGACCTTGGGAGAAGGAACACCAATCTCTCCCACCTCAGATTCATCTTTAGTTACTTTTTTTGGGAGAGCGGGAGGACTTTTTTTTTTATCCTCTTTTCTCTCCTTTTCCAACTTCTTTCTCATTTGGATTTGATCCTTTACCACTTGGGATGGTGATAAAGGATGCAAGACAAATTTTCTATCCTTGTGAGTGAAGGTGATTTCATTGGTAAGACCATTATGCATGGTTTTCTTGTCAAATTGCCAAGGTCTTCCCAATAAAACATGGCAAGCTTCCATAGGTACTACATCACATAGCACACTATCTTCATATTTCCCTATGGATAACTTGACCTTCACTTGATGTTGGACTGTCAAATCCCCACTTTCATTAAGCCAATGCAATTTGTAAGGTTTTGGATGGGGAATGATAGTCAAAGCCAACTTATCAACCAACCTTGTACTACAACAATTGCAACATGAACCACTATCAACAATGAGAGAACAAGTGTTTTCTAAAATTTTACATCTTGTATGAAAGATGTTCTCTCTTTGTGTTGGCTCTTTTGGAATGGGTTGGTTGCTAAGAAGTCTTCTAATCATTAGAAGGTCTCCTTCACAAGGATAGGCAATTTCCTTAGCCTCATCATTAGACTCCTCACTAGAAGTCTCACTCTCACTTTCTTGCTCATCTTGGCTACTATAGTGGTCAACACCCCTTAAGATCATGGTCTTTTTGGTGGGGCATTGAGATGCAACATGACCTCTACCAAGACACTTGAAACATTTGATTTCACTAGTGCGAGTGTGTGAAGATGTGCCTTCCCTTGGTTTCTCCTTTTCCTTGAAACTTTTAGAGGGTTCCTCTTTGACTTGCTTACCCTCCCTATTGAATTCTTTCTTGGTATAAGAGTTAGAGTAGTCATTTCAAAAATTTTTCCTTAGAATTTTTTGCTCTACCTTTATGCAAAGTTGAACCAAGTCATTTAAGTCTTGGTAGCGCAACAATTCTACTCTATCTCTTATCTCAAGACTTAAACCACTAAGAAACCTTGCAATGGTGGTATCCTCGGACTCCCTAATCCCAGCCCTCATCATATATAACTCCATCTTTTGTCTATATTCTTCCACTTTCATTTTATTTTAATGGAGTCTTTGGAGCTTATCCATTAGCTCTCTATGATAATAGGAGGGAATATGTCTTCTCCTAAGGGCTCCTTTGAGGTCATTCCAATATTTGACCTCGGGACTTTGATTGATTCTCCTATCTCTTTCGAGGGCAGTCCACCAATACATAGCATTGCCCTGGAAGCTAAGGGTAGCTAAGGGTACTTTCCTCTCCTCACTTATTTGATGGCAAGCAAAGAGTTGCTCAACCTTCATTTCCCAATCAAGATAAGCTTCAACATCATCTTTCCCATAAAAGTGAGGGAGGTCTATTCTAATGGCTCTTGGTTCCCTAGGCTCTCTTCTTTCTCTTCTTAGAGGAGGAGGAGGTTGATAGAAGTTGTCAACTAGTCTACTATCTTCTTCATAGTGTGTGACTAGTGTTGGAGTGTGGGAGTACAAATGTTGACTCCTATTACTCATCCTCTCATGCAACCTATCTCTTTCTTGTTTTTCCCTTTCCCTTGCAATTATTTCATCTTCCTTCCAACGTAGTAGTGCTCTCAAATCAAAGGCAATTTGTTTCAAACTTATTTCTTCTTCATTTGAAGCACTCATACATTGAGAAGGAGGTTGAGACATTTTTTTTTTTAAGATTTTGGTCTTTAAAAGAAAATTTCAAAGAAGAAGTAGATAGCAAAAGCTTTTAGTTCTCCTCCAGGAAAGAGAGGTGAATCACTTGGATTGCTTACATACCAAGTCTTTCCTAGCCAAGGGAACTTGAAACTTTTGTACAAAACTTCTTAAATGAAATTAATTCAAAGACTAAGTTGACACACACTAAACTATCAAACAAGAAAATTAAAAACAAGAAAGATTATAAGCTATATGCGGCCTAAGTTTTGGTAGAAGTAGAAGGCACTTGGAACCTTCAAACTTCACCACTAAAAGCGCTTCACTAATGTATAGAAGAGGTTCTAGTTAGGAGATGGGATTGAGTACCTAAGACTCCCCCAAGACACCTAACTAGGCCATGAACACAAGAAGGAAAGCATTACAATTTTACAACTCAATTTGAATACAATCAAAGTGCACAAAATGTAAAAGGTCTTCTTGGCTTTGTCTTCTTGGCTTGGTCCTCACAAGTGTTTCACTCTTGCACTTCCTCTTGATCTCACCAAAGAGGATTCTCTTTCGGGACTAGGTACTCCACCTCCTAGGATGCTACCTTAGGAAAATTAGATCACCTCCAAAAAGAAGTATGCACCAAATATAGAAATCAAACCAAAAGAGGTCAAGAAATAAAGCAAGAAAAGCACAAAATTATAATTGCTAAACCAAAAGTGAATAATGCCATAACAAACTCAAAGGATTACCAAAGAAATGACAAACTAGAAATAAGGTAAAGAAACAAGATAAGCACTCAAATGAATTACCTAATGAATGACACTAGAATGGATGAAAAACAACCAAAATAAGCTAGAAAACTGCACTGAATTTGATTTTTCACTCACTGCCAGTCCAAAAACGTGAATTCAGGCCTCTGCTTCAGATATTTTTCATTTTTTCATTTCTCAACATTTTTCAATGATTCTTTTTTTCACTTTTTCGTCTATGTCTTAGCTAAAAGAGGCAAAAATTAGATTTGGATTTGCACCGGCCAATTTTTTATGATAAATCAAATACAAACAGTGTGCAGTCAGACAGAAACTGGAACAGCACTAAAATGCAACAAAATAATGCTCTCAAACTCAAGTGATGGTAGTGATTCTAGTGTACTTCTTTTGCCACTTTCTTTTGATTCTTTTTGGCACTTGCTTGTATTCTTTTTGTGCTCTTTTTCTTTCTTTTTATAGCTCTTACAGCAGCTAGTTTCCACCTCAAAACAGAATCACCACCACACTATGCTTGATCATTTGCATTTTAATGGAAACAAAAAGCACAAAGGAGAAGGAAACTTAAAGGAATCAAAAGAAGATCATGAAACACAATGAAACACAATGGAAATTGACTCTAAGACATTGCTAAGATCTAAATAGCAATCTGAACTCAAAAACAGAAATGAAAAAGCACCAAAGCACAATTAATTGAAAGGAAATTTAGTGTGGTTTATGGTGATTTTAAGCAAGCACAAGGAAAATTCCCACTGGACATTAAGATAACTAAGGTTATCTTGATGTGAAGGTTCATTTCCAAGGCTCAAAGAGAGAAGAGAGTGTTAATTTTTAAGGATTAAAAACTGCACTCAAATCTGAAAAAAAATTCAGCAACACATCACCAACAAATTCAAAGAAAATTAAAAGCTAAACAAGGAATTAATGACATATATGGACTAAACATGACTCTAGACAAAACATATGGATCTTAAAACCAAAATAAACTCAAGAATCAAGAGAATGAACTGAACAAAAAAAACAAATACTCAATTAAAATGAAAAGTAAATGGTAGAAACCAAATAGAACACCTAAAGCACACAAGGATGGTTCAAGATGAAGCAAATGAAGATGAACCAAAGTAAAAAGACATTAATACTCAAAATAAAATGAACAAAAACAGCAAGACAAGTAGGAGAAGTGATGAACAACACGGAATTGAAAAAAAAAATGGAGAAGAAGCACTTAACTCACTAAAACCAAGGCTCATGATACCACATGATGGCTTCTCACTAGTGCAGGGAAGGGAAATGACAGCGGTTATTTTCAGCTTTTGGCTTCGGGTCCGCAACCGCTGCATATACGACCGAGGTAAAAAGCCAGTAGTTTATGCCTCGGTTACAACCCGAGGCATATAAAATATTTACTGCCTCGGTTTCCGCCCAACCGAGGCCTAATGCGTACCAGAAATTCAAAAAATAAAAAAAATTTAATATACTTTCTGCCTCGGGTCTGTTTTGACCGCGAGAGAAAGTGCACTTTATTGCCTCGGTTCTGGTCTAACCGAGGCATATGGCCATTTAAAAAAAAAATTAAAAATTCGATGATCTTCTGCCTCGGTTTTGGTTACAACTGAGGCATAAAGCTATTTTTTTTTTAAATTCTAGTCCTATTTCATTCAAATCTAGCACATTTAACCTGCAAATTTTGAACCAGAAATACAAACCCAGCCAGAAACAATATCATATTATAATTGATGGACTCATTACAATACTTAAATACTATTCATATTGTAGCACTCATTACAATATCATGTGCTTCCATAAACAAATATACTAAGTACTATTGTACATTTGAATAATATACTTTGCCAAAGCTATCCTTAAATATTTGATGGACTTGACGGGGATTGATGTACTGGTACCAAATCTCTGCACACAAGAGAATAATTTAAATTAGTATATAAACTAAGCCAAAATTGCATATAAGTATTTTATATAGTGAAACAATTACCGTTTCCCAACCACTTGTGATACGAGCACGTACAATGGTTGATATCCATTGCATTACATAGTAACCGCACTCATATGAGCCGGTTTGTAAATTACACTACAATGAATGCACATATATAAGTAATTGATGAAGAAAAGAAATTGAATAATTATAATACTATCGACCAAAATAGCAAACCTTGAGGCTCAACCAAGCTAGCCTTTTTGTCATAGTAGTTGATTTCCCTAACAACATGCTATGTCCAGCGATTGAACTATGAAAAAGGTAATGTGTTAAGATACAATTATATAAGAAAGAAAGTTCAAAAAATTAAGGTTCTTACCAATCTATAACTTGTCTCAGATGGTTAGGAGGAGGCCTGTGCAAGGAACAAAGCCACACAGCAATGTTGTCCTTCATGGAAATTACAACTAGTTGCTAATGACGCCTGCAATAAAAAAAAATTCGTTGTTGTACCTTAAAATAATATATTATAATTAGAAGTCAACAAACTACACTTACCCAGAAATATAAGGGACAAAATATATTTTCTTCCCTTGTCCAAAGCATTCAGTGACGTATGCTTGAATGTCATTAAATTTATTGCCTACATGAGTGAGTTAGGGGTCTATGAACCCATATACATCACTCAATCCCATATTGTTACTGACACTAAAAATATACCTGGACAAAAACATTTATTTAATATAAGTTACTATATAAATTAATTAAACATAATGAATAGTTTAGATGCTTACATCATCCATAACTGAATAAGGGTAATATTCAGTTCTTCTGTACCCGACGCAAGCTCTAAGACATCTTGCTTATGCAGGTACATTGGGATGTCACTATCTCTCCCAAATACATCAGAATCCCATGGAACTACCATCGGCTTATCACTAATGATGTCAGCAAGCTGTTGTAATGCACCAAGAGGATCGTCCAAAGATATTGGAATTTTCATAGGTTCAGGACTTTCCACTTCATGCGACTATTAGTACATGGAAAAAATAATTTGATTGTGAACATAAATAACATGTAAACTTAAAATGCAAAGTACTATAAGGTGAGTTTGGGGATCCATACCGAAGGGTCAGAAATAGAACCAACTAAATCTTTAGGCCAGGCGAGGAAACACTGAAATGCCTGTGCCACAGTATATACCTCATCTGTTGGCATAGGAACTAAAGCATCTGGTATAATAACTTCCTCTATAGTGACCTTAACCTCATCATCCGCCAGCTCCATACCATGAAGAATAGTGGCTGCCTCAAATTTTGTTCCACGAGCAACTAGTGTCTTCCCTGTACCATGCAGAACATATAGTTCACATCGATGAGTGTTGTCTGCATCATCCCCTAGTACAGCTGGACCCGAGCAACTCCCCTTTTTGCTTCTACCTATTGGGGGCACAAAAGGTTCTGCTTGGGGAATTAGTTGCGGAGGGTTGCCATGACCACCAAAATGTTGCTCGAATTGACGCATAACCCTTTCAGTGATTTGTTCTGTCAACCGTTGAGTCAGTTTTTCTTCATACTCAGCACTATGTGTCCATGAAGATTGACTAGAGGAGCCACCAAAAAATTGACGAATGCCGACTCCTGATCCAGCAGCACGCACACGTCCGGGGTGCTCAGGTTGTCCAATTGCAGTAGCAAGAATATCATGATGACCTTCTGGAATGAAAGTACCTTGGGAGCTCTGCTCAACCAAGGAGTCCTACAATATAACACAAGAAAATTAAGAGAAACTCGGTATAAAATGATATTAATATTTTCAGAGATTTCTCGTGCAGTTTCGGAAGTGTAGGTGCCCGATGATCGTAGGCGGGCTAACTTCCACTTTTGATGACGAGATGGTGGTGAAGGAGGCGCAAGACAATCATCTTCAGAAGGTGGGGGCCTAGATTTTTCTTTTTCCTTCAATATCTTTTCTTCAAGCTTTCTATACCCACCACGAGACAATATGTGTGGGTTTTTATTTTTTTTACTTATTGCTTGGGCTTTTGTACTTATTTCCTATAACATATAATTGATTTTATGAATTAGTTCAACTTGTAGACAATTTCAACAAATTTTTGAATTCAAGTAAACTAACCTTCCATCGCTCAGATGTACGAGACTCAACAAACTGACGCCAAGTGTCTTCATCAATTGAAGTGTATAGCTCACGTGGATCTTCATTCTTTTTAGATCCATAGACATACCTAGATGTTAGTTTTGTCTTAAAACCATGAAAATCTTTGGCGACTGCTGCCAAACATCTATGTTTAAGTGTCGACACATTTGGAATATCAAATGTCGTCTGCAATAAAGAAAATGAACATCAATAAGTGTTTTACCAATATAATAAAAATATAAATTAAAAAAATTACGTGACATAATTTACCGTTAGATCCTGCCATATCATGTTCCGTTGAACTTCAGACACATGATCGAAACTAGGAGTAAGGATGGATATTCTTTCACGTGCCAGTACTCCTAAATAGCTTCTAAAGAGGTCTCCATTATGACCTGAAGCTTGACCAGTGATGACGTCAATAATGACATGAGTCTTCTTACCTTTAGCTTTTCTCAACATGAGCTTCCTCAATCTAGTGGCTCCTCTGGTGGTTCTCTTTTTAGGCAATTCATCCTCCGATGATGATGATGAAGTCTGATGGTCAGCTATATATTTGTTGTTAAAACAAAAAAATACAAAAGATTAATAACAAATAACATATTATTTCACAAAAGACGTAAATTTATATAAACAATTCAGATTCATACATAAAGTTATGGATTGGTCATATGTATATTCCCTCATCGTGATCTTCCCGAATTGCTTGTACATCGTCAAGTACTGGGGCCTCATCAAAATTTATCGCTGTTTTAAATGGATGAGTGTCAGCAATATGAAGGTTACTCAAATTCTCTTCATTAACATCAATTTGTTTCTTGCCATGAAGAGCAACAAACCAATGTTCAGTTGCAGGATCTTTTACATAAAAAACTTGAGATGGTTGATGTGCCATGATAAAAGGCTCGTCTCGATAACCCACCTTTCGAAAATCAACTAGAGTCATACCCGATTCATCAATTTTGACACCACTCTTATTATCAATCCACTTACATTTGAAGAGTGGAATAGTGAACATAGTATAATCAACCTCCCATATCTCTTCTATTACACCATAGTACGTCATTGACCCAATTACCGGATTTTGATCTTTGGATGTGGAAAATTGCAGCGACTCAGCTTCAAGACTCACTCCACTATTTTGTACTGTGCTTTTATCATCCAAAGACTTTGTGTAGAATGTGCAATTATTAATTTCATAACCTGTAGAAGTTACGACATCAAATTTCAATCCATTTGCTAGCCACATCAAAGTCTCAGAAGATTGTGAATCTTTCAAAACCTCAGATTTAAACCAAGGCATGAACGTTTTGTTATGCTCCATCAACTGCCATTTCTCTGATTGTCTTGGATGTTGTTTCTTTACAATGGCTTTGTGTGCAGATAAGTAAGGGATCACCTCATCAGTGTTGTTCAATATGTATAGATGTGCTTGCAATAGTTCTGCGCGAGATTTGGTTAGCACATTCACACCCCGGATGTTGTTACTTATAGAACACCTGTTCAACCATGATCTAGGAGGAACTCCTATCGGATTTGCTTTTGTCATGTAATCTGAACAAAACTCAATACTTTCTTCTGCTATATACCTTTCAATCATTGAAGCTTCTAGACGATATTGATTTTTCACGTACCCTTTCAAAATCTTCATATAGCGTTCAATAGGATACATCCATCTTAAGTATACTGGCCCACAGAACTTGATTTCTCTTACCAAATGAACAAGCAAATGTACCATAACATCAAAAAAGGATGGAGGGAAAAACATCTCCAACTGACACAAGATGATAACAATCTCACTTTGAAGGTCATCTAACTTTAAAGGATCGATGACTTTACTACAAATTGAAGAGAAAAATGAACACAAACGAGTTATAGCTTGTCGAACATTTTTTGGAAAAATTCCACGAATAGCCACCGGTAACAATTGTTGCATTAAGACGTGACAATCATGAGACTTCAGGCCAACAAGCTTCAAATCCTGCATTGACACTAAACTCTTAATATTTGAAGAGTATCCTTGTGGTACCTTGACACTTTTAAGACAAAGGCAAAAACTTATCTTTTCTTGTCTAGACATGGTGTAACATGCGGGAGGCAAATAAGTACGCTTACCAGCCTCCCTTGGTGCCAAGTCTTTGCGAATATTCATTTCAAGCATATCCAACCGAGCATTTACTCCATCTTTTGTCTTTCCTTGAATGTTAAGTAGTGTACCAATCAAGCTATCACACACATTCTTCTCCACATGCATTACATCTATGCAGTGTCTAACCTTTAACTTCGACCAATATGGAAGATCAAAAAATATTGATTTTTTCTTCCAAGGGCTCGTTGTAGATGATTTCTTAGAGGTTTTCCCAAATACATGATGCATTTTATTAACTTTTTCATGAATTTGAAAGCCATTCAATGGAATTGGTGCATCATCATTCTCTTGATGTCCATTAAATGATTTTTTTAACCTTCGATAAGGATGATTCGATTGCAAAAATCTTCGATGGCGCATATATACTGTTTTCCTTCCGTATTTCAATTGATGAGCTGCAATATTTTCTTCACATATAGGACATGCTTTATGACCCTTGACACTATATCCTGACAAATTACCGTAAGCTGGAAAATCATTAATTGTGCAAAATAACATTGCACGCATCATGAAAGTCTTAGAAGTAAAAGCATCAAATGTTTCAACCCCATCCTCCCACAACATCTTCAAGTCTTCAACTAGTGGACTGAGATAAACATCTATGTCATTTCCAGGCTGTCTTGGACCGGATATCATCATAGACAACATCATGTACTTTCTCTTCATGCAAAGTCCAGGAGACAAGTTGTAAATAAATAATATAACGGGCCAGCAGCTGTGGTTGGTACTTAAATTACCAAATGGATTCATTCCATCAGTAGCTAAACCAAAGCGAATATTTCTACATTCTTCACCGAATTGGGGGAACTCGTGATCAATATTTTTCCATTGCATTGAATCAGCTGGATGACGAAGCAGGCCGTCACATCTTCTCTCATCTGCATGCCATCGAAGGTTTTTAGCGTCTTTTGGATTCGCAAACAAACGCTTAAGTCTAGGTATGATTGGAAGGTACCAGATTACTTTCAAAGCGGGTCCATCCTTTTCTAACTCACCTTTATCTTCATTGTTGATTTTCTCCTTGTACCGTGATAAGCCACACTTCGGACACTTTTTCAATCCTTCAAATTCTTTCCTATAGAGTATGCAATCATTAGGATGCATGTATCCGTTTATACTCCATACCCATCGGACAAAGAATTTTTTTGGCATCATAGTTGCGAGTGGGTAGTGTATTTCCATCTAGAAGCATTTCATTCAACAACACTAATAATTCTGTGAAACTCTTATCGGTCCACCCATTAGTCGCCTTCAAATTCATCAATCTTAACACCGCTGACAACCTTGTAAACTTAGTTGAACCAACATACAACGGAGTCTCTGAATCAGTAGAGATTGTCTCATACACGTGCGCTTGGGCAAAAGCTTCAGCGCCAACATCACGAATCATGTCCTCTAATTTGTCTTCTTCATGTTGATCTTCCACGATGGAATCCACAAAATTTTTAGTTCGGGAGATAGTTGGAAAGTCTATTAATTCGCCATGCCATGTCCATATTGTATAACTTGGAAGGAAACCATCGCAAATAAGATGTTCCTTAATTGTAGTTGCATTCAACTTTCTCGCATTCAAACAATTCACACAAGGACATCTAAACTTCACTTCATCATCACTTCTACCTTCATAACGTTGCGCAAAATGTATAAATTCTTCTACTCCTTTCTCATACTCAACACTGATGCGTGGCAAGTAAATCCAGTCTCGATCCATACGTTTATATACTGAAATTGTGTGAACAATTTCAGTAATCTTTAAATGAATGATCACCTCGCTTTTGTATTTAAGGTGTGACCCTATCCCATTCAAGAAGATTCACTTCTTCTAGTTTATTGGTACATATTAATTTTAAAACACATATCTTAAATTTCACGAAATTTCGCCAGCATTTCGCATTGGTCTTCAGGTTACACGAAATGAAAGTGATTATTAACCACAGTCAAATATGCACCCAAAGATCAATACAAAACACAATTGACAAATATTCATGAATATTGAGATATGTATATTAAAATAGACATGCACTAATAAACTATTAAGAAGTGATTAATCTTCTTAAACTGTCCAACCGGACAATTCAAGATTGAATACATTTAAATTATTAGTATTGTCTCCTTTTAAAAAAAATACACATTCTTTAAAAAAAATACTTGGAGACAAGTAAATAATTTTCGTATTCAATCTCAAACGGGAAACTATGGCTAACTCCATGCAACGACAATTTGAGATCAAACAAAATAAATTGATTTACTTTAAAATATAAATAAAAAACATACTAAATAAACAATATACTAAACAATTATAAGCTCATAATAAAATTAAGAACCTAGAGTGTGAGACGTGAGTAGCAACGGAGGAGAATCAATTGTACCCACAGTCGGACAACAGGGATACTACGTCAACACTGTCAAAAGTTTAAAATAAATTCTCATGAAATTGATACATACTAACTCCTAGGATCCAAATTATCTTCTAGTACAAACAATCCAAAATTTCTTCCATATTTTTAATAATCTCAAATTCAAGATTGAAAATATAAAAACATACAAGCAATCCAAAAAAATTAAATCCAGCGGATCCAAAAATAATCCAAATCGTAAAAATAAACATACCAAGGAGCGGTGGATTGAATGGAGGCAATGGCAACGGCACCGGAAGAACCTCCTCGAGCTGCGTGCAGTGGCTGTGGAGGCAGACTGAACAGAATTGCAGTAGCCGTTGGTGATGGTTGCTCGAAGAACAAACACGCTGCGGCTCCGGTGGC
This sequence comes from Vigna unguiculata, assembly GCF_037176805.1. Taxonomy (NCBI): domain Eukaryota; kingdom Viridiplantae; phylum Streptophyta; class Magnoliopsida; order Fabales; family Fabaceae; genus Vigna; species Vigna unguiculata. Next base: position 11,666,907 of record NC_140793.1, on the reverse strand, counting down.
AGTGCACGACTCCTCAAAGGTGCAACGACGGTGGTGGTTGGTCGAAGAAGAAGAAGAAGCCGCGGCGGTGCGGTGCTGCGACGAAACGATGCCCTGGAACGTCGGAGGTGTGCGGGATGGTGGGAGCTCTACGTCGGAGGTGTGCGGGACGGTGGCGCAGAGCTGCGCTGGTCGTCGGAGAAGGGCGGAGCAGTGCGGTGGTGGTTGGTCGAAGAAGAAGAAGCCGCGGCGCTGGAGCGTCGGAGGTGCGCTGGACGATGGGACCTGTGCGTGACGGTGGTGCTGGTCGTCGGAGAACTGAAGGTTGGCCGGAGAAGACGAACTCGCAGAACAACGGAGAAGATGAAATCGCAGAACAACGAAGAAATTGGGGTTTTTTAACCCTACGAAGGGATACTGCCTCGGTTATTCGAAACCGAGGCATATTCTACACTTACTGCCTCGGGTAGGCGCTGAACCGAGGCATATATTACACTTACTGCCTCGGTTATTACAGAACCGAGGCATATTCCTTCAGTAAAAAAAAATAAAAAATTCAAATTAGGGGTCAACGCAGTGGTCAAAATAATTAAGTGTCTCTACTGCCTCGGTTAAGAGAGAACCGAGGCATATTGCATCAGTGAAAAAAATAAATAAATTAAACTAGTGGTCAACGCGCTGAGTCAAATTTTTTTTAGCTCTATATGCCTCGGTTATTATGACAACCGAGGCATAAAAGTTCAATTTAATTACAAAACTGCCACCGCGTGCTTTTATGCAGCGGGTCCGCATGAACCGAGGCATATACAGCGCTGTAAAAGCTCTAAAATACACTAGTGTCTTCTTGTCTCCATTGAAGCTTGCATGAAGAATGGAGGCTCCATGGATAGTGTTGGATGCGGAAGCATGAAGGAAAGAAGCTTAAGGTGTTTGGTTTGGTGTAGGTGAAAGGATTCTTAAGAGAGGTGAGGCCAACTCCTAAGGAAGAAGACTAGAGTAAACTAGAGAAGAGTTTACTCTAAGGTGAGCTCAAAAGAGATTTGTGCACAAATTTGGGCAGCAATTCATTACTCAATTTCAAGCTGAAAAATACATCTCCTAAGCCTTCTATTTATAGGCTAAAATGAGACCAAGGGGTCTCCAAAAAGTGGAGGGAAAAAGGAGTCTAGAAAGTTGAATTTTGGAGCCAAAAAGGAGCATGTGGGAGGTGTGACTTGCCACCTAAGCAAGTCACACTTGTCTTGCCATGGGAAGCTAACTCTCATCCTTGGAGAGAAAGTTTGAGAAGCTTCTAGGCTTTTCTAGAGTAGACACACTACTCTTGGCCCATTTGGCCCAATTCCCCTTTTTGGTCCAAAATTACTTCTAAAGCCCAATTTCCTCTAAGGCCCAATACATGGCCCAAAGAAAATCCTATTCTACTGGGCCCAAAATACAAAGCCCAAAATAAAATCCTAATCTAGTATTTACAAGAAAAATGTCCGAGGCTAGGTCTTCACATCTTCCTTGGCCCATGTGAAGTTCATCTTGGGCCTTGCATGCGCATTTAAGGCCCATTCCTCTTGTATTCTCCTAGCCATGGCTCTTGTTGTAGGTCCCTTGGCTCGAGGTTTCTCATCAGAATGGGTGCTCAATTAAGTGTGGTCGCGCACAACAAGTGTGGTTGTGCGCGCACTTGTTGTTTGTTGGTTCTTGGAATTGCTCATTTGTGCACCAAAGTGGGATTTCAAAATTTTTGTTTCTCTGCATGTTCTTTGTATACAAAAAAAAAAGAGAGAGAAAACAAAAAGAAAAGAAAAGAGAATAAAGAAAAGAAATAAAAAGGAGTTTGGATTTGAGCATTGTGTGAGAACCGAAGTTGGAAGTGTTGGTGTTTGGGATTACTTTCATGATTGATTGAGACTTATTCCCCATTGCTCCTCTATTTCCTTGGTTGCTTAGCTACTTATCCATATGTTCCACACCTTGTCCTCAGCCCCATTACAACCTTGAAAAGTCCTTCTGTTCTTGACCTGCATGTGTTTCTGGTTTGGTTGTTCGTTCTAGAGGCTTGCCAAGTCTGTTTGATGTTTGTTTTTCAGGGGTGCTTTGAGAGTAAACAGTAGCCTAGAGATTTGAGTGATACAGTGCATATTTCGTGAGGTTATGTTGCTTTCAATTCTCCTTAAGCTGAACTGAGTACTTGACATGTTTTTAATTCCTTGGATGATGTTCATGGATACCTTGCAGCTTTGAATCCTTCTGTGTTAGATGTGTTTCCGTTTGTCATGTGTTTGTTTGTCTTGTGTCTTTTTGTCTCTCTTGTTATGTTTGTGATGTCCTTGCTTTGCTTTACTCTTTAATTTTGCCCAGGAGTGCAAAAGGGTAAGTGTGGTCGATTTTGATGAGTCATTATTTTCTTCTATTCCACTAGCCTTTGTGCACCCATTAGACAATTGATTAGTGCTTAATTGTTCATCATTAGAGTGTTTTTCATCTGTTGGGCTTTATTGGGCCACTGTTCCGAATTTGGACTAATTTCACATTATTTGGCCTAATTTTTGTTTTTAATTATTTTTAGGTATTTGGGTGAAGCAAATTTTGGAGCTTGGACATTAATATTTAGTTGAAGAGAATTTCCACATCATTGCCACATCATTTCCATGTCATTTCCACATCAGCAAAGTCAATGGGTCAACATTTGAGGCCTAGAGTGGCATTTTTGTAAATCTGAGTGGCAGTTTTGTAATTATGAGTGGCAAGGGTGATATGACCACGAATTAGGTCTGCATGAGGGGGGGCCAGCCGCCCATCATCTTCAACCTCCCTTCAAAACCACCATTTTCGTTCTCCAAGCTTCCATGGACGTCCCCCTTGCGGTTTTTCACGTTTTTGGCTCATTTTTACCGTTTTTATGCATATTTGACAGCACCCATTGAGGGTTTTACGTTTGGAATTCGTTTTCTTGCTTGGGCAGTTCGTTTTGTGGATTTTATTGACTTGGAACAATACCCATTCATGGGGTTTTCACATTTATATATGATAACACCGTTTTGCATTCCATTTAAGCTTTGAAATCTCTATTTTTGCTCTTAAATTGCGTTTTCAGATTTGATAAGTTAGGGTTCTTGGTTCTGATTTTTGTGATTTCAGTTTTGAAGTGTTTAATTACTCATTTCCATGTCTAGCTAAATTCGTGTATTGACTCCTTGATGAAAAAATGCAATGAAGCTTTGAGGTTGAGCTTGTTTTGAGAAATCTGCGATGTTTTTGTTCTGAACTCGTGGAATGCATGTGGTGAATCTGTCAATGCTTAATTTACAATAATTGCATGTGTTTTGTTTAAGATACGCTCATGCTTAATGTATGTAGCTTGGCTGTCACGAATTTAAGGATGTGTGCATTGCTTAATTGCATAATGAAGCTAGATTGTAATTTTCGCTTACTGAACTATTATCTAGTGGATTGAGACAAGGCAGGGTTGGTGTTAATTCGGTGGCCTATGGTAAGTGAAATTACGTTTGAATCAGGGATGTCAATACGGTTTTAGTCACTATAGCATTTAAATTAATTTATTGATTAGCATTTCGAATCTGTCTGCCAACCCACCCCCTGTGTTTTGTTGTTGTGTTCATCTGGAAAATTCGCTTTGAATGAAAATATTGGTCGTTGGGAGACGACTTGGTTCACTTTCATGTACTGCATTTAATATGTTTTAATTTGGTGGGGTACGACCTCTATCAGTAATCGAATGCAACTAACATGGATGGCCTTTGGTTAAACACTTTGTATAATAAACTTCCTTTCCAATTCCAAATCTAGATAGCCAGGCTTTGAATACCAAAAGATGTGAATCCACAGAGTTCGATTCGTTTGACTGATCTATCATTGTTGGAATGCTAACAAGCAAGAAATTTGAGAAATTAGTTAAAACGAGAAAATGGAAACATAAAAGAAGATGGAACGGAAATTGATAGACATCACACTTCCAAGAATGGAAGACAAGCCTAAGAGTTGAAACACACAGAGGGATAAAGGACCTTTGATTAAACTCAAGGATTCTTGAATCACTCAAGAACTTAGGAGAATCACTCTCACTAAGATAGATGAGATAAAACTCGTTTATTTTCTGAATAAAACTCAGCTTGCCTTGATTGATGAAAATGGTTCAACTTGTATAGGAGCTTTAACCATCAGAATTACAAAAGACACATAAATGGGCCCTTATTTAAATAAAAGAAACTGCATCAACACGGTGCATTAGTCATCCTCCATTTGACCCATATGCAATTCACATCATACCCTCCTTCTCCGAGAAGATTTGTCCTGAATCTTAAGACACTAGTTTTAACGTAAGTTTATTATCATCTTGTGAAGGACTTTTATTTTTTCACAAGTTAAAACTAATTCTCTTCTTTCAGGATCAAATTCAACTTGATATTTGGTACTTTCCAATGGTTGTAACCTGTCAATAACATTTCTTGGCAACAGTACCCTACCTTGATATGTAACAATAAATCATTCCATGCATTGTGTTTGACGAACTTGCTTCTTATCGACTGACCAAATGCATAATAAAGCACTATGAAAAAGCTTCCTTTTTAAACATGGACGTTGGTGTGTTTCATTCACATGCTTATCCTTTTGTTCCTGTAAAATGACATCACAAACTGTAGAAGAAAAAACATTGACGAATAAACTTTCTCTAGTTCCATTTCTTTTTCTTTATTTTCCCTTCCTTCTGCAGTTATATTACTTCTTTTTCTATTCTTTCTTTTTTTTTTCTCCTTCAGCCTACGTTGATCCTTACTCACTTGTCTTGGTGTCATAAATTTATACTTCTTTTGATGTCCCTCATGCCTCAAATAAAGGGAACGTTCATCAAGATGGAGTGTTTTAAAATGAAGCCATGCCTATCCCAAAAGAAGATATCAAGAGTCCATGGGAGCAATATCACATAATACTTCTTTCACACATTGCCATGTACTGAATTTGATCCATGCTTGATCTAGATGAAAGGTTGCTGGTAACTGGAGTTTCTCCACAAATATTTGGCTCACAACATTGTTTTCGCTTCCGTAATCGAATGCAAATAAACATGGATGGCCTTCGGTTAAGCACTTTGTATAATAAACTTCCTTTCCTAATCCAAATCTAGATAGCCAAGCTCTGAATACCAAATGATGTGAATCCACAGGGTTCGATTCGTTTGACTGATCTACCATTGTTGGAATGCTAACAAGCAAGAAATTTGAGAAATTATTTAAAACGAGAAAATGGAAACATAAAAGAAGATGGAACGGAAATTGATAGACATCACACTTCCAAGAATGGAAGACAAGCCTAAGAGTTGAAACACACAGAGGGATAAAGGACCTTTGATTAAACTCAAGGATCCTTGAATGACTCAAGAACTTAGTAGAATCACTCTCACTAAGATAGATGGCATAAAACTCGTTTATTTTCTGAATAAAAGTCAGCTTGCCTTGATTGATGAAAATGGTTCAACTTGTATAGGAGTTTTAACCATCAGAATTACAAAAGACACATAAATTTCAATATAATCCCGCTTAAAGCTATTAATTAATGATCCACTCAAGTTAATGATGATCCGCTACGTAATGGTTGATTGTAACTGAATTTAAGGCTACCAAAAGTCATCCACTAACTTTGAGCAAAGGTCCACTTGATCTTCCAAAGGTTGGTTCTTAAGTTGGCATATGGACCCCTATTTCAAGTTGAAGATATAGCAAAACTAAAGCCCGTTAATTGGTTCAGCACAAACACAATTTGGTCAGCCAATTTTACAAAGCATTGGGCCCTTATTTAAATAAAAGAATCTACATCAACACGGCGCATTAGTCATCCTCCATTTGACCCATATGATATTCACATCATACCCTCCTTCTTCGAGAAGATTTGTCCCGAATATTAAGACGCTAGTTTTAACTTAAGTTTATTACGATCTTGTGAAGGACTTTTATTTCTTCACAAGTTGAAACTAATTCTCTTCTTCCAGGATCAAATTCAACTTGATATTTGTTACTTTCCAATGGTTGTAATCCGTCGATAACATTTCTTGGCAACAGTACCCCACCTCTATATGTAACAATAAATCATTCCATGCATTGTGTTTGACGAACTTGCTTCTTATCGACAGACCAAATGCATAATAAAGCACTATGAACAAGCTTTCTTTTAAAACATGGAAGTTGGTGTGTTTCATTCACATGCTTATCCTTTTGTTCCTGTAAAATGACATCACAAACTGTAGAAGAAAAAACATTGACGAATAAACTTTCTCTAGTTCCATTTCTTTTTCTTTATTTTCCCTTCCTTCTGCAGTTATATTACTTCTTTTTCTATTCTTTCTTTTTTTCAGCCTACGTTGATCCTTACTCACTTGTCTTGGTGTCATAAATTTCTACTTTTGATGTCCCTCATGCCTAAAATAAAGGGAACGTTCATCAAGATGGAGTGTTTTAAAACGAAGCCATGCCCATCCCAAAAGAAGATGACAAGAGTCCATGGGAGCAATATCACATAATACTTCTTTCACACATTGCCATGTACTAAATTTGATCCATGCTTGATCCAGATGAAAGGTTGCTTTTAACTGGAATTTCTCCACCAATCTTTCCCTCACAACATTGTTTTCGCTTCCATAATCGAATGCAACTCAACATGGATGGCCTTCGGTTAAACACTTTGTATAATAAACTTCCTTTCCTATTCCAAATCTAGATAACTAGGCTCTGCATACCAAATGATGTGAATCCACAGGGTTCGATTAGTTTGACTGATCTATCATTGTTGGAATGCTAACAAGCAAGAAATTTGAGAAATTATTTAAAACGAGAAAATGGAAACATAAAAGAAGATGGAACGGAAATTGATAGACATCACACTTCCAAGAATGGAAGATAAGCCTAAGAGTTGAAACACACAAAGGGATAAAGGACCTTTGATCAAACTCAAGGATTCTTGAATCAGTCAAGAACTTAGGAGAATCACTCTCACTAAGATAAATGAGATAAAACTCGTTTATTTTCTGAATAAAACTCAGCTTGCCTTCATTGATGAAAATGGTTCAACTTGTATAGGAGCTTTAACCATCAAAATTACAAAAGACACATAAATTTTAATATCATCCCGCTTTAAGCTATTAATTAATGATCCACTCAAGCTAATGACGATCCGCTACTTAATGGTTGATTGTAACTGAATTTAAGGCTACCAAAAGTTATCCACAAACTTTAAGCAAAGGTCCGCTTGATCTTCCAAAGGTTGGTTCTTAAGTGGGCATATGGACCCCTATTTGAACTTGAAGATAAAGCAAAACTAAAGCCCGTTAATTGGTTAAGCACAAAAACTATTTGGTCAGCCAATTTTACAAAGCATTGGGCCCTTATTTAAATAAAAGAAATTGCATCAACACGACGCATTAGTCATCCTCCATTTGACCCATATGTAATTCACATCATACCCTCCTTCTTCGAGAAGATTTGTCCTGAATTTTAAGACAGTAGTTTTAACGTAAGTTTATTATGATCTTGTGAAGGACTTTTATTTTTTCACAAGTTGAAATTAATTCTCTTCTTCCAGGATCAAATTCAACTTGATATTTGTTACTTTCCAACGGTTGTAATCCGTCGATAACATTTCTTGGCAACAGTACCCCACCATGATATCTAACAATAAATAATTCCATGCATTGTGTTTGACGAACTTGCTTCTTATCGACAGACCAAATGCATAATAAAGCACTATGAACAAGTGATGAAGGCATGACCACCTCCTTAGAAGCTCCCTCAAGAAGGATCACTAGAAGCATGTCTAGAGGGGAGTCTTCTATTCCATCACCTTTATCTTTGTTTTGCATTACTTTAGTTTGAATTCCCTAAGTTGGTTTCTAATTGATTTATTTTGGTTGACTTGTTGACTTTGATCCAAAGTTGACCTTTGACCAAGATTAGATTAACTTAAACCAACATGCTAATCCTTGTTTGTCTTGTTTTGTAGGTAATTAAGAGAAAGTAGAGCATGGCTAGGTGGCACTTGGTGATTGGAGCACTTGGATGAAGTGGAAGAGAGAGGAAAGCAAAAAGCATAAAGCAAAAGCAAAAGTAGACATGTACCTTGTCTCCTTTTGCCTTTGTGGTTTATGCCTTAGAAGTTCACTTGGTCCCCTTCCTCTTTTGGCCTAGAATCCTCATGGGAATGCCTCCACCAATCATCTTCCTTCACTTGGCCAAGACTCACTCTCACATTAGGTTTAGGGTTTGCTAGTTAATCCTTTTTCATGTTTTTGTATTTGCTAAAGGACCCATATGAACTTCTATTTAAAGGGTGCTCCTTGTCTTGTAAAAGGGTTGATCATTTTGTTTCTAAACTATTGTGTTTCAACCTTTAAATTTTCGTGAGCTCTCCTTCCTAGAAGTGAACTCACCTTTGCCTTATCTTGCTTGCAAGTGGCGGCACCATCACTCATCTCTAGGGCTTGGTTGGCTTAGATCCCCCCTATGAGTGGCGTGTTTCTTCCATTCTTCATCTTCTATGCTTTCCATTTTTATTGTTTCTTCTTTCATTTTGCTCTTTAGTGTTGTTATTGCCGTGTGTGTTTAAGCTTGAATCCAACTCTCTTCTTCCTTTCATGAGCTTGAGAAATGAACCTTCACATCTAGATAGCATGCTATCTTAATGTCCAGTGGGAATTTTCAAAAAGCTTTCTTAAACAACTTCACCATATTCATAACTCTAAAAGGAAACAAGATAATCCTTCATCATTTGGTATCTAGAGCTTTGGTTGTCCTTGAATATGGTGTTTTCATATTCTAACCTTGTTTTGTGTAGCTATCTTTGAATGGTCCACAAAAAAAACAGTGCTGGCAGCAACGTGTACGTTTTTGAAAAAAATACTGCAGCTAGCTCAGTGGTCCAAAAGTAACGTTCTTTATATCAAAAGAAAGCTCTGTGTGTCTAGTTTCCAAAAAAAAAAAGAATTAACGCATTTGGAGTTTTGTGGAGAGAGTTATGATCAAATGAGTCAGCAAAGGTCAGAGCTGCCGAGAATACGAAAAACAACGTTTTCAGGTTATGTTGTGGAAATTTTGGCTTCGGTTTTGTGACTCTTTTGCTCCTAAATGTGGTTGGATAACATGTCTTTTGATGCTTACTCTTTGAGCCTCAAATCCATGAGTTTAAATGCATGATAGCTACATGTTTGTGTCTTTATGTATGTCATGTTGAGTCTTTAAATGTGTCTAACTTTTGCTTGAGTCTCTTGTCATATGCTTCTTTGAGTTTTCTTGTTCTTGTTTCTAAGTTTTTGAACTATTGCATGAGATCTATGCCTTGTATTGTTGTATGCTCCTTGAAATTGATTTTGACCTAATTTTAAGGAACTAAGTGTTCAAGACACCCTAAAATATCCTTATCATCATTTTAAGTACCTAGTTTTGAAAAGAAAAAGTGTTTTCAAGACCAAAAACAGTTTGGCCGCGAGCTTTTACAATGTTTGGTGAATCCATTTGGCCATTTTTACTAGGTGTTATGCTACCAAAATTTATACTTGGATTTTGGGTGATATTGGCAAATTAGTTCCATGCTTTGACTTGGTTATGATCTTTCACGGTGTATGCATAATTTGAGGTATAATCTTGGCTTGTTCAAATGCTTTCCATAGAGTCCTTAAAAGTGCTTTTTATTGTTTTAGTCTTGTTCAAGTTTTGTCTTTAAAAACAAGTTTCCTTAGAAGTTAAACTTTCTTGTTTTTTTTTTAGCTTTGCTTGCTTGTCTTTAGGTAATCTTTGTTTTGTCTTAGTAGTTTTCTTTCCTTGTCTTCCTAAAGTGTTGTGGCCGAGCCACTTGTTTGAGCTTTGAAAAGGTTTTCATCTCTTTAAAGGTGTTTTCACTTGTTTGGAAGGTTTTTGAGTGCTAGCCTTGCTTGTGTGCTTTGGGAGTGTGATCAAAAACACTTGGGTGCTTGAGAAGACCACACTTGGTCTCGGGTTTGGAATTGTTTGTTAGCTAACCTCTTCTTTGTCTCGATTTTTGGTGAGTTTTTGGTGTAGGAACATGAATATGGATCCAATCTTGGAGGTAGAAGAAGAGGAGGAGTCGGCCTCACCTTATTCCCCTCCCATGGTGACTCCTATGGCCCAAGAAAGTGGATAAATAACCCTTGCCAACATCTTACGTGAGATGGAAGTGAGTAGGAGAGAAACTTTTGACCAATTGAGGGCGGATAGGAGGCAAAGTGAGATCTTCCTACAAGAGCACATCCAAAGACTTGAGCTTAGGGAAGATGAGAGGAGAAGGTGGAGGTCCTCTTCCGAGGACTCTAGCCATGGTGGAAGAAGAAGAAGACATGGCTATGATGGTGGTGGAAGGCGCAATCAACTCCCACAAAGACAACCTCCACCAATCAAGATTCCAAAGTTCAAGGGGGAGAATGATCCAAACCTCTACATAGAGTGGGAGCAAAAAGTGGACCAAATCTTCAATATTCATTTAGTTAGTAATCAAGAACAAGTAGATTTAGTAGTTTTAGAATTTGAAGATTATGCCATGACATGGTGGCATCAATTGTGTATGGACAATATTAACCAAGAGCCACCCGCGGCCTCTTGGATGGACATTAAAACTTTGATGCGCGCTAGATTTGTTCCTTCCTACTATAGGAGGGAGACTCTTTTGAAGCTCCAAAGGCTTCAACAAGGGTCTATGTGTGTGAATGAATATTTTAAAATGATGGAGTCAATGCTTCTCAAAGTAGGACTCCAATTTGAAAGTGAAGAAGAAAAGGTAGCTAGATTTGTGAGTGGTCTTAGAAGAGAAGTTCAAGATGTAGTTGAGTTGTATGAGTATTCCACTCTTGACAAAATTTTACACTTGGCCTTAAAAGTTGAAAGTCAATTGAAAAAGAAACAAGAGGCCAAGAGGAATACTTCATACAATGAATAGTACTCTAGAACTTGGAAAGGAAAAGAAAGAAAGGATGAGAAACCTCCTTCCAAAGACCACCCACCTAGGACCAATTCGTCTAGAACCTCCCATGAAAATGCAAACTCTTCTCAAAGTTCAAGAACTAGTTCCATCAAATGTTTTAAGTGTTTGGGCTATGGTCACATTGCTTCAAATTGCCCAACAAAAAGGAACATGATCTTGAACCCTAAAGGAGAGGTTGAAAGTGAACATTCTTCTCCCCCCTCCCCTAAAAGTTCTTCCTCCCACACTTCTTCCCAATCTTCAAGTGAGGATGAAATCAAACCTAATGAAGGAGGTTTGTTGGTGGTTAGGCGCATGCTAGGCCAAGTGCCTAAAGAATTTGAAAACCAAAGAGAAAATATTTTTCACTCAAGGTGCCAAATCAACAACAAAACTTGCTCCCTCATAATTGATAGTGGAAGTTGTGTTAATGTGGCTAGCACAAGGGTTGTGGACAAGCTTGGCTTGAAAACCATCCCTCATGCCAAGCCCTATAAGCTTTCTTGGCTTAGTGAGGAAGGTGAAATTAAAGTGGACAAACAAGTCCTTATTAACTTCTCCATTGGAAACTACAAGGATGAGGTATTATGTGACTTAGTGCCCATGGAAGCAACTCACATTTTATTAGGAAGGCCATGGCAATTTGATAGAAAAGCTTTTCATGATGGCCATGCTAACAAGTTTACCTTTAGCTTCCAAGGCAAAAAGATCACATTACTACCTCTTTCACCAAGAGAAGTCAATGAGGACCAATTGCAAATGATTAAGAAAAGAAAAGAAGAGAAGGCGCAAAAGAAGGCGCAAGGGCATGAGTCCAAGAGCATGATCACTCTCAAGGGGGTGAAGAAGGTAATGCTTGCCCAAAAACCCATCTTCCTAGCTTATCCTAGTGAATCTTCCCCTTCCTTCCAAAACCCTCACTCTAGATGTCCCTTAGACTTGTCATTAGTCTTAGATGAGTTCAAAGATGTTTTTCAAGAACCTCCAAAGGGTCTCCCACCCCTAAGAGGTATAGAACACCAAATTGATTTCATAAAAGGCTCATCTTTGCCTAATAGGCCAGCCTATAGGACTAGTCCCGAGGAGGCTAAAGAAATTCAAAAACAAGTGAATGAGTTGTTAGAAAAGGGGTGGGTGCAACATAGCATGAGTCCTTGTGCAATGCCCGTGATCCTAGTCCCCAAAAAGGATGGAACATGGAGAATGTGCATAGATTGTAGGGCTATCAACAACATAACCATCAAGTATAGGCATCCCATTCCTAGGTTAGATGATTTGATTGATGAGTTACATGGTGCAACCATATTTTCCAAAATAGACTTGAAAAGTGGGTACAATCAAATTAGAATCAAAGAAGGTGATGAATGGAAAACCTCTTTCAAGACTAAGTTTGGATTATATGAGTGGTTAGTCATGCCTTTTGGCTTGACCAATGCACCTAGTACATTCATGAGACTCATGCACCATGTTCTTAGAGAGTTCTTAGGGAAGTTTGTTGTGGTATACTTTGATGACATTCTCATTTATAGTATGTCTCAAGATGACCACTTGCATCATTTAAGGAGTGTGTTAGAAACCTTAAGGAAGACATCCTTGTATGCTAACATGGAGAAATGTGTGTTTGGGATGGATCATGTGATCTTCCTAGGTTTCAAAATAAATCAACATGGGGTCCATGTGGACCAAGAAAAAGTGATGGCCATCAAGGATTGGCCTCCCCCAAAGAATGTAAGTGAGCTTAGGTCTTTCCATGGGTTGGCTAGTTTTTATAGGAGGTTTGTGCCAAACTTTAGCACCATAGCCGCCCCTCTCAATGAATTGGTCAAGAAAGGTGTGGCCTATAAGTGGGGCAAAGATCAAGAAAAGGCTTTTGAAACTTTAAAACAAAAATTGATCAATGCACCACTCTTAGCCCTCCCTAACTTCTCCAAAACTTTTGAAATTGAGTGTGATGCATCCAATGTAGGCATTGGGGCCGTGCTTCTCCAAGAAGGGCACCCCATAGCCTATTTTAGTGAGAAACTCAAGGGGAGTCACATCAACTACTCCACCTATGACAAAGAGCTTTATGCTCTTGTGAGAACTTTGCAAACTTGGCAACACTATCTTCTTTCAAAGGAGTTTGTGATACATAGTGACCATGAGTCACTCAAATTTTTGAAAAGCCAAGGCAAGTTAAACAAGAGACATGCTAGGTGGGTAGAGTTCTTAGAACAATTCCCATATGTGATCAAACATAAGCAAGGAAAGACTAACATTATGGCGGATACACTTTCAAGAAGGCATTCCCTCCTTTCAATTCTTGAAACTAAATTTCTTAGTTTTGATCATATTAAGGAATTGTATCCAAGGGATGTTGATTTCTCCTCCATTCATAGTGAGTGCCACCAAGGGGCTTACAAATACTTTTACCTTCTCAATCAATATCTTTTCAAAGGTAAGAGACTTTGCATTCCCCAAGGTTCCTTAAGAGCCTCACTCATTAGAGAGGCACATGAGGGAGGATTAATGGGGCATTTTGGGCCAAACAAGACTTTGGAAGTCTTGAAAGAACACTTCTATTGGCCTCACATGAGGAAGCATGTAGATAGGCATTGCAAAAGTTGCATAGCATGCATGAAAGCCAAGTCTAGAGTCCAACCCCATGGTCTTTACACTCCCTTGCCTATCCCTTCCAATCCTTGGGTTGACATATCTATGGATTTTGTCTTAGGCCTCCCAAGGACCAAAAAAGGTAGGGATTCCATTTTTGTAGTGGTGGATAGGTTCTCTAAGATGGCCCATTTCATTCCTTGCCATAAGATTGATGATGCAACTTATATTGCAAATCTTTTTTTCAAGGAAGTGGTAAGACTACATGGCCTACCTAGGTCCATTGTAAGTGATAGGGACTCCAAGTTCCTAAGCCATTTTTGGAGAACCTTGTGGGGTAAACTTGGCACCAAGCTTCTTTTCTCCACCACTTGCCATCCCCAAAGTGATGGCCAAACCGAGGTGGTTAATAGAACCCTAGGGCAAATGCTAAGATGTATGATAGTGCAAAACATTAGAGAGTGGGAGGAACTTCTTCCCCACATAGAGTTTGCCTACAATAGGGTTGTGCATTCCACCACTTCTCATTCCCCTTTTGAGGTTGTGTATGGGTTCAATCCCCTAACTCCCTTAGACCTCCTTCCCCTTCCCACTCATGAGGCATGGACTTGCCAAGATGGTGAGGCCAAAGCCAAGTACATCCAAGACTTGCATTCACAAGTCAAGGAAACCATTGAGAGAAGAGTTAAGAAACAACAAGAGGATGGTAATAAGGGAAGAAAGGAAGTCATCTTCCAAGAGGGAGATTGGGTTTGGCTTCACTTGAGAAAGGAGAGATTCCCTACTCAAAGAAAGTCTAAGCTCCTCCCTAGAGGGGATGGCCCCTTTCAAGTCATTAGGAGAATTAACAACAATGCTTATGAGTTAGACTTACCCCCAAGCTACAACATGAGTAACTCATTCAATGTTTGTGACCTTTCTCCTTTTGATGTAGGGTTTAAGAATTCGTGGTCGAATTCTCTCCAAGAAGGGGAGGATGATGAAGGCATGACCACCTCCTTAGAAGCTCCCTCAAGAAGGATCACTAGAAGCATGTCTAGAGGGGAGTCTTCTATTCCATCACCTTTATCTTTGTTTTGCATTACTTTAGTTTGAATTCCCTAAGTTGGTTTCTAATTGATTTATTTTGGTTGACTTGTTGACTTTGATCCAAAGTTGACCTTTGACCAAGATTAGATTAACTTAAACCAACATGCTAATCCTTGTTTGTCTTGTTTTGTAGGTAATTAAGAGAAAGTAGAGCATGGCTAGGTGGCACTTGGTGATTGGAGCACTTGGATGAAGTGGAAGAGAGAGGAAAGCAAAAAGCATAAAGCAAAAGCAAAAGTAGACATGTACCTTGTCTCCTTTTGCCTTTGTGGTTTATGCCTTAGAAGTTCACTTGGTCCCCTTCCTCTTTTGGCCTAGAATCCTCATGGGAATGCCTCCACCAATCATCTTCCTTCACTTGGCCAAGACTCACTCTCACATTAGGTTTAGGGTTTGCTAGTTAATCCTTTTTCATGTTTTTGTATTTGCTAAAGGACCCCTATGAACTCCTATTTAAAGGGTGCTCCTTGTCTTGTAAAAGGGTTGATCATTTTGTTTCTAAACTATTGTGTTTCAACCTTTAAATTTTCGTGAGCTCTCCTTCCTAGAAGTGAACTCACCTTTGCCTTATCTTGCTTGCAAGTGGCGGCACCATCACTCATCTCTAGGGCTTGGTTGGCTTAGATCCCCCCCTATGAGTGGCGTGCTTCTTCCATTATTCATCTTCTATGCTTTCCATTTTTATTGTTTCTTCTTTCATTTTGCTCTTTAGTGTTGTTATTGCCGTGTGTGTTTAAGCTTGAATCCAACTCTCTTCTTCCTTTCATGAGCTTGAGAAATGAACCTTCACATTTAGATAGCATGCTATCTTAATGTCCAGTGGGAATTTTCAAAAAGCTTTCTTAAACAACTTCACCATATTCATAACTCTAAAAGGAAACAAGATAATCCTTCATCAACAAGAGTCCTTTTTAAACATGGAAGTTGGTGTGTTTCATTCACATGCTTATCCTTTTGTTCCTGTAAAATGACATCACAAACTGTAGAAGAAAAAACATTGACGAATAAACTTTCTCTAGTTCCATTTCTTTTTCTTTATTTTCCTTTCCTTCTGCAATTTATATTACTTCTTGTTCTATTCTTTCTTTTTCTGTTTTCTCCTTCAGCCTACGTTGATCCTTACTCACTTGTCTTGGTGTCATAAATTTATACTTCTTTTGATGTCCCTCATGCCTCAAATAAAGAGAACGTTCATCAAGATGGAGTGTTTTAAAATGAAGCCATGCCTATCCCAAAAGAAGATATCAAGAGTCCATGGGAGCAATATCACATAATACTTCTTTCACACATTGCCATGTACTGAATTTGATCCATGCTTGATCTAGATGAAAGGTTGCTGGTAACTGGAGTTTCTCCACAAATATTTGGCTCACAACATTGTTTTCGCTTCCGTAATCGAATGCAAATAAACATGGATGGCCTTCGGTTAAGCACTTTGTATAATAAACTTCCTTTCCTAATCCAAATCTAGATAGCCAAGCTCTGAATACCAAATGATGTGAATCCACAGGGTTCGATTCGTTTGACTGATCTACCATTGTTGGAATGCTAACAAGCAAGAAATTTGAGAAATTATTTAAAACGAGAAAATGGAAACATAAAAGAAGATGGAACGGAAATTGATAGACATCACACTACCAAGAATGGAAGACAAGCCTAAGAGTTGAAACACACAAAGGGATAAAGGACCTTTGATTAAACTCAAGGATCCTTGAATGACTCAAGAACTTAGTAGAATCACTCTCACTAAGATAGATGGCATAAAACTCGTTTATTTTCTGAATAAAACTCAGCTTGCCTTGATTGATGAAAATGGTTCAACTTGAATAGGAGCTTTAACCATCAGAATTACAAACGACACATAAATTTCAATATAATCCCGCTTAAAGCTATTAATTAATTGATCCACTCAAGTTAATGACGATCCGCTACTTAATGGTTGATTGTAACTGAATTTAAGGCTACCAAAAGTCATCCACTAACTTTGAGCAAAGGTCCGCTTGATCTTCCAAAGGTTGGTTCTTAAGTTGGCATATGGACCCCTATTTCAAGTTGAAGATATAGCAAAACTAAAGCCCGTTAATTGGTTCAGCACAAACACAATTTGGTCAGCCAATTTTACAAAGCATTGGGCCCTTATTTAAATAAAAGAATCTACATCAACACGGCGCATTAGTCATCCTCCATTTGACCCATATGATATTCACATCATACCCTCCTTCTTCGAGAAGATTTGTCCCGAATATTAAGACGCTAGTTTTAACTTAAGTTTATTACGATCTTGTGAAGGACTTTTATTTCTTCACAAGTTGAAACTAATTCTCTTCTTCCAGGATCAAATTCAACTTGATATTTGTTACTTTCCAATGGTTGTAATCCATCGATAACATTTCTTGGCAATAGTACCCCACCTTGATATGTAACAATAAATAATTCCATGCATTGTGTTTGACGAACTTGCTTCTTATCGACAGACCAAATACATAATAAAGCACTATGAACAAGCTTCCTTTTTAAACATGGAAGTTGGTGTGTTTCATTCACATGCTTATCCTTTTGTTCCTGTAAAATGACATCACAAACTGTAGAAGAAAAAACATTGACGAATAAACTTTCTCTAGTTCCATTTCATTTTCTTTATTTTCCATTCCTTCTGCAGTTTATATTACTTCTTGTTTTATTCTTTCTTTTTCTGTTTTCTCCTTCAGCCTACGTTGATCCTTACTGACTTGTCTTGGTGTCATAAATTTCTACTTCTTTTGATGTCCCTCATGCCTCAAATAAAGGGAACGTTCATCAAGATGGAGTGTTTTAAAACGAAGCCATGTCCATCCCAAAAGAAGATGACAAAAGTCCATGGGAGCAATATCACATAATACTTCTTTCACACATTGCCATGTAATGAATTGGATCCATGCTTGATCCAAATGAAAGGTTGCTGGTAACTGGAGTTTCTCCACAAATATTTGGCTCACAACATTGTTTTCGCTTCCGTAATCGAATGTAACTAAACATGGATGGCCTTCGGTTAACCTTTTTGAATAATAAACTTCCTTTCCTATTCCAAATATAGATAGCCAGTCTCTGAATACCAAATGATGTGAATCCACAGGGTTCGATTCGTTTGACTGATCTATCATTGTTGGAATGCTAAAAGGCAAGAAATTTGAGAAATTATTTAAAACGATAAAATGGAAACATAAAAGAAGATGGAACTAAAATTGATAGACATCACACTTCCAAGAATGGAAGATAAGCCTAGAGTTGAAACACACAAAGGGATAAAGGACATTTGATCAACCTCAAGGATTCTTGAATCAGTCAAGAACTTAGGAGAATCACTCTCACTAAGATAAATGAGATAAAACTCGTTTATTTTCTTGATAAAACTCAGCTTGCCTTGATTGATGAAAATGGTTCAACTTGTATAGGAGCTTTAACCATCAGAATTACAAAAGACACATAAATTTCAATATCATCCCGCTTAAAGGTATTAATTAATGATCCACTCAAGCTAATGACGATCCGCTA
Organism: Vigna unguiculata; assembly: GCF_037176805.1. Lineage (NCBI taxonomy): Eukaryota > Viridiplantae > Streptophyta > Magnoliopsida > Fabales > Fabaceae > Vigna > Vigna unguiculata. The sequence goes on along the minus strand of NC_140793.1, from coordinate 11,648,748 downwards.
CGTAATGGTTGATTTTAACTGAATTTAAGGCTACCAAAAGTCATCCACAAACTTTGAGCAAAGGTCCGCTTGATCTTCCAAAGGTTGGTTCTTAAGTGGGTATATGGACCCCTATTTGAACTTGAAGATAAAGCAAAACTAAAGCCCGTTAATTGGTTAAGCACAAACACAATTTGGTCAGCCAATTTTACAAAGCATTAGGCCCTTATTTAAATAAAAGAAACTGAATCAAAACGACGTATTAGTCATCGTCCATTTGACCCATATGTAATTCACATCATAACCTCCTTCTTCGAGAAGATTTGTCCCAAATCTTAAGACACTAGTTTTAAGGTAAGTCTATTATGATCTTGTGAAGGACTTTTATTTTTTCACAAGTTAAAACTAATTCTCTTCTTCCAGGATTAAATTCAACTTGATATTTGTTACTTTGCAATGGTTGCAATCCGTCGATAACATTTCTAGGCAACAGTACCCCACATTGGTATGTAACAATAAATAATTCCATGCATAGTGTTTGACGAATTTGCTTCTTATCGACGGGCCAAATGCATAATAAAGCACTATGAACAAGCTTCCTTTTTAAACATGGAAGTTGGTGTGTTTCATTCACATGCTTATCCTTTTGTTCCTGTAATATGTCATCACAAACTGTAGAAGAAAAAACATTGACGAATAAACTTTCTCTAGTTCCATTTCTTTTTCTTTATTTTCCCTTCCTTCTGCAGTTTATATTACTTCTTTTTCTATTCTTTCTTTTTCCGTTTTCTCCTTCAGCCTACGTTGATCCTCACTGACTTGTCTTGCTGTCAGAAATTTCTACTTCTTTTGATGTCCCTCATGCCTCAAATAAAGGGAGCGTTCATCCAGATGGAGTGTTTTAAAACGAAGCCATGCCCATCCCAAAAGAAGATAACAAGAGTCGATGGGAGCAATATCACATAATACTTCTTTCACAAATTACCAAGTACTGAATTTGATTCATGCTTGATCCAGATGAAAGGTTGCTGGTAACTGGAGTTTCTCCACCAATCTTTGGCTCACAACATTGTTTTCGCTTCCGTAATCGAATGCAACTAAACATGGATGGCCTTCGGTTAAACACTTTGTATAATAAACTTCCTTTCCTATTCCAAATCTAGATAGCCAGGCTCTGAATAGCAAATGATGTGAATCCACAGGGTTCGATTCCTTTGATTGATCTATCATTGTTGGAATGCTAACAAGCAAGAAATTTGAGAAATTATTTAAAACGAGAAAATGGAAACATAAAAGAAGATGGAACGAAAATTGATAGACATCACACTTCCAAGAATGGAAGATAAGCCTAAGAGTTGAAACACACAAAGGGATAAAGGACCTTTGATCAAACTCATGGATTCTTGAATCACTCAAGAACTTAGGAGAATCACTCTCACTAAGATAGATGAGATAAAAATCGTTTATTTTCTGAATAAAACTCAGCTTGCCTTCATTGATGAAAATGGTTCAAGTTATATAGGAGCTTTGACCATCAGAATTACAAAAGACACATAAATTTCAATATCATCCCCCTTAAAGCTATTAATTAATGATCCACTCAAGCTAAGAGCGATCCGCTACTTAATGGTTGATTGTAACTGAATTTAAGGCTACCAAAAAAAATCCACAAACTTTGAGCAAAGGTCCTCTTGATCTTCCACAGGTTGTTTCTTAAGTTGGCATATGGACCCCTATTTCAACTGGAAGATAAAGCAAAACTAAAGCCCATTAATTGGTTAAGCACAAACACAATTTTGTTAGCCAATTTTACAAAGCATTGGGCCCTTATTTAAATAAAAGAAACTGGATACACACGGCACATTGGTCATCCTCCATTTGACCCGTATGCAATTCACATCATACCCTCCTTCTTCGAGAAGATTTGTCCCGAACTTTAAGACACTAGTTTTAATGTAAGTTTATTATGATCTTGTGAAGGACTTTTATTTTTTCACATGTTGAAACTAATTCTCTTCTTCCAGGATCAAATTCAACTTGATATTTGTTACTTTCCAATGGTTGCAATCCGTCGATAACATTTCTTGGCAACAGTACCCCACCTTGATATGTAACAATAAATAATTTCATGCATTGTGTTTGACGAATTTGCTTCTTATCGACGGACCAAATGCATAATAAAGCACTATAAACAAGCTTCCATTTTAAACATGGAAGTTGGTTTGTTTCGTTCACATGCTTATCCTTTTGTTCCTGTAAAATGACATCACAAACTGTAGAAGAAAAAACATTGACGAATAAACTTTTCATCATATTTTTCAATTGTTCCATTTCTTTTTCTTTATTTTCCCTTCCTTCTGCAGTTTATATTACTTCTTTTTCTGTTTTCTCCTTCAGCCTACGTTGATCCTTACTAACTTGTCGTGGTGTCATAAATTTCTACTTCTTTTGATGTCCCTTATGCCTTAAATAAAGGGAACGTTCGTCAAGATGGAGTGTTTTAAAACAAGCCATGCCCATCCCAAAAGAAGATGACAAGAGTCCATGGGAGCAATATCACATAATATTTGTTTCACACATTGCCATGTACTGAATTTGATCCATGCTTGATCCAGATGAAAGGTTGCTGGTACGTGGAGTTTCTCCACCAATCATTGGCTCAAACCATTGTTTTCGCTTTCTTAATCGAATGCAAATAAACATGGATGGCCTTCGGTTAAACACTTTGTATAATAAACTTCCTCTCCTATTCCAAATCTAGAGAGCCAGGCGCTGAATAGCAAATGATGTGAATCCACAGGGTTCAATTCGTTTGACTGATCTATCATTGTTGGAATGCTAACAAGCAAGAAATTTGAGAAATTATTTAAAACGAGAAAATGGAAACATAAAAGAAGATGGAACGGAAATTGATAGACATCACACTTCCAAGAATGGAAGGTAAGCCTAAGAGTTGAAACACACAAAGGGATAAAGCACCTTTGATTAAACTCATGGATTCTTCAATCACTCAAGAACTTAGGAGAATCACTCTCACTAAGATAGATGATATAAAACTCGTTTATTTTCTGAATAAAACTGAGCTTGTCTTCATTGATGAAAATGGTTTATCTTGTATAGGAGCTTTAACCATCAAAATTACAAAAGACACATAAATTTCAATATCATCCCGCTTAAAGCTATTAATTAATGATCCACTCAAGCTAATAACGATCCGCTACTTAATGGTTGATTGTAACTGAATTTAAGGCTACCAAAAGTCATTCACAAACTTTGAGCAAAGGTCCTCTTGATCTTCCAAAGGTTGGTTCTTAAGTCGGCATATGGACCCTTATTTGAACTTGAAGATAAAGCAAAACTAAAGCCCGTTAATTGGTTAAGAACAAACACAATTTGGTCAGGCAATTTTACAAAGCATTGGGCCCTCATTTAAATAACTGAAATTGCATCAACACGGCGCATTGGTCATCCTCCATTTGACCCATATGCAATTCACATCATACCTTCCTTTGAGAAGATTTGTCCCGAATCTTAAGACACTAGTTTTAATGTAAGTTTATTATGATCTTGTGAAGGACTTTTATTTTTTCACAAGTTGAAACTAATTCTCTTCTTCCAGGATCAAATTCAACTTGATATTTGTTACTTTCCAATGGTTGCAATCCGTCGATAACATTTTTGGGCAAGAGTACCCCACCTTGATATGTAACAATAAATATTTCCATGCATTGTGTTTGACGAATTTGCTTCTTATTGACGAACCAAATGCATAATAAAGCACTATGAACAAGCTTCCTTTTTAAACATGGAAGTTGGTGTGTTTCATTCACATGCTTATCCTTTTGTTCTTGTAAAATGACATCACAAACTGTAGAAGAAAAAACATTGACGAATAAACTTTTCATCATATTTTTCTATTGTTCCATTTCTTTTCCCTTCCTTCTGTAGTTTATATTACTTCGTTTTCTGTTTTCTTTTGAAGCCTACGTTGATCCTTACTAACTTGTCTTGGTGTCATAAATTTCTACTTCTTTTGATGTCCCTCATGCCTCGAATAAAGGGAACGCTCGTCAAGATGGAGTGTTTTAAAACGAAGCCATGCCCATCCCAAAAGAAGATGACAAGAGTCCGTGGGAGCAATATCACATAATACTTCTTCCACACGTTGCCATGTACCGAATTTGATCCATGCTTGATCCAGATGAAAGGTTGCTGGTAACTGGAGTTTCTCCACCAATCTTTGGCTCACAACATTGTTTTCGCTTCCGTAATGGAATGCAACTAAACATGGATGGCCTTCGGTTAAACACTTTGTATAATAAACTTCGTTTCCTATTCCAAATCTAGATAGCCAGGCTCTGAATACCAAATGATGTGGATCCACAATGTTGGATTCGTTTGACTGATCTATCATTGTTGGAATGCTAACAAGCAAGAAATTTGAGAAATTATTTAAAACGGGAAAATGGAAACATAAAGAAGATGGAACGGAAATTGATAGACATCACACTTCCAAGAATGGAAGATAAGCCTAAGAGTTGAAACACACAAAGCGATAAAGGATCTTTGATTAAACTCATGGATTCTTGAATCACTTAAGATTTTAGGAGAATCACTCTCACTATGGCATGACCACCTCCTTAGAAGCTCCATCAAGAAGGATCACTAGAAGCATGTCTAGAGGGGAGTCTTCTATTCCATCACCTTTATCTTTGTTTTGCATTACTTTAGTTTGAATCCCTAAGTTAGTTTCTAGTTGATTTATTTTGGTTGACTTGTTAACTTTGATCCAAAGTTGACCTTGGACCAAGATTAGATTAACTTAAACCAACATGCTAATCCTTGTTTGTCTTGTTTTGTAGGTAATTAAGAGAAAGTAGAGCATGGCTAGGTGGCACTTGGTGATTGGAGCACTTGGATGAAGTGGAAGAGAGAGGAAAGCAAAAAGCATAAAGCAAAAGCAAAAGTAGACATGTACCTTGTCTCCTTTTGCCTTTGTGGTTTATGCCTTAGAATGTCACTTGGTCTCCTTCCTCTTTTGGCCTAGAATCCTCATGGGAATGCCTCCACCAATCATCTCCCTTCACTTGGCCAAGACTCACTCTCACATTAGGTTTAGGGTTTGCTAGTTAATCCTTTTTCATGTTTTTGTATTTGCTAAAGGACCCTTATGAACACCTATTTAAAGGGTGCTCCTTGTCTTGTAAAAGGGTTGATCATTTTGTTTCTAAACTATTGTGTTTCAACCATTAATTTTTGTGAGCTCTCCTTCCTAGAAGTGAACTCACCTTTGCCTTATCTTGCTTGCAAGTGGCGGCACCATCACTCATCTTTAGGGCTTGGTTGGCTTAGATCCCCCCTATGAGTGGCGTGCTTCTTCCATGCTTCATCTTCTACGCTGATGAAGGATTATCTTGTTCCTTTTTAAGATGATTGAATATGGTGTGAATTGATTTAGAAAACTAAGTGAAATCCCCACTGGACATTAAGATAGCAAGCTATCTAGATGTGAAGGTTCCTTTCACAAAGCTCAAGAGAAGAAGATGATGGATTGATTCAAAATGAAAAGAAAATGGAAAGCACATAAACCATAGAAAACCAAGAACAATTAAAGGAAGAAGAAAACACAAAATGGAAAGGAAAGAAATGGTAAGAATGTGAGAAGCACGCCACTACAAGGCTAGGCTAGAAGCCATGGCAACCTTGAAGATGAGTGGATGTGTGCCGCCACTTGCTATGCAAGATAAGGCTTAAAAGTATTCACTCCCTAGGGAGGAAACTCTCACAAATGGTTGAGACACAAGAGTGTTTTTACTTCAAAATGTTCAACCCCTTTTACATGTCTAGGAGCACCCCTTATATAGAAGAGTTTAGGGGCCTCTAAGCAAATAAAAGATACCTAAGGATGTCTCTACAAAAACCTAACCCTAGCTTCTAGAAACTAGGTCAAATAAGGTTACAAAAATGAGAGACAAAAGAGCTAACTATTGTGTGTGCAAGGCTAATTTCGTTCTAGCACAAAAGGAGACAAAGAATGTGTCTCATATGTCTCCAAAAAGTGGTCAAAGTGTGCTAAAAACAAAGGAGACCAAAGGTACATAGGTACACTTGCTTCATGCCTTTTACTTTATGCTTTATGCCTTTGCTTTACTCTCTCCTCCACATCATTTGTGCTCCCCAATCACCATGCGCCACCTAGCATTGCTTTCTTACTCCTAATTAACCTACAAAGCAAATAAACATAGATTAGCATGTTGGCTTAAGTCAAGTCAACTATAGTCAACAATTCAAACCTAGTCAAAGGTCAACAAGTCAACTAAAGTTGATTCAACTAAGTCAACTTAGGGAATCAAAAATAACAAACATAAATGAAAGGGATGAAGGATTAGTGAACTTCCTTTCTAAACATGCTTAGTCTTCTTAAGCATGTGCCTTCATCCTTGGTTGGGGTCAATCCTTCATCATCCTCCCCTTCTTGGAGAGAATTTGACCACAAATTCTTTAAGCCTTTGTAGATGGAGCTTGACTTGATTTGGGGGAGGTTTTGCGGCTCCCTTTTATGAGCTCTTGTTCCATCTTTTCTAAGGGTACTACCCCTAGCTTTGGTTAGGCCATCCCTCTCTTCTAGACCACTATTCTTCTCATGCCTGCGCATTGGGTCTTCCTTTTGAGCCTTGGAAGAGAAGGAAGAATGGTGATGTCCATCTTGCTTTGAAAATATTTTTTTAGAGGCAAGTAACACTTTGGAGGTAACTTGCTCTTTTTCTTTTTCATCTTTTCTCTTATCTTTCACTTTATTTTGGTCCTCATTTGCTTGATTGGGTGAGAGAGGTAGGAGTGTGAACTTCTTGCCTTGGAAGGAGAAAGCATAGGTGTTAGCATGGCCATCATAAAAGACTTTTCTATCAAATTGCCATGGCCTACCTAACAAAATATGAGTTTCTTCCATAGGCACAACATCACATAACACCTCATCTTTAAAATTTCCAATTGAAAAGTTAATGAGGACTTGTTGAGTTACTTTAATGTCTTCTTTCTTAAGCCATGATATCTTGTAGGGCTTGGCATGAGGGATAGTTTTCAAGCCAAGCTTGTCCACAACCCTTGTGCTAGCCACATTTACACAACTTCCATTATCTATGAGGAGGGGACATAGTATGTCTTTGATATGACACCTTGAATGAATAAGGTTTTGTCTTTGAGAAGGGTCAAGTTCCTTGGAAACTTGTCTTAGTTGGTGCCTTATCATTGACAATCCACCTTCAAGGGGTTTAATCCTTTCACTTGAAGAAGAAGTGTGGGAAGAAGTACTTTTGGGGGAAGGGGGAAAAGAATGTTCACTCTCTACTTCTTTTTTAAGGTTTAAGGCCATGGTTCTTTTGGTGGGACAATTTGAAGCTATGTGCCCATATCCCAAACACTTAAAACATTTTATAGAACTTGTCCTTGTACCTTGAGAAGAATTAGGAGTTTCATTAGAAGGCCTATACGAATTAGTCCTAGGAGGTGGGTCTTTGGAACTCTTGAGTGGTGATTTATCATGTTTTCTTTCTTTATCTTTCCAAGTACTAGAATAGTAGTCATTGTACGAACCACTCCTCTTGGCCTCTTTTTTCTTTTGCAATTGAGTTTCAACTTTGATGGCCAAATGTAAAACTTTGTCAAGAGAGGAGTACTCATATAACTCTACTAAATCTTGTATGTCCCTCCTTAACCCACTCACAAATCTAGCTACCTTTTCCTCTTCACTTTCAAATTGGAGTCCTACTTTTAGAAGCATGGACTCCATTAACTTGTAATATTCATCCACACATATGGACCCTTGTTGAAGCCTTTGGAGCTTCAAAAGAGTCTCCCTCCTATAGTAGGAAGGAACAAATCTAGTGTGCATCAAATTTTTAAGGTCCCTCCAAGAAGTCGCGAGTGACTCTTGGTTAATATTGTCCATACATAATTGATGCCACCAAGTCATGGCACAATCCTCAAACTCTAAGACTACCAAATCTACTTGCTTTTGATGACTAACTACATGAATGGTAAAAATTTGGTCTACTTTTTGTACCCACTCAATGTAGATGTTTGGGTCATTTTCTCCTTTGAACTTAGGAATCTTTGCAGTTTGCTTCTCTTGTGATGGGTTGCGCCTAGAATGCCATCTTTTCCTAGCCTCTCTTTCTTGCTTTTTAGCTTCAAGCCTTTGAATGTGCTCTTGGATTCTTAGGTCACTTTGCTCCTTGTCCTTTCTCAATTGTTCAAAGGCCTCCTTCCTAGACAACTCCAAATCCCGAAGCAATCTCATCAATGTATTGTTTTTGTTTGGAGTAGGTGCATTTGATGAACTTGCCATGATTCCTACAACAAAACACTCAAAGCCAAAATAAAATAAATGAATTAGGGGTTAGACAACATGAAAACCAAGACCAATTCCAACCCAAAATGTAACCCAAGTGTTTAGATCACTCTCCCAAAGTAACAAGGCAAGGCTACACTCAAAGCTCCTCAAAAGGAGTGAAGCAAACACTTTTAAAAACTTGTTCAAAACCTTTCAAATGCAAGACAAGTGATTCGGCCACAACATTCCAAGAGTTTCAAGAAAAGAAAACTACTAAGACAAAACAAAGAACACCTAGTGACAAGCAAGAAAAGCACAAAAACAAGGAAAGCTAAACTCTAAAGAAGAAAAGTTTGAGACAAAACTTTTAACAAGACTAAAACAAGAAAAGCACATTTTAAAGACTCTCTCTATGGAAAGCACTTGACAAGCATCTTCAAGTTTTAAATCATGCATACACCAAGAAAGATCATAACCAAGTTAAAGCATGGAACTAATTAGCCAATATCACCCAATTCTCAAGTATGAAAAACTAGTAGCATAACACCTAGTGAAAAACACACTTTTAATTCACCAAGGAGCAAGATTGCTCTCGGTTTTTAGGCAAATATTGGTGCAAAATTTTCTTCTTTCCACAACTAGTTTCATAAAATGGTGAGAAAGAGTTTTAGGTGGCTTGGACACTTAGTTCCTCAAGTTTTAGGCCAAAATCAATTTCATGGAGCATACATCAAGCAAGACAAAGTGAATGCAAGATTCAAATACTTGGAAAAACAAGAATAAGAAAACTTCAAGTTAACATATGACTCAAGCAAAAGTTAGGCACATTTAAAGACTCAACATGACATACACAAGACACAAACATGTAGCTATCATGCATTTAAACTCATGGATTTGAGGCTCAAAGACTAAGCATCCAAATACATGTTATCCAACCACATTTAGGAGCTTAAAGAGGTGCAAAAACCGTAGCCAAACTGCCACAAAAGAACCTGAAAACGCTGATTCACGTATTCTTGGCAAATCTGACCTTTGCTCACTAATTTGATCATAACTTTCTCCACAGAACTCCAAGTGCGTTGGTTCTTTTTTTTCTGGAAACTAAACTAAAAGAGCTTTCTTTTGAAACCAAAAACGTAATTTTTGGACCGCTGAGCTGGTGCAGTTTAATATTTTAAAATCGTGAACAGTTTCTGCCAGCACTGTTTTTATGTGGACCATTCAAAGATAGCTACACAAGACAAGGTTAGAACATGAAAACACCATATTCAAGATAACCTAGGCTCTAGATACCAAATGATGAAGGATTATCTTGTTTCCTTTTAGAGTTATGAATATGGTGAAGTTATTTAAGAAAGCTTTTTGAAAATTCCCACTGGACATTAAGATAGCAAGCTATCTAGATGTGAAGGTTCCTTTCACAAAGCTCAAGAGAAGAAGATGATGGACTGATTCAAAACAAAAAGGAAATGGAAAGCACATAAACCATAGAAAACCAAGAACCATTAAAAGAAGAAGAAAACATAAAATGGGAAGGAAAGAAATGGTAAAAATGTGAGAAGCACGCCACTACAAGGCTAGGCTAGAAGCCATGGCAACCTTGAAGATGAGTGGATGTGTGCCGCCACTTGCTATGCAAGATAAGGCTTAAAAGTATTCACTCCCAAGGGAGGAAACTCTCACAAATGCTTGAGACACAAGAGTGTTTTTACTTCAAAATGTTCAACCCCTTTTACATGTCTAGGAGCACCCCTTATATAGAAGAGGTTAGGGGCCTCTAAGCAAATAAAAGATACCTAAGGATGTCAAATAAAAGATACAAAAACCTAACCCTAGCTTCTAGAAACTAGGTCAAATAAGGTTACAAAAATGAGAGACAAAAGAGCTAACCATTGTGTGTGCAAGGCTAATTTCGTTCTAGCACAAAAGGAGACAAAGAATGTGTCTCATATGTCTCCAAAAAGTGGTCAAAGTGTGCTAAAAACAAAGGGGACCAAAGGTACATAGGTACACTTGCTTCATTCCTTTTACTTTATGCTTTATGCCTTTGCTTTACTCTCTCCTCCACATCATTTGTGCTCCCCAATCACCATGCGCCACCTAGCATTGCTTTCTTACTCCTAATTAACCTACAAAGCAAATAAACATAGATTAGCATGTTGGCTTAAGTCAAGTCAACTATAGTCAACAAGTCAAACCTAGTCAAAGGACAACAAGTCAACTAAAGTTGATTCAACAAAGTCAACTTAGGGAATCAAAAATAACAAACATAAATGAAAGGGATGAAGGATTAATGAACTTTCTTTCTAAACATGCTTAGTCTTCTTAAGCATATGCCTTCATCCTTGGTTGGGGTCAATCCTTCATCATACGCTTTCTATTTTTATTGTTTCTTCTTTCATTTTGCTCTTTAGTGTTGTTATTGCCGTGTGTATTTAAGCTTGAATCCAATTCTCTTCTTCCTTTTATGAGCTTGAGAAATGAACCTTCACATCTAGATAGCATGCTATCTTAATGTCCAGTGGGAATTTTCAAAAAGCTTTCACAAACAACTTCACCATATTCATAACTCTAAAAGGAAACAAGATAATCCTTCATCATTTATTTTCTGAATAAATGTAAGCCCTTTTTCTTTTGTCCCAGAGGTTTGGGCCTGACCCTTCGTAGGCCCAAGGGCCGCCCTTCTGAAGGACACCCTACCCTGCCACAGACCCCTCCATTCTCCTCATTCCTCAGTTTTCTTTTTCAGAAGTAGCAACTCCACACCTTTACCCTCTGCTAGGGCACACCAACCGCACGTCTCCGAGCTACCAAAACCCTTTCTTTTCCAAGTAAGTGAACTTCGGAGCTTCTGGTCCGCTCATTTCCTTTTCCTCTCTATTTAAAACGCGTGGGTCAAGTTGGGGTTGATTTTCTTGACTTCGTTTTGTCCCTTTTTCCATGTTTCAGCTCATTCCTAGAGCTGTGGTACCCCTTAGTTCAGATCGGTTTGCTTTTGGTGCTCAATATAGAGGTAAGGGAAGCTAGATTCATCGGAATTAAATTAGTATTGACTATTTTTGGTCGTTTTTATGGTGATATGCGTGCTTAGTACGTTTTTATTGGATGAAATGGAGTTGCATGTGTATTTGGGAGTTGATCTGAGCTGTTTCCGCCACTGCATGTGGGCTGACAGTGGTGAGCTCTGTTATTCTCGCCTAAGCGAGCTCGTCTCGCCTAGGCGAGAGTATCAGAATGCTCACCCTAGTTCTGCCTCGAGCACTCGCCTAGGCGAGGGGCTGTGTTTTTAAGCGACAGGTCAGCTCGCCCAGGCGAGACAGTCTCGCCTAAGCGAGGGATCGCGAACTCTCCAATGACCCACTGTTGTAGGCTCGCCTAAGCGAGAGCCCGTCGCCTGAGCGAGACAGCTTCTCTCGTCTGGGCGACGACTCTTAGCTTGAGCGAGGCTGCTGCAGCGGGTGGTTCCAATTCGGTTTTTCTCTTTGTTTGATGGGGGAATTGTGTGATTTATTTATTTACCGCTTTCTTTTAAAACCTAAAGCATGTGAATATATATATATATATATGGTTGCTTGAATCTTACGAACTAAAAGTTGGTATGTTGGCATGAATAACACATGGATTTTGGTTGGTTGGTTGAGAACTTGCATGAGAATTGGATGTTTGAAGATAAAGGTGGTGGATATGGTATGAAACATGAATTTGGTGTGTGATAGGCGTAATTCGATGAGTCTCGTGGGGAGACCTCGTGGTGGCGTGTAGTGTATATATTAAGATCGCATCCCGAAACTCTAAAGGGTCAGTGAGTCTCAGGTAGAGCAATCTGACCCAAGTGGTGAGAGTGGCGGGAGACCTTAGTCTTTGGCAGGATAATGGCCTTAGATGCTTGAAGGTTAACCTTGTGCGTGGTAGGGTGAAACCCATTGGCAATGACTCTGCAGAGCAGTAGAGGCCACCATAAGTGCAAGCGTCCAGTGAATCCGATCTTAGTATAATTATCCGGATAATTGAGTCATAGTGTCCTGCTCTAGCTCCCAAGTCGAGTCACCTGTCCTCTGGTCCCAAATGACCTTCACGAGACTAGTGGCTCTTCCCTTGCGCTCCTTCACTTGGCGATCCTCTATTGCCACGGGCTGTACTACTACTTGGAGATTCTCCCTGACTTGCACATCCTCTGCCTCCAAGACATGCGATGGGTCAAAAACATACTTCCGTAGCTGTGAAACGTGAAAGACGGGGTGTAGATTAGCCAACTGGGGTGGCAATGCAATCTCATAAGCCACGGGCCCTATCCTCCTCAAGATCTGATACGGACCCAAGAACTTAGGAGACAACTTCCTTGAGCGGATAGCCCTCCCCACACCAGTGGTTCGGGCCACCCTCAGGAACACATGCTCCCCTACATCAAACTCTAAGGGCCTCCTTCTTCGGTCTGCATATGCCTTCTGCCGACTCTGAGACGCTTGCAACCTATCCCTCACTAACTGCACCTTCTCTGTAGTTTGTTGCAACAACTCAGGTCCTACCAAAACTGACTCACCGTCCTGGTACCAACATAAAGGAGTCCTACACCTCCTCCCATACAAAGCCTCATAAGGCGCCATCCCTATACTCGCTTGGTAACTGTTGTTATAGGTAAACTCCACCAGCGGTAACACCTCATCCCAACTACCAAGGTGGTCCAAGATGCAAGTCCTCAACAAGTCCTCTAAGGACTGAATCACTCTCTCTGACTGGCCATCCGTCTGAGGATGATAAGCAGAACTCATCCTCAACCTGCTACCCATAGCCTCCTGCAGTGCCTGCCAAAACCTGGAAGTGAACCGGGGGTCTCTGTCAGACACTATGCTACTAGGCACTCCATGAAGTCTCACTATCTCTCGGATGTAGAGCTAGGCCAACTTGGCCATTGACATTCTGAGATTCACTGCCAAAAAGTGAGCACTCTTTGTCAAACGATCCACCACCACCCATATAGCATCATGTCCTCTCACGGTGCGAGGCAAGTGGGTAACAAAATCCATAGCTCTGCCATCCCACTTCCACACCGGAATATCCAAAGGTTGAAGCTTCCCACCGGGTTTCTGATGCTCCACCTTCGCCTTTTGACAAGTCAAACAGGCCGATACGAACTGTGCAACTTCCTTTTTCATGCCCTGCCACCAAAAGTTCTCCTTGAGGTCTTGGTACATCTTAGTCATGCCAGGGTGCAGACTAAGACGACTCTTGTGTCCCTCCTCAAGGATCAACTTCCTCAACTCAGCATCATCTGGTACACAAACCCTACCTCTGAACCTCAACACACCATCACTGCCCAAGGCAAACTCCTTGGCCTGATCCGATCCCAGTAACTCCTTTACCTTCTGTAGACTAACATCCCTTGCTTGCCTCTCCCTGATTAGGCCCAAGAAGTCACAAGATATAACCAAGGTGCTACACCTGATGAATGCTGGTTCCAACTCAAACTGTAGCTTCATGTCTCTGAAACTCTCAAGCAACTCTAACTCTTTCATCATCAAGTGTGCCACACGCACGGTCTTCCTGCTCAGTGCGTCTGCCACCACATTCGCCTTCCCTGGGTGATAGAGAAGCTCGAAGTCGTAGTCCTTTAAAAACTCTATCCACCGCCTTTGCCTCATATTCAGCTCTTTTTGATCGAAGAGGTACTTCAAACTCTTGTGGTCACTAAACACACGGAACTGCGCACCATACAGGTAGTGCCTCCAGATTTTCAAAGCAAAAACCACTGCTGCTAACTCGAGATCATGAGTAGGGTAGTTCTTCTCATGAACCTTCAACTGCCTCGAAGCATAAGCCACCACCTTCCTCTCTTGCATCAAGACACACCCAAGGCCCTGATGAGAGGCATCACAGTAAACCTCAAAGGGTTTACTCACATCTGGGATTACCAACACTGGAGCACTCTTCAGCCTATACTTAAGCTTCCTGAAGCTCTCCTCACACCTATCTGTCCATGCAAACGGTTGGTCTTTCCTGGTTAGCTGTGTCAGGGGTGCCACTATCTTGGAGAACCCCTCTATAAATCTCCTATAGTAGCCAGCTAAACCCACGAAGCTTCGAATCTCCGTCACTGACTTGGGACATTCCCACTGTATCACAGCCTCTACCTTAGCTAGATCCACAGCTATACCCTGAGCTGATATCACGTGCCCCAAGAACTGCACCTCTCTCATCCAGAAGTCACACTTTGACAACTTGGCAAACAGTTGTTTCTCCCTCAAGATACCAAGCACTATCCTCAGATGTTCAGCATGTTCCTCATGCGTCCTGGAGTAGATGAGAATGTCGTCTATGAAGACCACGACAAACTTATCTAGAAACGGACGAAAGATCCGGTTCATGTAGTCCATGAACAAAGTCAGGGCCTTAGTCACACCAAATGGCATGACAACATACTCATAATGCCCGTATCTGGATCTGAAAGCAGTCTTCTGAACATCTTCTGCCTTCACTAGAATCTGATGATAACCTGACCGAAGATCAATCTTGGAGAACACCGACGCCCCATGTAGCTAATCCATCAAATCATCTATTCTCGGCAAAGGATACTTGTTTTTGATAGTCAGCTTGTTCAGCTGCCTATAATCCACACACAACCTCGAGCCGCCATCCTTCTTCTTTACTAACAAGACAGGCGCTCCCCACGGCGAAGCACTCGGCCGTAAAAACTGTTTCTCTAGCAGTCCTTCTATCTGTTTCTTTAACTCCACCAACTCCGTTGGGGCCATGCGGTAAGGAGCTATCGACACGGGGCCAGCTCCTGGTACCAAGTCTATGGAGAACTCAACTTCTCTCCTCGGAGGCAAACTTGGTACCTCTTCGGGGAACACATCCTCAAATTCCCTGACCACTGGTATCACGGTGATCCTCTCTTCCTTCTCAACCTCTATCTTGGCAAAGACCATAAAGCACTGTGCGCCACCCTGGATTTCCTTCATAACCCCATGAGAAGACAACAACTCAGGCTCCTCTGAGTTGGAGAACAACAGCTTCTTCTCCCGACAGTTTATGAGAACATGATTGGCAGAGAGCCAATCCATTCTCAAGATCACATCAAGCCCTTGCAGAGGGAGGCATATGAGATTGACTTTGTATACGCGCCCATCTACCTCAACTGGACATCTAGCACACACAGAGGAAGTCCTAACCAACCCAGATGCCAGGGTAGATACCACGAGGTCAAACGGTAGCTCACACACCGGCAGACCCAACTCCCGCACATAAGACTCTGACACAAATGAGTGTGTCGCTCCAGAATCAAAAAGCACGCAACAAGACTTGCCAGATATCACACAAAAACAATCACAAGGTTACCTGAACCCGCTGCCTCTGACCCGGTCATCGCAAAAACACTGCCTGTAGCCTGAGGCCTGCTGCCTCCTCCTCTCTGCTGAGTCTGACCTGAACTCTGACTCGGAGTGTGCGGTGAAGGTCGTGCTACTGCCCCCCTCCTGGAAGGACAATCCCTGCCGAAGTGGCCTCCCCTGCCACAAAGGTTGCATCTGCGGAAACCTGGTAGCCGAGGGCAGAAATTCTTCGCATGCGGTCCTCCGCAATGATAACACTGTATCCTGCTGGGCGGGAAAGAAGAACCTCCAGATCCCTGTGGCTGTGAATGGGGCCTTGCATACGGCTTCCTCTTCTCTTCAACCCTCAGCCTGGACCCAGATGGTCCACTAACTCTCTGCTATGGCTGCTGCTGAGCTTCCACCTCTACCATCATTCGCTCCATGACTCTGGCCTTTTCCACCAAGGCCGCAAAGTCCTTGATGGACAGTGGAGCTACCATCAAGCGGATGTCCCCTCTGAGACCGTTCTCAAACTTCCTGCAACGCCACTCCTCATCTAGTGGCATGGTATAGAAACGTCCCAGATGCTTGAACTGCTCGGTATACTCGGCCACTGACCTGTTTCCCTGCGTCAGCTGGAGAAATTCTACCTCCTTAGCGTACCTCACGCTATCAGGGAAATACTCAGACAAGAACCTCTTCTTGAAGGCTCTCCATGTGATATCCTCGTGCCTCTCTTCCATTACTAGCTTCATGCTGGCCCACCAATGCTCAGCCTCTCCAGTGAGCATGTAGACAGTGAAAGCAAGCCTGCTCTCATCCGGGCACCTCTTGGCGTCGAAGATGCGCTCCATATCCTTCATCCATTGGTTTGCCTGATCGGGACTCTTCTTGCCATCAAACTTGGCAGGTTGGTGCTTCAAGAAGTCTTCCAAACTCCATTCAGGGGGTGGAGGTTGGGGATGAGGACCATACATCTAAGCATCAGCAGCATTCTCCCCTAACTGACGGAGAGCATCCACATGCTGCCTCTGAGCGTCCTCTGCAGCCTGCCTAGCAGCTTCCATCTACTGCATCATGAAGTTCTGCTGCTCAAGAGAGGCTTCCTGGCGCTGCATCGCCGCCTCATGCTGTTGCATCATGGCATTGCTTTGCTGAGTTAAAGCCGCAGCCATGGCCTCGATTGCCCTAGCCAGATCTTGCCCATCGCCCTGAGGGGGTGGAGGAGGAGCGATACGCGGGGGTGCCATAACACTAAACACACAGAAAGAACCATCAGAACTTGGTTAGACTGGAAACTCACCTAACACGACAAGAAAGGCACAACGAAAGCTAAGCAAACACATAGCCCACAGACACTAAGGAACGAAGGCTCTGATACCATAAAAGTGTGACATCCCATTTTAGAAAGATATTACTACTAAATAAAACGTCACAAGATCATAATAACGAGAAGCACTCAGAGAAATATAAAACGTAGGAAAGATAACTATTACAGTCATCCGTAATTACTTAAAAGGAAACTTAGGCATACCACATAGTCCTAAGCAAAAAGAAATTTAAAAGGGTGCAACAGTTTTGCAAAAGGGTTGCCACTAAGGCAACTAATACAAAAGGCCTCATGGCCATGAAACTACTCCTAAGACATCCAGACAGGGAAATCTAGGCCGCACCGATGCGTCTCCCGGATCCATCTCGAGCCTCCCTCTCATCCGCTCCCACCAGAAGGTGATCATCGCAAAAGAGAAAACATAACAGAAACAACACAAAATGCAAGGGTAAGCTAATGTAATTTGATCTTATCATGATACAACAGGCAAGTACTTAAACATTCCTTAACACGCAACACAATAGGCACAGAACATCATGTTATAGCAAACAAGCAGGACACTATGACTCAATTATCCGGATAATTATACTAAGATCGGATTCACTGGACGCTTGCACTTATGGTGGCCTCTACTGCTCTGCAGAGTCATTGCCAATGGGTTTCACCCTACCACGCACAAGGTTAACCTTCAAGCATCTAAGGCCATTATCCTGCCAAAGACTAAGGTCTCCCGCCACTCTCACCACTTGGGTCAGATTGCTCTACCTGAGACTCACAGACCCTTTAGAGTTTCGGCAACAGTACCCCACCTTGATCCATACTGACTTGTCTTAGTGTCGTAAATTTCTACTTCTTTTGATGTCCCTCATTCCTCAAATAAAGGGAACGTTCGTCAAGATGGAGTGTTTTAAAATGAAGCCATGCCCATCCCAAAAGAAGTTAACAAGAGTCCATGGGAGCAATATCACATAATACTTCTTCCACACATTGCCATGTACTGAATTTGATCCATGCTTGATCCAGATGAAAGGTTCTGGTAACTGGAGTTTCTCCACCAATCTTTGGCTCACAACATTGTTTTCACTTCCGTAATGGAATGCAACTAAACATGGATGGCTTTGATTTAAACACTTTGTATAATAAACTTTGTTTCCTATTCCAAATCTAGATAGCCAGGCTCTGAATACCAAATGATGTGGATCCACAATGTTCGATTCGTTTGACTGATCTATCATTGTTGGAATGCTAACAAGCAAGAAATTTGAGAAATTATTTAAAACGAGAAAATGGAAACATAAAAGAAGATGAAACGAAAATTGATAGACATCACACTTCCAAGAATGGAAGATAAGCGTAAGAGTTGAAACACACAAAGGGTTAAAAGACCTTTGATTAAACTCATGGATTCTTGAATCACTCAAGAACTTAGGAGAATCACTCTCACTAAGATAGATGAGATAAAACTCGTTTATTTTCTGAATAAACCTCAGCTTGCCTTCATTGATGAAAATGGTTCAAGTTATATAGGAGCTTTAACTATCAGAATTACAAAAGACAGATAAATTATAATTACAACCCGATTAAAGCTATTAATTAATGATCCACTCAAGCTAATGACGATCCACTACTTAATGGTTGATTGTAACTAAATTTAAGGCTACCAAAAGTCATCCACAAACTTTGAGCAAAGGGCCGCTTGATCTTCCCAAGGTTGGTTTTTAAGTGGGCATATGGACCCTTCCTAAAGAGCACGACCCTCGGCCAAATATGTGGACGCATACATCACACCAAACACCCTCCCTGAAGAGCACGACACTTAGCAAGACCAGGGCCTGCATACTCACAGAAGACAATATCCCAAACTATGCGACCTTTAGCAACCCTCCTGATGGCCACCTACCCCGCACTACGAATATCCCTCCCCAAGATAGTCCAGATCCGTGACGTAGCCTATCCGACCAACAAGATGAGATCATCCACCCATAGAGATCCTCATGACCGAGTACCGAATACCACCAACCCCTGAAGGATCTTTTGGTAATTTCCCCTCTCAACACTGGATTTAAGAATAGCCAAAAAGGGAATATTGGGCCAGAAAGCCCATCCAAGGTAAGACCCACAGGTACAAAAGGTATAAATAGCACATTGTTCCATGCATTGATTACGCATTAAATTATTCTGATACTCTAACCTCACCAGTGCTGACTTAGGCATCAGAGTGTCTTTTGCAGGTCCCCTGCTCCGCCCCTGGAATTCCTTTGAAAGCAATAGAAGAACAGCCCGAAATCAATCGTCCGAAGCCCTCAAGTGTTTTGTGGATTACAACCTTCGGTTCCGTAAGAACAATATGAGATAATGGAAACATAAAAGAAGATGGAACAGAAATTGATAGACATCACACTTCCAAGAATGGAAGATAAGCGTAAGAGTTGAAACACACAAAGGGTTAAAAGACCTTTGATTAAACTCATGGATTCTTGAATCACTCAAGAACTTAGGAGAATCACTCTCACTAAGATAGATGAGATAAAACTCGTTTATTTTCTGAATAAACCTCAGCTTGCCTTCATTGATGAAAATGGTTCAAGTTATATAGGAGCTTTAACTATCAGAATTACAAAAGACAAATAAATTACAATTACAACCCGATTAAAGCTATTACTTAATGATCCACTCAAGCTAATGACGATCCGCTACTTAATGGTTGATTGTAACTACTTAATGGTTGATTGTAACTAAATTTAAGGCTACCAAAAGTCATCCACAAACTTTGAGCAAAGGTCCGCTTGATCTTCCCAAGGTTGGTTTTTAAGTGGGCATATGGACCCTTCCTAAAGAGCACGACCCTCGGCCAAATATTTGGACGCATACATCACACCAAACACCCTCCCTGAAGAGCACGACACTTAGCAAGACCGGGACGAAATACATAATAAACCACTATGAACAAGCTTCCTTTTTAAACATGGAAGTTGGTGTGTTTCATTCACATGCTTATCCTTTTGTTCCTGTAAAATGACATCACAAACTGTAGAAGAAAAAACATTGACTATACCCATAGGATACGCGACCATTGTCCGCAAATGAAAATTGCAAAAACACCACCACCCGATAAGTCTTTACGTCGCTATCTCCTCAAGACTGGGAGACTGATGTCCTAACCATACCTAGGTACACGGCACCAGACATAGCCGCTGACCCCCTACCTTAACAGAGCCCCCATGGTTCATGTAGCATCCAGAAAGCCTAATGACAGCCTACATCACCTCCCGCTCTAGAGGATCCCACCCCCTAATATACAACCTCCAGCAAAGCCTCAGAGCTGCTTACTCGACAAAGGTCCCACTAGCCGTATGCATCACACCAAACACCCTCCCTAAAGAGTAGGACCCTCGGCCAAACTTGTGGACGCATACATCACACCAAACACCCTCCCTAAAGAGCACGACCCTCAACAAGACCGGGGCCCGCATACTCACAGAAGACAATCTCCCAAACTACGCGTCCTTTGGCAACCCTCCTGATGGCCACCTACCCCGCACTACGAATATCCCTCCCCAAGACAGTACAGATCCGTGACGTAGCCTATCCGAATAACAAAATGAGATCATCCAGCCATAGAGATCCTCATGACCAAGTACCGAACCGCCAATCCCTGAAGGATCTCTTGGTAATTTCCCCTGATGAAGGATTATCTTGTTCCTTTTTAATATTATTGAATATGGTGTGAGTTGATTAAGAAAGCTAAGCGAAATCCCCACTGGACATTAAGATAGCAAGCTATCTAGATGTGAAGGTTCCTTTCACAAAGCTCAAGAGAAGAAGATGATGGATTGATTCAAAACAAAAAGGAAATGGAAAGCACATAAACCATAGAAAACCAAGAACAATTAAAGGATGAAGAAAACATAAAATGGAAAGGAAAGAAATGGTAAAAATGTGAGAAGCACGCCACTACAAGGCTAGGCTAGAAGCCATGGCAACCTTGAAGATGAGTGGATGTGTGCCGCCACTTGCTATGCAAGATAAGGCTTAAAAGTATTCACTCCCAAGGGTGGAAACTCTCACAAATGGTTGAGACACAAGAGTGTTTTTACTTCAAAATGTTCAACCCTTTTACATGTCTAGGAGCACCCCTTATATAGAAGAGTTTAGGGGCCTCTAAGCAAATAAAAGATACCTAAGGATGTCTCTACAAAAACTAACCCTAGCTTCTAGAAACTAGGTCAAATAAGGTTACAAAAATGAGAGACAAAAGAGCTAACTATGGTGTGTGCAAGGCTAATTTCGTTCTAGCACAAAAGGAGACAAAGAATGTGTCTCATATGTCTCCAAAATTGGACATAGTGTGCTAAAAACAAAGGAGACCAAAGGTACATAGGTACACTTGCTTTATGCCTTTTTCTTTATGTTTTATGCCTTTGCTTTACTCTCTCCTCCACATCATTTATGCTCCCCAATCACCATGTGCCACCTAGCATTGATTTCTTACTCCTAATTAACCTACAAAGCAAATAAACATAAATTAGCATGTTAGCTTAAGTCAAGTCAACTATAGTCAACAAGTCAAACCTAGTCAAAGGTCAACAAGTTAACTAAAGTTGATTCAACTAAGTCAACTTAGGGAATCAAAAATAACAAACACAAATGAAAGGGATGAAGGATTAGTGAACTTCCTTTCTAAACATGCTTAGTCTTCTTAAGCATGTGCCTCCATCCTTGGTTGGGGTCAATCCTTCATCATCCTCCCCTCCTTGGAGAGAATTTGACCACAAATTCTTTAAGCCTTTGTAGATGGAGCTTGACTTGATTTGGGGGAGGATTTGCACCTCCCTTTTATGAGCTCTTGTTCCATCCTTTCTAAGGGTATTACCCCTAGCTTTGGTTAGGCCATCCCTCTTTTATGGACCATTCTTCCTCTCATGCTTGGGCATTGGGTCTTCCTTTTGAGCCTTGGAAGAGAAGGAAGAATGGTGATGTCCATCTTTCTTTGGAAATCTTTTTTTGGAGTCAAGTAACACTTTGGAGGCAACTTGCTCTTTTTCATTTTCATCTTTTCTCTTATCTTTCACTTTATTTTGGTCCTCATTTGCTTGATTGGGTGCGAGAGGTAGGAGTGTGAACTTCTTGCCTTGGAAGGAGAAAGCATAGGTGTTAGCATGTCCATCATAAAAGACTTTTCTATCAAATTGCCATGGCCTACCTAGCAAAATATGAGTTGCTTCCATAGGCACAACATCACATAACACCTCATCTTTAAAATTTCCAATTGAAAAGTTAATGAGGACTTGTTGAGTTACTTTAGTGTCTTCTTCCTTAAGCCATGATAGCTTGTAGGGCTTGGCATGAAGGATAGTTTTCAAGCCAAGCTTGTCCACAACCCTTGTGCTAGCCACATTTACACAACTTCCATTATCTATGAGGAGGGGACATAGTTTGTCATTGATATGGCACCTTGAATGAAAAATGTTTTGTCTTTGAGAAGGTTCAAGTTCCTTGGAAACTTGTCTTAGTTGGTGCCTTATCATTAACAATCCACTTTCAAGGGGTTTAATCCTTTCACTTGAAGAAGAAGTGTAGGAAGAAGTACTTTTGGGGGAAGGGCGAGAAGAATGTTCACTTTTTACTTCTCTTTTAAGGTTTAAGGTCATGGTTCTTTTGGTAGGACAATTTGAAGCTATGTGCCCATATCCCAAACACTTAAAACATTTTATAGAACTTATCCTTGTACCTTGAGAAGAATTAGGAGTTTCATTAGAAGGCCTAGATGAATTAGTCCTAGGAGGTGGGTCTTGGGAACTCTTGAGTGGTAATTTATCATGTTTTCTTTCTTTATCTTTCCAAGTACTAGAATAGTAGTCATTGTATGAACCACTCCTCTTGGCCTCTTTTTTCTTTTGCAATTGAGTTTCAACTTTAATGGCCAAATGTAAAACTTTGTCAAGAGAGGAGTACTCATATAACTCTACTAAATCTTGTATGTCCCTCCTTAACCCACTCAAAAATCTAGCTACCTTTTCCTCTTCACTTTCAAATTGGAGTCCTACTTTTAGAAGCATGGACTCCATTAACTTGTGATATTCATCCACACACATGGACCCTTGTTGAAGCATTTGGAGCTTCAAAAGAGTCTCCATTATATAGTAGGAAGGAACAAATCTAGTGCGCATCAAATTTTTAAGGTCCCTCCAAGAAGTCGTGAGTGACTCTTGGTTAATATTGTCCATACATAATTGATGCCACCAAGTCATGGCATAATCCTCAAACTCTAAGACTACCAAATCTACTTGCTTTTGATCACTAACTACATGAATGGTAAAAATTTGGTCCACTTTTTGTTCCCACTCAATGTAGATGTTTGGGTCATTTTCTCCTTTGAACTTAGGAATCTTTGGAGTTTGCTTCTCTTGTGATGGGTTGCGCCTAGAATGCCATCTTTTCCTAGCCTCTCTTTCTTGCTCTTTAGCTTCAAGCCTTTGAATGTGCTCTTGGATTCTTAGGTCACTTTGCTCCTTGTCCTTTCTCAATTGTTCAAAGGCCTCCTTCCTAGACAACTCCAAATCCCGAAGCAATCTCATCAATGTATTGTTTTTGTTTGGTGTAGGTGCATTTGATGAACTTGCCATGATTCCTACAACAAAAACACTCAAATCCGAGACAAAATAAATGGATTAGAGGTTAGACAACATGAAAATCGAGACCAAATCCAACCCAAAATGTAACCCAAGTGTTTAGATCACTCTCCCAAAGTAACAAGGCAAAGCTACACTCAAAGCTCCTCCAAAGGAGTGAAGCAAACACTTTTAAAAACTTGTTCAAAACCTTTCAAATGCAAGACAAGTGATTCGGCCACAACATCCCAAGAGTTTCAAGAAAAGAAAACTACTAAGACAAAACAAAGAACACCTAATGACAAGCAAGAAAAGCACAAAAACAAGGAAAGCTAAACTCTAAAGAAGAAAAGTTTGAGACAAAACTTTTAACAAGACTAAAACAAGAAAAAGCACATCTTAAAGACTCTATGGAAAGCACTTAACAAACATCTTCAAGTCTTAAATCATGCATACACCAAGAAATATCATAACCAAGTTAAAGCATGGAACTAATTAGCCAATATCACCCAATTCTCAAGTATGAAAAACTAGTAGCATAACACCTAGTGAAAAACACACTTTTAGTTCACCAAGGAGCAAGATTGCTCTCGGTTTTTAGGCAAATATTGGTGCAAAATTTTCTTCTTCCCACAACTAGTTTCATAAAATGGTGAGTGATGAGTTCAAATTTTTGTCCTCATTTAATATTTAAATTTGGGGATTTAATTGAATTTTCTGTGCTTAAAGATTGATTTAATTAGGATTTGTGATTATTGGATTTATTGAGTAAGTTTGGTAAAAGTGGCGTAAAAATTGATTTTAGTTGCATAAAATATTATTGGATATTCTAACGTTTGTTGATGCAGTTGGAATTTATTTTTGGTCAATTAATAGTGTGATTTTAAAATATTCAAAGTTACAAAATAAGTCCAAAATCAAGAAATTCTGAAAAAGAATAAATCAGGAGCTAAATGCACCCCCAGATTTTATTTGCACACTCCTCCCTCAAGTGGACCACAAAAACCTGTTCTGCACCCCCAGTTTTCACTAAGTTGCACCCCTCTTACCACTTAAACTCCATTCAACCAGATCATGCCATGTGGCAATCCCTACCTTTTAAAATTAGCCAACCATAAGCCGCCACGTGTCATAATCCCCACCTCACCAAATTAACCAATCAGATTCTGCCACGTCATCATCTTCATCTCCCAAAACCCTAACCCTAATTTTCTTCTCTCCTTCCACCACCATGGCAGCCGCCGCCGCCGCCATCTCCATCGCACATTCATCTCCTTCCCACCGGCCACCATTTCCGCAGTCACCGCAGCCATCGAAACTGCCACCGCAAGACCACCACGCCTCCGCGAGCAGCGATGGAAACCAGCGCGCCTCCGCAACACCACCGGAGCAACGCACCTTCTTCTCCATGGCAGCAGCGAACGCGAGCATCCATCACGCCACCACCATCTCCATCGAGCCTCGCGCAGAACGCCACTGTTCCGCCACCATCTTCCACCATCGCGACGCCATTTTCATCTCCTCCGCGAAGCTTCTCTACAATGCGTCAGCCATGGCAGCCACCGAGAGCGAACCAGAACACCGCCATCTCCATCTTCTCCGTGTTTCTGACCACCGCGAGGAGGCACTCACAACCTCTGCAGCGCGCCTCCGCGCACGGCCACCACGAACAGCAACGCCTCTTCACCACCTGTTCTGCAACACCATCTTCGCGCGAACTAGTGCCACCACTGCACCTGCAACCACCGCGCCCACCGGAGAAGCCACCACGCCGTCGCAGCAGCTTCCACACGAACCTTGCACTTCTCTGCAGCCAAAGGAGCAAGCGGAAACCCTAATTTGGGAGAGAGAAGGAGCTGCCACGTGTCATCCTCTCAATGGACACTGAAATGGTCAAAACTGGTCAACTCTGGTCAAACTGGTCAAACTCTGGTCAATTTTGTAAAAATGCTTAAATGAGAGGGGCAGAATTGGAAATTGGACATGAATTAAGTTGCTAATTAATTAAATAAAAATAAAAGATTTTAGCAACTGACAGATAAAGCCCAAAGTCCAGTTGAAGCCTATATAAAGAGACTTAAGGGAGCAGAAACGGGGACGACCGACAATTTTACAGCTGACAGCTTAGACACTTAGAACTCTCTGGTTTTGGCAGATACTATCTCCACCACATCTTTCATTCTCTTCTTTTATTTTCTTTCCTTCATCATATTATCATGTATTCCATCATATTATCATGTATTCCATCAAAGCCATGGAGGGCTAAGCTTTTAGGGTTGATTCCACTGTAATTTCTTAAATGGATTCTGAGGTTAGATGAATTTATATGTTTTGTTATTTTGATTATTGTTGTGGTTTTTGTTTATCTATGTCCTTTGCTTCTTAATCGAATAGAAAATAATGATTTTAAATCTACATGCATGCTAATCATATGAGTTAAAAGGTTTTTAAATTAAATTGAGACTTTACTTTAATTTTGTTTAGAAACTTTCATTTGATTAAATAAGTTTTTGCCAATAATTGAAACTTTAATTTGATTAGAGGTAATTACTTTAACCAAAATTCGTCAAGACTTTACTTTGATTAATTAAGTTTTCTATTTGGTAAAGGAACAAAGGAATAGACATGATTAGGCATAGTAAAATTAATTGAGACTGTACTTTGATTGAATTTACTATGGATAATCTAACAATTCTCACTTTTAATTGAGACTGTACTTTGATTAAAAGTGAGGATGCCAACAAATGAATTGAGTCTTTACATTGATTTATTTGTAAATCAACAACAATAATTAATTTAACAATAATCTCTAGATAACCAATGAAGAATCTTATTTAGAAAAAGCAGTGGAATTGACCTATTTACTATTACTGTGTTTACAATCTTCCGTGTCATTTTCTTTGCATATCAAAACCCCCTATTTTTATAATTGCTAATTGCATTTTTAAGAATCAAATATTTGAGATCAATTCCGTATTCGTTGTGAGACGACTCAGGGTTATCTTAACCCTAACTATTTTCTTCACTACAAACTGGCAATACTGAAGTTGCTAAAGTAGTGGTAATTTGATCGCCCAACGACAGCGATATCAGTGAGAAAGAATTTTAGGTGGCTTGGACACTTAGTTCCTCAAGTTTTAGGCCAAAATCAATTTCATGGAGCATACATCAAGCAAGACAAAGTGAATGCAAGATTCAAATACTTGGAAAAAGAAGAATAAGAAAACTTCAAGTTAACATATGACTCAAGCAAAAGTTAGGTACATTTAAAGACTCAACATGACATACACAAGACACAAACATGTAGCTATCATGCATTTAAACTCATGGATTTGAGGCTCAAAGACTAAGCATCCAAAGACATGTTATCCAACCACATTTAGGAGCTTAAAGAGGTGCAAAAACTGTAGCCAAACTGCCACAAAAGAACCTGAAAACGCTGATTCACGTATTCTTGGCAGATCTGACCTTTGCTCACTAATTTGATCATAACTTTCTCCACAGAACTCCAAATGCGATGGTTCTTTTTTTTCTGGAAACTAGACTCAAAGAGCTTTCTGTTGACACCAAAGACCGCTGAGCTGGTGCAGTTTAATGTTTCCAAATTGTCACGTTTTCTGCCAGCACTATTTTTGTGTGTCATGAAAGTGGATTTGAACCATACCAAGATAGCTACAAAAAAACAAGGTTAGCACATGAAAAACACCATATTCAAGATAACCTAGGCTCTAGATACCAAATGTTGAAGGATTATCTTGTTCCTTTTTAATATTATTGAATATGGTGTGAGTTAATTAAGAAAGCTAAGCGAAATCCCCATTGGACATTAAGATAGCAAGCTATCTAGATGTGAAGGTTCCTTTCACAAAGCTCAAGAGAAGAAGATGATGGATTGATTCAAAATAAAAAGGAAATGGAAAGCACATAAACCATAGAAAACCAAGAACAATTAAAGGAAGAAGAAAACATAAAATGGAAAGGAAAGAAATGGTAAAAATGTGAGAAGCACGCCACTACAAGGCTAGGCTAGAAGCCATGGCAACCTTGAAGATGAGTGGATGTGTGCTGCCACTTGGTATGCAAGATAAGGCTTAAAAGTATTCACTCCCAAGGGAGGAAACTCTCCCAAATGGTTGAGACACAAGAGTGTTTTTACATCAAAATGTTCAACCCTTTTACATGTCTAGGAGCACCCCTTATATAGAAGAGTTTAGGGGCCTCTAAGCAAATAAAAGATACCTAAGGATGTCTCTACAAAAACCTAACCCTAGCTTCTAGAAACTAGGTCAAATAAGGTTACAAAAATGAGAGACAAAAGAGCTAACTATGGTGTGTGCAAGGCTAATTTCGTTCTAGCACAAAAGGAGACAAAGAATGTGTCTCATATGTCTCCAAAATTGGCCATAGTGTGCTAAAAACAAAGGAGACCAAAGGTACATAGGTACACTTGCTTTATGCCTTTTTCTTTATGTTTTATGCCTTTGCTTTACTCTCTCCTCCACATCATTTATGCTCCCCAATCACCATGTGCCACCTAGCATTGATTTCTTACTCCTAATTAACCTACAAAGCAAATAAACATAAATTAGCATGTTAGCTTAAGTCAAGTCAACTATAGTCAACAAGTCAAACCTAGTCAAAGGTCAACAAGTTAACTAAAGTTGATTCAACTAAGTCAACTTAGGGAATCAAAAATAACAAACACAAATGAAAGGGATGAAGGATTAGTGAACTTCCTTTCTAAACATGCTTAGTCTTCCTAAGCATGTGCCTCCATCCTTGGTTGGGGTCAATCCTTCATCATCCCCTCTCAACGCTGGATCCAAGAATAGCCAAAAAGGGAATATTGGGCCAGAAAGCCTATCCAAGGTAGGACCCACAGGTACAAAAGGTATAAATAGCACACTGTTCCATGCATTGATTACGCATTAAATTATTCTGATACTCTGACATCACCATTGCTGACTTAGGCATTAGAGTGTCTTTTGCAGGTCCCCTGCTCCACCCCCGGAATTCCTTTGAAAGTAACAGAAGAATAGCCCGAAATCAACCGTCCGAAGCCCTCAAGTGATTTGTGGATTACAACCTTCGGTTGCATAAGAACAATGTCAGATAAAGGAAACATAAAAGAAGATGGAACAGAAATTGATAGACATCACACTTCCAAGAATAGAAGATAAGCCTAAGAGTTGAAACACATGAAGGGATTAAGGACATTTGATTAAACTCATGGATTCTTGAATCACTCAAGAACTTAGGAGAATCACTCTCACTAAGATAGATGAGCTAAAACTCATTTATTTTCTGAATAAACCTCAGCTTGTTTCATTTATGAAAATGGTTCAAGTTATGTAGGAGCTTTAACCATCAGAATTACAAAAAACACAAAAATTTGAATTACAACCCGATTAAAGCTATTAATTAATGATCCACTCAAGCTAATGACGATCCGCTACTTAATGGTTGATTGTAACTGAATTTAAGGCTACCAAAAGTCATCCACAAACTTTGAGCAAAGGTCCGCTTGATCTTCCAAAGGTTGGTTCTTAAGTGGGCATATGGACCCTTATTTGAACTTGAAGATAAAGCAAAACTAAAGCCCGTTAATTGGTTAAGCACAAACACAATTTGGTCAGCCAATTTTACAAAGCATTGGGCCCTTATTTAAATAAAAGAAACTGCATCAACACGGCGCATTAGTCATCCTCCATTTGACCCATATGCAATTCACATCATACCCTCCTTCTTCGAGAAGATTTGTCCCGAATCTTAAGACACTAGTTTTAATGTAAGTTTATTATGATCTTGTGAAGGACTTTTATTTTTTCACTAGTTGAAACTAATTCTCTTCTTCGAGGATGAAATTCAACTTGATATTTGTTACTTTCCAATGGTTGCAATCCGTCGATAACATTTCTTGGCAACAATACCCCAGCTTGATATGTAACAATAAATAATTCCATGCATTGTGTTTGACGAACTTGCTTCTTATCGACGGACGAAATACATAATAAACCACTATGAACAAGCTTCCTTTTTAAACATGGAAGTTGGTGTTTGATTCACATGCTTATCCTTTTGTTCCTGTAAAATGACATCACAAACTATAGAAGAAAAAACATTGACGAATAAACTTTTCATCATATTTTTCTCTAGTTCCATTTCTTTTTCTTTATTTTCCCTTCCTTCTGCAGTTTATATTACTTCTTTTTCTGTTTTCTCCTTCAGCCTACGTTGATCCTTACCGCCTTGTCTTGGTGTCATAAATTTCTACTTCTTTTGATGTCCCTCATGCCTCAAATAAAGGGAACGTTCATCAAGATCGAGTGCTTTAAAACGAAGCCATGCCCATCCCAAAAGAAGATGACAAAATTCCATGGGAGCAATATCACATAATACTTCTTTCACACATTGTCGTGTACTGAATTTGATCCATGCTTGATCCTGATGAAAGGTTGCTGGTAACTGGAGTTTCCCCACCAATCTTTGGCTCACTACATCATTTTCGCTTCCGTAATCGAATGCACCTAAACATGGATGGCCTTTGGTTAAACACTTTGTATAATAAACTTCCTTTCCTATTCCGAATCTAGATAGCCAGGCTCTAAATTCCAAATGATATGAATCCACAGGGTTCGATTCGTTTGACTGCTATCATTGTTGGAATGCTAACAAGCAAGAAATTTGAGAAATTATTTAAAACGAGAAAATGGAAACATAAAAGAAGATGGAACGGAAATTGATAGACATCACACTTCCTGGTGGAGGCGTGGCTCAGGATCGTCAGAGAAGTTGATGGAATCATGCCCAATACCTTTAGAGAGCGATCTCGGATTAGCTTCAAATCATAGAATAGGAACTCTTTTATAATTTTTGTAATGTTTTTGTTTGGGCTTCATTGGGCCTTTAGTTGTGTTGGGCCTTTTGGTGTTTCGGCCCATAGTATATAAGCCCATGTGAGACACTTGTGTTTTCAGATTTGAGTTATATGAAAATTTGTGTTTTCTCTCAAGTCTCGAGGTTCTCCCTAGAACCACCGATCCTTATCTTTGAATCTCCGATTCAGAGTGGCGGATCTTCCTCACTTATCTTGGAACCTCCTCCAAGTGGGATGAATTTCTCCCGTTCCGAAAACCCCCAAATCGACATCCTCCATTTCCCCCCATTCGTTCTAGGGTTCATAACCATTTTCATTCTAGATGAATTTCACCCTAAATCTGAGACGATCCTTCATCATCTTGCCTCCAGGTTGGAGAAAATTCGACCTCGAATTTTAGCGTTTTATTACCTACAACCAAATACACATACATAAGTGCTGAAAGCACACAAAACCTGAATAGTCTAAAGATAGAAAAAAAGTGCTTTCTAAAAAATGTGATTGAAATCGTGGGAAAGGTCAATCTCTTATTATCAAGGTGGTTGGAGATTGTCCTCCAGGATCAAAGAGAAACCTGCAGAACACATCAAAGAGTTTCAACACAACTATACTATTCACAATGAAACACAAGGGAAAATAAGCCATAGTAATCATAATAGAAAAAGAGTGTCCTTGAAATCCCGTAGGATTTTCAGGATAGGACAAACACACTAGCAGATGATTAAAGTCAGATTCATGTGTTGCCCATGTTGTTATTGCCTTTTCTATCATCTTTTCCTCACCCCATTGCTTATGCCATTGCTCCTTAATGTATAAGTCTTCCCTATGCATTAAGACAAAAAGAGAGGGGTTAGTAAGTGTTCCCAATGAAAATGAAAAATCATGGTGTGAATGGGAACAATAATTTAACGCATTATCATCCCCCTTTAAGGATTTCATCCCAACCATGCATGTCAAGGGTGTGAGGAGAGACTCTTTCTCGTGTTTCTCTTTGTGTTCTTCTTCTTCTTTTGCTCTTTGTTCTTTCTCTTCTCGCTCTTGTAGCTCTTGCTCTTTTCTTTCTCTAAGCTCTTTCATCTTTTGTTCTCTTTCTCTCATCTCTAGCTCCTTTCTTTCTCTTTTCTTTTTCTTCTCTTGCTCTCTTAGCTCTTTCTCCTTTCTCTCTTTTAGCTCTTTTTCCTTTTTTAACTCTCTCTCTTGTCTTGCCTTTTCCCACTCCCTTTCTACTTGTTGCTCTCGTCTGACTTCGAGCTTTTTCCTAACACTCCTCTTCACCTCTTTCAAGTATACAATGTAATCTTGGAGATCTTGAAGATTCATGTACTTTGCGTTCCAATTAGGACATTGGTAATTTTCATGTCCATATCCTTCACACTTGGTGCACCTAATAGCACTTGTTTTGTTGCTTGGCAATGATCCTCTATCTTCATGGTGCTCCCTTCTAAGATTCCCAAGTTTGCTATTCAACCTCATAATTCTGGACACAATGAAGTTGATATCTTCTATCAAGGTCGAACGTGTATGGAACATTTTGGAGTGCCCAGAGTTTCTAATTCCTGTAGTGAAAGAGAGGAAACAAGAACTAACACAAAACACAGTAAGTGGTTAGCAAAAGAACGTAGATGAAGTTATCAAATGGTCCTCACCACTCCTTACGTGTTTACACTCAATTCCACTCGTGTTTCACTCTCAAAGTGTATTCACTCGCTCTCAAGTTCTGTTCAGTTCTTCAAAGAACCTCCAATCAACCTATGAAGAATTCAACATCAAAGTGAAAGGTGTAACGAATCTATGCTCAACTCAGGAGGCTAAGGAAAGAAAACTCTAAGACAAAACCAAGGAAATTTGAAGACAAACTACAAAAGCACCAAAATCAAGAAAGGGCTAAACCAAAGGGAGTAAATATGAGACAAAGCTAGGACTATGACAACGAGAAAAGCACTTTTAAAGACAAGAGTAATCTAAGGATTACTACTAGAAATGTGAAACAAAATACTCAAGCTAAATTGTGATGATTAATTCAAACTCCCACAAGCAATACTTCCAACAATTTAGCTCAAGGCACATTGTCCCACAACACAAGAAACCAAGGAAAAAATCAAACTCAAAGAGAAATTATGGGCATGAGACTCAATTAAAGCAAGGAATTTAAGGAAAAAGACTTATGTTAACAAGGACTTTGACCTAGAAAGAAGCATAATGTGCACCACGTATATCAATCATAACAAAACAACCTAAGAATCAACTCCATTCATGCCCGAAACAAAGTGAGACACTAGCAAAACATCAACAAAAACAACAAGCACACTTGCTATCCAAACCAGCCAAAACACCCCCAAAACACAGTAACAAAATTGTACTGTTCAGCCAAAGAAATAACACCAAAATTCACCTCAATTAGTGGCCCCAATATGCGGTCAAAAGTGAATGAGACAGCATCGCATGGACTAAAACATGGTGTGGTCAATGGCTTGTGATAATTCCAATTGGCTACTCCATAAGTTACCACCGCATGAATTTTAAACAACTTTCACTACACTAAATTGGTTGTTGTTCAATCAAAAACTGCACCACAAAACTACCAAATGCACCGTTTCAAACTCAACATTAATGAACCAAGGATGCACCAAAATTTTCTGCCACCACCGCTCGAAAATAATGTATGTTGCTACCACCACCGCTTGAACTAATGTATGTTATTATCAATGGGACCAATCCAACCAGTTGCTGCCACCATTGGAACAACCGAATGGAACAACAGACATTGAACTCCAAATTGTTCAAACAGATCAGCCGTTGCTATAATTTAGGCACTGTCCAGCTAGAATATTTTATGCATTCACCTATTTAGTTGGCTGCCACAACACATTGTCCTGCACCCCTGAAAAAGAAAAAGTTGATGCACCGCTTGAAGTTAGGGAGTGTGGTTGTGACGTGCACCAAGCTTCCAAATGCCACTGCACCGAATGGTTGCTGCCTAAAATAATTATCTGCACCAGCTGTTCCACTTCCAATCTGCACCAGCTTTACTGCACCAAAAGGAAAGCCACCACTCAATCAAAACTGCATCGGTTGAGATGTCATGTAATTGGCTGCTACAATTTGTCACCGATTAGTTTTAGTGATCAAACACAAGAGTCAACTGTCAATTAACACCAAACAACAGTAATAAGCAGCACAAAATAGCACCCAAAAGCATCCACATGATAGGCCACAACAACTTTAAAAGAGGAACAAGCTAAAGGTGGTTGTCTCAAACGTGTTTCTGCTGCACCAAATGATACTTAAGCTGGCTGCCACGACTCCAAACAACTATGGTTGCTTAACACAACTTCACTAACTAATGGCACTAAAAGAGATGAAAGCCTGCAATTGTTTCACTATTGCTGCAGTTGGTCCAAACTATTTTAGCACTTTTAACTCCAATTTCACGTTATTGTCCCAACTTTAGATAGGATAAAGTGGTTGCTGCATAACCGCTTGCCTCTTGTGGAATGGTCCAACTGCTGCATCAATTGGTTCACATGGCAAAAGAAACCAAAGACGCACCATGAACACCAACTCAAAACAGGGTCATAACGTCTCCAGGTGAAACCAGCCAACATTCAAAATATTGCAGGGAAATTTTAATTGCACCTAATGGATTTAAGCAAGCTGTTGTCAAACATAATTCATAGGACGTTGTTGCACCACTACCAATTCTGCACTGAATGTAGCAAAGAGCCAAACACAACTACACCACTTGGAACACTACTTAAGCGAGGAGGTTTTGCCCCAAAGAAAAAGGCTGCTGAAAGGTTCAATTTCAATTCTGCACTAGAAGAAATTCTGCACCGAATGGAATTGCTGCCAACGCACACACCACTAGCACGTTGAAGACCAGCTTGGACAATTGCGCCCCATTTGAACTAAATCACCTCATCAATGCACCACGCTGCAATGGCTTACCTCTCAATTGAAACCAGCTATTTTAAATGAAAGTACAACGCAAAATTTCAGCGCCAGAAAAAGAGCCCAAACTATATTATGTTTCCATACTCTTCATTGAGTGAAAAGCACAAACACGTTGTGTGCTTAAGCTTATAAGTATGGGTAGCCACACCAACATAACGTGCAACCCCAAGCAACACTCTTATTAACCCAATTACATCTAGCCAACCACCACCACGTACGCAAACAAAAAAATGTGACCCACCACCAATTCAATAACTCAAATGCAGCATCAAGTGCAGAAAGCGGTGAACACAATCACCTTGAGCAGAGAATAACGAAACAGAGAAGAGAAAATCAAGCACCAAGTCGTTTTAGTTAATGAGGACGAACGCATACACCGAATGCCCAATAGTAGAGGAACCCAAAACGAGAAACAACTTAAGAGAACGAAAATCTGAAACGAATCGAACGAGAATCAACTGAGCTCTGATTACCAGAGGATGAAGGATCGTCTCGGATTTAGGGTGAAATTCATCTAGAACGAAAATGGTTATGAACCCTAGAACGAATGGGGGGAAATGGAGGATGTCGATTTGGGGGTTTCGAAACGGGAGAAATTCAAGCCACTTGGAGGAGGTTCCAAGATAAGTGAGGAAGATCCGCCACTCTGAATCGAAGATTCAAAGATAAGGATCGATGGTTCTAGGGAGAACCTTGAGACTTGAGAGAAAAATCAAATTTTCATATAACTCAAATCTGAAAACAAAAGTGTCTCACATTGGCTTATATACTATGGGCCGAAAAACCAAAAGGCCCAACACAACTAAAGGTCCAATGAAGCCCATCAACTTCTCTGACGATCCTGAGCCACGCCTCCATCATTTCCAAGAATGGAAGATAAGCCTAAGTGTTGAAACACACAAAGGGATAAAAGACCTTTAATTAAACTCGTGGATTCTTGAATCACTCAAGAACTTAGGAGAATCACTCTCACTAAGATAGATGAGATAAAACTCGTTTATTTTCTGAATAAAACTCAGCTTGCCTTCATTGATGAAAATGGTTCAACTTATATAGGAGCTTTAACCATCAGAATTACAAAAGACACACAAATTTCAATATCATCCCGCTTAAAGCTATTAATTAATGATCCATTCAAGGTAATAACGATCCGCTACTTAATGCTTGAATGTAACTGAATTTAAGGCTACCAAAAGTCATTCACAAACTTTGAGCAAAGGTCCTCTTGATCTTCCAAAGGCTGGTTTTTAAGTTGGCATATGGACCCTTATTTCAACTTAAAGATAAAGCAAAACTAAAGCCCATTAATTGGGTAAGCTCAAACACAATTTGGTCAGCCAATTTTACAAAACATTGGGCCCTTAATTAAATAAAAGAAACTCCATCAACACGGTGCTTATTAGTCATCCTCCATTTGACCCATATGCAATTCACATCATACCCTCCTTCTTCGAGAAGATTTCTCCCGAAACTTAAGACACTAGTTTTAATGTAAGTTTACTATGATCTTGTGAAGGACTTTTATTTTTTCACAAGTTGAAACTAATTATCTTCTTCCAGAATCAAATTCAACTTGATATTGGTTACTTTCCTATGGTTGCAATCCGTCGATAACATTTCTTGGCAACAGTACCCCACCTTGATATGTAACTATAAATAATTCCATGCATTGTGTTTGAAGAATTTGCTTCTTATCGACGGACCAAATGCATAACAAAGCACTATGAACAAGCTTCTTTTTTAAACATGGAAGTTGGTCTGTTTCATTCACATGTTTATCCTGTTGTTCCTGTAAAATGACATCACAAACTGTAGAAGAAAAAACATTGATGAATAAACTTTCTCTAGTTCCATTTCTTTTTCTTTATTTTCCCTTCCTTCTGCAGTTTATATTACTTCTTGTTATATTCTTTCTTTTCTGTTTTCTCCTTCACCCTACGTTGATCCTTACTGACTTGTCTTGGTGTCATAAATTTCTACTTCTTTTGATGTCCCTCATGCCTCAAATAAAGGGAACGTTCATCAAGATGGAGTGTTTTAAAACGAAGCCATGCCCATCCCAAAAGAAGATGGCAAGAGTCCATGAGAGCAATATCACATAATACTTCTTTCACACATTGCCATGTACTGAATTTGATCCATGCTTGATTCAGATGAAAGGTTGCTGGTAACTGGAGTTTCTCCACCAATCTTTGGCTCACAACATTGTTTTCGCTTCTGTAATCGAATGCAACTAAACATGGACGACCTTCGGTTAAACACTTTGTATAATAAACTTCCTTTCCTATTCCAAATCTAGATAGCCAGGCTCTGAATACCAAATGATGTGAATCCACAGGGTTCGATTCGTTTGACTCATCTATCATTGTTGGAATGCTAAAAAACAAGAAATTTGAGAAATTAATTAATACGAGAAAATGGAAACATAAAAGAAGATGGAACGAAAATTGATAGACATCACACTTCCAAGAATGGAAGATAAGCCTAAGTGTTGAAACACACAAAGGGATAAAGGACCTTTGATTAAACTCCTGGATTCCTGAATCACTCAAGAACTTAGGAGAATCACTCTCACTAAGATAGATGAGATAAAACTCGTTTATTTTCTGAATAAAACTCAGCTTGCCTTCATTGATGAAAATGGTTCAACTTATATAGGAGCTTTAACCATAAGAATTACAAAAGACACATAAATTTCAATATCATCCCGCTTAAAGCTATTAATTAATGATCCACTCAAGGTAATAACAATCCGCTACTTAATGGTTGATTGTAACTGAATTTAAGGCTACCAAAAGTCATCCACAAACTTTGAGGAAAGGTCCTCTTGATCTTCCAAAGGTTGGTTCTTAAGTTGGCATATGAACCCTTATTTCTACTTAACGATAAAGCAAAACTAAAACCCATTAATTGTTTAAGCACAAATATAATTTGGTCAGCCAATTTTACAAAGCATTGGACCCTTATTTAAATAAACGAAACTCCATCAACACGAAGCATTAGTCATCCTCCATTTGACCCATATGCAATTCACATCATACCCTCCTTCTTCGAGAAGATTTGTCTCGAATCTTACAACACTAGTTTTAACGTAAGTTTATAATGATCTTGTGAAGGACTTTTATTTTTTCACAAGTTGAAACTAATTCTCTTCTTCTAGGATCAAATTCAACTTGATATTTGTTACTTTCCAATGGTTGCAATCTGTCGATAACATATCTTGGGAACAGTACCCCAGCTTGATATGTAACAATAAATAATTCCATGCATTGTGTTTGACGAATTTGCTTTTATCGACGGACCAAATGCATAATAAAACACTGTGAACAAGCTTCCTTTTTAAACATGGAAGTTGGTGTGTTTCATTCACATGCTTATCCTTTTGTTCTTGTAAATTGATATCACAAACTGTAGAAGAAAATCCATTGACGAATAAACTTTCTCTATCTTCACCATCGTTTTCTATCTTCACAGCAGATCCGCAAGACCACCACGCCTCCGCGAAGCTTGTTCCGCGCACCACCACGTCGGAATCAGCCACCACCGCAAGCTTTGCCGCAACCGCTGCAGTAGCGAACACCACCATCTTGCGTGCCATCACCACCGCAAAAACACCATTGCTGGAGACACACAAGTGACGTCCGACCACCTCGCCAGAAAGCGGCAGCAGCCGCGCCGTCAGCCGTCATTGGCATCTCCATCTCCATTGCATCTGAAAAAACCCTAATTCTGGAGAGAGAATCTGCACTGCCACGTGTCAACATCTAATAGGACAGTCAAACTGGTCAACTCTGGTCAACTGGTCAACTGGTCAAAGTCAGCAGTCAACTCTGGTCAAAACTGCAAATATGGTTAAATGAGAGGGGCAAAATTGAAAATTGGACAGCAATTAAGTTGCTAATTAATTAAATAAAAATGAAAGATTTTAGCAACTGACAGATAAAGCCCAAAGTCCAGTTGAAGCCTATAGAAAGAGACTTAAGGGAGCATAAGCGAGGACTTATAATTTACAACTTACGGCTTTAACACTTAGAACTCTCTAGTTTTGGCAGATACCGTCTCCACCACATCTCTCATTCTTTCTTTTATTTTCTTTCCTTCATATTATCATGTATTCCATCAAAGCCATGAAGGGCTAAGCTTTAAGGGTTGATTCCACTGTAATTTCTTAAATGGATTCTGAGGTTAGATAAATTTATATGTTTTGTTAATTTGATTATTGTTGTGGTTTTTGTTTATCTATGTCCTTTGCTTCTTAATTGAATAGAAAATAATGATTTTAAATCTACATGCATGCTAATCATATGAGTTAAAAGGTTTTTAAATTAAATTGAGACTTTACTTTGATTTTGTTTAGAAACTTTCATTTGATTAAATAAGTTTTTGCCAATAATTGAGACTTTAATTTGATTAGAGGTAATTACTTTAACTAAAATTAGTCAAGACTTTACTTTGATTAATTAGGTTTTCTATTTGGTAAAGAAACAAAGGAATAGACATGATTAGGCATAGTAAAATTAATTGAGACTGTACTTTGATTGAATTTACTATGGACAATCTAACAATTCTCACTTTTAATTGAGACTATACTTTGATTAAAAGTGAGGATGCCAACAAATGAATTGAGTCTTTACATTGATTTATTTGTAAATCAATAACAATAATTAATTTAACAATAATCTCTAGATAACCAATGAAGAATCTGATTTAGAAAAAGCAGTGGAATTGACCTATTTACTATTACTGTGTTTACAATCTTCCGTGTCATTTTCTTTGCATATCAAAACCCCCATATTTTTATAATTGCTAGTTTTAATTGCATTTTTAAGAATCAAATATTTGAGATCAATTCCGTATTCGTTGTGAGACGACTTAGGGTTATCTTAACCCTAACTATTTTGTTCACTACTAACTGGCAATACTGAAGTTGCTAAAGTAGTGGTAATTTGATCGCCTAACGACAGCGATATCATCCACTCAAGCTAATAACAATCTGCTACTTAATGGTTGATTGTAAGTGAATTTAAGGCTACCAAAAGTCATCCACAAACTTGAGCAAAGGTCCTCTTGATCTTCCAAAGGTTGGTTCCTAAGTTGGCATATGGACCCCTATTTCAACTTGAAGATAAAGCAAAACTAAAGCCCATTAATTGGTTAAGCAGAAACACAATTTGGTCAGCCAATTTTACAAAGCATTGGGCCCTTATTTAAATAAAAGAAAGTGCATCAACACGGCGCGTTAGTCATCCTCCATTTGATCCATGTGCAATTCACATCATACCCTCCTTCTTCGAGAAGATTTGTCTTGAATCTTAAGACACCAGTTTTAATGTAAGTTTATTATGATCTTGTGAAGGACTTTTATTTTTTCACAAGTTGAAACTAATTCTCTTCTTCCAGGATCAAATTCAACTTGATATTTGTTAGTTTCCAATGGTTGCAATTCGTCGATAACATTTCTTGACAATAGTACGCCACCTTCATATGTAACAATAAATAATTCCATGCATTCTTTTTTACGAATTTGCTTTTATCGACGGGCCAAATGCATAATTAAAGACTATGAACAAGCATCCTTTTTAGACATTGAAGTTGTTGTGTTTCATTCACATGCTTATCCTTTTGTTCCTGTAAAATAACATCACAAACTGTAGAAGAAAAAACATTGACGAATAAACTTTCTCTTGTTCCATTTCTTTTTCTTTATTTTCCCTTCCTTCTGCAGTTTATATTACTTCTTGTTCTATTCTTTCTTTTTCTGTTTTCTCCTTCATCCTACGTTGATGCTTACTGACTTGTCTTGGTGTCATAAATTTCTACTTCTTTTGATATCCCTCATGCCTCAAATAAAGGGAACATTCATCAAGATGGAGTGTTTTAAAATGAAGCCATGCCCATCCCAAAAGAAGATGACAAGAGTCCATGGGAGCAATATCACATAATACTTCTTTCACACATTGCCATGTACTGAATTTGATCCATGCTTGATTCAGATGAAAGGTTGCTGGTAACTGGAGTTTCTCCACCAATCTTTGGCTCACAACATTGTTTTCGCTTTCGTAATCGAATGCAACTAAACATGGGTGGCCTTCGGTTAAACACTTTGTATAATAAACTTCCTTTCCTATTCCAAATCTAGATAGCCAGGCTCTGAATACCAAATGATGTGAATCCACAGGGTTCGATTCGTTTGACTCATCTATCATTGTTGGAATGCTAAAAAACAAGAAATTTGAGAAATTAATTAATACGAGAAAATGGAAACATAAAAGAAGATGGAACGAAAATTGATAGACATCACACTTCCAAGAATGGAAGATAAGCCTAAGAGTTGAAACACACAAAGGGATAAAGGACCTTTGATTAAACTCATGGATTCTTGAATCACTCAAGAACTTAGGAGAATAACTCTCACTAAGATACATGAGATAAAACTCGTTTATTTTCTGAATAAAACTCAGCTTGCCTTCATTGATGAAAATGGTTCAACTTATATAGGACCTTTAACCATCAGAATTACAAAAGACACATAAATTTCAATATCATCCTGCTTAAAGTTACTAATTAATGATCCACTCAAGGTAATAACGATTCGCTACTTAATGGTTGATTGTAACTGAATTTAAGGCTACCAAAAGTCATCCACAAACTTTGAGCAAAGGTCCTCTTGATCTTCAAAAGGTTGGTTCCTAAGTTGGCATATGGACCCTTATTTCAACTTGAAGATAAAGAAAAACTAAAGCCCATTAATTGGTTAAGCACAAACACAATTTGGTCAGCCAATTTTACAAAGCATTGGGCCCTTATTTAAATAAAAGAAAGTGCATCAACACGGCGTATTAGTCATCCTCCATTTGACCCCTATGCAATTCACATCATACCCTCCTTCTTCGAGAAGATTTGTCCTGAATCTTAAGACACCAGTTTTAATTTAAGTTTATTATGATCTTGTGAAGGACTTTTATTTTTTCACAAGTTTAATCTAATTCTCTTCTTCCAGGATCAAATTCAACTTGATATTTGTTACTTTCCAATGGTTGCAATCCGTCGATAACATTTCTTGGCAATAGTACCCCACCTTGATATGTAACAATAAATAATTCCATGCATTGTGTTTGACGAATTTGCTTTTATCGATGGACCACATGCATAACAAAACACTATGAACAAGCTTCCTTTTTAAACATGGAAGTTGGTGTGTTTCAGTCACATGCTTATGCTTTTGTTGCTTAAAATGACATCACAAACTGTAGATTAAAATCCATTGACGAATAAACTTTCTCCAGTTCAATTTCTTTTTCTTTATTTCCCCTTCCTTCTGCAGTTTATATTACTTCTTGTTCTATTCTTTCTTTTTCTGTTTTCTCCTTCAGCCTATATTGATCCTTACTAACTTGTCTTGGTGTCATAAGTTTCTACTTCTTTTGATGTCCCTCATGCCTAAAACGAAGCCATGCCGATCCCAAAAGAAGATGACAAGAGTCCATGAGAGCAATATCACATAATACTTCTTTCACACATTGCCATGTACTGAATTTGATCCATGCTTGATCCAGATGAAAGGTTGCTGGTAACTGGAGTTTCTCCACCAATCTTTGGCTCACAACATAGTTTTCGCTTCCGTAATTGAATGTAACTAAACATGGATGGCCTTCGGTTAAACACTTTGTATAATAACCTTCCTTTCCTATTTCAAATCTAGATAGCCAGGCTCTGAATAGAAAATGATGTGAATCCACAGGGTTCGATTCGTTTGATTGATCTATCATTGTTGGAATGTTAACAAGAAAGAAATTTAAGAAATTATTTTAAACGAGAAAATAGAAACATAAAAGAAGATGAAACAGAAATTGATAGACATCACACTTCCAAGAATGGAAGATAAGCCTAAGAGTTGAAACACACAAAGGGATAAAGTACCTTTGATTAAACTCATGCATTCTTGAATCACTCAAGAACTTAGGAGAATCACTCTCACTAAGACAGATGAGATCAAACTCGTTTATTTTTTGATTAAAACTCAGCTTGCCTTCATTGATGAAAATGGTTCAACTTATATAGGAGCTTTAACCATC
The DNA here is from genome assembly GCF_037176805.1 of Vigna unguiculata. Classification (NCBI taxonomy): domain Eukaryota; kingdom Viridiplantae; phylum Streptophyta; class Magnoliopsida; order Fabales; family Fabaceae; genus Vigna; species Vigna unguiculata. The sequence continues at coordinate 11,606,280 of NC_140793.1, read as the reverse complement.
AGAATTATAAAAGACACATATGCATCAGTCATCCTCGACTTAACCCTTATGCAATTCACATCATACCGTCCTTCTTCCGGAAGATTTGTCCCGAATCTTAAGACACTAGTTTTAATGTAAGTTTATTATGATCTTGTGAAGGAATTTTATTTTTTCACAAGTTGAAACTAATTCTCTTCTTCCAGGATGAAATTCAACTTGATATGTGTTACTTTCCAATGGTTGCAATTCGTCGATAACATTTCTTGGAAACAGTACCCCACCTTGATATGTAACAATAAATAATTCCATGCATTGTGTTTGAGGAATTTGCTTCTTATTGACGGACCAAACGCATAATAAAGCACTATGAACAAGCTTCCTTTTTAAACATGGAAGTTGGTGTGTTTCATTCACATGCTTATCCTTTTGTTCCGTTAAAATGACATCACAAACTGTAGAAGAAAAAACATTGACGAATAAACTTCCTTTATTTCCATTTCTTTTTCTTTATTTTCCCTTCCTTCTGCAGTTTATATTACTTCTTTTTCTGTTTTCTCCTTCAGCCTACGTTGATCCTTATTGACTTGTCTTGGTGTCATAAATTTCTACTTGTTTTGATGTCCCTCATGCGTCAAATAAATGGAGCGTTCATCAAGATGGAGTGTTTTAAAACGAAGCCATGACCATCCCAACAGAAGATGACAAGAGTCCATGGGAGCAGTATCATATAATACTTCTTTAACACATTGCCATGTACTGAATTTGATCCATGCTTGATGCAGATGAAAGGTTGCTGGTAACCTGAGTTTCTCCACCAATCTTTGGCTCACAACATTGTTTTCGCTTCCGTAATTGAATGTAACTAAACATGGATGGCCGTCGGTTAATGACGAAGGATTATCTTCTTTTCTTTTAAGATTGTTGAATATGGAGTGAGTTGATTAAGAAAGCTGAGTGAAATTCCCATTGGACATTAAGATAGCAAGCTATCTAGATGTGAAGGTTCCTTTCACAAAGCTCAATAGAAGAAGATGATGGATTGCTTCAAAACAAAAAGGATATGGAAAGCACGTAAACCATAGAAAACAAAGAATACTTAAAGGAAGAAGAAAACATAAAATGGAAAGGAAAGAAATGGTTAAAATGTGAGAAGCACGCCACTACAAGGCTAGGCTAGAAGCCATGGCAACCTTGAAGATGAGTAGATGTGTGCCGCCACTTGCTATGCAAGATAAGGCTTAAAAGTATTCACTCCCAAGGGAGGAAACTCTCACAAATGGTTGAGAGACAAGAGTGTTTTTACTTCAAAATGTTCAACCCTTTTACATGTCTAGGAGCCTCTAAGCAAATAAAAGATACCTAAGGATGTCTCTACAAAAACCTAACCCTAGCTTCTAGAAACTAGGTCAAATAAGGTTACAAAAAATGAGAGACAAAAGAGCTAACTATGGTGTGTGCAAGGCTAAATTTCGTTCTAGCACAAAAGGAGACAAAGAATGTGTCTCATATGTCTCCAAAATGTGGCCAAAGTGTGCTAAAAACAAAGGAGACCAAAGGTACATAGGTACACTTGTTTTATGGCCTTTAATTTATGCTTTATGCCTTTGCTTTACTCTCTCCTCCACATCATTTATGCTCCCCAATCACCATGCACCACCTAGCATTGCTTTCTTACTCCTAATTAACCTACAAAGCAAATAAACATAGATTAGCATGTTGGCTTAAGTCAAGTCAACTATAGTCAACAAGTCAAACCTAGTCAAAGGTCAACAAGTCAACTAAAGTTGATTAAACTAAGGTAACTTAGGGAATCAAAAATAACAAACACAAATGAAAGGGATGAAGGATTAATGAACTTCCTTTCTAAACATGCTTAGTCTTCTTAAGCATGTGCCTCCATCCTTGGTTGGGGTCAATCCTTCATCATCCTCCCCTCCTTGGAGAGAATTTGACGACAAATTCTTTAAGCCTTTGTAGATGGAGCTTGACTTGATTTGGGGGAGGATTTGCGCCTCCCTTTTATGAGCTCTTATTCCATCCTTTGTAAGGGTATTATCCCTAGCTTTGGTTAGGCCATCTTTTTTTTCTAGACTACTCTTCCTATCTTTCTTGTGCTTTGGGCCTTCCTTTTTGGTTTGGGAAGGGAAGGAAGGGTGATGCACATCTTGCTTTGGAAGAATTTTTTTTTAGGCAAGTAACACCTTAGTGAAAGCTTGCCCCTTTTGTTTTTCTTCTTTATCTTTTCTTATTATATTTCTATCCTTATTAACTTCTTGAGGTGATAGAGGTAGTAAAGTTGTCTTTTTCCCATTTTTAAAGAAAATGTATTGGTTGGTATGGCCATCATGTAAAGTTTGTTTATCAAATTGCCATGGCCTACCTAGTAAGATATGTGTGACTTCCATGGGAACAACATCACATAACACCTCATCTTTGTAGCTTCCTATAGAGAAGTTAATTAGGACTTGTTTATTGACATCTATTTCTCCCTCTTTACTTATCCAAGCAAGCTTGTAGGGCTTAGCATGAGGAATGGTCTCTAAGCTAAGCTTTTCCACCAACCTTGTGCTAGCTACATTGGTACTACTTCCTCCATCAACAATTAGAGAGCAAACCCATTTGTTAATTTTGCATCTAGATTGAAAAATGTTTTCTCTTTGAGTTGGCTCAAGCTCACTTTGATCTTGACCTATCATGTGCCTTAATAACATAGGGTCTTTCTCATAAATTTTAGTTTTACTAGAGGAAGAAGATTCTTTTGAAAGAGAATGGGGAGATGAGTGTTCACTTTCAACATCATTACTCTTCTTTAAGATCATGGTCCTTTTGGTTGGGCAATTTAAAGCAATGTGATTATAACCCAAACATTTAAAACATTTAATGGAACTTGATCTTTGAGAAGTGGAATGGTGAATGTGATCACTTGGTGACTTACTTTTCCTTGGTGGTTCTTGATGAGAGTTTGAAGGGAACTTATCATGTTTCTTTTTATCCTTTCCCTTCCATGAGTGACTAAAGTAGTGGTTGGGTGAGTAACTCTTCCTTGCCCTTCTTTTTCTTTTCAATTGAATTTCAATCCCAAGGGCAAGTGTGAAAACATTTTCAAGAGTGGAGTACTCATACAACTCTACTTGGTCTTGTATGTCTCTCCTAAGACCATTCACAAATCTTCTTATTTTCTCTTTGTTAGTTTCTTTTATTTCAACCCTATGCATTTGAGACTCTAATTCTTTAAAGTACTCACTCACACTCATAGAACCTTGGTGAAGCCTTTGGAGCTTCAAAAGAAGTTCCTTCCTATAGGAGGGAGGAACAAATCTAGCGCGCATAAGAGTTTTAATGTCCATCCAAGAAGCCGCGGGTGGCCCTTGGTCATAATTCTTACAAACTTTATGCCACCAAGTATTGGCATACTCAAAAAATCCTAAAACTACTAGATCAACTTGTGTTTGATCCTTTACATGATTTTCATTGAAAATTTGATCAACTTTAGCTTCCCAATCATGGAAGACTTTGGGATCACTTCCTCCATAGAACTTAGGAATCTTTGGAGTTTGCTTCTCTTGTGATGGGTTGCGCCTAGAATGCCCTCTTTTCCTAGCCTCTTTTTCTTGCTCTTTAGCTTCAAGCCTTTGAATGTGCTCTTGGATTCTTAGGTCACTTTGCTCCTTGTCTTTTCTTAATTGTTCAAAGGCCTCCTTCCTAGACAACTCCAAATCCCGAAGCAATCTCATCAATGTGTTGTTTTTGTTTGGTGTAGGTGCATTTGATGAACTTGCCATGATTCCTACAACAAAAAACTCAAATCTGAGACAAAATAAATGGATTAGAGGTTAGACAACATGAAAACCTAGACCAAATCCCACCCAAAATGTAACCCAAGTGTTTAGATCACTCTCCCAAAGTAACAAGGCAAGGCTAGCACTCAAAATCCACCAAAGGAGTGAAGCAAACACTTTTAAAAACTTGTTCAAAACCTTTCAAATGCAAGACAAGTGATTCGGCCACAACATCCCAAGAGTTTCAAGAAAAGAAAACTACTAAGACAAAACAAAGAACACCTAGTGACAAGCAAGAAAAGCACAAAAACAAAGAAAGCTAAACTCTAAAGAAGAAAAGTTTGAGACAAACTTTTAACAAGACTAAAACAAGAAAAGCACATTTTAAAGACTCTATGGAAAGCACTTGACAAGCATCTTCAAGTCTTAAATCATGCATACACCAAGAAAGATCATAACCAAGTTAATGCATGGAACTAATTTGCCAATATCACCCACTTCTCAAGCATGAAACTAGTTGCATAACACTTAGTGAAAAACACACTTTTAGTTCACTAATGAGCAAGATTGCTCTCGGTTTTTAGACAATATTTGGTGCAAAAATTTTCTTCTTTTCACAACTAGTTTCATAAAATGGTGAGAAAGAGTTTTAGGTGGCCTGAACACTTAGTTCCTCAAGTTTTAGGCCAAAATCAATTTCATGGAGCATACATCAAGCAAGACATAAAGTAAAAGCAAGATTCAAATACTTGGAAAAACAAGAATAAGAAAACTTCAAGCTAACATATGACATATGACTCAAGCAAAAGTTAGGCACATTTAAAGACTCAAACAAGTAGCTATCATGCATTTAAACTTTTGGAAATGAAGGTCAATGATTAAGCACACAAAGACATGTTATCCAACAACATTTAGGAGTAAGAAGAGTAACAAAAACAGTAGCCAAAACTGCCCAACATAACCTGAAAAACGTTGATTCGCGGTGATCTCAGCAGCTTTGACCTTTGCTCACTATTTCAATCATAACTCTCTCCACAGAACTCCAAATGCATTGGTTCTTTTTTTGTTAGAAACTAGACTAACAGAGCTTTCTTTTGACATCAAGAACGTAATTTTTGGACCACTGAGCAGGTGCAGTTTAATATTTTAAAATCGTGAACAGTTTCTGCCAGCATTGTTTTTATGTGGACCATTCAAAGATAGCTACACAAGACAAGGTTAGAACATGAAAACACCATATTCAAGGACAACCAAAGCTCTAGATACCAAATGATGAAGGATTATCTTGTTCCTTTTTAAGATTATTGAATATGGTGTGAGTTGATTAAGAAAACCAAGGAAATCCCCACTGGACATTAAGATAGCAAGCTATCTAGATGTGAAGGTTCCTTTCCAAGGTTCTAGAGAGGAGGAGAATGGATTGATGGGGAGTAAGAAATCAAAAGGAAAAACATATAATAGAAACAATATAAACCAAGAAGAGTAAAGAAACATAAAATGAAAAGCAAGGGAAATGGGAGGAATGGAGGATTCACGCCACCACAAGGCTAGGCTAGAAGAAGCCATGGCAACCTTGAAGATGAGTGGTGTATGCCGCCACTTGCCAAGGCAAGATAAGGCTTGAAAGAACTCCACTCCCTAAGGAGGAATGCTCTCACAAAAGGTTGAAACACAAAGTGTATAATTTCTCCAAAATGTTCAACCCTTTTACATGTCTAGGAGCACCCCTTATATAGAAGAGTTTAGGGGCCTCTAAGCAAATAAAAGATATCTAAGGATGTCTCTACAAAAACCTAACCCTAGCTTCTAGAACCTAGGTCAAATAAGGTTACAAAAATGAGAGACAAAAGAGCCAACTATGGTGTGTGCAAGGCTAATTTCGTTCTAGCACAAAAGGAGACAAAGAATGTGTCTCATATGTCTCCAAAAGGTGGCCAAAGTGTGCTAAAAACAAAGGAGACCAAAGGTACATAGGTACACTTGTTTTATGCCTTTTACTTTATGCTTTATGCCTTTGCTTTACTCTCTCCTCCACATCATTTATGCTCCCCAATCACCATGCGCCACCTAGCATTGCTTTCTTTCTCCTAATTAACCTACAAAGCAAATAAACATAGATTAGCATGTTGGCTTAAGTTAAGTCAACTATAGTCAACAAGTCAAACCTAGTCAAAGGTCAACAAGTCAACTAAAGTTGATTCAAGTAAGTCAACTTAGGGAATCAAAAATAACAAACACAAATGAAAGGGATGAAGGATTAATGAACTTCCTTTCTAAACATGTTTAGTCTTCTTAAGCATGTGCCTTCATCCTTGGTTGGGGTCAATCCTTCATCACTTTCCTATTCCAAATCTAGATAGCTAGGCTCTGAATAGGAAATTATGTGAATCCACATGGTTCGATTCGTTTGACTGATCTATCATTGTTGGAAAGCTAACAAGCAAGAAATTGGAGAAATTATTTAAAACGATAAAATGGAAACATAAAAGAAGATGGAACGGAAATTGATAGACACCACACTTTCAAGAATGGAAGATAAGCCTAAGAGTTGAAACACACAAAGTGATAAAGGACCTTTCATTAAACTCATGGATTCTTAAATCACTCAAGAACTTAGGAGAATAACTCTCACTAAGATAGATGAGATAAAACTCGTTTAATTTCTGAATAAAACCCAGCTTGCCTTCATTGATGAAAATGGTTCAACTTATATAGGAGCTTTAACCATCAGAATTACAAAAGACACATAAATTTCAATATCATCCTGCTTAAAGCTATTAATTAATGATCCACTCAAGCTAATAACGTTCCGCTCCTTAATGGTTCAATGTAACTGAATTTAAGGCTACCAAAAGTCATCCAAAAACTTTGAGCAAAGGTCCTCTTGATCTTCCAAAGGTTGGTTCTTAAGTTGGCATATGGACCCTTATTTCAACATGAAGATAAAGCAAAACTAAAGCCCATTAATTGGTTAAGCACAAACACAATTTGGTCAGCCAATTTTACAAAGCATTGGGCCCTTATTTAAATAAAAGAAACTGTAACAACACGGTCCATCAGTCATCCTCCATTTGACCCATATGCAATTCACATCATACCGTCCTTCTTCCAGAAGACTTGTCCCGAATCTTAAGACACTAGTTTTAATGCAAGTTTATTCTGATCTTGTGAAGGAATTTTATTTTTTCACAAGTTGAAACTAATTCTCTTCTTCCAGGATCAAATTCAACTTGATATGTGTTACTTTCCAATGGTTGCAATCCGTCGATAACATTTCTTGGCAACAGTACCCCACCTTGATATGTAACAATAAATAATTCCATGCGTTGTGTTTGACGAATTTGCTTCTTATCGATGCACCAAACGCATAATAAAGCACTATGAACAAGCTTCCTTTTTAAACATGGAAGTTGGTGTGTTTCATTCACATGCTTATCCTTTTGTTCCTGTAAAATGACATCACAAACTGTAGAAGAAAAAACATTGACGAATAAACTTTCTCTATTTCCATTTCTTTTTCTTTATTTTCCCTTCCTTCTGCAGTTTATATTACTTCTTTTTCTATTTTCTCCTTCAGCCTACGTTGATCCTTACTGACTTGGCTTGGTGTCATAAATTTCTACTTCTTTTGATGTCCCTCATGCCTCAAATAAAGGGGACATTCATCAAGGTAGGGTGTTTTAAAACGAAGCCATGCCCATCCCAAAAGAAGATGACAAGATTCCATGGGAGCAATATCACATAATACTTCTTTCACACATTGCCATGTACTGAATTTGATCCATGCTTAATCCAGATGAAAGGTTGCTGGTAACTGGAGTTTCTCCACCAATCTTTGGCTCACAACATTAGTTTCGCTTCCGTAATCGAATGCAACTAAACATGGATGGCCTTCGGTTAAACACTTTGTATAATAAACTTCCTTTCCTATTCCAAATCTAGATAGCCAGGCTCTGAATACCAAATGATGTGAATCCACAGGGTTCGATTCGTTTGACTGATCTACCATTTTTGGAATGCTAACAAGCAAGAATTTTGAGAAATTATTTAAAACGAGAAAATGGAAACATAAAAGAAGATGGAACGAAAATTGATAGACATCACACTTCCAAGAATGGAAGATAAGCCTAAGAGTTGAAACACACAAAGGGATAAAGGACCTTTGATTAAACTCAAGGATTCTTGAATCACTCAAGAAGTTAGGAGAATCACTCTCACTAAGATAGATGAGATAAAACTTGTTTATTTTCTGAATAAAACTCAGCTTGCCTTCATTGATGAAAATGGTTCAACTTTTATAGGAGCTTTAACAATTAGAATTACAAAAGACACATAAATTTCAATATCATCCCGCTTAAAGCACTTAATTAATGATCCACTCAAGCTAATGACGATCCGCTACTTAATGGTTGATTGTAGTTGAATTTAAGGCTACAAAAAGTCATCCACAAACTTTGAGCAAAGGTCCGCTTGATCTTCCAAAGGTTGGTTCTTAAGTGGGCATATGGACCCCTATTTCAACTTGAAGATAATGCAAAACTAAAGCCCGTTAATTGGTTAAGCACAAACACAATTTGTAGAGGAAAAAACATTGACGAATAAACTTTCTCTAGTTCCATTTCTTTTTCTTTATTTTCCCTTCCTTCTGCAGTTTATATTACTTCTTTTTCTATTCTTTCTTTTTCTGTTTTCTCCTTCAGCCTACGTTGACCCTTACTGACTTGTCTTGGTGTCATAAATTTCTACTTCTTTTGATGTCCCTTATGCCTCAATTAAAGGGAACGTTGATGAAGGATTATCTTGTTTCTTTTAAAGATTATTGAATATGTTGTGAGTTGGTTAAGAAAGCTAAGTGAAATCCCCACTGGACATTAAGATAGCAACCTATCTAGATTGAAGGTTCCTTTCACAAAAGCTCAAGAGAAGAAGATGATGGATTGATTCAAAATAAAAAGGAAATGGAAAGCACATAAACCATAGAAAACCAAGAATAATTAAAGGAAGATGAAAACATAAAATGGAAAGGAAAGAAATGGTAGAAATGTGAGAAGCACGCCACTACAAGGCTAGGCTAGAAGCCGTGGCAACCTTGAAGATGAGTGGATGTGTGCCGCCACTTGCTATGCAAGATAAGGCTTAAAAGTATTCACTCCCAAGGGAGGAAACTCTCACAAATGGTTGAGACACAAGAGTGTTTTACTTCAAAATATTCAACCTTTTTACATGTCTAGGAGCACCCCTTATATAGAAGAGTTTAGGGGCCTCTAAGCAAATAAAAGATACCTAAGGATGTCTCTACAAAAACCTAACCTTAGCTTATAGAAACTAGGTCAAATAAGGTTACAAAAATGAGAGACAAAAGAGCTAACTATGGTGTGTGCCCTATTTCGTTCTAGCACAAAAGGAGACAAAGAATGTGTCTCATATGTCTCCAAAAAGTGGCCAAAGTATGCTAAAAACAAAGGAGACCAAAGGTACATAGGTACACTTTTTTTATGCCTTTTACTTTATGCTTTATGCCTTTGCTTTACTCTCTCATCCACATCACTTATGCTCTCCAATCACCATGCGCCACCTAGCATTGCTTTCTTACTCCTAATTAACCTACAAAGCAAATAAACATAGATTAGCATGTTGGCTTAAGTCAAGTCAACTATAGTCAACATGTCAAACCTAGTCAAAGGTCAACAAGTCAACTGAAGTTAATTCAACTAAGTCAACTTAGGGAATCAAAAATAACAAACACAAATGAAAAGGATAAAGGATTAGTGAACTTCCTTTCTAAACATGCTTAGTCTTCTTAAGCATGTGCCTCCATCTTTGGTTGGGGTCAATCCTTCATCATCCTCCCCTCCTTGGAGAGAATTTGACCACAAATTGTTTAAGCCTTTGTAGGTGGAGCTTGACTTGATTTGGGGGAGGATTTGCGCCTCCCTTTTTTGAGCTCTTGTTCCATCATTTCTAAGGACATTACCCTTAGCTTTGGTTAGGCCATATTTATTTTCTAGAGTACTCTTCCTCTCTTGCTTGTGCTTAGGGCCTTCCTTTTTGGCTTGGGAAGAGAAGGAAGGGTGATGCACATCTTGCTTTGGAAGAATTTTTTTGTGGGCAAGTAACACCTTAGTGAAAGCTTGCCCCTTTTCTTTTTCTTCCTTATCTTTTCTTATTATATTTCTATCCTTATTAACTTCTTGAGGTGATAGAGGTAGTAAAGTTGTCTTTTTCCCATTTTTGAAAAAAATGTATTGGTTGGTATGGCCATCTTGTAAAGTTTGATTATCAAATTGCCATGGCCTACCTAGTAAGATATGTGTGACTTCCATGGAACAACATCACATAAAACCTCATCTTTGTAGCTTCCTATAGAGAAGTTAATTAGGACTTGTTTATTGACATCTATTTCTCCCTCTTTACTTATCCAAGCAAGCTTGTAGGGCTTAGCATGAGGAATGGTCTCTAAGCTAAGCTTTTCCACCAACCTTGTGCTAGCTACATTGGTACTACTTCCTCCATCAATAATTAGAGAGCAAACCCATTTGTTAATTTTGCATCTAGATTGAAAATGTTTTCTCTTTGAGTTGGCTCAATCTCACTTTGATCTTGACCTATCATGCGCCTTAATAACATAGGGTCTTTCTCAAAAAATTTAGTTTTACTAGAGGAAGAAGATTCTTTTGAAAGAGAATGGGGAGATGAGTGTTCACTTTCAACATCATTACTCTTCTTTAAGATCATGGTCCTTTTGGTTGGGCAATTTAAAGCAATGTGATTATAACCCAAACATTTAAAACATTTAATGGAACTTGATCTTTGAGAAGTGGAATGGTGAATGTGATCACTTGGTGACTTACTTTTACTTGGTAGTTCTTGATGAGAGTTAGAAGGGAACTTATCATGTTTCTTTTTATCCTTTCCCTTCCATGAGTGACTAAAGTAGTGGTTGGGTGAGTAACTCTTCTTTGCCCTTCTTTTTCTTTTCAATTGAATTTCAATCCCAAGGGCAAGTGGGAAAACAGTTTCAAGAGTGGAGTACTCATACAACTCTACTTGGTTTTGTATATCTCTCCTAAGACCACTCACAAATCTTTTTATTTTCTCTTTGTTAGTTTCTTTTATTTCAACCCAACGCATTTGAGACTCTAATTCTTTAAAGTACTCACTAACACTCAGAGAACCTTGTTGAAGCCTTTGGAGCTTCAAAAGAAGTTCCTTCCTATAGGAGGGAGGAACAAATCTAGCGCGCATAAGAGTTTTAATGTCCATCCATGAAGCCGCGGGTGGCCCTTGGTCATAATTCTTACAAACTTTATGCCACCAAGTATTGGCATACTCCAAAAATCCTAAAACTACTAGATCAAGTTCTGCTTGATCCTTTACATGATTTTTATTGAAAATTTGCTCAACTTTAGCTTCCCAATCAAGGAAGATTTTGGGATCACTTCCACCATAGAACTTAGGAATCTTTGGAGTTTGCTTCTCTTGTGATGGGTTGCACCTAGAATGCCCTCTTTTCCTAACTTCTCTTTCTTGCTCTTTAGCTTCAAGCCTTTGAATGTGCTCTTGGATTCTTAGGTCACTTTGCTCCTTGTCTTTTCTCCATTGTTCAAAGGACTCCTTCCTAGACAACTTCAAATCCCGAAGCAATCTCATCAAAATATTGTTTTTGTTTGGAGTAGGTGCATTTGATGAACTTGCCATGATTCCTACAACAAAACACTTAAAGCCAAAACAAAATAAATGAATTAGGGGTTAGACAACATGAAAACCAAGACCAATTCCAACCCAAAATGTAACCCAAGTGTTTAGATCACTCTCCCAAAGTAACAAGGCAAGGCTACACTCAAAGCTCCTCCAAGGAGTGAAGAAAACTCTTTGTTCAAAAATCCTTTTCTTGCATACAAGTGCCTCGGTTCAAACACTCAAGAATTTCAAGAAGACAAACATACTATGACAAAACAAAGAGTACCTAAACACAAGCAAGAAAAGCACAAAAACAAGAAATGCTAAACTCTAAAGAAGAAAAGTTTGAGACAAACTTTTAACAAGACTAAAACAATGAAAAGCACTTTTAAGGACTCTATGGAAAGCATTTGAACAAGCCAAGATTATACCTCAAATCATGCATACACCATGAAAGATCATAACCAAGTCAAAACATGGAACTAATTTGCCAATATCACCCAAAATCCAAGTATAAAATTTGGTAGCATAACACCTAGTAAAAATTGCCAAATGGATTCACCAAGCATTGTAAAAGCTCTCGGCCAAACTGTTTTTGGTCTTGAAAACACTTTTTCTTTTCAAAACTAGGTACTTAAAATAATGAGAAGGATGTTTTAGGGTGTCTTGATCACTTAGTTCCTTAAAATTAGGTCAAAATCAATTTCAAGGAGCATACAACAACACAAGGCATAGATCTCATGCAATAGTTCAAAAACTTAGAAACAAGAACAAGAAAATTCAAAGAAGCATATGACAAGAGACTCAAGCAAAAGTTAGACACATTTAAAGACTCGACATGACATACACAAAGACACAAACATGTAGCTATCATGCGTTTAAACTCATGGATTTGAGGCTCAAAGACTAAGCATCAAAAGACATGTTATCCAACCACATTTAGGAGCAAAAGAGTCAAAAAACCGAAGCCAAAATTGCCACAACATAACCTGAAAACGTTGTTTTTCATATTCTCGGCAGCTCTGACCTTTGCTCACCCATTTGATCATAACTCTCTCCACAGAACTCCAAATGCGTTAATTCTTTTTTTGTTGGAAACTAGACTCACAGAGCTTTATTTTGATATAAAGAACGTTACTTTTGGACCACTGAGCTAGCTGCAGTATTTTTTTCAAAAACGCACACGTTGCTGCCAGCACTGTTTATATGTGGACCATTCAAAGATAGCTACACACTACAAAAAAACTAATAATTAGTGGAGGTTTTTTTTTCAATTTGCGGAGGTTTTCACCCTCTACAAATTAATTTGCAGAGGTTTTCTAAACCTCCATAGTTAAAGTTGCCACAAACTATTTGCGGAGGTTTTGAACGACCCCTGGTATCCGAGTTATATTGCGGAGGTTGTTTTGTGGAGGGTTTTAACCTCTTCTATTGTTGACTATTATTTTGTGGAGGTTTGAAACCTCATTTATTTCCAACTATTTTTAATGAAAACAAAATTGGCAGAAAACAACAAATCAAATATTAAAATGACTAGAACAATTCATGAACAAAGAATGAAAGAAGAATTGGAAAGAAACATCCAACTTGTATTAACGAAATATGAAAACAACATTACAAAGTTTTGAGAATTTGGGAACTAGCCCATAGAAGACTTGAAATGTGCATAGAATCATGGAAACAATATGAGAAAACTAAAAACTAAATGATTACACATGGTTCAACTTAACTACTAACTAATTAATCCTAATGGTAACTCAATAGTAGGTAAATTGACCCTTCAAACTCTTTTATTCATCTCCAATCCAACTAGCAAGTGCATGTGGCATTACTTGAACTTAAAGTGTTTCTTTCTCTTTAACTTGGTAACAAGTTGCATGTGTGTTGATTCAGCAGGTTTCAAGTAAGTCTTCAATTGGGAGCAATCAAATCTGCCTGCAATTGTTCCACATGGATTCTTGATCAAACTGCATGTAGTCATATTTGCACCCTGCTATGATCAACATTATAATTAGCATGAAATCCAACATCATCAAACAATTCAGAAAAGTCATTATAGTTGCATCAACAACATTAATATGCTTCATTTACAACAGATCAAACAAGTATTCTGTAACAAGAAGATTCAGCGAAACCAAATTAAAAATATAAAAATAAAAACTGAACGGACTAAGCAAAAAAGGAAAACTTGAAAAAGTATCAATGTCTAATTAAGAGTGGTTGTCAAATTTTGTGTTGTGTCAATCATCTTATTGCAAATCTGGGACTGAATTGCAAGCAACAAGATACCCCCCCATTGAGTGACCAATTGCAAGCAATTTGCCATCCCTTGACTGCAATTCAGTCCCAGATTTGCAATAAGATGATTGACACAACACAAAATTTGACAACCACTCTTAATTAGACATTGATACTTGATATCGCTGTCGTTAGGCGATCAAATTACCACTACTTTAGCAAGTTCAGTATTGCCAGTTTGTAGTGAAGAAAATAGTTAGGGTTAAGATAACCCTGAGTCGTCTCACAACGAATACGGAATTGATCTCAAATATTTGATTCTCAAAAAATGTACTTTAAAACTAGCAACTATAAAAATAGGGGGTTTTGATATGCAAAGAAAATGACACGGAAGATTGTAAACACAGTAATAGTAAATAGGTCAATTCCACTGCTTTTTCTAAATAAGATTCTTCATTGGTTATCTAGAGATTATTGTTAAATTAATTATTGTTGTTGATTTACAAATCAATCAATGTAAAGACTCAATTCATTTGTTGGCATCCTCATTTTTAATCAAAGTACAGTCTCAATTAAAAATGAGAATTGTTAGATTATCCATAGTAAATTCAATCAAAGTACAGTCTCAATTAATTTTACTATGCCTAATCATGTCTATTCCTTTGTTTCTTTACCAAATAGAAAACTTAATTAATCAAAGTAAAGTCTTGACTAACTTTAGTTAAAGTAATTACCTCTAATCAAATTAAAGTCTCAATTATTGGCAAAAACTTATTTAATCAAATGAAAGTTTCTAAACAAAATCAAAGTAAAGTCTCAATTTTATTTAAAAACCTCTTAACTCATATGATTAGCATGCATGTAGATTTAAAATCATTATTTTCTATTCAATTTAGAAGCAAAGGACATAGATAAACAAAAACCACAACAATAATCAAAATAACAAAACATATAAATTCATCTAACCTCAGAATCCATTTAAGAAATTACAGTGGAATCAACCCTTAAAGCTTAGCCCTTCATGGCTTTGATGGAATACATGATGATATGAAAGAAAGAAAATAAAAGAAAGAATGAGAGATGTGGTGGAGACGGTATCTGCCAAAACCAGAGAGTTCTAAGTGTCTAAGCTGTCAGCTGTAAAATTTTTTGTCAGTTCCCCCGCTTCTGCTCCCTTAAGTCTCTTTATATAGGCTTCCACTGGACTTTGGGCTTTATCTGTCAGTTGCTAAATTCTTTCATTTTTATTTAATTAATTAGCAACTCAATTTCTGTCCAATTTCCAATTCTGCCCCTCTTATTTAAGCATTTTTACAAAATTGACCAGAGTTTGACCAGTTTGACCAGAGTTTGACCAGAGTTTGACCAGTTGACCAGTTTGACTGTCCAATAGCAGCCTGACACGTGGCGCAGAGTGTCTCTCTCCAGAATTAGGGTTTCACTCTCACACTCTTCTCCCTCCCTCGTGACGGCGCGGCTACCGGCGTGGTGCTGCTCCGGCGAGCTCTTCCGACGCGATTCCTGTTTGAAGATGGTGGTGAAGCTGCGGTGGCCATGGTGGTGCAGTGGTGCGGGAATGATGGCGCGCTGTTATGGTTGTGCGCGAGGAAGAAGATGGCGGAGCAAGGTTCAGATCTGCAATGCGCGTTTCTGGTTCTAGCTCGCGGTTGCGCGGAGAAGATGGAGGCGGCGCTGCTCGATGGTCGTTGGTGCGTCGCGGTGGCCGCGATGTTGCAGGTGGGCGCGCGAGGAAATGGCAGCGGCGGCTGGTGAAGGTGGTGTGCGACGGAAGCTGCAAAGGTTGGGAGTGGCCGACGAGATTGGCGTTTTCCGGCGTGAAGGTGGTGACGGAAAATGGCTGGTACAGGTGCTGGTGGCTCGCGGTGGTTGCGGCGCGATGGAGGAAGAAGGTGGCGCTGTCCGTGGTGGCCGGAACTGCAGCAGTTCTGTATGGAGGTGCTGCGTCGCGGTGGTTCTGCAGTTTCCGGCGAGTTGACGGTGGAAGGGGCTGTGGTGGTTGAAATTAGGGTTAGGGTTTTTGGGAGATGAAGATGATGACGTGGCAAGATCTGAGTGGTCAATTGGGTGAGTGGAGGATTATGACACATGGCGGCTTATGGTTGGCTAATTTTAAAAGGTAAGGATTGCCACATGGCATGATCTGGTTTAGTGGAGTTTAAGTGGTAGGAGGGGTGCAACTTAGTGAAAACTGGGGGTGTAGAACAGGTTTTTGTGGTCCACTTTAAAAGGAGTGTGCAAGTAAAATCTGGGGGTGCATTTAGCTCCTGATTTATTCTTTCTCAGAATTTCTTGATTTTGGACTTATTTTGTAACTTTGAATATTTCAAAATTACATTATTAATTAACTAAAAATAAATTCCAGCTGCATTAACAAACGTTAAAATATCCAATAATATTTTATGCAACTAAAATCAATTTTTACGCCACTTTTACCAAACTTACTCAATAAATCCAATAATCACAAATCCTAATTAAATCAATCTTTAAGCACAGAAAATTCAATTAAATCCCCAAATTTAAATATTAAATGAGGGCAAAAATTTGAACTCATCACACACCCACACTTATCCTTTTGCACTCCTGGGCAAAATTGAACAATTTCAAAACTCTTTTCTGAGGTCTTTTATTCCATATTTTCAGTGGATTAAAGAATTGAATACCAATGGAAACAGATCAATCTTCTAGAAATCATGTTGTCAAGCACAAACAAATGGATAAAATTCTGTTTTTCACACATGAGTTAATCTTTTGAGTTTACAAGATAATCAAATATGAAAGAGAAACACTCAAGTTAAATATATATTTTCTCACCAAGATTCGCTCAAGTGTTTTGGCTTGTGTTTTCACTCAAAATACCCATGCAAGTAAACACTCTCAATGCTTAGCAAGACTCTAATATTCACAGCTTTCAGAAAACATGCATTCAAAAATCATGAGGACTTTTCACAGGTTATAATGAGGCCAAGGCAAAGGTAGGAAAAACTTTAGGATTTGTGTGTTTTTGAAATAGTAAGGAAGAAAGAGTTTTGGAGCACAGTTTCAAAAACAATCTTTTTTCTTTGTTTTTTTTTTCTCTTTTATCCTTTGTTTCTCTTTTCCAGACAGCAATCATTTTTCATTTCAATACTCTGTCATCAACAATTATTTTCCTTTTTGCCATTTTTACAACTTTGTGGGGGAAATACTCACCCCCACACTTTATTCCTCAACCAATCTCAACATAATCCACTAGCTCCTTCTTTCTCCCTAAGATAAGGATAAACATGGTCTTTTTCTTTTTAAGGTTTAACAATATGCTCAAAACAAGAAAAAGAGGTTTAAGCTCAAGGGGCTACCAATGGATCAATGTTATGGTTAGCTTATTTGGCCAAGTAGCTAAAAACAAGAAATGCCTCAGTCATATCAAATCATGCATGTTCACCTAAGATGCAAAACAACATAATCAAGCTAAACATTTGAGTACCAACAAGACATGAGCAAATCACACAAGAAAAATAGGAATGACACACAGTAGTTCATCCTTACAATAAAGCTCAAAACTCACAAGGTCAAAAACTCTTTCACAAAAGATTTATTCCAGAAACTCTCAAATCAACTCAATCAAGTAAATCACAGAAAACAATCCATTCATAGCACATGACTCTTATTTTCTCAGAATTATGACCGTTCCAATTAGTAAATCAAATCCAAAAATCCAAAGTCAATACGTTTTATTGAAAACAGAAACTTTTTTTTTTTTAAATAAAAACAAACAATAAACAAAATTAGAAAAGGAAAAACAAAACAAATAGAAACAGAAACAGAAAAAGGGGGAAATCTCCCCACACCCCCACACTTTATCCATGCATTGTCCTCAATGTATTCAATATGTATAAAATGCAAAGAAAAAGTATGAAGTGTACTTACCTCCTCAAGGTGGAAGGTATGAGGGAGAAGTCAAGTTCATCCCATCCATCGTCTTATTCAGCATATCTTGATTTTCATTGAATATCCGAAGACGATGCCCATTAACTTTAAAAGTTCTTGCTGAAGATTCTTCCTTGATCTCCACTGCTCCATAAGGGAAGACTTCTGTAACAATGTATGGTCCTTCCCAAGTAGAACGCAACTTACCACTCATGTGACCAAGCTTGGATTTGTATAGTAACACCTTTTGGCCCACCTTGAAATCCTTTCTAGCCACAAGCTTTTGGTCATGGAACTTCTTGGTTTTCTCTTTGTAGAACTTTGAATTTTCATAGGCTGCAAGCCTAATCTCCTCTAGTTCTTGCAACTGAAGTTTTCGCTCATTTCCTGCTTCTTCCAAATCCAAGTTGCATGCTTTCACGGCCCAATAGGCCCGATGTTCAATCTCCACAGGTAGATGACAAGCCTTTCCAAAAACCACCCTGAAAGGTGACATACCTATAGGTGTTTTGTAGGCTGTCCTGTGTGCCCAAAGTGCTTCATCCAATCTTGTGGCCCAATCCTTTCGACTAGGCTTCACTACTTTCTCTAATATCTTTTTAATCTCTCTGTTAGAGATCTCTGCTTGTCCATTGGTTTGGGGGTGATATGGTGTAGCAATGCGATGTGTCACCCCATACTTCTTCAACATGTTCTCAAGTAGCCTATTACAGAAATGAGTCCCCTGGTCACTGATGATGGCTCGTGGTATCCCAAATCTGCAGAAAATGTTAGACCTGACAAAACTCATAACAACTTGAGAATCATTAGTCCTTGTAGCTATGGCTTCCACCCATTTGGAGACATAGTCTACAGCAAGCAAAATATAAGAAAACCCAAAAGAAGGAGGAAAAGGACCCATAAAATCAATACCCCAAATATCAAATACCTCACAATAAAGCATGGGTTGTTGAGGCATTTCATCCCTTCTTGTAATGGATCTGGCTGCCCTTTGGCACTGCTCACAATTTTCATATACCCTCTGTGCATCTTTAAAAATGGTAGGCCAATATAATCCACAATCCAACACCTTCCTACCTGTTCTTTGTGTGCCATAATGTCCACCAAAAGGAGACGAATGACAGAACTCAAGCACATGAGGTATCTCGATATCTGGAACACACCTCCTTATGACTTGGTCACTACCAATGCGCCATAAGATTGGGTCTTCCCAGATATAGTACTTTGCCTCACTTTTTAGCTTGATTCTTTCATATTTGGAGAAGGAAGGAGGAATAGCAGAAACAACCAAATAATTAACAATGTCAGCAAACCAAGGTTCAGGAAACATACCTTTCACAGCAGTCAATGCTAGGAGGACTTCATCAGGAAAGTCATCCTTAATAGGAATGTTATCTTCTCCATTTTCAATCCTGCTAAGATGATCGGCTACCAAGTTATGTGCTCCACTTCTGTCTAGAATCTCAATGTCAAACTCTTGGAGCAGTAGCATCCATCTGATCAACCTTGGTTTTGAATCTGCTTTCTTCAGAAGGAATTTTAATGCTGCATGATCAGTATAAACAATTACCTTGGAACCAAGTATATACGGTCTGAATTTGTCCAAGGCAAACACAACCGCTAATAATTCCTTCTCAGTCGTGGTGTAGTTGGCCTGCGCTGTATCCAATGTTCTGGAAGCATAATATATCACATGTGATAGCTTCCCATCTTTTTGTGCAAGCACCGCTCCTACTGCAAAGTTTGATGCATCACACATCAACTCGAACGGTAATGTCCAGTCAGGTGGCTGGATGATAGGAGTGGTGGTAAGCGCCTTTTTCAATGTATCAAATGCATCTTTGCACCTCTCTCCAAAGTCAAATACTATATCCTTTTGCAACAGGTTGGAGAGAGGGTTGGCTATCTTGCTGAAGTCCTTGATAAACCTCCTGTAAAATCCTGCATGTCCAAGAAAAGATCGAACCTCTTTCACAGAAGAGGGGTAAGGCAATTGTGAAATAATATCAATTTTAGCAGGATCTACAAATATACCATTCTTGGAAACAACGTGACCTAAAACTATACCTTGTTCTACCATAAAATGACATTTTTCAAAATTTAGAACAAGGTTAGTTTCTTCACATCTCTCCAAGACTCTAGCAAGATTAGACAAGCAATGATCAAAAGATGAACCATATACACTAAAATCATCCATAAAAACCTCAATACAATGCTCCAACAAATCTGTAAAAATACTTATCATACATCGCTGAAATGTTCCAGGAGCATTGCAAAGGCCAAATGGCATTTTCCTATAAGCATATGTACCGAATGGACAAGTAAAAGTAGTCTTATGTTGATCCTCTGGGGCAATACAAATCTGAAAATATCCAGAGAATCCATCAAGAAAACAGTAATGAGACTTACCTGCCAATCGATCTAACATCTGGTCCATGAATGGTAAAGGAAAGTGGTCCTTCCTGGTGGCCTGGTTTAGTCTTCTATAATCAATACAGACCCTCCAGCTATTCTGAATACGAGTAGGAATCAACTCGTTCTTCTCATTCTTGACCACGGTGATCCCAGATTTCTTGGGGACCACATGTACAGGACTCACCCAAGTGCTGTCAGAAATAGGATATATAATACCTGCTTGTAGCAACTTGGTGACTTCTTTCTTCACAACCTCCATCAGCTGAGGATTCAGTCTCCTCTGAGGTTGCCTCACTGGCTTAGCATCCTCCTCCAAGAGTATTCTGTGCATGCAGAAAGAAGGACTAATACCAGGAATATCTGCCAAAGTCCAGTCTATTGCTCGCTTGTGATCTTTGATAACCTGCAATAGCTTTTGTTCCTGCTCGTTAGTAAGCAAGGCATATATAATAACAGGGAGTTTCCTATCCCTCTCAAGATAAACATATTTCAAATGAGATGGTAAAGGTTTCAACTCCAAAGTGGGTGGCTGTTCCACAGATGACAACATTTTATTGCCTAAGGTAATTTCAGCCACCTCAGCATCATACTTGGACGCCACAGAGGTATCAAATAGTGACACCACGTCCTCAACATCACCTGTTTTAAAATTTTCTCTTTCGTCTAAAATTGAACCCGAAATATTCGAAAGAGAAAAATCCAAAGAAGAAGAAAAACCAGATAAAGTGTCCAAAAGTCCAAAAGCATAATTGTTCATTACATTACTCAATAAATCAATGCAAAACAAAGAATGGTCTTCAATTGGGTGCTTCATGGCTTCTAGCACGTTGAACTGCACCTTCTCATCTCCTATCTCCATAGTCAAGGATCCTGCATGCACGTCTATCTTGGTACGTGTTGTCATCATGAATGGTCTTCCCAAGATGATTGTGGTTGAACTCATTCCTTCATCATCCTTCATATCCAAGATATAGAAATCTGCAGGAAAAATTAACTTGTCCACACGGACAAGCACATCTTCTAGCACACCTGCAGGGTTAACTGTGCTACGGTTGGCCAACTGAATGACCACACCAGTAGACTTAAGAGGTCCAAGATGAAGTGAAGTAAAAACAGATAAAGGCATTACATTAATGGAAGCTCCTAAATCTAACATAGCATTGTCAAACTTAGTACTTCCTATAATGCAGGGAACAGAAAACATACCTGGATCCTTACACTTTTGCGGCATTCTGACTGCAGGCTTCTTAATTAAGCTAGAGACATTTCTTCCCATGTTCACTACCTCTTTGTCCATAATACGCCTTTTATGTGTACATAATTCTTTGAGAAACTTGGCGTATTTAGGAATTTGTCTCACAGCATCCAACAAAGGAATATTTATCTCCACTTTCTTGAAGGTATTCAGGATTTCTTTGTCTAACTCCTCCATCTTTTTAGTTTTTGGTTTCAAACGGTTTGGATAGGGAGGAGGAGGAGAATAAGGAGAAGGATTTTCAGAGGAAGTATTAGGGGATACCAACCTGGAGTTATCACTGGGTGCAGGCATCTCAGATGTTGCTTGTGTTGCTTCATCTGATCTTCCTCTTTCATCATTAGGTACAACTTCATTGTCCTTATCTTCATCTTCTTGGGCATCCCCAGGACCTTGTATTTGCTTACCCGATCTTAAAGTAATAGCACTTACATTTCTCGGGTTGATTACAGTTTGTGCAGGCAAATTGCTTGAGCCTTGTTGAGACTTCATCTGATTTAACTCATTTGCCATTTGTCCAATCTGGTTTTGCAAGTTTTGATTGGTTGCTTCCATCGTTTGTTTCAACTCATTGATTTGTCCCTTCATCATGTCAGCCATCATTTTCATCATTGCCTCCATGTTTGAATCACCAGAGGTTGTCGCTGGTTGTGGTTGTTGCCTCTGTTGAGGTGGAACATAGACTTGTTGGTGTTGAGGCTGTTGATTTCCCCATTTCTGGCTGGGATATTCCTTCCAATCTGGGTTGTACTTGTTGGAGGACAGATCATGGTTGTATTGCTGCCGAGGTGGTCTATTATTGCCATAGATGTTTGCAGCATATGCCTGAGGTTGTTCATTGTCTAACGTCCCTGTCTCTTTTAACATAGAACAAGCCTCTGTATGATGATTAGTAGAAGCACAAATTCCACATAAAGTAGAAGGGATAGACTTTTTCTGTAAGTTTGTCAAGGTCCTTACCATGGCTGCTAAGTCATCCAACTTCCCTTCTAATTTCTTGTGATCTGCAACATATGAAGCTTCTACTCCATGGGTTCCCTTCAATAGAGTTATAGAATTGCTCCTTGTGGAAAATTGTTGATGGTTCGATGCCATAGTTTCAATCAATTGTCTTGCATTTGTTGGCGTTTTATCCACCAATGACCCTCCACTTGCAGCATCTATCATTTATCTATCCATGATACTCAATCCCTCATAAAAGTATTGAATGAGGAGATGCTCGTTTATTTGGTGATGAGGACATGAAGCACATAACTTTTTGAATCTTTCCCAATACTCGTGAAGACTTTCTCTTTCTTGTTGCCTTATCCCATAAATATCTTTGCGAATAGCAGCAACTCTAGATGCTGGAAAAAACTTTTCCAGAAATAATCTTTTCAGAGTCTCCCAGGTATTGATGGATCCTGGCGGAAGGCAGTATAACCAATTCTTAGCGGCATCTTGCAATGAGAATGGAAAAGCCTTAAGCTTGATATGTTCCTCTGTCACTGTTGTAGGTCTCATGGATGAACAAACAACATGAAATTCCTTCAAATGATGGTACGGGTCTTCTCCTGCTAATCCATGGAATTTGGGTAAAAGATGGATTAACCCAGACTTAAGCTCACATTCTCCATCTGGATATTGGATGCACATGTTTTGTGTAATTGCTGCATCCGGTGAAGCCAACTCTCTTATTGTTCTTTCTTCCATTCTATCTTCTTGAATTTCTGGTTCAGGTGATGGATCAGAAGATATGTTAATCACCGGAGGTGATTCTAGTGGTACACTTTCAGTGGTAGGTTCAGATGATGATGGTGCTCCTTCAGTAGAACACCTGAGATCAAGTCTCCTACGTGATTTACGCAAGTTCCTTTCAAGTTCTGAATCAAGTTGATAAAATTGACCCGGATTGGCCCGAGTCATGCACTATGCAGTCCACCTGAAAGTGTTTCCCTGCGTGTTTTTTTTTCTTCCTATTCTTGTTTTGGAGAAAGATTTCAAGAAAGAAATAAATTAAGATGTCGTTGGGTCTACTCCCAGGAAAGAGAGGTGCGTCACAGTGGACAACTTAAATACCAAGTCTTTCCTAGACAGAGTTTTCCAAACTAGTCTCAAAAATTTCTTAAAAGAAATTCTTAATCAAAACAAAAATAGAACTTTACTTGGAGTATATTAACAGAAAACTAGATACTACAAAATAACAAACTATATCAAACGTATATGCGTAAAATAAATAAAAAATAAAATAAAAATAAAAAATAAAATAAAATAAAAATAAAAAATAAAATAAAATAAATAAATAAAAAACAGAATCAAAATAAAAGAAATACTAACCGTATTCCCCGGCAACGGCGCCAAATTTGATATCGCTGTCGTTAGGCGATCAAATTACCACTACTTTAGCAACTTCATTATTGCCAGTTTGTAGTGAAGAAAATAGTTAGGGTTAAGATAACCCTGAGTCGTCTCACAACGAATACGGAATTGATCTCAAATATTTGATTCTCAAAAAATGTACTTTAAAACTAGCAACTATAAAAATAGGGGGGTTTTGATATGCAAAGAAAATGACACGGAAGATTGTAAACACAGTAATAGTAAATAGGTCAATTCCACTGCTTTTTCTAAATAAGATTCTTCATTGGTTATCTAGAGATTATTGTTAAATTAATTATTGTTGTTGATTTACAAATCAATCAATGTAAAGACTCAATTCATTTGTTGGCATCCTCATTTTTAATCAAAGTACAGTCTCAATTAAAAATGAGAATTGTTAGATTATCCATAGTAAATTCAATCAAAGTACAGTCTCAATTAATTTTACTATGCCTAATCATGTCTATTCCTTTGTTTCTTTACCAAATAGAAAACTTAATTAATCAAAGTAAAGTCTTGACTAACTTTAGTTAAAGTAATTACCTCTAATCAAATTAAAGTCTCAATTATTGGCAAAAACTTATTTAATCAAATGAAAGTTTCTAAACAAAATCAAAGTAAAGTCTCAATTTTATTTAAAAACCTCTTAACTCATATGATTAGCATGCATGTAGATTTAAAATCATTATTTTCTATTCAATTTATAAGCAAAGGACATAGATAAACAAAAACCACAACAATAATCAAAATAACAAAACATATAAATTCATCTAACCTCAGAATCCATTTAAGAAATTACAGTGGAATCAACCCTTAAAGCTTAGCCCTCCATGGCTTTGATGGAATACATGATGATATGAAAGAAAGAAAATAAAAGAAAGAATGAGAGATGTGGTGGAGACGGTATCTGCCAAAACCAGAGAGTTCTAAGTGTCTAAGCTGTCAGCTGTAAAATTTTTTGTCAGTTCCCCCGCTTCTGCTCCCTTAAGTCTCTTTATATAGGCTTCCACTGGACTTTGGGCTTTATCTGTCAGTTGCTAAATTCTTTCATTTTTATTTAATTAATTAGCAACTCAATTTCTGTCCAATTTCCAATTCTGCCCCTCTTATTTAAGCATTTTTACAAAATTGACCAGAGTTTGACCAGTTTGACCAGAGTTTGACCAGAGTTTGACCAGTTGACCAGTTTGACTGTCCAATAGCAGCCTGACACGTGGCGCAGAGTGTCTCTCTCCAGAATTAGGGTTTCACTCTCACACTCTTCTCCCTCCCTCGTGACGGCGCGACTACCGGCGTGGTGCTGCTCCGGCGAGCTCTTCCGACGCGGTTCCTGTTCGAAGATGGTGGTGAAGCTGCGGTGGCCATGGTGGTGCAGTGGTGCGGGAATGATGGCGTGCTGTTATGGTTGTGCGCGAGGAAGAAGATGGCGGAGCAAGGTTCAGATCTGCAATGCGCGTTTCTGGTTCTAGCTCGCGGTTGCGCGGAGAAGATGGAGGCGGCGCTGCTCGATGGTCGTTGGTGCGTCGCGGTGGCCGCGATGTTGCAGGTGGGCGCGCGAGGAAATGGCAGCGGCGGCTGGTGAAGGTGGTGTGCGACGGAAGCTGCAAAGGTTGGGAGTGGCCGACGAGATTGGCGTTTTCCGGCGTGAAGGTGGTGACGGAAAATGGCTGGTACAGGTGCTGGTGGCTCGCGGTGGTTGCGGCGCGATGGAGGAAGAAGGTGGCGCTGTCCGTGGTGGCCGGAACTGCTGCAGTTCTGTATGGAGGTGCTGCGTCGCGGTGGTTCTGCAGTTTCCGGCGAGTTGACGGTGGAAGGGGCTGTGGTGGTTGAAATTAGGGTTAGGGTTTTTGGGAGATGAAGATGATGACGTGGCAAGATCTGAGTGGTCAATTGGGTGAGTGGAGGATTATGACACGTGGCGGCTTATGGTTGGCTAATTTTAAAAGGTAAGGATTGCCACATGGCATGATCTGGTTTAGTGGAGTTTAAGTGGTAGGAGGGGTGCAACTTAGTGAAAACTGGGGGTGTAGAACAGGTTTTTGTGGTCCACTTTAAAAGGAGTGTGCAAGTAAAATCTGGGGGTGCATTTAGCTCCTGATTTATTCTTTCTCAGAATTTCTTGATTTTGGACTTATTTTGTAACTTTGAATATTTCAAAATCACATTATTAATTAACTAAAAATAAATTCCAGCTGCATTAACAAACGTTAAAATATCCAATAATATTTTATGCAACTAAAATCAATTTTTACGCCACTTTTACCAAACTTACTCAATAAATCCAATAATCACAAATCCTAATTAAATCAATCTTTAAGCACAGAAAATTCAATTAAATCCCCAAATTTAAATATTAAATGAGGGCAAAAATTTGAACTCATCAATACTTTTTCAAGTTTTCCTTTTTTGCTTAGTCCGTTCAGTTTTTATTTTTATATTTTTAATTTGGTTTCGCTGAATCTTCTTGTTACAGAATACTTGTTTGATCTGTTGTAAATGAAGCATATTAATGTTGTTGATGCAACTATAATGACTTTTCTGAATTGTTTGATGATGTTGGATTTCATGCTAATTATAATGTTGATCATAGCAGGGTCCAATATCATTCAATTTCTTAAGCCAATATTTAATGGAACAAACAAATAAAGTACACCTAAGAAGTAAAGGAAGAGATAAAAGTAGAACTCTTGCCAAATTAAAAATAAAACATCACAAAGGAATGTCACCTCACCGCTACAGGTACATCGTTGAATGATTACTTCAGAAGTGCATCTCATTTATTACTTCTGATAAATACATATGACTCGATCATACCTTATAAAAATAAGTAGATAAAATTTAAGCACTTTTCTTAAAATATCTTATAAATACAAATATTTTAAGATAGAATTGAAAAAGTAATACACCTTTCTTGTCATTATGTTATCTCAAATGCTCATTCAAATGATTTCAGAACTTGGCTTACAACCAAGACAAGTTGCAATATGGTTTCAAAACAAGAGAGCTCGATGGAAGTTCAAGCAGGTTTAGCGAAACTACACAACACTTCAGGCCAATCATAAGACGTTGGATTCACAGTTTCATGCTCTCAACAAAGAGTATCAATCAATGTTAATACAGGTGAGAAATACTTGAGATATTCTATACTTCAGATATATACAAACATTTCATACATAAAGTTTCTACCTTTCATTTTTCTTTTAAATGGGTGGTGTAATTATTTCTTAATATTTTAAAAATTATTGTGCTTTGTTAGTGACATTCATTGCAGTAGAGTGGGTGTTGTGGTATGATTTTGTGTTACATCAATGGGTCCAATAGTACATCAATGATTTTGTGTTACATCAAAACATTGGGGTTTGCTAGAATAAGATGATTTCATGGGCCAATTAACCAGCTATGATTACCATTGGATATATCATGATTGGCTATTGGCATATACAGAGTCAAAGTTGGATACTCCACACCATGATAAGCATACAATCCCAAACTACAAATTCTGTTACTGACCTGGAGGAAGTGATTGCTTCAAATCTATTAGCTTTCTTTGCGTCAAACACACAAAGTATGTAGAAGTAATAGCCATGCTCGTGAACCATAAGGACTTCCACCTTTCACTTCCTCCATATTTTCAAACACATGGTTGTATGTAAATCTTATTCCAAATGGAACAAATACCATTCCACGGTGAACTAGTGGGATGATACCATCACAATTAGTAAATAATGTACTGAAAATTTAAGAAAATAAACTCTTTCATTCAAATCAAGAAATTGAGAATTATAAGAAATTACAATCAGAAAGAGGATGTTATTACATTATAGTCTCTTCTTGACCACCTTGGTATCGAGTGCTGGAGATAATTCCAGCAAGTTTTCCAGCAAGCTACTGTGTTTTATAGAGACACTCAGTAGCATCAAGAAAAGCCTAAAATTGAGAATCCATCATTCCACATGTTATCTACAATTATGAGGAGCATCAGACAAAGCAGAAGTAGGAATAAAGGTGGAATTTAGTTTGGGAAGCATTGAGATACTCGTTCACTCTTTTAACCCTTAGGAGAGAAATCTACCCTGATGCACTTGTGTTTCCTCAAATCTGGTGATTGTTTCTGAATTGGAGAGAAGACAAGAAAATTCTAAGAGGCTACACAAAAAAGAGGGTTAGAGAAGAAGAGTAACTACTTATTAAATATAACACCAATAGCATAGGAAATAATGAAAAAACTAATGATGGATATAACCCTTATATATTACCCAAGCAGCAGCAGAAAGAAATTTAGAACTTACCATGACCTAGTCTCCATTCCAAATAGAAGGAATGTTGGTGTAGAACATGAAAGAAATATATTACCCTTATCTTAACTATGTAAACTTCAATTCTCATACTATCACTCTCATTTACCAAGACATCTAGGTAACCCCAATCTCTCAAAGAAGCATTTTATTCTGCACTAACAGTAGAAGTGTCTTTAACATTTTACTGACTTAGAATCATAGTAATATCACATCAATATTAACCTCAACAACTTGTTCTAAACAACCAAATGAAAAAGTGATTGTAAGAGAAAGAAAGAGATAAAGAGAAAGTGAGAGGGAACCTAGTGATGGGACCATGAGGCTTGACTTTAACAACTCCTCTTACATTGGCCAAATTCTCAATATCACCCAACGCCTGCCTTGCGAATCTTTCCATCCACTACTTCGTTCTTCTGCTGTTTTTCTCCCCCTATTACTACCTCACCTAGGAAATCACAACCAAACGACTTGCGGACCACCACACACGATCCCTTCTCATCTCTTAGCTGATTTAAAATGGCTTTGCAATGATTAAATTATAATATTTACATTTGGTTTTAGAAAGGCATTCTCCATTTCAATACTAAAACAAATTACTAACTTACGTAAATAAAATTCATAGAAAGAAGTTATTAGAATTATGTACCTCCTAGTCTTTGAGCCACCTTTTGCACTTCGATATATTCCCTTCAGCCATTACAAGCAGATAATATATCAATTTGTTCAAGAATCTACTAAAACAGAACAATTACACTGTCTCAATCAAATACAAACACAGTACTAGAAAACCTTCGCACAAGCTAAATGAAGGGAAATAGAGCAAACCAAAAAGATATCTTCTATAGGAACCAAAATGAAACACATGTGATTTTTCAAATTATCGAAAATAGGTTAAGTTCAAGTACCAACTTCACTGCAATTCCTAATTTGATGCGAGAGCCGAGTAGTGGCGAAGAGCGAAATCTAGCAACGAAGAGTGGAGAAGCACGAGAGTGAATCCGAGCGGGGGCAAGCACATTGCAGTTCGAACCCCAGGTGAGGCGCACAAGGAGGTCGCCTACGGTGGAGGAATGGCCAACAACTAATGCATGGCGGTTCTGTCAACGTTGATGGTGGACAAGCCTCGCCGGAATCCTGGCAGCATTTGAGCGCAGTGAGGGGTAAAGGAGGAAATTGACGCATTCGTTGTGCAGAGTAGAAAAACATTTACACATTTTATTTAGGTGTTGTGTTCTGATTGTCGAGAAGCAGAAGAACTTGAAATTCAGAGAGAAGAAACAGTAAAAGTCTGGGAGGGAAAGTTGAAAAAAGTGAGGGAAAGAGTGAAACGTGAAAGATATAGTATAAGCAGTGGAGGAGGTCATAAACCTCTGAAGAAAAACATTAAAACCCCTACTATTATTTGTTATTGTTAATTTTTTACAGAACCTATCAAAATTACCTTAAGTTATGTTTATTTATGGAGATTTTCGTAACCTCTCCAAAATAACCTCTATTAAATATATATTTTTTTGTAGTGACACAAGACAAGGTTAGAACATGAAACCACCATATTCAAGGACAACCAAAGCTCTAGATACCAAATGATGAAGGATTATCTTGTTTTTTTTAAAGGTTATTGAATATGGTGTGAGTTGGTTAAGAAAGCTAAGTGAAATCCCCACTGGACATTAAGATAGCAAGCTATCTAGATGTGAAGGTTCCTTTCACAAAGCTCAAGAGAAGAAGATGATGGATTGATTCAAAATAAAAAAGAAATGGAAAGCACATAAACCATAGAAAACCAAGAATAATTAAAGGAAGATGAAAACATAAAACGGAAAGGAAAGAAATGGTAGAAATGTGAGAAGCACGCCACTACAAGGCTAGGCTAGAAGCCATGGCAACCTTGAAGATGAGTGGATGTGTGCCGCCACTTGCTATGAAAGATAAGGCTTAAAAGTATTCACTCCCAAGGGAGGAAACTCTCACAAATGGTTGAGACACAAGAGTGTTTTACTTCAAAATCTTCAACCCTTTTACATGTCTAGGAGCACCCCTTATATAGAAGAGTTTAGGGGCCTCTAAGCAAATAAAAGATACCTAAGGATGTCTCTACAAAAACCTAACCTTAGCTTCTAGAAACTAGGTCAAATAAGTTTACAAAAATGAGAGACAAAAGAGCTAACTATGGTGTGTGCAATGCTAATTTCGTTCTAGCACAAAAGGAGACAAAGAATGTGTCTCATATGTCTCCAAAAAGTGGCCAAAGTGTGCTAAAAACAAAGGAGACCAAAGGTACATAGGTACACTTGTTTTGTGCCTTTTACTTTATGCTTTATGCCTTTGCTTTACTCTCTCATCCACATCACTTATGCTCTCCAATCACCATGCGCCACCTAGCATTGCTTTCTTACTCCTAATTAACCTACAAAGCAAATAAACATAGATTAGCATGTTGGCTTAAGTCAAGTCGACTATAGTCAACATGTCAAACCTAGTCAAAGGTCAACAAGTCAACTAAAGTTAATTCAACTGAGTCAACTTAGGGAATCAAAAATAACAAACACAAATGAAAAGGATGAAGGATTAGTGAACTTCCTTTCTAAACATGCACAGTCTTCTTAAGAATGTGCCTCCATCCTTGGTTGGGGTTAATCCTTCATCAAACATTCATCAAGATGGAGTGTTTTAAAACGAAGCCATGCCCATCCCAAAAGAAGATGACAAGAGTCCATGGGAGCAATATCACATAATACTTCTTTCACACATTGCCCTGTACTGAATTTGATCCATGCTTGATCCAGATGAAAAGTTGCTAGTAACTGGAGTTTCTCCTCCAATCTTTGGCTCACAACATTGTTTTCGCTTTCGTACTCGAATGCAACTAAACATGGATGGCCTTCGGTTAAACACTTTGTATAATAAACTTCCTTTCCTAATCCAAATCTAGAGAGCCAGGCTGTGAATACCAAATGATGTGAATCCACAGGGTTCGATTCGTTTGACTGATCTTCCATTTTTGGAATGCTAACAAGCAAGAATTTTGAGAAATTATTTAAAACGAGAAAATGGAAACATAAAAGAAGATGGAACAGAAATTGATAGACATCACACTTCCAAGAATGGAAGATAAGCCTAAGAGTTGAAACACACAAAGGGATAAAGGACCTTTGATTAAACTCATGGATTCTTGAATCACTCAAGAACTTAGGAGAATCACTCTCACTAAGATAGATGAGATAAAACTCGTTTATTTTCTGAATAAAACTAAGCTTGCCTTCATTGGTGAAAATGGTTCAACTTGTATAGGAGCTTTAACCATCAGAATTAAAAAAGACACATAAATTTCAATATCATCCCGCTTAAAGCTATTAATTAATGATCCACTCAAGCTAATGACGATCCGCTACTTAATGGTTGATTGTAACTGAATTTAAGCCTACCAAAAGTCATCCACAAACTTTGAGCAAAGGTCCGCTTGATCTTCCAAAGGTTGGTTCTTAAGTGGGCATATGGACCCCTATTTCAACTTGAAGATAAAGCAAAACTAAAGCCCGTTAATTGGTTAAGCACAAACACAATTTGGTCAGCCAATTTTACAAAGCATTGGGTCCTTATTTAAATAAAAGAAACTGCATCAACACGGCGCATTAGTCATCCTCCATTTGACCCATATGCAATTCACATCATACCCACCTTCTTCGAGAAGATTTGTCCCGAATCTTAAGACACTAGTTTTAACATAAGTTTATTATGATCTTGTGAAGGACTAATTCTCTTCTTCCAGGATCAGATTCAACTTGATATTTGTTACTTTCCAATGGTTGCAATCCGTCGATAACATTTCTTGGCAACAGTACCCCACCTTGATATGTAACAATAAATAATTCCATGCATTGTGTTTGACGAATTTGCTTCTTATCGACGGACCAAATGCATAATAAAGCACTATGAACAAGCTTCCTGTTCAAACATGGAAGTTGTTCTGTTTCATTCACATGCTTATCCTTTTGTTCCTGTAAAATGACATCACAAACTGTAGAAGAAAAAACATTGACAAATAAACTTTCTCTAGTTCCATTTCTTTTTCTTTATTTTCCCTTCCCTCTGCAGTTTATATTACTTCTTTTTCTATTCTTTCTGATGAAGGATTATCTTGTTCCCTTTTAGAGTTATGAATATGGTGAAGTTGTTTAAGAAAGCTTTTTGAAAATTCCCACTGGACATTAAGATAGCATGCTATCTAGATGTGAAGGTTCATTTCTCAAGCTCATGAAAGGAAGAAGAGAGTTGGATTCAAGCTTAAACACACACAGCAATAACAACACTAAAGAGCAAAATGAAAGAAGAAACAATAAAAATGGAAAGCATAGAAGATGAAGAATGGAAGAAGCACGCCACTCATAGGGGGGGATCTAAGCCAACCAAGCCCTAGAGATGAGTGATGGTGCCGCCACTTGCAAGCAAGATAAGGCAAAGGTGAGTTCAATTCTAGGAAGGAGAGCTCACGAAAATTTAAAGGTTGAAACACAATAGTTTAGAAACAAAATGATCAACCCTTTTACAAGACAAGGAGCACCCTTTAAATAGGAGTTCATAGGGGTCCTTTAGCAAATACAAAAACATGAAAAAGGATTAACTAGCAAACCCTAAACCTAATGTGAGAGTGAGTCTTGGCCAAGTGAAGGGAGATGATTGGTGGAGGCATTCCCATGAGGATTCTAGGCCAAAAGAGGAAGGAGACCAAGTGACCTTCTAAGGCATAAACCACAAAGGCAAAAGGAGACAAGGTACATGTCTACTTTTGCTTTTGCTTTATGCTTTTTGCTTTCCTCTCTCTTCCACTTCATCCAAGTGCTCCAATCACCAAGTGCCACCTAGCCATGCTCTACTTTCTCTTAATTACCTACAAAACAAGACAAACAAGGATTAGCATGTTGGTTTAAGTTAATCTAATCTTGGTCAAAGGTCAACTTTGGATCAAAGTCAACAAGTCAACCAAAATAAATCAACTAGAAACCAACTTAGGGAATTCAAACTAAAGTAATGCAAAACAAAGATAAAGGTGATGGAATAGAAGACTCCCCTCTAGACATGCTTCTAGTGATCCTTCTTGATGGAGCTTCTAAGGAGGTGGTCATGCCTTCATCATCCTCCCCTTCTTGGAGAGAATTCGACCACGAATTCTTAAACCCTACATCAAAAGGAGAAAGGTCACAAACATTAAATGAGTTACTTATGTTGTAGCTTGGGGGTAAGTCTAACTCATAAGCATTGTTGTTAATTCTCCTAATGACTTGAAAGGGGCCATCCCCTCTAGGGAGGAGCTTAGACTTCCTTTGAGTAGGGAATCTCTCCTTTCTCAAGTGAAGCCAAACCCAATCTCCTTCTTGGAAGATGACTTCCTTTCTTCCCTTATTACCATCCTCTTGTTGTTTCTTAACTCTCGTCTCAATGGTTTCCTTAACTTGTGAATGCAAGTCTTGGATGTACTTGGCTTTGGTCTCACCATCTTGGCAAGTCCATGCCTCATGAGTGGGTAGGGGAAGGAGGTCTAAGGGAGTTAGGGGATTGAACCCATACACAACCTCAAAAGGGGAATGAGAAGTAGTGGAATGCACAACCCTATTGTAGGCAAACTCTATGTGGGGAAGAAGTTCCTCCCACTCTCTAATGTTTTGCACTATCATACATCTTAGCATTTGCCCTAGGGTTCTATTAACCACCTCGGTTTGGCCATCACTTTGGGGATGACAAGTGGTGGAGAAAAGAAGCTTGGTGCCAAGTTTACCCCATAAGGTTCTCCAAAAATGGCTTAGGAACTTGGAGTCCCTATCACTTACAATGGACCTAGGTAGGCCATGTAGTCTTACCACTTCCTTGAAGAAAAGATTTGCAATATAAGTTGCATCATCAATCTTATGGCAAGGAATGAAATGGGCCATCTTAGAGAACCTATCCACCACTACAAAAATGGAATCCCTACCTTTTTTGGTCCTTGGGAGACCTAAGACAAAATCCATAGAAATGTCAACCCAAGGCTTGGAAGGGATAGGCAAGGGGGTGTAAAGACCATGGGGTTGGACTCTAGATTTAGCTTTCATGCATGCTATGCAACCTTTGCAATGCCTATCTACATGCTTCCTCATGTGAGGCCAATAGAAGTGTTCTTTCAAGACTTCCAAAGTCTTGTTTGGCCCAAAATGCCCCATTAATCCTCCCTCATGTGCCTCTCTAATGAGTGAGGCTCTTAAGGAACCTTGGGGAATGCAAAGTCTCTTACCTTTGAAAAGATATTGATTGAGAAGGTAAAAGTCTTTGTAAGCCCCTTGGTGGCACTCACTAAGAATGGGGGAGAAATCAACATCCTTTGGATACAATTCCTTAATATGATCAAAACTAAGAAATTTAGTTTCAAGAATGGAAAGAAGGGAATGCCTTCTTGAAAGTGCATCCGCCACAATGTTAGCCTTTCCTTGCTTATGTTTGATCACATATGGGAATTGTTCTAAGAACTCTACCCACCTAGCATGTCTCTTGTTTAACTTGCCTTGGCTTTTCAAAAATTTGAGTGACTCATGGTCACTATGTATCACAAACTCCTTTGAAAGAAGATAGTGTTGCCAAGTTTGCAAAGTTCTCACAAGAGCATAAAGCTCTTTGTCATAGGTGGAGTAGTTGATGTGACTGCCCTTGAGTTTCTCACTAAAATAAGCTATGGGGTGCCCTTCTTGGAGAAGCACGGCCCCAATGCCTACATTGGATGCATCACACTCAATTTCAAAAGTTTTGGAGAAGTTAGGGAGGGCTAAGAGTGGTGCATTGATCAATTTTTGTTTTAAAGTTTCAAAAGCCTTTTCTTGATCTTTGCCCCACTTATAGGCCACACCTTTCTTGACCAATTCATTGAGAGGGGCAGCTATGGTACTATAAATGAGAATGTCATCAAAGTATACCACAACAAACTTCCCTAAGAACTCTCTAAGAACATGGTGCATGAGTCTCATGAATGTACTAGGTGCATTGGTCAAGCCAAAAGGCATGACTAACCACTCATATAATCCAAACTTAGTCTTGAAAGAGGTTTTCCATTCATCACCTTCTTTGATTCTAATTTGATTGTACCCATTTTTCAAGTCTATTTTGGAAAATATGGTTGCACCATGTAACTCATCAATCAAATCATCTAACCTAGGAATGGGATGCCTATACTTGATGGTTATGTTGTTGATAGCCCTACAATCTATGCACATTCTCCATGTTCCATCCTTTTTGGGGACTAGGATCATGGGCATTGCACAAGGACTCATGCTATGTTGCACCCACCCCTTTTCTAACAACTCATTCACTTGTTTTTGAATTTCTTTAGCCTCCTCGGGACTAGTCCTATAGGCTGGCCTATTAGGCAAAGATGAGCCTTGTATGAAATCAATTTGGTGTTCTATACCTCTTAGGGGTGGGAGACCCTTTGGAGGTTCTTGAAAAACATCTTTGAACTCATCTAAGACTAATGACAAGTCTAAGGGACATCTAGAGTGAGGGTTTTGGAAGGAGGGGGAAGATTCACTAGGATAAGCTAGGAAGATGGGTTTTTGGGCAAGCATTACCTTCTTCACCCCCTTGAGAGTGATCATGCTCTTCTTGGACTCATGCCCTTGCGCCTTCTTTTGTGCCTTCTCTTCTTTTCTTTTCTTAATCATTTGCAATTGGTCCTCATTGACTTCTCTTGGTGAAAGAGGTAGTAATGTGATCTTTTTGCCTTGGAAGCTAAAGGTAAACTTGTTAGCATGGCCATCATGAAAAGCTTTTCTATCAAATTGCCATGGCCTTCCTAATAAAATGTGAGTTGCTTCCATGGGCACTAAGTCACATAATACCTCATCCTTGTAGTTTCCAATGGAGAAGTTAATAAGGACTTGTTTGTCCACTTTAATTTCACCTTCCTCACTAAGCCAAGAAAGCTTATAGGGCTTGGCATGAGGGATGGTTTTCAAGCCAAGCTTGTCCACAACCCTTGTGCTAGCCACATTAACATAACTTCCACTATCAATTATGAGGGAGCAAGTTTTGTTGTTGATTTGGCACCTTGAGTGAAAAATATTTTCTCTTTGGTTTTCAAA
Organism: Vigna unguiculata; assembly: GCF_037176805.1. Classification (NCBI taxonomy): domain Eukaryota; kingdom Viridiplantae; phylum Streptophyta; class Magnoliopsida; order Fabales; family Fabaceae; genus Vigna; species Vigna unguiculata. The sequence goes on along the minus strand of NC_140793.1, from coordinate 11,570,246 downwards.
TTCTTTAGGCACTTGACCTAGCATGCGCCTAACCACCAACAAACCTCCTTCATTAGGTTTGATTTCATCCTCACTTGAAGATTGGGAAGAAGTGTGGGAGGAAGAACTTTTAGGGGAGGGGGGAGAAGAATGTTCACTTTCAACCTCTCCTTTAGGGTTCAAGATCATGTTCCTTTTTCTTGGGCAATTTGAAGCAATGTGACCATAGCCCAAACACTTAAAACATTTGATGGAACTAGTTCTTGAACTTTGAGAAGAGTTTGCATTTTCATGGGAGGTTCTAGACGAATTGGTCCTAGGTGGGTGGTCTTTGGAAGGAGGTTTCTCATCCTTTCTTTCTTTTCCTTTCCAAGTTCTAGAGTAGTATTCATTGTATGAAGTATTCCTCTTGGCCTCTTGTTTCTTTTTCAATTGACTTTCAACTTTTAAGGCCAAGTGTAAAATTTTGTCAAGAGTGGAATACTCATACAACTCAACTACATCTTGAACTTCTCTTCTAAGACCACTCACAAATCTAGCTACCTTTTCTTATTCACTTTCAAATTGGAGTCCTACTTTGAGAAGCATTGACTCCATCATTTTAAAATATTCATTCACACACATAGACCCTTGTTGAAGCCTTTGGAGCTTCAAAAGAGTCTCCCTCCTATAGTAGGAAGGAACAAATCTAGCGCGCATCAAAGTTTTAATGTCCATCCAAGAGGCCGCGGGTGGCTCTTGGTTAATATTGTCCATACACAATTGATGCCACCATGTCATGGCATAATCTTCAAATTCTAAAACTACTAAATCTACTTGTTCTTGATTACTAACTAAATGCATATTGAAGATTTGGTCCACTTTTTGCTCCCACTCTATGTAGAGGTTTGGATCATTCTCCCCTTTGAACTTTGGAATCTTGATTGGTGGAGGTTGTCTTTGTGGGAGTTGATTGCGCCTTCCACCACCCTCATAGCCGTGTCTTCTTCTTCTTCCACCATGGCTAGAGTCCTCGGAAGAGGACCTCCTTCTTCTCCTCTCATCTTCCCTAAGCTCAAGTCTTTGGATGTGCTCTTGTAGGAAGATCTCACTTTGCCTCCTATCCGCCCTTAATTGGTCAAAAGTTTCTCTCCTACTCACTTCCATCCCACGTAAGATGTTGGCAAGGGTTATTTGTCCACTTTCTTGGGCCATAGGAGTCACCATGGGAGGGGAATAAGGTGAGGCCGACTCCTCCTCTTCTTCTACCTCCAAGATTGGATCCATATTTATGTTCCTACACCAAAAACTCACCAAAAACCGAGACAAGGAAGAGGTTAGCTAACAAACAATTCCAAACCCGAGACCAAGTGTGGTCTTCTCAAGCACCCAAGTGTTTTTGATCACACTCCCAAAGCACACAAGCAAGGCTAGCACTCAAAAACCTTCCAAACAAGTGAAAACACCTTTAAAGAGATGAAAACCTTTTCAAAGCTCAAACAAGTGGCTCGGCCACAACACTCTAGGAAGAAAAGGAAAAGAAAACTACTAAGACAAAACAAAGATTACCTAAAGACAAGCAAGCAAAGCTCAAAAACCAAGAAAGTTTAACTTCTAAGGAAACTTATTTTTAAAGACAAAACTTGAACAAGACTAAAGCAATGAAAAGCACTTTCAAAGACTCTATGGAAAGCATTTGAACAAGCCAAGATTATACCTCAAATTATGCATACAACAAGAAAGATCATAACCAAGTTAAAGCATGGAACTAATTTGCCAATATCACCCAAAATCCAAGTATAAAATTTGGTAGCATAACACCTAGTAAAAATGGCCAAATGGATTCACCAAGCAACATAGCTCTCGGCCAAACTGTTTTTGGTCATGAAAATAATTTTTCTTTTCAAAACTAGGCACTTAAGATGATGAGAAGGATATTTCAGGGCGTCTTGAACACTTAGTTCCCAAAAAAATTAGGTCAAAATCAATTTCAAGGAGCATACAACAACAAAAGGCATAGATCTCATGCAATAGCTCAAATACTTAGAAACAAGAACAAGAAAACTCAAAGAAGCATATGACAAGAGACTCAAGCATCCAAAGACATGTTATCCAACCACATTTAGGAGCAAAAGAGTCACAAAACCGAAGCCAAAATTGCCACAACATAACCTGAAAACGTTGTTTTTCGTATTCTCGGCAGCTCTGACCTTTGTTCACTCATTTGATCATAACTCTCTCCACAGAACTCCAAATGCGTTAATTCTTTTATTGTTGGAAACTAGACTCACAGAGCTTTCTTTTGATATAAAGAACGTTACTTTTGGACCACTAAGCTAGCTCACTACGCCAAAATTGTCAATAGACAACGCTTTTTTTGATAATAGATAGCACTTTTTAGGCGCTATCTATTAGAGCGATATCTATTAATAGAGAGCGTTTGTAAAAAAGCGCTATCTAATGACACCTTATAGACAACACTTGACTAAACAAGCGCTGTCTATGTATTTTCAGAAAGACAACACTTTTTGCAAAAAGTGCTATCTATAAATGCTCTTATAGACAACACTTATGTTTTCAAACACAATCTATGTATTCTTCGATAAATAGTGTTTTTTCAAACAAGTGTTATCTATTGATTTGATTATTTTTTTATAATTTATTTAATTTTGCGTTCATTCTTCTTCTTTTAGTGTTATCTTTCACTCCAAATTATACTACGACATTTATAAATGTCACTATTATAAATTATTCTTTAATAAAATATTTTATTATTTATTATTTTCCTCCTATATTTATAATTTCATAATTCAATAAATTTTTCCTTAATAATGACAATTTAAATTATATAAAAATATTATAAAACTCTAAAAACAACATGTCGGTATACAAATAAAAATGAAAAGAAAAGAGATTTCATTAATTGTTCAACAATTTCAAAGTGTCAAAGAGTTGAAATATTTAAACATAAAATAGACAACATTAAAAATCATTGACAAATCTTAATACAATACTACATTTAAACCTAATCTTAATGTGTTTTGCTTCCACCATTTGATCATCCTGCATCATTTGGACATCATTTGGGCATCATTTAGAGACAATACACCACTTTGAACATCCTGTGCATTCAATGATTAAAGAATATAAGTAATTGAATAATTTTAAAATAGTAATACAATAAGATTAGGTAATTTGCTTAAGTAAATTATACCTTATTATACCATACGGATGTACCAAAATAACAATCATTGCAGCGAGAGGTTCAAGAATATCTTCTCCAGAAGCAACTAAGGCAAGCAAGGTTTGCATTTGGTTTATTGAATGCTTCGTCTTGCAAACACATCCTGCTAGTAGCGCCGGTAGTTATCAACTTCAAAAATGCAACAAGTGATGCAAAAAATAATGGCAGAAAAATAATGTAGAGTTTTGCAACATGACCTTTGTGATCAAATGCTTTTATTTTCCCAAATAAGTACAATGATAAAAACCCTAGCCCAGAAATGACCCTACAAATAAATTTAAACTATTTAAAGCAAGAACTACAGAAATTTGAGAACACGTGCTTTGAATGAGCTAAACTAATTCCACCATTCATTTCCGTTAAAAGATAAAAGTTATGGCTGCTTGGGAAACTCTTATGTCTTTCCTTTACGACCTTTTTTCCACCATGACAAATGACATCTACTAATTTATCATAAAGCTAATGAAAAGGTCTAATATAGAGTAAACATAATTGATAGATATGAAACTAGTTCAACTTGATAGAGACTCATGAAATTAAATTATCAGAAATTATTTTCAATTATTAGATCCCCTGGAAATAGACACAAAACAAACAAGTGGGTTTGTTCATTACCATTCTAGAAACTGAATACTCAACACTTGCCACATTATGTTGTTGAACTTCACTAATATAGTTTAAGATTAACTTTATTTTAAAATATATGAAAAATAATAATTTTAAACTTTTTTTTGTTGCTTAACTTTTACATAAATTAGGTAACGATCAATCCATAAAAATAACAATAATATTGAATGGATTAAAGTTGCTCTTACACTAAACAATTAAAAGGATCAAAACAATAAAACGCAAATAAATAATTAATTGATGATTGAAGTCCCTTTATTTGGGGAAATTGAAAAGTAAAAATGAATATCCATGTAGATGAAGAAAGAGAAATAATTAAGATTTCGTAGACTCTTCTAAGTATCACTTTTTACTAATTAATGGATAGTAAAGAAGAAATATCATGACCAATACTTACAAGATGAATGATCCAGAAAAGTATCAGGCACAATAAAATTGGATGGCTTACATTAGGTTTGTGAACTCCATTGAAACACTATATATATATATATATATATATATATATATATCACTAGTTTGCATTAAATGGAGAAAAAAATATACGTGCAAACTTCTACAACAGTTCAACTATCTTATCTTTGTTGCCCCTATTCTTGCTTGATCTTGTTTCAATAGGAAAAAATCTTAGATTTATATCTTTATGACACCATAGCAGCAACAAGCCGAAAAGAATTATAACATATTCATTGCTTAATTAAATGAACAACAGAATGGTTTACCTATGCCCTATTCATGGAACACTCCTAGCACACGAGTCCCTTCTTCATACTTTCCACAAACTCATAAGGTGTAAGCCCCTACAAGACACAGAAAACAATACCATGTTAGAGACGAAAGCCAAAGTCCGCAGTGTATTTTTTTAGCAAGGCAACGCCTCCAAAATATTTTGAAAACTCTCTTATTTCTAAGTTTATTGTATTAATTATAAAATAATAACCTTTATAATTCCATACCACCTTATAATAATTTAATTAGTTCCAACCAAATTCACAGCAAAAAGTACATTTCATACCCGGTCATAAGCATCTTGAAGTGGAGAGCAACATCATAAATGGCACCCCCAAATCGATGACCAATTGTAAGCAAACCTTATTTAGAATTAGGCATATATTTAGCTGATACAAGATTGGAAACTAGATCCTTCCCAACCCTTGCTATTTAGATATAAATAACAATATATTCTAAAAACTTACAACTGCTCTGTTCCACAAGAATGACAATCACTACTAGAGAATAGGCTCTACAAAAAATCATTGTAACAAATTGCTAATTGAAATGGAAATGAGAAGAAAAATATCTATCTTCTGTACATTCCTAGGCAAGTCAAGATGAGTAGAAAGATAAAAAAAAATCATTGATTCATATATCAATCATTAAGTCAAGAAGCATGATTAATGCCTTCCAATCCACATAGCTTAATCAATGGAAATATATAAAGTGTATTTCTATTTACCTTTTCAAGAATTGAATTCATAATCTATTAATACAACTGACCTCAACCAATATGACCCTTTGCCATTTGGAAATAACCTATCACTTCGTATAGGAACAACATCAAAATCTTCTATATCATGTAATTTTGTCCCCCTTTTCTTGATTGAACCCTTCAAAATCTTGCTACTGTCGCACTCCTTGGTCTTCCCTTTAGTAGCATTAGGTCCACAAAAATTGTTGTATATTATCAACCAAATCACATGAACTGAAAATGAAAATGAAAAAAAGAAGAAAACACCCTAATGAAAAACTTTGAAAATTAACTCCTAATTCTACACCTTGTTATGACGCGAGGTAGATATTCCTTTACATGGGTATGAATTTACACTGTAACAAGAAGCACAAACATAAGGAGACAACTTACCCTGGGAGAAAGCTTCCTATAATCTTCCTGTAAACCTCATGTGTAGAAAAATGGATTAAACGTTTATTGTTTTCAGTCCAAACTTAATATGTCTCACATGAACAACCCAATATTACATACACACACATAAACTTTAAGAGATACTTTTTCACGAAACAACCCGATCTTCAAAACCCACCACCAGAATCAAATGAACGAATTTTCCAAAGATGATATATAAAGGTCCGCTACCCCAGTGTCACTACATATAATTGAAATTACACATACACATCAGTTTAAAAATTACTAACCTTTATTGCAACGATTTTGGGACTCTACAACAAGGTGATTTGGAAGCTTTTCGGACTATATTAGTAGCGTTCTCTCAAGTTGTATCAACATTGTCATGGCAAGGTTTTGGGTTTGTATTAGTGATGAACTGATGGTTAGTGTTTTGATCTGGCCGGAAAACGTCAAAAGCGAGATAAGGTGACTATGATATTAGAGAAGGTCGAAGAACGAAATAAAACCTAAGTTAGTGATAGTCGATAATGATTTTCGCAAAGAGGAGGCAATGCGGGCGTGAAATTTTTTTAGAATTTTTTTAATAAATAATAGATGGCGTTTTTTTTAATAAAACACTCTTTATTGATATTTGAATACACAACGCTTGAATTTAAAAGTGCTTTCTATTAATTTATTTAATTTTTCTTTTTTAAAAATAAAATATAAATTCAATATAGATAACGTTTTTTGATGAAGCGCTATCTATATGTCCATCTTTTATAGCGCTCATTTTATGAAACGCTGTTTTTTGGGTCCGTAACTTAATGTAAAGCGTTTAATTAAATAAGCGCTATCTAAATAGTGTTATCTATTGATCATTTTGGTGTAGTGGCTGTAGTATTTTTTTCAAAAACGCACACGTTGCTGCCAGCACTGTTTTTATGTGGACCATTCAAAGATAGCTACACAAGACAAGGTTAGAACATGAAAACACCATATTCAAGGAAAACCAAAGCTTAAGATACCAAATGATGAAGGATTATCTTGTTCCCTTTTAGAGTTATGAATATGGTGAAGTTGTTTAAGAAAGCTTTTTGAAAATTCCCACTGGACATTAAGATAGCATGCTATCTAGATGTGAAGGTTCATTTCTCAAGCTCATGAAAGGAAGAAGAGAGTTGGATTCAAGCTTAAACACACACAGCAATAACAACACTAAAGAGCAAAATGAAAGAAGAAAAAATAAAAATGGAAAGCATAGAAGATGAAGAATGGAAGAAGCACGCCACTCATAGGGGGGGATCTAAGCCAACCAAGCCCTAGAGATGAGTGATGGTGCCGCCACTTGCAAGCAAGATAAGGCAAAGGTGAGTTCACTTCTAGGAAGGAGAGCTCACGAAAATTTAAAGGTTGAAACACAATAGTTTAGAAACAAAATGATCAACCCTTTTACAAGACAAGGAGCACCCTTTAAATAGGAGTTCATAGGGGTCCTTTAGCAAATACAAAAACATGAAAAAGGATTAACTAGCAAACCCTAAACCTAATGTGAGAGTGAGTCTTGGCCAAGTGAAGGGAGATGATTGGTGGAGGCATTCCCATGAGGATTCTAGGCCAAAAGAGGAAGGAGACCAAGTGACCTTCTAAGGCATAAACCACAAAGGCAAAAGGAGACAAGGTACATGTCTACTTTTGCTTTTGCTTTATGCTTTTTGCTTTCCTCTCTCTTCCACTTCATCCAAGTGCTCCAATCACCAAGTGCCACCTAGCCATGCTCTACTTTCTCTTAATTACCTACAAAACAAGACAAACAAGGATTAGCATGTTGGTTTAAGTTAATCTAATCTTGGTCAAAGGTCAACTTTGGATCAAAGTCAACAAGTCAACCAAAATAAATCAACTAGAAACCAACTTAGGGAATTCAAACTAAAGTAATGCAAAACAAAGATAAAGGTGATGGAATAGAAGACTCCCCTCTAGATATGCTTCTAGTGATCCTTCTTGATGGAGCTTCTAAGGAGGTGGTCATGCCTTCATCACTTTCTTTTTCTGTTTTCTCCTTCAACCTACGTTCATCCTTACTGACTTGGCTTGGTGTCATAAATTTCTACTTGTATAGGAGCTTTAACAATCAGAATTACAAAAGAAACATAAATTTCAATATCATCCCGCTTAAAGCTATTAATTAATGATCCACTCAAGCTAATGACGATCCACTACTTAATGGTTGATTGTAACTGAATTGAAGGCTACCAAAAGTCATCCACAAAGGTTGGTTCTTAAGTGGGCATATGGACCCCTATTTCAACTTGAAGTTAAAGCAAAACTAAAGCCCGTTAATTGGTTAAGCACAAACACAATTTGGTCACCCAATTTTACAAAGCATTGGGCCCTTACTTAAATAAAAGAAATTGCATCAACACAGCACATTAGTCATCCTCCATTTGACCCATATGCCATTCACATCATACCCTCCTTCTTTGAGAAGATTTGTCCCGAATCTTAAGACACTAGTTTTAATGTAAGTTTATTATGATCTTGTGAAGGAATTTTATTTTTTCACAAGTTGAACCTAATTCTCTTCTTCTAGGATCAAATTCAACTTGATATTTGTTACTTTCCAATGGTTGCACTCCGTCGATAACATTTCTTGGCAACAGTACCCCACTATGATATGTAACAATAAATAATTCCATGCATTGTGTTTGACGAATTTGCTTCTTATCGACGGACCAAATGCATAATAAAACACTACGAACAAGCTTCCTTTTCAAACATGGAAGTTGGTGTGTTTCATTCACATGCTTATCCTTTTGTTCCTGTAAAATAAAATCACAAACTGTAGAAGGAAAAACATTGACGAATAAACTTTCTCTAGTTCCATTTCTTTTTCTTTATTTTCCCTTCCTTCTGCAGTTTATATTACTTCTTTTTCTATTCTTTCTTTTTCTATTTTCTCCTTCAGCCTACGTTGATCCTTACTGACTTGGATTGGTGTCATAAATTTCTACTTCTTTTGATGTCCCTCATGCCTCAAATAAAGGGGACATTCATCAAGATAGGGTGTTTTAAAACGAAGCCATGCCCATCTCAAAAGAAGATGACAAGAGTCCATGGGAGCAATATCACATAATACATCTTTCACACATTACCATGTACTAAATTTGATCCATGCTTAATCCAGATGAAAGGTTGCTGGTAACTGGAGTTTCTCCACCAATCTTTGGCTCACAACATTATTTTCGCTTCCGTAATCGAATGAAACTAAACATGGATGACCTTCGGTTAAACACTTTGTATAATAAACTTCCTCTCCTATTCCAAATCTAGATAGCCAGGCTCTGAATACCAAATGATGAGAATCCACAAGGTTCGATTTGTTTGACTGATCTACCATTTTTGGAATGCTGACAAGTAAGAATTGTGAGAAATTATTTAAAACAAGAAAATGGAAACATAAAAGAAGATGGAACGAAAATTGATAGACATCACACTTCCAAGAATGGAAGATAAGCCTAAGAGTTGAAACACACAAAGGGATAAAAGACCTTTGATTAAACTCAAGGATTCTTGAATCACTCAAGAACTTAGGAGAATCACTCTCACTAAGATAGAGGAGATAAAACTTGTTTATTTTCTGAATAAAACTCAGCTTGCCTTCATTGATGAAAATGGTCCAACTTGTATAAGAGCTTTAACAATTAGAATTACAAAAAACACATAAATTTCAATATCATCCCGCTTAAAGCTATTAATTAATGATCCACTCAAGCTAATGACGATTCGCTACTTAATGGTTGATTGTAGTTGAATTTAAGGCTACAAAAAGTCATCCACAAACTTTGAGCAAAGGTCCGCTTGATCTTCCAAAGGTTGGTTCTTAAGTGGGCATATGGACCCCTATTTCAACTTGAAGTTAAAGCAAAACTAAAGCCCGTTAATTGGTTAAGCACAAATACAATTTGGTCAACCAATTTTACAAAGCATTGGGCCCTTATTTAAATAAAAGAAACTGCATCAACACGGCGCATTAGTCATCCTCCATTTGACCCATATGCAATTCACATCATACCCTCCTTCTTCGAGAACATTTGTCCCGAATCTTAAGACACTAGTTTTAATGTAAGTTTATTATGATCTTGTGAAGGACTTTTATTTTTTCACAAGTTGAAACTAATTCTCTTCTTCTAGGATCAAATTCAACTTGATATTTGTTACTTTCCAATGGTTGCAATCCGTCGATAACATTTCTTGGCAACAATACCCCACCTTGATATGTAATAATAAATAATTCCATGCATTGTGTTTGACGAATTTGCTTCTTATCGACCGACCAAATGCATATTAAAGCCTTATGAACAAGCTTCCTTTTCAAATAGGGAAGTTGGTGTGTTTCATTCACATGGTTATCCTTTTGTTCATGTAAAATCACATCACAAACTGTAGAAGAAAAAACATTGACGAATAAACTTTCTCTAGTTCCATTTCTTTTTCTTTATTTTCCCTTCCTTCTACAGTTTATATTACTTATTTTCCTATTCTTTCTTTTTCTGTTTTCTCCTTCAGCCTACGTTAATCCTTACTGACTTGGCTTGGTGTCATAAATTTCTACTTCTTTTGATGTCCCACATGCCTCAAATAAAGGGGACGTTCATCAAGATTGAGTGTTTTAAAACGAAGCCATGTCCATCCCAAAAGAAGATGACAAGAGTCCATGGGAGCAATATGACATAATACTTCTTTCACACATTGCCATGTACTGAATTTGATCCATGCTTGATCCAGATGAAAGGTTGCTGGTAACTGGAGTTTCTCCACCAATCTTTGGCTCACAACATTATTTTCACTTCCGTAATTGAATGCAACTAAGCATGGATGGCCTTCGGTTAAACACTTTGTATAATAAACTTCCTTTCCTATTCCAAATCTAGATAGCCAGGCTCTGAGTACCAAATGATGTGAATCCACAGGATTCGATTCGTTTGACTGATCTATCATTGTTGGAATGCTAAAATGCAAGAAATTTTAGAAATTATTTAAAACTAGAAAATGGAAACATAAAAGAAGATGGAACAGAAATTGATAGACATCATACTTCCAAGACTGGAAGATAAGCCTAAGAGTTGAAACACACAAAGGGATAAAGGACCTTTGATTAAACTCATGGATTCTTGAATCACTCAAGAACTTAGGAGAATCACTCTCACTAAGATAGATGAGATAAAACTCGTTTATTTTCTGAATAAAACTCAGCTTGCCTTCATTGGTGAAAATGGTTCAACTTGTATAGGAGCTTTAACAATCAGAATTACAAAAGAAACATAAATTTCAATATCATCCCGCTTAAAGCTATTAATTAATGATCCACTCAAGCTAATGACGATTCGCTACTTAATGGTTGATTGTAGTTGAATTTAAGGCTACAAAAAGTCATCCACAAACTTTGAGCAAAGGTCCGCTTGATCTTCCAAAGGTTGGTTCTTAAGTGGGCATATGGACCCCTATTTCAACTTGAAGTTAAAGCAAAACTAAAGCCCGTTAATTGGTTAAGCACAAATACAATTTGGTCAGCCAATTTTACAAAGCATTGGGCCCTTATTTAAATAAAAGAAACTGCATCAACACGGCGCATTAGTCATCCTCCATTTGACCCATATGCAATTCACATCATACCCTCCTTCTTCGAGAACATTTGTCCCGAATCTTAAGACACTAGTTTTAATGTAAGTTTATTATGATCTTGTGAAGGACTTTTATTTTTTCACAAGTTGAAACTAATTCTCTTCTTCTAGGATCAAATTCAACTTGATATTTGTTACTTTCCAATGGTTGCAATCCGTCGATAACATTTCTTGGCAACAATACCCCACCTTGATATGTAATAATAAATAATTCCATGCATTGTGTTTGACGAATTTGCTTCTTATCGACCGACCAAATGCATATTAAAGCCTTATGAACAAGCTTCCTTTTCAAATAGGGAAGTTGGTGTGTTTCATTCACATGGTTATCCTTTTGTTCATGTAAAATCACATCACAAACTGTAGAAGAAAAAACATTGACGAATAAACTTTCTCTAGTTCCATTTCTTTTTCTTTATTTTCCCTTCCTTCTACAGTTTATATTACTTATTTTCCTATTCTTTCTTTTTCTGTTTTCTCCTTCAGCCTACGTTAATCCTTACTGACTTGGCTTGGTGTCATAAATTTCTACTTCTTTTGATGTCCCACATGCCTCAAATAAAGGGGACGTTCATCAAGATTGAGTGTTTTAAAACGAAGCCATGTCCATCCCAAAAGAAGATGACAAGAGTCCATGGGAGCAATATGACATAATACTTCTTTCACACATTGCCATGTACTGAATTTGATCCATGCTTGATCCAGATGAAAGGTTGCTGGTAACTGGAGTTTCTCCACCAATCTTTGGCTCACAACATTATTTTCACTTCCGTAATTGAATGCAACTAAGCATGGATGGCCTTCGGTTAAACACTTTGTATAATAAACTTCCTTTCCTATTCCAAATCTAGATAGCCAGGCTCTGAGTACCAAATGATGTGAATCCACAGGATTCGATTCGTTTGACTGATCTATCATTGTTGGAATGCTAAAATGCAAGAAATTTTAGAAATTATTTAAAACTAGAAAATGGAAACATAAAAGAAGATGGAACAGAAATTGATAGACATCATACTTCCAAGACTGGAAGATAAGCCTAAGAGTTGAAACACACAAAGGGATAAAGGACCTTTGATTAAACTCATGGATTCTTGAATCACTCAAGAACTTAGGAGAATCACTCTCACTAAGATGAGATAAAACTCGTTTATTTTCTGAATAAAACTCAGCTTGCCTTCATTGGTGAAAATGGTTCAACTTGTATAGGAGCTTTAACAATCAGAATTACAAAAGAAACATAAATTTCAATATCATCCCGCTTAAAGCTATTAATTAATGATCCACTCAAGCTAATGACGATTCGCTACTTAATGGTTGATTGTAGTTGAATTTAAGGCTACAAAAAGTCATCCACAAACTTTGAGCAAAGGTCCGCTTGATCTTCCAAAGGTTGGTTCTTAAGTGGGCATATGGACCCCTATTTCAACTTGAAGTTAAAGCAAAACTAAAGCCCGTTAATTGGTTAAGCACAAATACAATTTGGTCAGCCAATTTTACAAAGCATTGGGCCCTTATTTTAATAAAAGAAACTGCATCAACACGGCGCATTAGTCATCCTCCATTTGACCCATATGCAATTCACATCATACCCTCCTTCTTCGAGAAGATTTGTCCCGAATCTTAAGACACTAGTTTTAATGTAAGTTTATTATGATCTTGTGAAGGACTTTTATTTTTTCACAAGTTGAAACTAATTCTCTTCTTCTAGGATCAAATTCAACTTGATATTTGTTACTTTCCAATGGTTGCAATCCGTCAATAACATTTCTTGGCAACAATACCCCACCTTGATATGTAACAATAAATAATTCCATGCATTGTGTTTGACAAATTTGCTTCTTATCGACGGACCAAATGCATAATAAAACACTACGAACAAGCTTCCTTTCCAAACATGGAAGTTGGTGTGTTTCATTCACATGCTTATCCTTTTGTTCCTGTAAAATGACATCACAAACTGTAGAAGAAAAAACATTGACGAATAAACTTTCTCTAGTTCCATTTCTTTTTCTTTATTTTCCCTTCCTTCTGCGGTTTATATTACTTCTTTTTCTATTCTTTCTTTTTCTATTTTCTCCTTCAGCCTACGTTGATCCTTACTGACTTGGATTGGTGTCATAAATTTCTACTTCTTTTGATGTCCCTCATGCCTCAAATAAAGGGGACGTTCATCAAGATTGAGTGTTTTAAAACGAAGCCATGTCCATCCCAAAAGAAGATGACAAGAATCCATGGGAGCAATATCACATAATACTTCTTTCACACATTGCCATGTACTGAATTTGATCCATGCTTGATCCAGATGAAAGGTTGCTGGTAACTGGAGTTTCTCCACCTATCTTTGGCTCACAACATTATTTTCGCTTCCGTAATCGAATGCAACTAAACATGGATGGCCTACGGTTAAACACTTTGTATAATAAACTTCCTTTCCCATTCCAAATCTAGATAGCCAGGCTCTGAGTACCAATTGATGTGAATCCACAGGATTCGATTCGTTTGACTGATCTATCATTGTTGGAATGCTAAAATGCAAGAAATTTTAGAAATTATTTAAAACTAGAAAATGGAAACATAAAAGAAGATGGAACAGAAATTGATAGACATCACACTTCCAAGACTGGAAGATAAGCCTAAGAGTTGAAACACACAAAGGGATAAAGGACCTTTGATTAAACTCATGGATTCTTGAATCACTCAAGAACTTAGGAGAATCACTCTCACTAAGATAGATGAGATAAAACTCGTTTATTTTCTGAATAAAACTCAACTTGCCTTCATTGGTGAAAATGGTTCAACTTGTATAGGAGCTTTAACAATCAGAATTACAAAAGAAACATAAATTTCAATATCATCCCGCTTAAAGCTATTAATTAATGACCCACTCAAGCTAATGACGATTCGCTACTTAATGGTTGATTGTAGTTGAATTTAAGGCTACAAAAAGTCATCCACAAACTTTGAGCAAAGGTCCGCTTGATCTTCCAAAGGTTGGTTCTTAAGTGGGCATATGGACCCCTATTTCAACTTGAAGTTAAAGCAAAACTAAAGCCCGTTAATTGGTTAAGCACAAATACAATTTGGTCAGCCAATTTTACAAAGCATTGGGCCCTTATTTAAATAAAAGAAACTGCATCAACACGGCGCATTAGTCATCCTCCATTTGACCCATATGCAATTCACATCATACCCTCCTTCTTCGAGAACATTTGTCCCGAATCTTAAGACACTAGTTTTAATGTAAGTTTATTATGATCTTGTGAAGGACTTTTATTTTTTCACAAGTTGAAACTAATTCTCTTCTTCTAGGATCAAATTCAACTTGATATTTGTTACTTTCCAATGGTTGCAATCCGTCAATAACATTTCTTGGCAACAATACCCCACCTTGATATGTAACAATAAATAATTCCATGCATTGTGTTTGACAAATTTGCTTCTTATCGACGGACCAAATGCATAATAAAACACTACGAACAAGCTTCCTTTCCAAACATGGAAGTTGGTGTGTTTCATTCACATGCTTATCCTTTTGTTCTTGTAAAATGACATCACAAACTGTAGAAGAAAAAACATTGACGAATAAACTTTCTCTAGTTCCATTTCTTTTTCTTTATTTTCCCTTCCTTTTGCGGTTTATATTACTTCTTTTTCTATTCTTTCTTTTTCTAGTTTCTCCTTCAGCCTACGTTGATCCTTACTGACTTGGCTTGGTGTCATAAATTTCTACTTCTTTTGATGTCCCACATGCCTCAAATAAAGGGGACGTTCATCAAGATTGAGTGTTTTAAAACGAAGCCATGTCCATCCCAAAAGAAGATGACAAGAGTCCATGGGAGCAATATGACATAATACTTCTTTCACACATTGCCATGTACTGAATTTGATCCATGCTTGATCCAGATGAAAGGTTCCTGGTAACTGGAGTTTCTCCACCTATCTTTGGCTCACAACATTATTTTCGCTTCCGTAATCGAATGCAACTAAACATGGATGGCCTACGGTTCAACACTTTGTATAATAAACTTCCTTTCCCATTCCAAATCTAGATAGCCAAGCTCTGAGTACCAATTGATGTGAATCCACAGGGTTTGATTCGTTTGACTGATCTATCATTGTTGGAATGCTAAAAAGCAAGAAATTTTAGAAATTATTTAAAACTAGAAAATGGAAACATAAAAGATGATGGAATGGAAATTGATAGACATCACACTTCCAAGACTGGAAGATAAGCCTAAGAGTTGAAACACACAAAGGGATAAAGGACCTTTGATTAAACTCATCGATTCTTGAATCACTCAAGAACTTAGGAGAATCACTCTCACTAAGATAGATGAGATAAAACTCGTTTATTTTCTGAATAAAACTCAGCTTGCCTTCATTGGTGAAAATGGTTCAACTTGTATAGGAGCTTTAACAATCAGAATTACAAAAGAAACATAAATTTCAATATCATCCCGCTTAAAGCTATTAATTAATGATCCACTCAAGCTAATGACGATTCGCTACTTAATGGTTGATTGTAGTTGAATTTAAGGCTACAAAAAGTCATCCACAAACTTTGAGCAAAGGTCCGCTTGATCTTCCAAAGGTTGGTTCTTAAGTGGGCATATGGACCCCTATTTCAACTTGAAGTTAAAGCAAAACTAAAGCCCGTTAATTGGTTAAGCACAAATACAATTTGGTCAGCCAATTTTACAAAGCATTGGGCCCTTATTTAAATAAAAGAAACTGCATCAACACGGCGCATTAGTCATCCTCCATTTGACCCATATGCAATTCACATCATACCCTCCTTCTTCGAGAAGATTTGTCCCGAATCTTAAGACACTAGTTTTAATGTAAGTTTATTATGATCTTGTGAAGGACTTTTATTTTTTCACAAGTTGAAACTAATTCTCTTCTTCTAGGATCAAATTCAACTTGATATTTGTTACTTTCCAATGGTTGCAATCCGTCAATAACATTTCTTGGCAACAATACCCCACCTTGATATGTAACAATAAATAATTCCATGCATTGTGTTTGACAAATTTGCTTCTTATCGACGGACCAAATGCATAATAAAACACTACGAACAAGCTTCCTTTCCAAACATGGAAGTTGGTGTGTTTCATTCACATGCTTATCCTTTTGTTCTTGTAAAATGACATCACAAACTGTAGAAGAAAAAACATTGACGAATAAACTTTCTCTAGTTCCATTTCTTTTTCTTTATTTTCCCTTCCTTTTGCGGTTTATATTACTTCTTTTTCTATTCTTTCTTTTTCTATTTTCTCCTTCAGCCTACGTTGATCCTTACTGACTTGGATTGGTGTCATAAATTTCTACTTCTTTTGATGTCGCTCATGCCTCAAATAAAGGGGACGTTCATCAAGATTGAGTGTTTTAAAACGAAGTCATGCCCATCCCAAAAGAAGATGACAAGACTCCATGGAGCAATATCACATAATACTTCTTTCACATATTGCCATGTACTGAATTAGATCCATGCTTGATCCAGATGAAAGGTTGCTGGTAATTGGAGTTTCTCCACCAATTTTTGGCTCACAACATTGTTTTCGCTTCCGTAATCGAATGCAACTAAACATGGATGGCCTTTAGTTAAACACTTTGTATAATAAACTTACTTTCCCATTCCAAATCTAGATAGCTAGGCTCTGAATAGCAACTGATGTGAATCCACAAGGTTCGATTTGTTTGACTGATCTATCATTGTTGGAATGCTAACAAGGAAGAAATTTGAGAAATTATTTAAAACGAGAAAATGGAAACATAAAAGAAGATGGAACGAAAATTGATAGACATCACACTTCCAAGAATGGAAGATAAGCCTAAGAGTTGAAACACACAAAGGGATAAAGGACCTTTGATCAAACTCATGGATTCTTGAATCACTCAAGAACTTAGGAGAATAACTCTCACTAAGATAGATGAGGTAAAACTCGTTTATTTTCTGAATAAAACTCAGCTTGCCTTCATTGATGAAAATGGTTCAACTTGTATAGGAGCTTTAACCATCAGAATTACAAAAGACACATGAATTTCAATATCATCCCGCTTAAAGCTATTAATTAATGATCCACTCAAGCTAATGACGATCCACTACTTAATGGTTGATTGTAGTTGAATTTAAGGCTACAAAAAGTCATCCACAAACTTTGAGCAAAGGTCCGCTTGATCTTCCAAAGGTTGGTTCTTAAGTGGGCATATGGACCCTTATTTCAACTTGAAGTTAAAGCAAAACTAAAGCCCGTTAATTGGTTAAGCACAAACACAATTTCGTTACCCAATTTTACAAAGCATTGGGCCCTTACTTAAATAAAGGAAATTGCATCAACACGGCGCATTAGTCATCCTCCATTTGACCCATATGCAATTCACATCATACCCTCCTTCTTCGAGAACATTTGTCCCGAATCTTAAGACACTAGTTTTAACGTAAGTTTATTATGATCTTGTGAAGGACTTTTATTTTTTCACAAGTTGAAACTAATTCTCTTCTTCCAGGATCAAATTCAACTCGATATTTGTTACTTAAAATGGTTGCAATTCGTCGATAACATTTCTTGGCAACAGTACCCCACGTTGATATGTAACAATAAATAATTCCATGCATTGTGTTAGAGGAATTTGCTTCTTATTGATGGACCAAAAGCATAATAAAGCACTATGAGCAAGCTTCGTTTTTAAACATTGAAGTTGGTGTGTTTCATTCACATGCTTATCCTTTTGTTCCTGTAAAATGACATCACAAACTGTAGAAGAAAAAACATTGACGAATAAACTTTCTCAAGTTCCATTTCTTTTTCTTTATTTTCCCTTCCTTCTGCAGTTTATATTACTTCTTTTTCTATTCTTTCTTTTTCCGTTTTCTCCTTCAGCCTACGTTGATCCTCACTGACTTGTCTTGGTGTCATAAATTTCTACTTCTTTTCATGTCCCTCATGCCTCAAATAAAGGGAACGTTCATCAAAATGGAGTGTTTTAAAACGAAGCCATGCCCATCCCAAAAGAAGATGACAAGAGTCCATGGGAGCAATATCACATAATACTTCTTTCAGACAATGCCATGTAATGAATTTGATCCATGCTTGATCCAAATGAAAGGTTGCTGGTAACTGGAGTTTCTCCAACAATCTTTGGCTCACAACATTGTTTTCGCTTCCGTAATCGAATGAACTAAACATGGATGGCCTTCGATTAAACACTTTGTATAATAAACTTCCTTTCCTATTCCAAATCTAGATAGCCGGGCTCTGAATACCAAATGATGTGAATCCACAGAGTTCGATTCGTTTGACTGATCTATAATTGTTGGAATGCTAACAAGCAAGAAATTTGAGAAATTATTTAAAACGAGAAAATGGAAACATAAAAGAAGATGGAACAGAAATTGATAGACATCACAATTCTAAGAATGGAAGATAAGCCTAAGAGTTGAAACACACAAAGGGATAAAGGACCTTTGATTAAACTCAAGGATTCTTGAATCACTCAAGAACTTAGGAGAATCACTCTCACTAACTTAGATGAGATAAAACTTGTTTATTTTCTGAATAAAACTCAACTTGCCTTCATTGATGAAAATGGTTCAACTTGTATAGGAGCTTTAACCATCAGAATTACAAAAGACACATAAATTTCAATATCATCCCGCTTAAAGCTATTAATTAATGATCCACTCAAGCTAATGACGATCCGCTACTTAATGGTTGATTGTAACTGAATTTAAGGCTACCAAAAGTCATGCACAAACTTTGAGCAAAGGTCCGCTTCATCTTCCAAAGATTGGTTCTTAAGTGGGCATATGGACCCCTATTTCCACTTGAAGATAAAGCAAAACTAAAGCCCGTTAATTGGTTAAGCACAAACACAATTGGGTCAGCCAATTTTACAAAGCATTGGGCCCTTATTTAAATAAAAGAAACTGCATTAACACAGCGCATTAGTCATCCTCCATTTGACCCATATGTAATTCACATCATACCCTCCTTCTTCGAGAAGATTTGTCCCAAATCTTAAGACACTAGTTTTAACGTAAGTTTATTATGATCTTGTGAAGGACTTTTATTTTTTCACAAGTTGAAACTAATTCTCTTCTTCCAGGATTAAATTCAACTTGATATTTGTTACTTTGCAATGGTTACAATCCGTCGATAACATTTCTTGGCAACAGTACCCCACATTGGTATGTAACAATAAATAATTCCATGCATTGTGTTTGACGAATTTGCTTCTTATCGACGGACCAAAAGCATAATAAAGCACTATGAGCAAGGTTCCTTTTTAAACATGGAAGTTGGTGTGTTTCATTCACATGCTTATCCTTTTGTTCCTATAATATGACATCACAAAATGTAGAAGAAAAAACATTGACGAATAAACTTCCTCTAGTTCCATTTCTTTTTCTTTATTTTCCCTTCCTTCTGCAGTTTATATTACTTCTTTTTCTGTTTTCTCCTTCAGCCTACGTTGTTCCTTACTAACTTGGCTTGGTGTCATAAATTTGTACTTCTTTTGATGTCCCTCATGCCTCAAATAAAGGGGACACTCATCAAGATGGAGTGTTTTAAAACGAAGTCATGCCCATCCCAAAAGAAGATGACAAGACTCCATGGAGCAATATCACATAATACTTCTTTCACATATTGCCATGTACTGAATTAGATCCATGCTTGATCCAGATGAAAGGTTGCTGGTAATTGGAGTTTCTCCACCAATTTTTGGCTCACAACATTGTTTTCGCTTCCGTAATCGAATGCAACTAAACATGGATGGCCTTTAGTTAAACACTTTGTATAATAAACTTACTTTCCCATTCCAAATCTAGATAGCTAGGCTCTGAATAGCAACTGATGTGAATCCACAAGGTTCGATTTGTTTGACTGATCTATCATTGTTGGAATGCTAACAAGGAAGAAATTTGAGAAATTATTTAAAACGAGAAAATGGAAACATAAAAGAAGATGGAACGAAAATTGATAGACATCACACTTCCAAGAATGGAAGATAAGCCTAAGAGTTGAAACACACAAAGGGATAAAGGACCTTTGATCAAACTCATGGATTCTTGAATCACTCAAGAACTTAGGAGAATAACTCTCACTAAGATAGATGAGGTAAAACTCGTTTATTTTCTGAATAAAACTCAGCTTGCCTTCATTGATGAAAATGGTTCAACTTGTATAGGAGCTTTAACCATCAGAATTACAAAAGACACATGAATTTCAATATCATCCCGCTTAAAGCTATTAATTAATGATCCACTCAAGCTAATGACGATCCACTACTTAATGGTTGATTGTAGTTGAATTTAAGGCTACAAAAAGTCATCCACAAACTTTGAGCAAAGGTCCGCTTGATCTTCCAAAGGTTGGTTCTTAAGTGGGCATATGGACCCTTATTTCAACTTGAAGTTAAAGCAAAACTAAAGCCCGTTAATTGGTTAAGCACAAACACAATTTCGTTACCCAATTTTACAAAGCATTGGGCCCTTACTTAAATAAAGGAAATTGCATCAACACGGCGCATTAGTCATCCTCCATTTGACCCATATGCAATTCACATCATACCCTCCTTCTTCGAGAACATTTGTCCCGAATCTTAAGACACTAGTTTTAACGTAAGTTTATTATGATCTTGTGAAGGACTTTTATTTTTTCACAAGTTGAAACTAATTCTCTTCTTCCAGGATCAAATTCAACTCGATATTTGTTACTTAAAATGGTTGCAATTCGTCGATAACATTTCTTGGCAACAGTACCCCACGTTGATATGTAACAATAAATAATTCCATGCATTGTGTTAGAGGAATTTGCTTCTTATTGATGGACCAAAAGCATAATAAAGCACTATGAGCAAGCTTCGTTTTTAAACATTGAAGTTGGTGTGTTTCATTCACATGCTTATCCTTTTGTTCCTGTAAAATGACATCACAAACTGTAGAAGAAAAAACATTGACGAATAAACTTTCTCAAGTTCCATTTCTTTTTCTTTATTTTCCCTTCCTTCTGCAGTTTATATTACTTCTTTTTCTATTCTTTCTTTTTCCGTTTTCTCCTTCAGCCTACGTTGATCCTCACTGACTTGTCTTGGTGTCATAAATTTCTACTTCTTTTCATGTCCCTCATGCCTCAAATAAAGGGAACGTTCATCAAAATGGAGTGTTTTAAAACGAAGCCATGCCCATCCCAAAAGAAGATGACAAGAGTCCATGGGAGCAATATCACATAATACTTCTTTCAGACAATGCCATGTAATGAATTTGATCCATGCTTGATCCAAATGAAAGGTTGCTGGTAACTGGAGTTTCTCCAACAATCTTTGGCTCACAACATTGTTTTCGCTTCCGTAATCGAATGAACTAAACATGGATGGCCTTCGATTAAACACTTTGTATAATAAACTTCCTTTCCTATTCCAAATCTAGATAGCCGGGCTCTGAATACCAAATGATGTGAATCCACAGAGTTCGATTCGTTTGACTGATCTATAATTGTTGGAATGCTAACAAGCAAGAAATTTGAGAAATTATTTAAAACGAGAAAATGGAAACATAAAAGAAGATGGAACAGAAATTGATAGACATCACAATTCTAAGAATGGAAGATAAGCCTAAGAGTTGAAACACACAAAGGGATAAAGGACCTTTGATTAAACTCAAGGATTCTTGAATCACTCAAGAACTTAGGAGAATCACTCTCACTAACTTAGATGAGATAAAACTTGTTTATTTTCTGAATAAAACTCAACTTGCCTTCATTGATGAAAATGGTTCAACTTGTATAGGAGCTTTAACCATCAGAATTACAAAAGACACATAAATTTCAATATCATCCCGCTTAAAGCTATTAATTAATGATCCACTCAAGCTAATGACGATCCGCTACTTAATGGTTGATTGTAACTGAATTTAAGGCTACCAAAAGTCATGCACAAACTTTGAGCAAAGGTCCGCTTCATCTTCCAAAGATTGGTTCTTAAGTGGGCATATGGACCCCTATTTCCACTTGAAGATAAAGCAAAACTAAAGCCCGTTAATTGGTTAAGCACAAACACAATTGGGTCAGCCAATTTTACAAAGCATTGGGCCCTTATTTAAATAAAAGAAACTGCATTAACACAGCGCATTAGTCATCCTCCATTTGACCCATATGTAATTCACATCATACCCTCCTTCTTCGAGAAGATTTGTCCCAAATCTTAAGACACTAGTTTTAACGTAAGTTTATTATGATCTTGTGAAGGACTTTTATTTTTTCACAAGTTGAAACTAATTCTCTTCTTCCAGGATTAAATTCAACTTGATATTTGTTACTTTGCAATGGTTACAATCCGTCGATAACATTTCTTGGCAACAGTACCCCACATTGGTATGTAACAATAAATAATTCCATGCATTGTGTTTGACGAATTTGCTTCTTATCGACGGACCAAAAGCATAATAAAGCACTATGAGCAAGGTTCCTTTTTAAACATGGAAGTTGGTGTGTTTCATTCACATGCTTATCCTTTTGTTCCTATAATATGACATCACAAAATGTAGAAGAAAAAACATTGACGAATAAACTTCCTCTAGTTCCATTTCTTTTTCTTTATTTTCCCTTCCTTCTGCAGTTTATATTACTTCTTTTTCTGTTTTCTCCTTCAGCCTACGTTGTTCCTTACTAACTTGGCTTGGTGTCATAAATTTGTACTTCTTTTGATGTCCCTCATGCCTCAAATAAAGGGGACACTCATCAAGATGGAGTGTTTTAAAACGAAGTCATGCCCATCCCAAAAGAAGATGACAAGACTCCATGGAGCAATATCACATAATACTTCTTTCACATATTGCCATGTACTGAATTAGATCCATGCTTGATCCAGATGAAAGGTTGCTGGTAATTGGAGTTTCTCCACCAATTTTTGGCTCACAACATTGTTTTCGCTTCCGTAATCGAATGCAACTAAACATGGATGGCCTTTAGTTAAACACTTTGTATAATAAACTTACTTTCCCATTCCAAATCTAGATAGCTAGGCTCTGAATAGCAACTGATGTGAATCCACAAGGTTCGATTTGTTTGACTGATCTATCATTGTTGGAATGCTAACAAGGAAGAAATTTGAGAAATTATTTAAAACGAGAAAATGGAAACATAAAAGAAGATGGAACGAAAATTGATAGACATCACACTTCCAAGAATGGAAGATAAGCCTAAGAGTTGAAACACACAAAGGGATAAAGGACCTTTGATCAAACTCATGGATTCTTGAATCACTCAAGAACTTAGGAGAATAACTCTCACTAAGATAGATGAGGTAAAACTCGTTTATTTTCTGAATAAAACTCAGCTTGCCTTCATTGATGAAAATGGTTCAACTTGTATAGGAGCTTTAACCATCAGAATTACAAAAGACACATGAATTTCAATATCATCCCGCTTAAAGCTATTAATTAATGATCCACTCAAGCTAATGACGATCCACTACTTAATGGTTGATTGTAGTTGAATTTAAGGCTACAAAAAGTCATCCACAAACTTTGAGCAAAGGTCCGCTTGATCTTCCAAAGGTTGGTTCTTAAGTGGGCATATGGACCCTTATTTCAACTTGAAGTTAAAGCAAAACTAAAGCCCGTTAATTGGTTAAGCACAAACACAATTTCGTTACCCAATTTTACAAAGCATTGGGCCCTTACTTAAATAAAGGAAATTGCATCAACACGGCGCATTAGTCATCCTCCATTTGACCCATATGCAATTCACATCATACCCTCCTTCTTCGAGAACATTTGTCCCGAATCTTAAGACACTAGTTTTAACGTAAGTTTATTATGATCTTGTGAAGGACTTTTATTTTTTCACAAGTTGAAACTAATTCTCTTCTTCCAGGATCAAATTCAACTCGATATTTGTTACTTAAAATGGTTGCAATTCGTCGATAACATTTCTTGGCAACAGTACCCCACGTTGATATGTAACAATAAATAATTCCATGCATTGTGTTAGAGGAATTTGCTTCTTATTGATGGACCAAAAGCATAATAAAGCACTATGAGCAAGCTTCGTTTTTAAACATTGAAGTTGGTGTGTTTCATTCACATGCTTATCCTTTTGTTCCTGTAAAATGACATCACAAACTGTAGAAGAAAAAACATTGACGAATAAACTTTCTCAAGTTCCATTTCTTTTTCTTTATTTTCCCTTCCTTCTGCAGTTTATATTACTTCTTTTTCTATTCTTTCTTTTTCCGTTTTCTCCTTCAGCCTACGTTGATCCTCACTGACTTGTCTTGGTGTCATAAATTTCTACTTCTTTTCATGTCCCTCATGCCTCAAATAAAGGGAACGTTCATCAAAATGGAGTGTTTTAAAACGAAGCCATGCCCATCCCAAAAGAAGATGACAAGAGTCCATGGGAGCAATATCACATAATACTTCTTTCAGACAATGCCATGTAATGAATTTGATCCATGCTTGATCCAAATGAAAGGTTGCTGGTAACTGGAGTTTCTCCAACAATCTTTGGCTCACAACATTGTTTTCGCTTCCGTAATCGAATGAACTAAACATGGATGGCCTTCGATTAAACACTTTGTATAATAAACTTCCTTTCCTATTCCAAATCTAGATAGCCGGGCTCTGAATACCAAATGATGTGAATCCACAGAGTTCGATTCGTTTGACTGATCTATAATTGTTGGAATGCTAACAAGCAAGAAATTTGAGAAATTATTTAAAACGAGAAAATGGAAACATAAAAGAAGATGGAACAGAAATTGATAGACATCACAATTCTAAGAATGGAAGATAAGCCTAAGAGTTGAAACACACAAAGGGATAAAGGACCTTTGATTAAACTCAAGGATTCTTGAATCACTCAAGAACTTAGGAGAATCACTCTCACTAACTTAGATGAGATAAAACTTGTTTATTTTCTGAATAAAACTCAACTTGCCTTCATTGATGAAAATGGTTCAACTTGTATAGGAGCTTTAACCATCAGAATTACAAAAGACACATAAATTTCAATATCATCCCGCTTAAAGCTATTAATTAATGATCCACTCAAGCTAATGACGATCCGCTACTTAATGGTTGATTGTAACTGAATTTAAGGCTACCAAAAGTCATGCACAAACTTTGAGCAAAGGTCCGCTTCATCTTCCAAAGATTGGTTCTTAAGTGGGCATATGGACCCCTATTTCCACTTGAAGATAAAGCAAAACTAAAGCCCGTTAATTGGTTAAGCACAAACACAATTGGGTCAGCCAATTTTACAAAGCATTGGGCCCTTATTTAAATAAAAGAAACTGCATTAACACAACGCATTAGTCATCCTCCATTTGACCCATATGTAATTCACATCATACCCTCCTTCTTCGAGAAGATTTGTCCCAAATCTTAAGACACTAGTTTTAACGTAAGTTTATTATGATCTTGTGAAGGACTTTTATTTTTTCACAAGTTGAAACTAATTCTCTTCTTCCAGGATTAAATTCAACTTGATATTTGTTACTTTGCAATGGTTACAATCCGTCGATAACATTTCTTGGCAACAGTACCCCACATTGGTATGTAACAATAAATAATTCCATGCATTGTGTTTGACGAATTTGCTTCTTATCGACGGACCAAAAGCATAATAAAGCACTATGAGCAAGGTTCCTTTTTAAACATGGAAGTTGGTGTGTTTCATTCACATGCTTATCCTTTTGTTCCTATAATATGACATCACAAAATGTAGAAGAAAAAACATTGACGAATAAACTTCCTCTAGTTCCATTTCTTTTTCTTTATTTTCCCTTCCTTCTGCAGTTTATATTACTTCTTTTTCTGTTTTCTCCTTCAGCCTACGTTGTTCCTTACTAACTTGGCTTGGTGTCATAAATTTGTACTTCTTTTGATGTCCCTCATGCCTCAAATAAAGGGGACACTCATCAAGATGGAGTGTTTTAAAACGAAGTCATGCCCATCCCAAAAGAAGATGACAAGACTCCATGGAGCAATATCACATAATACTTCTTTCACATATTGCCATGTACTGAATTAGATCCATGCTTGATCCAGATGAAAGGTTGCTGGTAATTGGAGTTTCTCCACCAATTTTTGGCTCACAACATTGTTTTCGCTTCCGTAATCGAATGCAACTAAACATGGATGGCCTTTAGTTAAACACTTTGTATAATAAACTTACTTTCCCATTCCAAATCTAGATAGCTAGGCTCTGAATAGCAACTGATGTGAATCCACAAGGTTCGATTTGTTTGACTGATCTATCATTGTTGGAATGCTAACAAGGAAGAAATTTGAGAAATTATTTAAAACGAGAAAATGGAAACATAAAAGAAGATGGAACGAAAATTGATAGACATCACACTTCCAAGAATGGAAGATAAGCCTAAGAGTTGAAACACACAAAGGGATAAAGGACCTTTGATCAAACTCATGGATTCTTGAATCACTCAAGAACTTAGGAGAATAACTCTCACTAAGATAGATGAGGTAAAACTCGTTTATTTTTTGAATAAAACTCAGCTTGCCTTCATTGATGAAAATGGTTCAACTTGTATAGGAGCTTTAACCATCAGAATTACAAAAGACACATGAATTTCAATATCATCCCGCTTAAAGCTATTAATTAATGATCCACTCAAGCTAATGACGATCCGTTGCTTAATGGTTGATTGTAACTGAATTTAAATCTACCAAAAGTCATCCACAAACTTTGAGCAAAGGTTCGCTTGATCTTCCAAAGGTTGATTCTTAAGTGGTCATATGGACACCTATTTCAACTTGAAGATAAAGCAAAACTAAAGCCCGTTAATTGGCTAAGCACAAACACAATTTGGTTAGCCAATTTTACAAAGCATTGGGCCCTTATTTAAATAAAAGAAACTGCATCAAAACGGCGCATTAGTCATCCTCCATTTGACCCATATGCAATTCACATCATACCCTCCTTCTTCGAGAAGATTTGTCTCGAATCTTAAGACACCAGTTTTAAGGTAAGTTTATTATGATCTTGTGAAGGACTTTTATTTTTTCACAAGATGAAACTAATTCTCTTCTTCAAGGATTAATTTCAACTTGATATTTGTTACTTTCCAATGGTTGCAATCCGTCGATAACATTTCTTGGCAACAGTACCCCACCTTGATATGTAACAATAAATAATTCTATGCATTGTGTTTGACGAATTTGCTATTTATCGACGGACCAAAAGCATAATAAAGCACTATGAGAAAGCTTCCTCTTTAAACATGGAAGTTGGTGTGTTTCGTTCGCATGCTTATCCTTTTGTTCCTGTAAAATGACATCACAAATTGTAGAAGAAAAAACATTGACGAATAAACTTTCTCTAGTTCCGTTTCTTTTTCTTTATTTTCCCTTCCTTCTGCAGTTTATATTACTTCTTGTTCTATTCTTTCTTTTTCTGTTTTCTCCTTCGGTCTACGTTGATCCTTACTGACTTGTCTTGGTGTCATAAATTTCTACTTCATTTGATGTCCCTCATGCCTCAAATAAAGGGAACGTTCATCAAGATGGAGTGTTTTAAAACGAAGCCATGCCCATTCGAAAAGAAGATGACAAGAGTCCATGGGAGCAATATCACATAATAGTTCTTTCACATATTGCCATGTACTGAATATGGTCCATGCTTGATCCAGATGAAAGGTTGCTGGTAACTGGAGTTTCTCCACCAATCTTTGGCTCACAACATTGTTTTCGCTTCCGTAATCGAATGCAACTAAACATGGATGGCCTTCGGTTAAACACTTTGTATAATAAACTTCCTTTCCTATTCCAAATCTAGATAGCCAGGCTTTGAATAGCAAATGATGTGAATCCACAGGGTTCGATTCGTTTGACTGATTTATCATTGTTGGAATGCTAACAAGCAAGAAATTTGAGCAATTATTTAAAACGAGAAAATGGAAACATAAAAAAGATGGAACGGAAATTGATAGACATCACACTTTCAAGAATGGAAGATAAGCCTAAGAGTTGAAAAACACAAAGGGATAAAGGACCTTTGATTAAACTCATGGATTCTTGAATCACTCAAGAACTTAGGAAGTACGGAAGAATGCAAAGCGCTCCAGGATAAAATAGAAGAACTGGTCTGTGCTGGCCACTTTCGCCGCTTCATCCGTAGGGATGACCATTCCTCCTCCTCCCAATCCCGCCACCACCCACGACATGACCACAGACGCCAACCAAACGACATCCATCACAATAGCCACCCCACCCAACTCAACAACCAACAGCCAGAGCCCGCCCACACCAACATTACCTCTGCCGACCCCCCCTTACGAGGCACCATTAACACCATCTCTGGTGGCTTCGCAAGTGGAGACTCCACCTCGTCTGCCAGAAAGAGACACCTCCGCCATATACAATCAATCAACCATATCACTCATTCCCATCACAGACGTCGTATGCCCCCCATCGTATTCACGGATGACGACTTCCATGGCCTCGACCACCAGCAGGACGACCCCATGGTCATCACCGTTGAAATCGAAAATTATGCCGTTAAGAAAGTCCTCGTGGATCAAGGCAGCTCAGTTGACATCCTCTACTAGGCCACCTACCAAAAGTTACAACTTCCTAACACTGCCATGATACCATATGATGAGCCCATATATGGCTTTTCCGGCGAACAAGTATCCACCCGGGGCTACATAGACTTCCATACCGTCTTTCGGGAAGGAACCCAAACCAAAACCATCCCAATCCACTTCCTTATAGTCGATGCGCCAACTTCCTACAACATACTCATGGGCCGTCCTTCCCTCAATACACTTGGTGCAGTCGTCTCTACCCCTCACTTGGCCTTGAAGTTCCTAGCCCCATCCGGCGACATCCTGACCATCCACTATGACCAACGCCTGGCACGCGAGTGCTATATGGCAAGCTTAAGACCACAACTCCCAATCCAACAAACAAACAATATCGAACGACCCCCTAATTCCCGCATAGCCCTATCCGGCGAGGACCTTGACTCTAGAATAGGCCGGGATGTCTGCCTCAAACCAGTCGAGGACACCACTCCCCTGGAACTCCCCAATGGCCACTCCATCAATTTAGGCACCAGTTTAAACTCTGATGAGCGTGCCACAATCACACCCATCCTCATCAATAACACAGATCTTTTCGCCTCGTCAGCCACCGACCTCCCTGGAGTAGACCCCCAGGTGGCATCCCACAAGCTTTCGATATATAAAGAAGCCCGCTACGTATCCCAGAAAAAGCGCAAGCTTGGGGAAGAACGCAGACAAGCGGCCAAAGTAGAGGCCGACAAGTTACTGAGCGCAGGGTTTATAGAAGAAGCTCAATACACCACTTGGCTTTCTAACGTTGTCTTGGTAAAGAAAGCCAATGGCATGCGTAGACTACACAGACCTGAATAAGGCATGCCCTCGCGACACCTACCCCTTACCCAACATCGATCGACTCGTAGACGACGCGGCAGGAAACAAGGTGCTTAGCTTTTTAGATGCATATTCAGGTTATAACCAAATCCCCATGGCCACAACAGATATGCACAAAACCGCCTTCATCACAGACGATGCCAACTACTTCTATAGGGTCATGCCCTTCGGCCTCAAAAATGCTGGGGCAACTTACCAGCGACTAATGGACAAAGTCTTCAGCCATCTAACAGGACACTGTGTCGAAGTCTACGTCGCTGACATGGTCGTCAAGTCCCCAAGCCATCATCAACACGCTAAAGACTTGGAGGCAGTGTTCTATGCCCTGCGCCAATACAACCTCTGCCTAAATCCCGATAAATGCGTATTCGGCGTCGACCGAGGTAAATTCCTTGGTTTCATGCTAACCCAACGCGGCATAGAGGCTAACCCTGAAAAATGCAGGGCTATCATCGAAATGTGTAGCCCCACTATTGTCAAAGAAGTCCAACGCCTAATCGGCCGCCTCACGGCCATTTCTCGCTTCCTACCCAAACTAGCGGAACAAACTCAACCCATAATCCAGCTCCTAAAGAAATTCGCACGGTTCAGGTGGACTGATGATTGTGAAAAGATCTTCCAGAAACTCAAAACAACCCTAACCTCACCCCCCATCCTCCATAAACCAGACATCAGCCAACCCCTGCTGGTATATATCACGGCCACCAACTATACCGTCAGCGCAGCCCTTGTCCAAGAAGTAGAAGGCACGCAACATCCTGTGTATTTCGTGAGCAGAACACTACAAGATCCTGAAACCAGGTACCAAATGGTAGAAAAACTAGCCCTATCCTTGGTCCACGCCGCACGTCGCCTACGCCCATATTTCCAAAACCACACCATAACCGTCAAGACCGATTACCCAATCCAAAAAATATTACAAAAGCCGGATCTAGCCGGACGCATGTCATCATGGGCCGTGGAGTTGTCAGAATTCAACATTCGCTATGAACTCCACGGCCCCATCAAAGCCCAGTGTCTCTTAGACTTCGTCAATGACCTACAACAAACACCCGTTGAGGACCAGTGGACACTTCATGTAGATGGCTCCTCAAACCCATGGGGTGCCTGATGAAGGCATGACCAATAGAAGGACGGCGCCAAACGAGAGCGGCAGGTCTTGAAAACTCCACATATGTTATTTTGTGTTTTCCTTAATTAAAGGTTGTATTTTGGAGTTAAGCCATGTTTGGTTTGACCTAATTTTAGGGCAACTTACTCCTAGACTATAAATAGAGAGTTGCCTTCTTTGTAAAGACAGATTTGATGAATTGAAAGTTTCTATGCACCTTTGAGTGTGTCAAATCTCACAGTCTTATCTTTGGTGTTCCACCCAAGTGGCGATAATGGTCTTATCTTGAGTTTTGTTGCTCAAGTAGCGACCCTCCCTTCACTTATCTTGGCGTTATCCCCAAGTGGCGTGACCTCCTCTATTCGCCCCGCCCTCCGATCGATCCGTGTTTCGACCTCACCCCAAATTCCATCCCACTCGCGTGTTGGTGTTTTCTCGTTTTTCCATTTGATTTTTGTGTTCGTAAGTGTTGTGGTTCCAGTCGCACCTTCCCTATTCGATTTTGTATCCAATCACGAACCCTAGATTCATGTTTTTTTCATTTTCAAATCTGGTCCTTCATCATATGGTATTCAGAGCTTAGGTTTTGATTAAAATTTGCTTATCTGAAATTGGCATTTCAGCTCTGGTTCGTGATTGTCGTTTTGGACCCGTTTACCTAGGTGCTTAATTTTTCAATCAGTAAATGGTTCGTGAGCTTAAATCATTGTTCGGTAATTTTAGTTTCTCTTGCGAGGTTCATTCATGCTCACTAGATTATTCATTTTGGTCAATTGGTTTGTTTTGTCTTTTGTCCATTCTACGATTTGCATTTGTTTCGGTTTCCACCAGTGTTTCTATTTTCGTCATGTGTGTTTTAATTTCATTGAATGATTTTGTTCTGTTATGCTTATTCCTAACTCAGTTGGCAATGGTTTGTATGTTTCTGAGCACTCGTACGTATGATCATTGCGCAATTGAATTTTTGCATTCCAACTGTTTGTTCTATTGTGTCATAGGTTTTTGAAGTGTTGTGTTTGCTTGTTTTAGGTGTTGTTTCGTCCCCGTTAATCCATTCTCTTATTTCTTTTGGTATTGCACTTCTATGGTTTTGTCTACCCAAAAGAGTGAGGTGGAGTTGTTCCTCTTTTGCTTGAGGTGTTAGCTCAAGAGATTGACAAGTAAAGAGATGCATTCTAGATTGTGGTGAGAAAAAAAAAGGGAATTGAGTGAACCCTTCCCTATAACTACTTGGCCAAGAGAAAAACTTGAGGGAGTGACATATAATTTGTGTTTTGCCTAACCTGGTTTCTTGTGTTACAGCCTTAGATACCTCCTCTTTTTTGTTTCTTGGTGCAGTTTTATGCTACTGGTGCGAAAAGGTTTGTGAATGTGGCCTGGCTTCACTTGGAGACATAATGACCCTTTCTTGAGTTGGGGCTGCAAGTTAAATTAATACATGCTTGAGTCAATTGTCATAGGGCAGATTTGGCAAGTGTGGTTGTTTAAGGAAATTAAAAGTGTATTGCTGATCTCACCAAATAGTTGGAGTTGTAGATCTGCATTTGAAGCGATTTGGTGCAGGTTTGACATGTTGTTGGCAGCCATTGAACTGAACTTTATAGCAACGCATCTATTGCTGAATTTCGGTGCTGAATTTGCAAAGGTTTGAGTGTGGTGCTTGATGCAGACCTTTTACTGCAACAATCCTTTTTATTTGGAATTTGGTGCAGCAGGTTTTAGGATTTGAAACGGTGGAAACCAATTCCAATACTTTCCAGCAAGCAATTGTGACCTTTTAGCGTAGCATTCCGCCGTGCAACATTATTTGGTAGAATTCATGTGAATTGTAATTGGTTTGGCTGAATCAGATTACGAGTGGAGTGCATATCAGTGGTGGAAAATTGAAATTAGAGGTACTGGTTGGGTCAATGGCAAGGGAGACATTGTTTTGAGTAGGAAAGAAACGTTTGACAACATCAATTGCAAGCTGGTGCATGCCAATTGGAGAATAACGGCTGCCATGTGATCCCTCCAAGTTGGTCTGATCCAACATTGCAATTGAAGATTGAATTTGAAGCCATAGCTGCATGCTTTATTCCATTTATTAGTTCAAGCGGTGGTGGTAGCAACATACGCTTTTTTTTTTAGAGCGGTGGAAGCAGGAAATTTGGGTGCATCATCATGGGCAAAGTGATTCCAGCAGAGTCTTAAATTGGAGCAGTAAACAGTTTGGTGCATTGGTGCCAAAATCAATTGGCCTTTCGATATAGTGAAATAGCTAGAGCAGCAACAAACTTTATTGTTTCATGCATGACAACAGTCTCCCTCGCTTAAGCGACTTGATTGTTGGATGGAATCTTTTGAAGGCACTAGTTGATGGGTGCAATAGTGTGCTAATTGGAGCGGTACAAATTTTGATTTAACAACAGTCATTCGGTGCAGTGACGTTGGTTTAGAACCCATTCATGGCAGCAAGGGCTGGGATTATGGTGCATAACAACTTGAATATTGAACGCATGTGGCAACAGTTGATTCCTCTTTTGTGGTGACATAATCTTGGCCATTCGATGCGGTGCAGTGCAATTTTTGTGCAGGATTCCTTGAACAAGTATCACAGTAGCCAAGCAAATTTTTGTTAAACTTCAAGTCTCCATTCCTTTAATGCAGTCTAAAGTTAATAGTTGGTGAGAGTTACACAATTGGTGAAACTAGAAGCTACGGTTTTGGTTTTAGCTACATCAAAAAGACGTTGGTTTAACTTTGGGGTGTACACGTGCTGATTTATGTGATGAAGTCGTAGCAACCAAATACATGACCTCAAAACAAGACCTCTCTACTCTTGATGGCAATCAATTAGTGGTTGTTTTAGAGGTGGTAACCAATTAATGGCTATTTAGTGCAAAACGTGTTGCGTGAATGTTTCGGGCATCATCAAGCGGTTGAGGCAACTTGAAAATTTTGGTGCGATGTTTGACTTGGTAAAGTTTGAAACATGTTGATGCAAAAGTTAGTCAAGCAGTTGGGCCAACAATGGAAGATAAGCCTAAGAGTTGAAACACACAAAGGGATAAAGGACCTTTGATTAAACTCATGGATTCTTGAATCACTCAAGAACTTAGGAGAATCACTCTCACTAAGATAGATGAGATAAAACTCGTTTATTTTCTAAATAAAACTCAGCTTGCCTTCATTGATGAAAATGGTTCAACTTATATATGAGCTTTAACCATCAGAATTACAAAAGACACATAAATTTCAATATCATCCCGCTTAGAGGAATTAATTAATGATCCACTCAAGCTAATAACGATCCGCTATTTAATGGTTGATTGTAACTGAATTTAAGGCTACCATAGTCATCCACAAACTTTGAGCAAAGGTCCTCATGATCTTCCAAAGGTTGGTTCTTAAGGTTGCATATGGACCCTTATTTCAACTTGAAGATAAAGCAAAACTAAAGCCCATTAATTGGTTAAGCACAAACACAATTTGGTCAGCCAATTTTACAAAGCATTGGGCCCTTATTTAAATAAAAGAAACTGCATCAACACGGCGCATTAGTCATCCTGCATTTGACCCATATGTAATTCGCATCATACCCTCCTTCTTCGAGAAGATTTGTCTCGAATCTTAAGAAACTATTTTTAATGTAAGTTTATTATGATCTTGTGAAGGACTTTTATTTTTTCACAAGTTGAAACTAATTCTCTTCTTCCAGGATCAAATTCAACTTGATATTTGTTACTTTCCAATGGTTGCAATCCGTCGATAACATTTCTTGTCAACAGTACCCCGCCTTGATATGTAACAATAAATAATTCCATGCATTGTGTTTGACGAATTTGCTTTTTATCGACGGACCAAATGCATAATAAAGCACTATGAACAAGCTTCCTTTTTAAACATGGAAGTTGGTGTGTTTCATTCACATGCTTATCCTTTTTGTTCCTGTAAAATGACATCACAACCTGTAGAAGAAAAAACATTGACGAATAAACTTTCTCTAGTTCCACTTCTTTTTCTTTATTTTCCATTCCATCTACAGTTTATATTACTACTTTTTCTATTCTTTCTTTTTCTGTTTTCTTCTTCAGCCTACGTTGATCCTTACTGACTTGTCTTAGTGTCATAAATTTCTACTTGTTTTGATGTCCCTCATGCCTCAAATAAAGGGAACATTCATCAAGATGAAGTGTGTTAAAACGAAGCCATGCCCATCCCAAAAGAAGATGACAAGAGTCCATGGGAGAAATATAAGATAATACTTCTTTCACACATTGCCATGTACTGAATTTGATCCATGCTTGATCCAGATGAAAGGTTGTTGGTAATTGGAGTTTCTCCACCAATCTTTGGCTCACAACATTGTTTTCTCTTCCGTAATCGAATGCAAGTAAACGTGGATGGCCTTCGGTTAAACACTTTGTATACTAAACTTCCTTTCCTATTCCAAATCTAGATAGCCAGGGTCTGAATAGTAAATGATGTGAATCCACAGGGTTCGATTGGTTTGACTGATCTATCATTGTTTGAATGCTAACAAGCAAGAAATTTGAGAAATTATTTAAAATGAGAAAATCGAAACATAAAAGAAGATCGAACGGAAATTGATAGATATCACACTTCCAAGAATGGAAGATAAGCCTAAGAGTTGAAACACACAAAGGGATAAAGGACGTTTGATTAAACTCATGGATTCTTGAATCACTCAAGAACTTAGGAGAATCACTCTCACTAAGATAGATGAGATAAAACTCGTTTATTTTCTGAATAAAACTCAGCTTGCCTTCATTGATGAAAATGGTTCAACTTATATAGGAGCTTTAACCATCAGAATTACAAAAGACACATAAATTTCAATATCATCCCGCTTAGAGGAATTACTTAATGATCCACTCAAGCTAATAACGATCCCCTACTTAAAGGTTGATTGTAAATGAATTTAAGGCTACCAAGAGTCATCCACAAACTTTGAGCAAAGGTCCTCTTGATCTTCCAAAGGTTGGTTCTTAAGTTCGCATATGGACCCTTATTTCAACTTGAAGGTAAAGCGAAACTAAAGCCCATTAATTGGTTAAGCACAAACACAATTTGGTCAGCCAATTTTACAAAGTATTGGGCCCTAATTTAAATAAAAGACCCTGCATCAACACGGCGTATTAGTCATCCTGCATTTGACCCATATGCAATTCGCATCATACCCTGCTTCTTCAAGAAGATTTCTTTTGAATCTTAAGACACTAGTTTTAATGTAAGTTTATATTGATCTTGTGAAGGACTTTTATTTTATCACAAGTTGAAACTAATTCTCTTCTTCCAGGATCAAATTCAACTTGATATTTGTTACTTTCCAATGGTTGCAATTCGTCGATAACATTTCTTGGCAACACTACCCCACCTTGATATGTAACAATAAATAATTCCATGCATTGTGTTTGACGAATTTGCTTTTTATCGACGGACCAAATGCATAATAAAGCACTATGAACAAGCTTCCTTTTTAAACATGGAAGTTGGTGTGTTTCATTCACATGCTTATCCTTTTGTGCCTGTAAAATGACATCACAACCTGTAGAAGAAAAAACATTGACGAATAAACTTTCTCTAGTTCCACTTCTTTTTCTTTATTTTCCATTCCATCTACAGTTTATATTACTTCTTTTTCTATTCTTTCTTTTTCTGTTTTCTCCTTCAGCCTACGTTGATCCTTACTGACTTGTTTTGGTGTCATAAATTTCTACTTCTTTTGATGTCCTTCATGCCTCAAATAAAGGGAACGTTCATCAAGATGGAGTGTTTTAAAACGAAGCTATGCCCATCCCAAAAGAAGAAGACAAGAGTCCATGGGAGAAATATCACATAATACTTCTTTCACACATTGCCATGTACTGAATTTGATCCATGCTTGATCCAGATGAAAGGTTGCTGGTAACTGGAGTTTCTCCACCAATCTTTGGCTCACAACATTGTTTTCGCTTCCGTAATCGAATGCAACTAAACATGGATGGCCTTCGGTTAAACACTATGTATAATAAACTTCCTTTCCTATTCCAAATCTAGATAGCCAGGCTCTGAATAGCAAATGATGTGAATACACAGGGTTCGATTCGTTTGACTGATCTATCATTGTTGGAATGCTAAAAAGCAAGAAATTTGAGAAATTATTTAAAACGAGAAAATCTAAACATAATAGAAGATGGAACGGAAATTGATACACATCACACTTCCAAAAATGGAAGATAAGCCTAAGAGTTGAAACACACAAAGGGATAAAGGACCTTTGATTAAACTCATGAATTCTTGAATCACTCAAGAATTTAGGAGAATCACTCTCACTAAGATAGATGAGATAAAACTCGTTTATTTTCTGAATAAAACTCAGCTTGCCTTCATTGATGAAAATGGTTCAACTTATATAGGAGCTTTAACCATCAGAATTACAAGAGACACATAAATTTCAACATCATCCCGCTTAAAGCTATTAATTAATGATCCACTCAAGCTAATAATGATCCACTACTTAATAGTTGATTGGAACTGAATTTAAGGCTACAAAAAGTCCTCCACAAACTTTGAGCAAAGGTCCTCTTGATCTTCCAAAGGTTGGTTCTTAAGTTGGCATATGTACCCTTATTTCAACTTGAAGATAAAACAAAACTAAAGCCCATTTATTGGTTAAGACCAAAAAAAATTTGTTCAGCCAATTTTACAAAGCATCGGGCCCTTATTTAAATAAAAGAAACTGCATCAACACGACACATTAGTCATCCTCCATTTGTCCCATATGCAATTCACATCATACCCTCCTTCTTCGACAAGATTTGTCCCGAATCTTAAGACACTAGTTTTAATGTATGTTTATTATGATCTTCTGAAGGACTTTTATTTTTTCACAAGTTGAAATTAATTCTCTTCATCCAGGATCAAATTTAACTTGATATTTGTTACTTTCCAATGGTTGCAATCCGTCGATAAGATTTCTTGGTAATAGTACCCCACCTTGATATGTAACAATAAATAATTCCATGCATTGTGTTTGACGAATTTTCTTCTTATCGACGGACCAAATGCATAATAAATCACTATGAACAAGCTTCCTTTTTAAACATGGAAGTTGGTGTGTTTCATTCACATGCTTATCCTTTTGTTCCTGTAAAATGACATCACAAACTGAGAAGAAAAAACATTGACGAATAAACTTTCTCTAGTTCCATTTCTTTTTCTTTATTTTCCCTTCCTTCTACAGTTTATATTACTTCTTTTTCTATTCTTTCTTTTTTTGTTTTCTCCTTCAGCCTATGTTGATCCTTAGTGAGTTGTCTTGGTGTCATAAATTTATACTTCTTTTGATGTCCCTCATGCCTCAAATAAAGGGAACGATCATCAAGATGGAGTGTTTTAAAATGAAGCCATGCCCGTCCCAAAAGAAGACGATAAGAGTCCATGCGAGCAATATGACATAGTACTTCTTTCACACATTGCCATGTATTGAATGTGATCCATCCTTGATCCAGATGAATGGTTGCTGGTAACTGGAGTTTCTCCACCAATCTTTGGCTCACAATATTGTTTTCGCTTCCGTAATCGAATGCAACTAAACATGGATGGCCTTCGGTTAAACACTTTGTATAATAAACTTCCTTTCCTATTCAAAATCTAGATAGCCATGCTCTGAATAGCAAATGATGTGAATTCACAAGGGTCGATTCGTTTGACTGATCTATCATTGTTGGAATGCTAACAAGCAAGAAATTTGAGAAATTATTTAAAACGAGAAAATAGAAACATAAAAGAAGATGGAACGGAAATTGATAGACATCACACTTCCAAGAATGGAAGATAAGCTTAAGAGTTGAAACACACAAAGGGATAAAGGACCTTTGATTAAACTCATGGATTCTTGAATCACTCAAGAACATAGGAGAATCACTCTCACTAAGCTAGATGAGATAAAACTTGTTTATTTTCTGAATAAAACTCAGCTTGCCTTCATTCATGAAAATGGTTAAACTTATATAGGAGCTTTAACCATCAGAATTACAAAAGACACATAAATTTCAATATCATCTCGCTTAAAGCTATTAATTAATGATCGACCCAAGCTAAATAACGGTCCGCTACTTAATGGTAGATTGTAACTGAATTTAAGGCTACCAAAAGTCATCCACAAACTTTGAGCAAAGGTCCTCCTGATCTTCGAAAGGTTGGTTCTTTAGTTGGCATATGGACCCTTATTTCAACTTGAAGATAAAGCAAAACTAAAGCCCATTAATTGGTTAAGCACAAACACAATTTGGTCAGCTAATTTTACAACGCATTGGGCCCTTGTTTCACACAAAAGAAATTGCATCAACACGACGCATTAGTCATCCTCCATTTGACCCATATGCAATTCACATCATACCCTCCTTCTTCGACAAGATTTGTCCCAAATCTTAAGACACTAGTTTTAATGTAAGTTTATTATGATCTTGTGAAGGACTTTTATTTTTTCACAAGTTGAAACTAATTCTCTTATTCCAGGATCTAATTTAACTTCATATTTGTTACTTTCCAGTGGTTGCATTCCGTCGATAACATTTCTTGGCAACAGTACCCCACCATGATATGTAATAATAAATAATTCCATGCATTGTGTTTGACGAATTTGCTTCTTATCGACGGACCAAATGCATGATAAAGCACTATGAACAAGCTTCCTTTTTAAACATGGAAGTTTGTGTGTTTCATTCACATGCTTATACTTTTGTTCCTGTAAAATGACATCAGAAACTGTAGAAGAAAAAACATTGACGAATAAACTTTCTCTAGTTCCATTTCTTTTTCTTTATTTTCCCTTCCTTCTGCAGTTTATATTACTTATTTTTCTATTCTTTCTTTTTATGTTTTCTCCTTCAGCCTACGTTGATCCTTACTGACTTGTCTTGGTGTCATAAATTTCTACTTCTTTTGATGTCCCCCATACCTCAATAAAGGGAACGTTCATCAAGATAGAGTGTTTTAAAACGAAGCGATGACAAGTGTCCGTGGGAGCAATATCACATAGTACTTCTTTCACACATTGCCATGTACTGAATTTAATCCATGCTTGATTCAGATGAAAGGTTGTTGGTAACTAGAGTTTCTCCACCAATCTTTGGCTCACAACATTGTTTTCGCTTTCGTAATCGGATGCAACTAAACATGGGTGTCCTTCGGTTAAACACCTTGTATAATAAACTTCCGTTCCAATACCAAATCTACATAGCCAGACTCTGAATACCAAATGATGTGAATCCAAAGGGTTCGATTTGTTTTACTGATCTTTCAAGGTTGGAATGCTAATAAGCAAGAAATTTGAGAAGTTATTTAACACGAGAAAATGGAAACACGTAAGAAGATGGAGCGGAAATTGATAGACATCACACTTCCAAGAATGGAAGATAAGTCTAAGAGCTTAAACACACAAAAGGATAAAGGAACTTTGATAAAACTTTGGGATTCTTGAATCACTCAAGAACTTAGGAGAATCACTCT
The DNA here is from genome assembly GCF_037176805.1 of Vigna unguiculata. Classification (NCBI taxonomy): domain Eukaryota; kingdom Viridiplantae; phylum Streptophyta; class Magnoliopsida; order Fabales; family Fabaceae; genus Vigna; species Vigna unguiculata. Next base: position 11,529,861 of record NC_140793.1, on the reverse strand, counting down.
CACTAAGATAGATGAGATAAAACTCATTTATTTTCTAAATAAAACTCAGCTTGCCTTCAACTTGTATAGGGTTCAACTCATTACAAAAGACACAAAAATTTCAATTACAACCCACTTAAAGCTATTAATTAATGATCCACTCAAGCTAATTATGATCCACTACTTAATGGTAGATTGTAACTGAATTTAAGGCTACCAAAAGTCATCCACAAACTTTCAGCAAAGGTCCTCTTGATCTTCCCAAGGTTGGTTCTTAAGTTGGCATATGGACCCTTATTTCAACTTGAAAATAAAGCAAAACTAAAGCCCATTAATTGGTTAAGCCAAAACACAATTTGGTCAGCCAATTTTACAAAGCATTGGGACTTTATTTAAATAAAAGAAACTGCATCAACACGGCGCATTAGTCATCCTCCATTTGACCCATATGCAATTCACATCACACCTTCCTTCTTCGAGAAGATTTGTCCCGAATTTTAAGACATTAGTTTTAATGTAAGTTTATTATGATCTTGGGAAGGACTTTTATTTTTTCATAAGTTGAAACTAATTCTCTTCCTCCAGGATCAAATTCAACTTTATATTTGTTACTTTCCAATGGTTGCAATCCGTCGATAACATTTGTTGGCAACAGTACCCTACCTTCATATGTAACAATAAATAATTTCATGCATTGTGTTTGACGAATTTGCTTCTTATCGACGGACCAAATGCATAATAAAGCACTATGAACAAGCTTCCTTTTCAAACATGGAAGTTGGTGTGTTTGATTAACATGGTTATCCTTTTGTCCCTGTAAAATGACATCACAAACTGTAGAAGAAAACACATTGATGAATAAACTTTCCGTCTTTTTCTTTATGTTCCCTTCCTTTTGCAGTTTATATTACTTCTTTTTCTGTTTTCTCCTTCAGCCTACGTTGATCCTTACTGACTTGTCTTCGTGTCCTAAATATCTCTTTCTTTTGATGTCCCTAACGCCTCAAATAAAGGGAACGTTCATCAATATGGAGTGTTTTAAAACGAAACGATGACAATAGTCCATGGGAGCAATATCACATAATACTTCTTTCACACATTGCCATGTACTGAATTTGATCCATGCTTAATTCAGATGAAAGGTTGTTGGTAATTGGAGTTTCTCCACCAATCTTTGGCTCACAACATTGTTTTCGCTTTCGTAATCGAATGCAACTAAACATGGATGGCCTTCAGTTAAACACATTGTATAATAAACTTCCATTCCCATACCAAATCTACATAGCCAGGCTTTGAATACCAAATGATGTGAATCCAAAGGGTTTGATTCGTTTTACTAATCTTTCAAGGTTGGAATGCTAATAAGCAAGAAATATGAGAAATTATTTAAATTGAGAAAATGGATACATATAAGAAGATGGAGTGGAAATTGATAGACATCACACTTTCAAGAATGGAAGATAAGCCTAAGAGTTTAAACACACAAAGGGATAAAGGAACTTTGATAAAACTCAAGGATTCTTGATCAGTCAAGAACTTAGGAGAATCACTCTCACTAAGATAAATGAGATAAAACTCGTTTATTTTCTGAATAAAACTCAGCTTGCTTCGTTGATGAAAATTGTTCAACTTAGATAGGAGCTTTAAGCATCCGAATTACAAAAGACACATCAATTTCAATTACAACCCACTTAAAGCTATTAATTAATGATCCACTCAAGCTAATAATGATCCGCTACTTAATGGTTGATTGTAACTGAATTTAAGGCTACCAGAAGTCATCTACAAAGTTTCAGCAAAGGTCCGCTTGATCATCCAAAGGTTGGTTCTTAAGTTGGCATATGGACCCCTATTTCAACTTCGAAATAAAGCAAAACTAAAGCCAATTAATTGGTTAAGCCAAAACACAATTTGGTCAACCAATTTTACAAAGCATTGGGCTTTTATTTAAATAAAAGAAACTGCATCAACACGGCGCATAAGTCATCCTCCATTTGACCCATATGCAATTCACATCATACCTCCTTCGTGAGGATTTGTCCCGAATCTTAAGACACTAGTTTTAATGTAAGGTTATTATGATCTTGTGAAGGACTTTTATTTTTTCACAAGTTGAAACTAATTCTCTTCCTCCAGGATCAAATTCATCTTGATATTTGTTACTTTCCAATGATTGCAATCCGTCGATAACATTTCTTGGCAACCGTACCCCACCTTGACATGTGATAATAAATAATTCCATGCATTGTGTTTGATGAATCTGCTTCTTATCGACGAACCAAATGCAAAATAAAGTACTACGAACAAGCTTCCTTTTGAAACATGAAAGTTGGTGTGTTTCATTCACGTGCTTATCCTTTTGTTCCTGTAAAATGACATCACAAACTGTAGAAGAAAAAACATTGACGAATAAACTTTCTCTAGTTCCATTTCTTTTTCTTTATTTTCCCTTCCTTCTGTAGTTTATATTACTTCTTTTTCTATTTTTTCTTTTTCTGTTTTCTCCTTCAGCCTACGTTGATCCTTACTGACTTGTCTTGGTGTCATAAATTTCTACTTCTTTTGATGTCCCTCATATCTCAATTAAAGAGAACGTTCATCAAGAAGGAGTGTTTTAAAAAGAAGATGACAAGAGTCCATGGGAGCAATATCACATAATACTTCTTTCACACATTGCCATGTACTGAATTTGATCCATGCTTGATTCAGATGAAAGGTTGTTGGTAACTGAAGTGTCTCCACAAATCTTTGGCTCACAACATTGTTTTTGATTTCATAATCAAATGCAACTAAACATGGGTGGCCTTCGGTTAAACACCTTGTATAATCAACTTCCATTCCTATACTAAATCTGGATAGTCAGGCTCTGAATACCAAATGATGTGAATCCACAGGGTTCGATTCGTTTGAATGATCTATCATTGTTTGAATGCTAACAAGCAAGAAATTTTAGAAATTATTTAAAACGAGAAAATGGAAACATAAAAGATGATGGAACCGAAATTGATAGACATCACACTTCCAAGAATGGAAGCTAAGCCTAAGAGTTGAAACACAGAAAGCGATAAAGGAACTTTGATTAAACTCATGGATTCTTGAATCACTCAAGAACTTAGGAGAATCAGTCTCACTAAGATAGATGAGATAAAACTCATTTATTTTCTGAAGAAAACTCAGCTTGCCTTCATTGATGAAAATGGTTCAACTTATACAAGAGCTTTAAGCATCAGAATTACAAAAGGCACATAAATTTCAATTACAACCTACTTAAAGCTATTAATTAATAAATCCACTCAAGCTAATAATGATCCGCTACTTAATGGTTATTTGTAATTGAATTTAAGGCTACCAAAAGTCATCCACAAACTTTCCGCAAAGGTCGTGTTGATCTTCCAAAGGTTAGTTCTTAAGTTGGCATACGGACCCCTACTTCAACTTGAAAATAAAGCAAAACCAAAGCTAATTAATTGGTTAAGCCAAAATACAATTTGGTCAGCCAATTTTACAAAGCATTGGGCCCTTATTTAAATAAAAGAAACTGCATCAACACGGCGCATTAGTCATCCTCCATTTGACCCATATGCAATTCACATCACACCTTCCTTCTTCGAGAAGATTTGTCCCGAATCTTAAGACACTAGTTTTAATGTAAGTTTATTATGATCTTGTGAAGGACTTTTATTTTTTCACAAGTTGAAACTAATTCTCTTCTTCCAGGATCAAATTCAACTTGATATTTGTTACATTCCAATGGTTGCAATCCGTCGATAACATTTCTTGGCAACAGTGGCCCACCTTGATATGTAACAATAAATAATTCATGCATTGTGTTTGACGAATTTGCTTCTCATCGACGAACCAAATGCATAATAAAAATTGTGAACAAGCTTCCTTTTTAAACATGGAAGTTGGTGTGTTTCATTTACATCTTATCCTTTTGTTCCTGTAAAATGACATCACAAATTGTAGAAGAAAAAAACATTGACGAATAAACTTTCTCTACTTCCATTTCTTTTTCGTAATTTTCCCTTCCTTCTGCAGTTTATATTACTTCTTTTTCTATTCTTTCTTTTTCTGTTTTCTCCTTTAGCCTACGCTGATCCTTACTGACTTGTCTTGGTGTCATAAATTTCTACATCTTTTGATGTCCCTCGTGCCTCAAATAAAGGGAACGTTCATCAAGATGTAGTGATTTAAAACGAAGTCATGCCCATCCCAAAAGAAGATGACAAAAGTCCATAGGAGCAATATCACATAGTACTTTTTTCACGCATTTCCATGTACTGAATTTGATGCATGCTTGATACAGATGAAAGGTTGCTGGTAACTGGAGTTTCTCCACCAATCTTTGGCTCACAACATTGTTTTCGCTTCCGTAACCGAATGAAACTAAACATGGATGGCCTTCAGTTAAACACTTTTGATGAAGGATTATCTTGTTCCATTTTGAGATTATTGAATATGGTGTGAGTTGATTAAGAAAGCTAAGCGAAATCCCCACTGGACATTAAGATAGCAAGCTATCTAGATGTGAAGGTTCCTTTCACAAAGCTCAAGAGAAGAAGATGATGGAATGATTCAAAATGAAAAGGAAATGGAAAGAACATAAATCATATTAAACCAAGAACAATTAAAGGAAGAAGAAAACATAAAATGGAAAGGAAAGAAATGGTAAAAATGTGAGAAGCACGCCACTACAAGGCTAGGCTAGAAGCCATGGCAACCTTGAAGATCAGTGGATGTGTGCCGCCACTTGCTATGCAAGATAAGGCTTACAAGTTTCACTCCCAAGGGAGGAAACTCTCACAAATGGTTGAGACACAAGAGTGTTTTTACTTCAAAATGTTCAACCCTTTTACATGTTTAGGAGCACCCCTTATATAGAAGAGTTTAGGGGCCTCTAAGCAAACAAAAGATACCTAAGGATGTCTCTACAAAAACCTAACCCTAGCTTCTAGAAACTAGGTCAAAGAAGGATACAAAAATAGGAGACAAAACAGCCAACTATGGTGTGTGCAAGTCTAATTTCGTTCTAGCACAAAAGGAGACAAAGAATGTGTCTCATATGTCTCCAAAAAGTGGCCAAAGTGTGCTAAAAACAAAGGAGACCAAAGGTACATAGGTACACTTGCTTCATGCCTTTTACTTTATGCTTTATACCTTTGCTTTACTCTCTCATCCACATCATTTATCCTCCCCAATCACCATGCGCCACCTAGCATTGCTTTCTTACTCCTAATTAATCTACAAAGTAAATAAACATAGATTAGCATGTTGGCTTAAGTCAAGTCAACTATAGTCAACAAGTCAAACCTAGTTAAAGGTCAACAAGTCAACTAAAGTTGATTAAACTAAGTCAACTTAGGGAATCAAAAATAACAAACACAAATGAAATGGATGAAGGATTAGTGAACTTCCTTTCTAAGCATGCTTAGTCTTCTTAAGCATGTGCCTTCATCCTTATTGGGATCAATCCTTCATCAACTTTGTATAATAAACTTCCTTTCCTATTCCAAATCTAGATAACCAGGCTCTGAATACCAAATGATGTGAATCCACAGGGTTCGATTCGTTTGACTGATCTATCATTGTTGGAAAGCTAACAAGCAAGAAATTTGAGAAATTATTTAAAACGAGAAACTGGAAACATAAAAGAAGATGGAACCGAAATTGATAGACATCACACTTCCAAGAATGGAAGATAAGCCTAAGAGTTAAAACACACAAAGGGATAAAGGAACTTTGATTAAACTCATGAATTCTTGAATCACTCAAGAACTTAGGAGAATCAGTCTCACTAAGATAGATGAGATAAAACTTGTTTATTTTCTGATTAAAACTTAGCTTGCCTTCATTGATGAAAATGGTTGAACTTATATAGGAGCTTTAACCATCAGAATTACAAAAGCCACATAAATTTCAATATCATGTCGCTTAAAGCTATTAATTAATGATCCACTCAAGCTAATCACGTTCCGCTACTTAATGGTTGATTGTAACTGAATTTAAGGCTACCAAAAGTCATCCACAAACTTTGAGCAAAGGTCCTCTTGATCTTCCAAAGGTTGGTTTTAAGTTGGCATATGACCCTTATTTCAACTTGAAGATAAAGCAATACTAAAGCCCATTAATTGGTTAAGCACAAACACAATTTGGTCAGCCAATTTTACAAAGCATTGGGCCCTTATTTAAATAAAAGAAACTGCATCAACACGGCGCATTAGTCATCCTTCATTTGACCCATATGCAATTCACATCACACCTTCCTTCTTCGAGAAGATTTGTCCCGAATCTTAAGACACTAGTTTTAATGTAAGTTTATTATGATCTTGCGAAGGACTTTTATTTTTCCACAAGTTGCAACTAATTCTCTTCTTCCAGGATCAAAATCAACTTGATATTTGTTACTTTCCAATGGTGGCAATCCGTCGATAACATTTCTTGGCAACAGTACCCCACCTTGATATGTAATAATAAATAATTCCATGCATTGTGTTTGAAGAATTTGCTTCTTATCAACGAACCAAATGCATAAAAAAGCACTATGAACATGCTTCCGTTTTAAACATGGAAGTTGGTGTGTTTCATTCACATGCTTATCCTTTTGTTCCTGTAAAATGACATCACAAATTGTGGAAGGAAAAACATTGACGAATAAACTTTCTCTATTTCCATTTCTTTTTCTTTATTTTCACTTCCTTCTGCAGTTTATATTACTTCTTTTTCTGTTCTTTCTTTTTCCATTTCTCCTTCAGCCGACGGTGATCCTTACTGACTTGCCGTGGTGTCATAAATTTCTAGTTCTTTTGATGTCCCTCATGCCTAAAATAAAGGGAACGTTCATCAAGATGGAGTGTTTTAAAACGAAGCCATGCCCATCCCAAAAGAAGATGACAAGAGTCCATGGGAGCAATATCACATAATACTTCTTTCATGCATTGTCATGTATTGAATTTGATACATGCTTGATCCAGATGAAAGTTACTGGTAACTAGAGTTTCTCCACCAATCTTTGGCTCACAACATTGTTTTCGCTTTCGTAATCGTATGCAAGTAAACATGGATGACCTTCGGTTAAACACTTTGTATAATAAACTTGCTTTCCTATTCCAAATCTAGTTAGCCAGGCTTTGAATACCAAATGATGTGAATCCACAGGGTTCGATTCGTTTGACTGATCTATCATTGTTGGAATGCTAACAAGCAAGAAATTTGAGAAATTATTTAAAACGAGAAATTGGAAACATAAAAGAAGATGGACCGAAAATTGATAGACATCAAAATTCCAAGAATGGAAGATAAGCCTAAGAGTTGAAACACACAAAGGGATAAAGGACCTTTGATTAAACTCATGGATTCTTGAATCACTCAAGAACACAAGAGAATGACTCTCACTAAGATAGATGAGATAAAACTCGTTTATTTTGTGAATAAAACTCAGCTTGCCTTCATTGATGAAAATGGTTCAACTTATATCGGAGCTTTAACCATCAGAATTACAAAAGACATATAAATTTCAATATCATCCCGCTTAAAGCTATTAATTAATGATCCACTCAAGCTAATAACGATCCGCTACTTAATGGTTGATTGTAACTGAATTTAAGGGTACCAAAAGTCATCCACAAACTTTGAGCAAAGGTCCTCTTGATCTTCCAAAGGTTGGTTCTTAAGTGGTAATATGGACCCTAAACCCTAAAGCAAAACTAAAGCCCATTAATTGGTTAAGCACAAACATAATTTGGTCAGCCAATTTTACAAAGCATTGGGCCCTTATTTAAATAAAAGAAACTGCATTAACATGGCGCATTAGTCATCCTCCATTTGACCCATATGCAATTCACATCATACCCTCCTTCTTCGAGAAGATTTGTCCCGAATCTTATGACACTAGTTTTAATGTAAGTTTATTATGATCTTTTGAAGGACTTTTATTTTTTCATAAGTTGAAACTAATTCTCTTCTTCCAGTATCAAATTCAACTTGATATTTGTTACTTTCGAATGGTTGCAATCCATCGATAACATTTCTTGGCAACAGTACCCCACCTTAATATGTAACAAAAAATAATTCCATGCATTGTGTTTGACGAATTTGCTTCTTATCAACGAACCAAATGCATAAAAAAGCACTATGAACATGCTTCCGTTTTAAACATGGAAGTTGGTGTGTTTCATTCACATGCTTATCCTTTTGTTCCTGTAAAATGACATCACAAACTGTAGAAGAAAAAAACATTGACGAATAAAATTTCTCTAGTTCCATTTGTTTTTCCTTATTTTCCCTTCCTTCTGCAGTTTATATTACTTCTTTTTCTAATCTTTCTTTTTCTGTTTTCTCCTTTAGCCTACGCTGATCCTTACTGACTTGTCTTGGTGTCATAAATTTCTACTTCTTTTGATGTCCCTCATGCCTCAAATAAAGGGAACGTTCATCAAGATGGAGTGTTTTAAAATGAAGCCATGCCCATCCCAAAAGAAGATGACAAGAGTCCATGGGAGTAATATCACATAATACTTCTTTCACGCATTGCCATGTACTGAATTTGATGCATGCTTGATCCAGATGAAAGGTTGGTGGTAACTAGAGTTTCTCCACCAATCTTTGGCTCACAACATTGTTTTCGCTTCCGTAATCGAATGCAACTAAACATGGATGACCTTCGATTAAACACTTTGTATAATAAACTTCCTTTCCTATTCCAAATCTAGATAGCCAGGCTCTGAATACCAAATGATGTGAATCCACAGGGTTCGATTCGTTTGACTGATCTATCATTGTTGGAATGCGTAGAAATTTGAGAAATTATTTAAAACGAGAAAACGAAAACATAAAAGAAGATGGAACAGAAATTGATAGACATCACACTTCAGAGAATGGAAGATAAGCCTAAAATGTTGAAACACACAAAGGGATAAAGGACCTTTGATTAAACTCATGGATTCTTGAATCACTCAAGAACATAGGAGAATCACTCTCACTAAGATAGATGAGATAAAACTCGTTTATTTTTTGATTAAAACTCAGCTTGCCTTCATTGATGAAAATGGTTCAACTTATATAGGAGCTTTAACCATCAGAATTACAAAAGACACATAAATTTCAATATAATCCCGCTTAAAGCTATTAATTAATGATCCACTCAAGCTAATAACGATCCGCTACTTAATGGTTGATTGTAACCGAATTTAAGGCTACCAAAAGTCATCCATAAACTTTGAGCAAAGGTCCTCTTGATCTTCCAAAGGTTGGTTCTTAAGTTGGCATATGGACCCTTATTTCAACTTGAAGATAAAGCAAAACTAAAGCCCATTAATTGGTTAAGCACAAACACAATTTGGTCAGCCAATTTTACAAAGCATTGGGCCCTTGTTTAAATAAAAGAAACTGCATCAACATGGCGCATTAGTCATCCTCCATTTGACCCATATGCAATTCACATCATACCCTCCTTCTTCGAGAAGATTTCTCCCGAATCTTAAGACACTAGTTTTAATGTAAGTTTATTATGATCTTGTGAAGGACTTTTATTTTTTCACAAGTTGAAACTAATTCTCTTCTTCCAGGATCAAATTCAACTTGACATTCGTTACTTTCCAATGGTTGCAATCAGTCGATAACATTTCTTGGCAACAGTACCCCATCTTAAAATGTAACAATAAATAATTCCATGCATTGTGTTTGATGAATTTACTTCTTATTGACGGACCAAATGCATAATAAAGCACTATGAACATGCTTCCTTTTTAAACGTGGAAGTTGGTGTGTTTAATTCACATGCTTATCCTTTTGTTCCTGTAAAATGACATCACAAACTATGGGAGGAAAAACATGGAATGAATAAACTTTCTCTAGTTCCATTTCTTTTTCTTTATTTTCCCTTCCTTCTGTAGTTTATATTACTTCTTGTTCTATCCTTTCTTTTTCTGTTTTCTCCTTCAGCCTAGTTGATCCTTACTGACTTGTCGTGGTGTCATAAATTTCTACTTCTTTTGATGTCCCTCGCGCCTCAATAAAGTGAATGTTCATCAAGGTGGAGTGTTTTAAAACGAAGCCATGCGCATTCCAAAAGAAGATGACAAGAGTCCATGGGAGCAATATCGCATAATACTTCTTTCACACATTCCCATGTACTGAATTTGATCCATGCTTTATCCAGATGAAAGGTTGCTGGTAACTGGAGTTTCTCCACCAATCTTTGGCTCACAACATCGTTTTCGCTTCCGTAATCGAATGCAACTAAACATGGATGGCCTTTGGTTAAACACTTTGTATAATAAACTTCCTTTCCTATTCCAAATCTAGATAGCCAGGCTCTAAATACCAAATGATGTGAATCCACAAGGTTCGATTCGTTTGACTGATCTATCATTGTTGGAATGCTAACAAGCAAGAAATTTGAGAAATTATATAAAACGAGAAAATGGAAACATAAGAGAAGATGGAACGGAAATTGATAGACATCACACTTCCAAGAATGGAGGATAAGCCTAAGTGTTGAAACACACAAAGGGATAAAGGACCTTTGATTAAACTCATGGATTCTTGAATCACTCAAGAACTTAGGAGAATCACTCTCACTAAGATAGATGAGATAAAACTTGTTTATTTTCTGAATAAAAGTCAGCTTGCCTTCATTGATGAAAATGGTTCAACTTATATAGGAGCTTTAACCATCAAAATTACAAAAGACACATAAATTTCAATATCATCCCGCTTAAAGCTATTAATTAATGATCCACTCAAGGTAATAACAATCCGCTACTTAATGGTTGATTGTAACCGAATTTAAGGCTACCAAAAGTCATCCATAAACTTTGAGCAAAGGTCCTCTTGATCTTCCAAAGGTTAGTTCTTAAGTTGGCATATGGACCCTTATTTCAACTTAAAGATAAAGCAAAACTAAAGCCCATTAATTGGGTAAGCTCAAACACAATTTGGTCAGCCAATTTTACAAAGCATTGGGCCCTTATTTAAATAAAAGAAACTCCATCAACACGGTGCTTATTAGTCATCCTCCATTTGACCCATATGCAATTCACATCATACCCTCCTTCTTCGAGAAGATTTCTCCCGAATCTTAAGACACTAGTTTTAATGTAAGTTTATTATGATCTTGTGAAGGACTTTTATTTTTTGACAAGTTGAAACTAATTCTCTTCTTCCAGAATCAAATTCAACTTGATATTGATTACTTTCCAATGGTTGCAATCCGTCGATAACATTTCTGGGCAACAATACCCCACCTTGATATGTAACAATAAATAATTCTATGCATTGTCTTTGAAGAATTTGCTTCTTATCGACGGACCAAATGCATAATAAAGCACTATGAACAAGCTTCCTTTTTAAACATGGAAGTTGGTGTGTTTCATTCACATGTTATCCTGCTGTTCCTTTAAAATGACATCACAAACTGTAGAAGAAAAAACATTGACGAATAAACTTTCTCTAGTTCCGTTTCTTTTTCTTTATTTTCCCTTCCTTCTGCAGTTTATATTACTTCTTATTCTATTCTTTCTTTTATGTTTTCTCCTTCAGCCTACGTTGATCGTTACTGACTTGTCTTGGTGTCATAAATTTCTACTTCTTTTGATGTCCCTCATGCCTCAAATAAAGGGAACGTTCATCAAGATGGAGTGTTTTAAAACGAAGCCATGCCCATCCCAAAAGAAGATGACAAGAGTCCATGAGAGGAATATCACATAATACTTCTTTCACACATTGCTATGTACTAAATTTGATCCACGCTTGATCTAGATGAAAGGTTGCTGGTAACTAGAGTTTCTCCACCAATCTTTGGCTCACAACATCGTTTTCGCTTCCGTAATCGAATGCAACTAAACATGGATGGCCTTCGGTTAAACACTTTGTATAATAAACTTCCTTTCCTATTCCCAATCTAGATAGCCAGGCTCTGAATACCAAATGATGTGAATCCACAAGGTTCGATTCGTTTGACTGATGTATGATTGTTGGAAATCTAACAAGCAAGAAATTTGAGAAATTATTTAAAACGAGAAAATGGAAACATAAAAGAAGATGGAACGAAAATTGATAGACATCACATTTCCAAGAATGGAAGATAAGCCTAAGTGTTGAAACACACAAAGGGATAAAGGACCTTTATTTAAACTCCTGGATTCTTGAATCACTCAAGAACATAGGAGAATCACTCTCACTAAGATAGATGAGATAAAACTCGTTTATTTTCTGAATAAAAGTCAGCTTGCCTTCATTGATGAAAATGGTTCAACTTATATAGGAGCTTTAACCATCAAAATTACAAAAGACACATAAATTTCAATATCATCCCGCTTAAAGCTATTAATTAATGATCCACTCAAGGTAATAACAATCCGCTACTTAATGGTTGATTGTAACTAAATTTAAGGCTACCAAAAGTCATCCACAAACTTTGAGCAAAGGTCCTTATGATCCTCCAAAGGTTGGTTGTTAAGTTGGCATACGGACCCTTATTTCAACTTAAAGATAAAGCAAAACTAAAGCCCATTAATTGTTTAAGCACAAACACAATTTGGTCAGCCAATTTTACAAAGCATTGGGCCCTTATTTAAATAAACGAAACTCCATCAACACAGCGCATTAGTCATCCTCCATTTGACCCATATGCAATTCACATCATACCCTCCTTTTTGGAGAAGATTTGTCTCGAGTCTTAAGACACTAGTTTTAACGTAAGTTTATTATGATCTTGTGAAGGACTTTTATTTTTTGACAAGTTGAAACTAATTCTCTTCTTCCAGGATCAAATTCAACTTGATATTAGTTACTTTCCAATGGTTGCAATCCGTCGATAACATTTCTGGGAACAGTACCTCACCTTGAAATGTAACAATAAATAATTCCATGCATTGTGTTTGACGAATTTGCTTCTTATCGACGGACCAAATGCATAATAAAGCACTATGAACAAGCTTCCTTTTTAAAGATGGAAGTTGGTGTGTTTCATTCACATGCTTATCCTTCTGTTCCTGTAAAATGACATCACAAACTGTAGAAGAAAAAAAATTGACGAATAAACTTTCTCTAGCTCCATTTGTATTTCTTTATTTTCCCTTCCTTCTGCAGTTTATATTACTTCTTGTTCTATTCTTTCTTTTTCTGTTTTCTCCTTCAGCCTACGTTGATCCTTACTGACTTGTCTTGGTGTCATAAATTTCTACTTCTTTTGATGTCCCTCATGCCTCAAAAAAAGGGAACGTTCATCAAGATAGAGTGTTTTAAAATGAATCCATGCCCATCCCAAAAGAAGATGACAAGTGATGAAGGATTAACTTGTTCCTTTTTAAGATTATTGAATATGGTGTGAGTTGATTAAGAAAGCTAAGTGAAATCCCCACTGGACATTAAGATAGCAAGCTATCTAGATGTGAAGGTTCCTTTCACAAAGCTCAAAAGAAGAAGATGATGGATTGATTCAAAATGAAAAGGAAATGAAAAGCACATAAATCATAGAAAACCAAGAACAATTAAAGGAAGAAGAAAACATAAAATGAAAAGGGAAGAAATGGTAAAAATGTGAGAAGCACGCCACTACAAGGCTAGGCTAAAAGCCATGGCAACCTTGAAGATGAGTGGATGTGTGCCGCCACTTGCTATGCAAGATAAGGCTTAAAAGTATTCAGTCCCAAGGGAGGAAACTCTCACAAATGGTTGAGACACAAGAGTGTTTTTACTTCAAAATCTTAAACCCTTTTACATGTCTAGGAGCACCCCTTATATAGAAGAGTTTAGGGGCCTCTAAGCAAATAAAAGATACCTAAGGATGTCTCTACAAAAACCTAACCCTAACTTCTAGAAACTAGGTCAAATAAGGTTACAAAAATGAGAGACAAAAGAGCTAACTATGGTGTGTGCAAGGCTAATTTCGTTCTAGCACAAAAGGAGACAAAAAAATGTGTCTCATATGTCTCCAAAAATTGGCCATAGTGTGCTTTATGGAGACCAAAGGTACATAGGTACACTTGCTTTATGCCTTTTTCTTTATGCTTTATGCCTTTGCTTTACTCTCTCCTCCACATCATTTATGCTGCCCAATCACCATGCGCCACCTAGCATTGATTTCTTACTCCTAATTAACCTACAAAGCAAATAATCATAGATTAACATGTTGGCTTAAGTCAAGTCAACTATAGTCAACAAGTCAAACCTAGTCAAAGGTCAACAAGTCAACTAAATTTGATTCAACTAGGTCAACTTAGAAAATCAAAAATAACAAACACAAATGGAAGGGATGAAGGATTAGTGAACTTCCTTTCTAAACATGCTTAGTCTTCTTAAGCATGTGCCTCCATCCTTGGTTGGGGTCAATCCTTCATCAACAAGAGTCCATGAGAGCAATATCACATCATACTTCTTTCACACATTGCCATGTACTGAATTTGATTCATGCTTGATAAAGATGAAAGGTTGCTGGTAACTGCAGTTTCTCCACCAATCTTTAGCTCACAACATCGTTTTCGCTTCCGTAATCGAATGCAACTAAACATGGATGGCCTTCGGTTAAACACTTTGTATAATAAGCTTCCTTTCCTATTCCAAATCTAGATAGCCAGGCTCTAAATACCAAATGATGTGAATCCACAAGGTTCGATTCGTTTCACTGATGTATCATTGTTGGAATGCTAACAAGCAAGAAATTTTGGAAATTATTTAAAACGAGAAAATGGAACCATAAAGGAAGATGGAACGGAAATTGATAGTCATCACACTTCCAAGAATGGAAGATAAGCCTAAGTGTTGAAACACACAAAGAGATAAAGGACCTTTGATTAAACTCCTGGATTCTTGAATCACTCAAGAACTTAGGAGAATAACCCTCACTAAAATAGATGAGATAAAACTCGTTTATTTTCTGAATAAAACTCAGCTTGCCTTCATTGATGAAAATGGTTCAACTTATATAGGAGCTTTAACCATCAAAATTACAAAAGACACATAAATTTCAATATCATCCCGCTTAAAGCTATTAATTAATGATCCACTCAAGCTAATAATGACGCACTACTTAATGGTTGATTGTAACTGAATTTAAGGCTACCAAAAGTCATCCATAAACTTTGAGCAATGGTCCTCTTGAACTTCCAAAGGTTGGTCCTTAAGTTGGCAAATGGACCCTTATTTCAACTTGAAGATAAAGCAAAACTAAAGCCCATTAATTGGTTAAGTACAAACACAATTTGGTCAGCCAATTTTACAAAGCATTGGGCCCTTGTTTAAATAAAAGAAACTGCATTAACATGGCGCATTAGTCATCCTCCATTTGACCCATATGCAATTCACATCATACCCTCATTCTTCGAGAAGATTTGTACCGAATCTTAAGACACTCGTTTTAATGTAAGTTTCTTATGATCTTGTGAAGGACTTTTATTTTTTCACAAGTTGAAACTAATTCTCTTCTTGCAGGATCAAATTCAACTTGATATTGGTTACTTTCCAATGGTTGCAATCCGTCGATAACATTTCTGGGAACAGTACCCCACCTTGAAATGTAACAATAAATAATTCCATGCATTGTGTTTGACGAATTTGCTTCTTATCGACGAACCAAATGCATAATAAAGCACTAAGAACAAGCTTCCTTTTTAAACATGGAAGTTGGTGTGTTTCATTCACATACTAATCCTTTTGTTCCTGTAAAATGACATCACAAACTGTAGAAGAAAAAACATTGACGAATACACTTTATATAGTTCCAATTTCTTTTTCTTTATTTTTCCTTCCTTCTGCAGTTTCTATTTCTTATAGTTCTATTCTTTCTTTTTTTGTTTTCTCCTTCAGCCTACGTTGATCCTTACTGACTTGTCTTGGTGTCATAAATTTCTACTTCTTTTGATGTCCCTCATGCCTCAAATAAAGGGAACGTTCATCAAGATGGAGTGTTTTAAAATGAAGCCATGCCCATCCCAAAAGAAGATGACAAGAGTCCATGAGAGCAATATCACATAATACTTCTTTCACACATTGTCATGTACTGAATTTGATCCATGCTTGATCCAGATGAAAGGTTGCTGGTAACTGGATTTTCTCCACCAATCTTTGGCTCACAACATCATTTTCGCTTCCGTAATCGAATGCAACTAAAGATGGATGGCCTTTGGTTAAACACTTTGTATAATAAACTTCCTTTCCTATTCCAAATCTAGATAGCCAGGCTCTGAATACCAAATGATATCAATCCACAGGGTTCGATTCGTTTGATTGATTTATCATTATTGGAATGCTAACAAGCAAGAAATTTAAGAAATTATTTAAAACGAGAAAGTGGAAACATAAAAGAAGATGGAACGAAAATTGATAGACATCACACTTCCAAGAATGGAAGATAAGCCTAAGAGTTGAAACACACAAAGGGATAAAGTACCTTTGATTAAACTCATGGATTCTTGAATCACTCAAGAACTTAGGAGAATCACTCTCACTAATATAGATGAGTTAAAACTCGTTTATTTTTTGAATAAAACTCAGCTTGCCTTCATTGATGAAAATGGTTCAACTTATATAGGAGCTTTAACCATCAGAACCAACCTTTGGAAGATCAAGCGGACCTTTGCTCAAATTTTGTGGATGACTTTTGGTTGCCTTAAATTCAGTTACAATCAACCATTAAGTAGCGGATTGTCATTAGCTTGAGTGGATCATTAATTAATAGCTTTAAGCGGGATGATATTGAAATTTATGTGTCTTTTGTAATTCTGATGGTTAAAGCTCCTATACATGTTGAACCAGTTTCATCAATGAAGGCAAGCTGAGTTTTATTCAGAAAATAAACGAGTTATATCTCATCTATCTTAGTGAGAGTGATTCTCCTAAGTTCTAGAGTGATTCAAGAATCCTTGAGTTTGAGCAAAGGTCCTTTATCCCTTTGTGTGTTTCAACTCTTAGGCTTATCTTCCATTCTTGGAAGTGTGATGTCTATCCATTTCTGTTCCATCTAGTTTTATGTTTTCATTTTCTCGTTTTAAATAATTTCTCAAAATTCTTGCTTGTTAGCATTCCAAAAATGGTAGATCAGTGAAACGAATCGAACCCTATGGATTCACATCATTTGGTATTCAGAGCCTGGCTATCTAGATTTGGAATAGGAAAGGAAGTTTATTATACAAAGTGTTTAACCGAAGGCCATCCATGTTTAGTTGCATTCGATTACGGAAGCGAAAACAATCTTGTGAGCCAAACATTGGTGGAGAAACTCCAGTTACCAGCAACCTTTAATCTGGATCAAGCATGGATCAAATTCAGTACATGGCAATGTGTGAAAGAAGTATTATGTGATATTGCTCCCATGGACTCTTGTCATCTTCTTTTGGGTTGGGCATGACATCGTTTTAAAACACTCCATCTTGATGAACGTTCCCTTTATTTGAGGCACGAGGGACATCAAAAGAAGTAGAAATTTATGACACCAAGACAAGTCAGTAAGGATCAACGTAGGCTGAAGGAGAAAACAGAAAAAGAAAGAATAGAAAAAGAAGTAATATAAACTGCAGAAGGAAGGGAAAATAAAGAAAAAGAAATGGAACTAGAGAAAGTTTATTCGTCAATGTTTTTTCTTCTACAGTTTGTGATGTCATTTTGCAGGAACAAAAGGATAAGCATGTGAATGAAACACACTAACTTCCGCGTTTAAAAAGGAAGCTTGTTCGCAGTGCTTTATTATGCGTTTGGTCCGTCGATAAGAAGCAAATTCATCAATCTCAATGCATGAAATTATTTATTGTTACGTATCAGGGTGGGGTACTGTTGCTAAGAAATGTTATCGATGGATTGCAACCATTGGAAAGTAACAAACATTACGTTGAATTTGATCCTGGAAGAAGAGAATTAGTTTCAACTTGTGAAAAAATAAAAGTCCTTCACAAGATCATAATAAACTTACGTAACAACTAGTGTCTTAAGATTCGGGACAAGTCTTCTCGAAGAAGGAGGGTATGATGTGAATTGCATATGGGTCAAATGGAGGATGACTAATGCGTCGTGTTGATGCAGTTTCTTTTATTTAAATAAGGGCCCAATGCTTTGTAAAATTGGCTGACGAAATTGTGTTTGTGCTTAACCAATTAACGAGCTTTAGTTTTGCTTTATCTTCAAGTTGAAATAGGGGTCCATATACCCACTTAAGAACCAACCTAAAAGTTTGTGGATGACTTTTGCTAGCCTTAAATTCAATTACAATCAATCATTACGTAGCGGATCGTCATCAGCTTGAGTGGATCATTAAATAATAGCTTTAAGCGGGATGAAATTGAAATTTATGTGTCTTTTGAAATTCTATGGTTAAAGCTCCTATACAACTTGAACCATTTTCATCAATGAAGGCAAGCTGAGTTTTATTCAGGAAATAAACGAGTTTTATCTCATTTATCTTAGTGAGAGTGATTCTCCTAAGTTCTTGAGTGATTCAAGAATCCTTGAGTTTAATCAAAGGTCCTTTATCCCTTTGTGTGTTTCAACTCTTAGGCTTATCTTCCATTTTTGGAAGTGTGATGTCTATCCATTTCTGTTCCATCTTGTTTTATGTTTCCATTTTCTCGTTTTAAATAATTTCTCAAAATTCTTGCTTATTAGCATTCCAAAAATGGTAGATCAGTGAAACGATTCGAACCTTGTGGATTCACATCATTTGGTATTCAGAGCCTCGCTATCTAGATTTGGAATAGGAAAGGAAGTTTATTATACAAAGTGTTTAGCCGAAGGCCATCCATGTTTAGTTGTATTCGATTACGGAGGCGAAAACAATGTTGTGAGCCAAAGATTGGTGGAGAAACTCCAATTACCAGCAACCTTTCATCTGGATCAAGCATGGATTAAATTCAGTACATGGCAATGTGTGAAAGAAGTATTATGTGATATTGCTCCCATGGACTTTTGTCATCTTCTTTTGGGATGGGCATGGCTTCGTTTTAAAAAACTCCATCTTGATGAACGTTCCCTTTATTTGACGCATGAGGGACATCAAAAGAAGTAGAAATTTGTGACACCAAGACAAGTCAGTAAGGATCAACGTAGGCTGAAGGAGAAAACAGAAAAAGAAGTAATATAAACTGCAGAAGGAAGGGAAAATAAAGAAAAAGAAATGGAGGTAGAGAAAGTTTATTCGTCAATGTTTTTTCTTCTACAGTTTGTGATGTCATTTTGCAGGAACAAAAGGATAAGCATGTGAATGAAACACACCAACTTCCATGTTTAAAAAGGAAGCTTGTTCATAGTGCTTTATTATGCGTTTGGTCCGTCGATAAGAACCAAATTCGTCAATCTCAATGCATGGAATTATTTATTGTTACATATCAAAGTGGGGTACTGTTGCCAAGAAATGTTATCGATGGATTACAACCATTGGAAAGTAACAAATATTAAGTTGAATTTGATCCTGGAAGAAGAGAATTAGTTTCAACTTGTGAAAAAATAAAAGTCCTTCACAAGATCATAATAAACTTACGTTAAAACTAGTGTCTTAAGATTCGGGACAAATCGTCTCGATGAAGGAGGGTATGATGTGAATTGCATATGGGTCAAATGGAGGATGACTAATGCGCCGTGTTGATGCAGTTTCTTTTATTTAAATAAGGGCCCAATGCTTTGTAAAATTGGCTGACGAAAATGTGTTTGTGCTTAACCAATTAACGGGCTTTAGTTTTGCTTTATCTTCAAGTTGAAATAGGGGTCCATATGCCCGCTTAAGAACCAACCTTTGGAAGATCAAGCGGACCTTTGCTCAAAGTTTGTGGATGACTTTTGGTACCCTAAAATTCAGTTACAATCAACCATTACGTAGCGGATCGTCATTAGCTTGAGTGGATCATTAATTAATAGCTTTAAGCGGGATGATATTGAAATTTATGTGTCTTTTGTAATTTTGATGGTTAAAGCTCCTATAGAAGTTGAACCATTTTCATCAATGAAGGCAAGCTGAGTTTTATTCAGAAAATAAACGAGTTTTATCTCATCTATCTTAGTGAGAGTGATTCTCCTAAGTTCTTGAGTGATTCAAGAATCCTTCAGTTTAATCAAAGGTCCTTTATCCCTTTGTGTGTTTCAACTCTTAGGCTTATCTTCCATTCTTGGAAGTGTGATGTCTATCAATTTCCGTTCCATCTTCTTTTATGTTTCCATTTTCTCTTTTTAAATAATTTCTCAAAATTCTTGCTTGTTAGCATTCCAAAAATGGTAGATCTGTCAAACGAATCAAACCCTGTGGATTCAAATCAATTGGTATTCAAAGCCTGGCTATCTAGATTTGGAATAGGAAAGGAAGTTTATTATACAAAGTGTTTAACCGAAGGCCATCCATGTTTAGTTGCATTCGATTACGGAAGCGAAAACAATGTTATGAGCCAAAGATTGGTGGAGAAACTCCAGTTACCAGTAACCTTTCATCTAGATCAAGCATGGATCAAATTCAGTACATGGCAATGTGTGAAAGCAGTATTATGTGATATTGCTCCCATGGACTCTTGTCATCTTCTTTTGGGATGGGCATGGCTTCGTTTTAAAACACTCCATCTTGATGAACGTTCCCTTTATTTGAGGCATGAGGGACATCAAAAGAAGTAGAAATTTATGACACCAAGACAAGTCAGTAAGGATCAACGTAGGCTGAAGGAGAAAACAGAAAAAGAAAGAATAGAAAAAGAAGTAATATAAAATGCAGAAGGAAGGGAAAATAAAGAAAAAGAAATGGAACTAGAGAAAGTTTATTCGTCAATGTTTTTTCTTCTACAGTTTGTGATGTCATTTTGCAGGAACAAAAGGATAAGCATGTGAATGAAACACACCAACTTCCATGTTTAAAAAGGAAGCTTGTTCATAGTGCTTTATTATGCGTTTGGTCCGTCGATAAGAAGCAAATTCGTCAAACACAATGCATGGAATTATTTATTGTTACATATCAAAGTCGGGTACTGTTGCCAAGAAATGTTATCGACGGATTACAACCATTGGAAAGTAACAAATATCAAGTTGAATTTGATCCTGGAAGAAGAGAATTAGTTTCAACTTGTGAAAAAATAAAAGTCCTTCACAAGATCATAACAAACTTACGTTAAAACTAGTGTCTTAAGATTCGGGACAAATCGTCTCGATGAAGGAGGGTATGATGTGAATTGCATATGGGTCAAATGGAGGATGACTAATGCGCCGTGTTGATGCAGTTTCTTTTATTTGAATAAGGGCCCAATGCTTTGTAAAATTGGCTGACAAAATTGTGTTTGTGCTA
Organism: Vigna unguiculata; assembly: GCF_037176805.1. Lineage (NCBI taxonomy): Eukaryota > Viridiplantae > Streptophyta > Magnoliopsida > Fabales > Fabaceae > Vigna > Vigna unguiculata. The sequence continues at coordinate 11,508,641 of NC_140793.1, read as the reverse complement.
AACCAATTAATGGGCTTTAGTTTTTCTTTATCTTCAAGTTGAAATAGGGGTCCATATGCCCGCTTAAGAACCAACCTTTGGAAGATCAAGCGGACCTTTGCTCAAAGTTTGTGGATGACTTTTGGTAGCCTAAAATTCAGTTACAATTAACCATTATGTTGCGGATCGTCATTAGCTTGAGTGGATCATTAATTAATAGCTTTAAGCGGGATTATATTGAAATTTATGTGTTTTTTGTAATTGTGATGGTTAAAGCTCCTATACAAGTTGAACCATTTTCATCGATGAAGGCAAGCTGAGTTTTATTCCGAAAATAAACGAGTTTTATCTCATCTATCTTAGTGAGAGTGATTCTCCTAAGTTCTTGAGTGATTCAAGAATCCTTGAGTTTAATCAGAGGTCCTTTATCCCTTTGTGTGTTTCAACTCTTAGGCTTATCTTCCATTCTTGGAAGTGTGATGTCTATCAATTTCAATTCCATCTTCTTTTATGTTTCCATTTGATGAAGGATTGACCCCAACCAAGGATGAAGGCACATGCTTAAGAAGACTAAGCATGTTTAGAAAGGAAGTTCGTTAATCCTTCATCCCTTTCATTTGTGTTTGTTATTTTTGATTCCCTAAGTTGACTTACTTGAATCAACTTTAGTTGACTTGTTGACCTTTGACTAGGTTTGACTTGTTGACTATAGTTGACTTTACTTAGGCCAACATGCTAATCTATGTTTATTTGCTTTGTAGGTTAATTAGGAGTAAGAAAGCAATGCTAGGTGGCGCATGGTGATTGGGGAGCATAAATGATGTGGAGGAGAGAGTAAAGCAAAGGCATAAAGCATAAAGTAAAAGGCATAAAACAAGTGTACCTATGTACCTTTGGTCTCCTTTGATTTTAGCACACTTTGGCAACTTTTTGGAGACATATGAGACACATTCTTTGTCTCCTTTTGTGCTAGAACGAAATTAGCCTTGCAAACACCATAGTTGGCTCTTTTGTCTCTCATTTTTGTAACCTTATTTGACCTAGGTTCTAGAAGCTAGGGTTAGGTTTTTGTAAAGACATCCTTAGGTATCTTTTATTTGCTTAGAGGCCCCTTAACTCTTCTATATAGGGGGTGCTCCTAGACATGTAAAAGGGTTAAACATTTTGAAGTAAAAACACTCTTGTGTCTCAACCATTTGTGAGAGTTTCCTCCCTTGGGAGTGAAAACTTTTAAGCCTTATCTTGCATAGCAAGTGGCGGCACACATCCACTCATCTTCAAGGTTGTCATGGCTTCTAGCCTAGCCTTGTAGTGGCGTGCTTCTCACATTTTTACCATTTCTTTCCTTTCCATTTTATGTTTTTTTCTTCCTTTAATTGTTCTTGATTTTCTATGGTTTATATGCTTTCCATTTCCTTTTTGTTTTGAATCAATCATTCATCTTCTTCTCTTGAGTTTTGTGAAAGGAACCTTCACATCTAGATAGCTTGCTATCTTAATGTCCAGTGGGGATTTCAGTTAGCTTTCTTAATCAACTCACACCATAATCAATAATCTTAAAAAGGAACAAGATAATCCTTCATCACCATTTTCTCATTTTAAATAATTTCTCAGAATTCTTGCTTGTTAGCATTCCAAAAATGGTAGATCAGTCAAACGAATCGAACCTTATGGATTCACATCATTTGGTATTCAGAGCCTGGCTATCTAGATTTGGAATAGGAAAGGAAGTTTATTATACAAAGTGTTTAACCGAAGGCCATCCATGTTTAGTTGCATTCGATTACGAAAGCGAAAACAATGTTGTGAGCCAAAGATTGGTGGAGAAACTCCAGTTACCAGCAACCTTATATCTAGATCAAGCATGGATCAAATTTAGTACATGGCAATGTGTGAAAGAAGTATTATGTGACATTGCTCCCATGGACTCTTGTCATCTTCTTTTGGGATGGGCTTGGCTTCGTTTTAAAACACTCCATCTTGATGAACGCTCCCTTTTTTTGAGGCATGAGGGACATCAAAAGAAGTACAAATTTATGACACGAAGACAAGTCAGTAAGGATCAACGTAGGCTGAAGGAGAAAACAGAAAAAGAAAGAATAGAAAAAGAAGAAATATAAACTGCAGAAGGAAGGGAAAATAAAGAAAAAGAAACGGAACTAGAGAAAGTTTATTCGTCAATGTTTTTTCTTCTACAGTTTGTGATGTCATTTTGCAGGAACAAAAGGATAAGCATGTGAATGAAACACACCGACTTCCATGTTTAAAAAGGAAGCTTGTTCATAGTGCTTTATTATGCGTTTGGTCCGTCGATAAGAAGCAAATTCGTCAAACACAATGCATGAAATTATTTATTGTTACATATCAAGGTGGGGTACTGTTGCCAAGAAATGTTATCGACGGATTGCAACCATTGGAAAGTAACAAATATCAAGTTGAATTTGATCCTGGAAGAAGAGAATTAGTTTCAACTTGCAAAAAAATAAAAGTCCTTCACAAGATCATAATAAACTTACGTTAAAACTAGTGTCTTTAGTATCGGACAAATCTTCTCGAAGAAGGAGGGTATGATGTGAATTGCATATGGCTCAAATGGAGGATGACTAATGCGCCGTGTCGATGCAGTTTCTTTTATTTAAATAAGGGCCCAATGCTTTGTAAAATTGGCTGACCAAATTGTGTTTGTGCTTAACCAATTAATGGGCTTTAGTTTTGCTTTATCTTCAAGTTGAAATAAGGGTCCATATGCCAACTTAAGAACCAACCTTTGGAAGATCAAGAGGACCTTTGCTCAAAGTTTTTGGATGACTTTTGGTACCCTTACATTCAGTTACCATCAACCATTAAGTAGTGGATCATTATTAGCTTGAGTGGATCATTAATTAATAGCTTTAAGTAGGATGATATTAAAATTTATGTGTCTTTTGTAATTCTCATGGTTAAACCTCTTATATAAGTTGAACCATTTTCATCAATGAAGTTAAGCTGAATTTTATTCATAAAAGAAACGAATTTATCTCATCTATCTTAGTGAGAGGGATTCTCCTAAGTTCTTGAGGGATTCAAGAATCCATGAGTTTAATCAAAGGTGCTTTATCCCTTTGTGTGATTCAACTCTTAGGCTTATCTTCCATTCTTGGAAGTGTGATGTCTATCAATTTCTGTTCCATCTTCTTTTATGTTTCCATTTTCTCATTTTAAATAATTTCTTAAATTTCTTGCTTGTTAGCATTCCAACAATGATAGATCAGTCAAATGAATCAAATCCTTTGAATTCACATCATTTCCTATTCAGAGCCTGGCTATCTAGATTTGGAATAGGAAAGGAAGTTTATTATACAAAGTGTTTAACCGAAGGCCATCCATGTTTCGTTGCATTCGATTACGGAAGCGCAAACAATGTTGTGAACCAAAGATTGGTGGAGAAACTCCAGTTACCAGCAACCTTTCATCTGGATCAAGCATGGATCAAATTCAGTACATGACAATGTGTGAAAGAAGTATTATGTGATATTGCTCCCATGGACTCTTGTCATCTTCTTTTGGGGTGGGGATGGCTTCGTTTTAAACCACTCTATCTGGATGAACGTTCCCTTTATTTGAGGCATGAGGGACATCAAAAGAAGTAGAAATTTATGACACCAAGACAAGTCAATAAGGATCAACATAGGCTGAAGGAGAAAACAGAAAAAGAAGTAATATAAACTACAGAGGGAAGGGAAAATAAAGAAAAAGAAATGGAACTAGAGAAAGTTTATTCGTCAATGTTTTTTCTTCCACAGTTTGTGATGTCATTTTACAAGAACAAAAGGATAAGCATGTGAATGAAACACACCATCTTCCACGTTTAAAAAGGAAGCTTGTTCATATTGCTTTATTATGCATTCGGTCCGTCGATAAGAAGCAAATTCGTCAAACACAATGCATGGAATTATTTATTGTTACATATCAAGGTGGGGTACTATTGCCAATAAATCTTATCGACGGATTGCAACCATTGGAAAGTAACAAATATCAAGTTGAATTTCATCCTGGAAGAAGAGAGTTAGTTTCAACTTGTGAAAAAATAAAAGTCCTTCACAAGGAGGGTATGATGTGAATTGCTTTTGGGTCAAATAGAGGATGAATGATGCGCCGTGTTGTTGCAGTTTCTTTAATTTAAATAAGGGCCCAATGCTTTGTAAAATTGGCTGACCAAATTGTGTTTGTGCTTAACCAATTAATGGGCTTTAGTTTTGCTTTATCTTCAAGTTGAAATAAGGGTCCATATGCCAACTTAAAAACCAACCTTTGGAAGATCAAGAGGACCTTTGCTCAAAGTTTCTGGATGACTTTTGGTACCCTTAAATTCAGTTACAATCAACCATTAAGTAGTGGATCATTATTAGCTTGAGTGGATCATTAATTAATAGCTTTAAGCGGGATGATATTGAAATTTATGTGTCTTTTGTAAATATGATGGTTAAAGCTCCTATATAAGTTAAATCATTTTCATCAATGAAGGCAAGCTGAGTTTTATTCAGAAAATAAACGAGTTTTATCTCCTCTATCTTAGTGAGAGTGATTCTCCTAAGTTCTTGAGTGATTCAAGAATTCACGAGTTTAATCATAGGTTGTTTATCGCTTTGTGTGTTTCAACTCTTAGGCTTATCTTCCATTCCTGGAAATGTGATGTCTATCAATTTCCGTTCCATCTTGTTTTATGTTTCCATTTTCTCATTTTAAATAATTTCTTAAATTTCTTGCTTGTTAGCATTCCAACAATGATAGATCAGTCAAACGAATCAAACCCTGTGGATTCACATCATTTCCTATTCAGAGCCTGGGTATGTAGATTTGGAATGGGAAAGGATGTTTATTATACAAAGTGTTTAACCGAAGGCCGTCCATGTTTAGTTTCAATCGATTAACGAAGCGAAAACAATGTTGTAAGCCAAATATGTGTGGAGAAACTCCAATTACTAGCAACCTTTCATCTGGATCAAGGATGGATCAAATTCAGTAGTGGGCAATATATGAAAGAAGTATTATGTGATATTGCTCCCATGGACTCTTGCCATCTTCTTTTGAGATGGGCATGGCTTCGTTTTAAAACACTCAATCTTGATGAACGTTCCCTTTATTTGAGGCATGAGGGACATCAAAAGAAGTAGAAATTTATGACACCAAGACAACTCAATAAGGATCAACTTAGGCTGAAGGAGAAAACAGAAAAAGAAAGAATAGAAAAAGAAGTAATATAAACTGCAGAAGGAAGGGAAAATAAAGAAAAAGAAATGGAACTAGAGAAAGTTTATTCGTCAATGTTTTTTCTTCTACAGTTTGTGATGTCATTTTACAGGAACAAAAGGATAAGCATGTGAATGAAACACACCAACTTCCATGTTTAAAAAGGAAGCTTGTTCATAGTGCTTTATTATGCTTTTGGTTTGTCGGTAAGAAGCAAATTCGTCAAACACAATGCATGGAATTCTTTATTCTTACATATCAAGGTAGGGTACTGTTGCCAAGAAATGTTATCGACGGATTGCAACCATTAGAAAGTAATAAATATCAAGTTGAATTTGATCCTGGTAGAAGAGAATTAGTTTCGACTTGTGAAAATATAAAAGTCCTTCACAAGATCATAATAAACTTACATTAAAACTAGTGTCTTAAGATTCGGTACAAATCTTCTCGAAGAATGAGGGTATGATGTGAATTCCATATGGGAAAAATGGAGGATGACTAATGCGCCATTTGGATGCAGTTTCTTTTATTTAAATAAGGGCCCAATGATTTGTAAAATTGGCTCACGAAATTGTGTTTGTGCTTAACCAATTAATGGGCTTTAGTTTTGCTTTATCTTCAAGTTGAAATAAGGGTCCATATGCCAACTTAAGGACCAACCTTTGGAAGTTCAAGAGGACCTTTGCTCAAAGTTTTTGGATGACTTTTGGTAGCCTTAAATTTAGTTACAATCAACCATTAAGTAGTGCATCATTATTAGCTTCAGTGGATCATTAATTAATAGCTTTAAGCGGGATGATATTCAAATTTATGTGTTTTTTGTAATTCTCATGGTTAAAGCTCCTATATAAGTTGAAGCATTTTCATCAATTGATGAAGGATTGACCCCAACCAAGGATGAAGGCACATGCTTAAGAAGACTAAACATGTTTAGAAAGGAAGTTCACTAATCCTTCATCCCTTTCATTTATGTTTGTTATTTTTAATTTCCTAAGTTGACTTAGTTGAATCAACTTTAGTTGACTTGTTGACCTTTGACTAGGTTTGACTTGTTGACTATAGTTGACTTGACTTAAGCCAACATGCTAATCTATGTTTATTTGCTTTGTAGGTTAATTAGGAGTAAGAAAGCAATGGTAGGTGGCGCATGGTGATTGGGGAGCATAAATGATGTGGAGGAGAGAGTAAAGCAAAGGCATAAAGCATAAAGTAAAAGGCATGAAGCAAGTGTACCTATGTACCTTTGGTCTCCTTTCTTTTTAGCACAATTTGGCCACTTTTTGGAGACATATGAGACACATTCTTTGTCTCCTTTTGTGTAGAACGAAATTAGCCTTGCACACACCATAGTTGGCCCTTTTGTATCTCATTTTTGTAACCTTATTTGACCTAGTTTCTAGAAGCTAGGGTTAGGTTTTTGTAGAGACATCCTTAGGTATCTTTTATTTGCTTAGAGGCCCCTAAACTCTTCTATATAAGGGGTGCTCCTAGACATGTAAAAGGGTTGAACATTTTGAAGTAAAAACACTCTTGTGTCTCAACCATTTGTGAGAGTTTCCTCCCTTGGGAGTGAATACTTTTAAGCCTTATCTTGCATAGCAAGTGGCGGCACACATCCACTCATCTTCAAGGTTGCCATGGCTTCTAGCCTAGCCTTGTAGTGGCGTGCTTCTCACATTTTTACCATTTCTTTCCTTTCCATTTTATGTTTTCTTCTTCCTTTAATTGTTCTTGGTTTTCTTTGGTTTATGTGCCTTCCATATCCTTTTTGTTTTGAATCAATCCATCATCTTCTTCTCTTGAGCTTTGTGAAAGGAACCTTCACATCTAGATAGCTTGCTATCTTAATGTCCAGTGGGGATTTCACTTAGCTTTCTTAATCAACTCACACCATATTCAATAATCATAAAAAAAGGAACAAGTTAATCCTTCATCATTTGGTATCTAGAGCCTAGGTTGTCCTTGAATATGGTGTTTTCATGTTCTAACCTTGTCTTGTGTAGCTATCTTTGAATGGTCCACATAAAAACAGTGCTGGCAGCAACGTGTGCGTTTTTGAAAAAAATACTGCTGCTAGCTCAGTGGTCCAAAAGTAAGGTTCTTTATATCAAAATAAAGCTCTGTGAGTCTAGTTTCCAACAAAAAAAGAATTAACGCATTTGGAGTTCTGTGGAGAGAGTTATGATCAAATGAGTGAGCAAAGGCCAGAGCTGCCGAGAATACGAAAAACAACGTTTTCAGGTTATGTTGTGGCAATTTTGGCTTCGGTTTTGTGACTCTTTTGCTCCTAAATGTGGTTGGATAACATGTCTTTTGATGCTTAGTCTTTGAGCCTCAAATCCATGAGTTTAAATGCATGATAGCTACATGTTTGTGTCTTTGGGTATGTCATGTTGAGTCTTTAAATATGCCTAACTTTTGCTTGAGTCATATGTCATATGCTTCTTTGAGTTTTCTTATTCTTGTTCTAAGTATTTGAGCTATTGCATGAGATCTATGCCTTTTGTTGTAGCATGCTCCTTGAAATTGATTTTGACCTAAATTTTAAGGAACTAAGTGTTCAAGACACCCTAAAATATCCTTCTCATCATCTTAAGTACCTAGTTTTGAAAAGAAAAATTATTGTCATGACCAAAAACAGTTTGGCCAAGAGCTAATGTGTTGCTTGGTGAATCCATTTGGCTATTTTTACTAGGTGTTATGCTACCAAATTTTATACTTGGATTTGGGTGATATTGGCAAATTAGTTCCATGCTTTAACTTGGTTATGATCTTTCTTGGTGTATGCATAATTTGAGGTATAATCTTGGCTTGTTGAAATGCTTTCCATAGAGTCTTTAAAATTGTTTTTCATTGCTTTAGTCTTGTTCAAGTTTTGTCTTTAAAACAAAATTTCCTTAGAAGTTAAACTTTCTTGTTTTTGTGCTTTTCTTGCTTGTCACTAGGTGTTCTTTGTTTTGTCTTAATAGTTTTCTTTTCTTGAAACTCTTGGGATGTTGTGGCCGAATCACTTGTCTTGCATTTGAAAGGTTTTGAACAAGTTTTTAAAAGTGTTTGCTTCACTCCATTGGTGGATTTTGAGTGCTAGCCTTGCCTTGTTACTTTGGGAGTGTGATCTAAACACTTGGGTTGCATTTTGGGTTGGATTTGGTCTCGATTTTTTTGTCTAACCCCTAATCCATTTATTTTGTCTCGGATTTGAATGTTTTTGTTGTAGGAATCATGGCAAGTTCATCAAATGCACCTACACCAAACAAAAACAATACATTGATGAGATTGCTTCGGGATTTGGAGTTGTCTAGGAAGGAGGCCTTTGAACAATTGAGAAAGGACAAGGAGCAAAGTGACCTAAGAATCCAAGAGCACATTCAAAGGCTTGAAGCTAAGGAGCAAGAAAGAGAGGCTAGGAAAAGAGGGCATTCTAGGCACAAACCATCACAAGATAAGCAAACTCCAAAGATTCCTAAGTTCAAAGGAGAAAATGACCCAAACATCTACATTGAGTGGGAACAAAAAGTGGACCAAATTTTTACCATTCATGTAGTTAGTCATCAAAAGCAAGTAGATTTGGTAGTCTTAGAGTTTGAGGATTATGCCATGACTTGGTGGCATCAATTATGTATGGACAATATTAACCAAGAGTCACTCGCGACTTCTTGGAGGGACCTTAAAAATTTGATGCGCGCTAGATTTTTTCCTTCCTACTATAGGAGGGAGACTCTTTTGAAGCTCCAAAGGCTTCAACAAGGGTCCATGTGTGTGGATGAATATTACAAGTTAATGGAGTCCATGCTTCTAAAAGTAGGACTCCAATTTGAAAGTGAAGAGGAAAAGGTAGCTAGATTTGTGAGTGGGTTAAGGAGGGACATACAAGATTTAGTAGAGTTATATGAGTACTCCTCTCTTGACAAAGTTTTACATTTGGCCATCAAAGTTGAAACTCAATTGCAAAAGAAAAAAGAGGCCAAGAGGAGTGGTTCATACAATGACTACTATTCTAGTACTCGTAAAGATAAAGAAAGAAAACATGATAAATCTCCACTCAAGAGTTCCAAAGACCCACCTCCTAGGACTAATTCGTCTAGGCCTTCTAATGAAACTCCTAATTCTTCTCAAGGTACAAGGACAAGTTCTATAAAATGTTTTAAGTGTTTGGGATATGGGCACATAGCTTCAAATTGTCCCACCAAAAGAACCATGGCCTTAAACCTTAAAAAAGAAGTAGAGAGTGAACATTCTTTTCCCCCTTCCCCCAAAAGTACTTCTTCCCACACTTCTTCAAGTGAAAGGATTAAACCCCTTGAAGGTGGATTGTTAATGATAAGGCACCAACTAAGACAAGTTTCCAAGGAACTTGACCCTTCTCAAAGACAAAACCTTTTTCATTCAAGGTGTCATATCAAAGACAAACTATGTCCCCTCCTCATAGATAATGGAAGTTGTGTAAATGTGGCTAGCACAAGGGTTGTGGACAAGCTTGGCTTGAAAACTATCCCTCATGCCAAGCCCTACAAGCTATCATGGCTTAAGAAAGAAGACATTAAAGTAACTCAACAAGTCCTCATTAACTTTTCAATTGGAAATTTTAAAGATGAGGTGTTATGTGATGTTGTGCCTATGGAAGAAACTCATACTTTGTTAGGTAGGCCATGGCAATTTGATAGAAAAGTCTTTTATGATGGCCATGCTAACACCTATGCTTTCTCCTTCCAAGGTAAGAAGTTCACACTCCTACCTCTCTCACCCAATCAAGCAAATGAGGACCAAAATAAAGTGAAAGATAAGAGAAAAGATGAAAAAGAAAAAGAGCAAGTTACCTCCAAAGTGTTACTTGCCTCTAAAAAAATTTTTTCAAAGCAAGATGGACATCACCATTCTTTCTTCTCTTGCAAGGCTCAAAAGGAAGACCCAATGCGCAAGCATGAGAAGAATAGTGGTCTAGAAAAGAGGGATGGCCTAACCAAAGCTAGGGGTAGTACCCTTAGAAAAGATGGAACAAGAGCTCATAAAAGGGAGGCGCAAAACCTCCCCCAAATCAAGTCAAGCTCCATCTACAAAGGCTTAAAGAATTTGTGGTCAAATTCTCTCCAAGAAGGGGAGGATGATGAAGGATTGACCCCAACCAAGGATGAAGGCACATGCTTAAGAAGACTAAACATGTTTAGAAAGGAAGTTCACTAATCCTTCATCCCTTTCATTTATGTTTGTTATTTTTGATTTCCTAAGTTGACTTAGTTGAATCAACTTTAGTTGACTTGTTGACCTTTGACTAGGTTTGACTTGTTGACTATAGTTGACTTGACTTAAGCCAACATGCTAATCTATGTTTATTTGCTTTGTAGGTTAATTAGGAGTAAGAAAGCAATGGTAGGTGGCGCATGGTGATTGGGGAGCATAAATGATGTGGAGGAGAGAGTAAAGCAAAGGCATAAAGCATAAAGTAAAAGGCATGAAGCAAGTGTACCTATGTACCTTTGGTCTCCTTTCTTTTTAGCACACTTTGGCCACTTTTTGGAGACATATGAGACACATTCTTTGTCTCCTTTTGTGTAGAACGAAATTAGCCTTGCACACACCATAGTTGGCCCTTTTGTATCTCATTTTTGTAACCTTATTTGACCTAGTTTCTAGAAGCTAGGGTTAGGTTTTTGTAGAGACATCCTTAGGTATCTTTTATTTGCTTAGAGGCCCCTAAACTCTTCTATATAAGGGGTGCTCCTAGACATGTAAAAGGGTTGAACATTTTGAAGTAAAAACACTCTTGTGTCTCAACCATTTGTGAGAGTTTCCTCCCTTGGGAGTGAATACTTTTAAGCCTTATCTTGCATAGCAAGTGGCGGCACACATCCACTCATCTTCAAGGTTGCCATGGCTTCTAGCCTAGCCTTGTAGTGGCGTGCTTCTCACATTTTTACCATTTCTTTCCTTTCCATTTTATGTTTTCTTCTTCCTTTAATTGTTCTTGGTTTTCTATGGTTTATGTGCCTTCCATATCCTTTTTGTTTTGAATCAATCCATCATCTTCTTCTCTTGAGCTTTGTGAAAGGAACCTTCACATCTAGATAACTTGCTATCTTAATGTCCAGTGGGGATTTCACTTAGCTTTCTTAATCAACTCACACCATATTCAATAATCTTAAAAAAGGAACAAGTTAATCCTTCATCATCAATGAAGTTAAGCTGAGTTTTATTCATAATACAAACGAGTTTTATCTCATCTATCTTAGTGAGAGGGATTCTCCTAAGTTCTTGAGTGATTCAGGAATCCATGAGTTTAATCAAAGGTTCTTTATCCCTTTGTGTGTTTCAACTCTTAGGCTTATCTTTCATTCTTGGAAGTGTGATGTCTATCAATTTCTGTTCCATCTTCTTTTATGTTTCCATTTTCTCATTTTAAATAATTTCTTAAATTTCTTGCTTGTTAGCATTCCAACAATGATAGATCAGTCAAACGAATCAAACCCTGTGGATTCACATAATTTCCTATTCAGAGCCTGGCTATCTAGATTTGGAATAGGAAAGGAAGTTTATTATACAAAGTGTTTAATCGAAGGCCATCCATGTTTAGTTGCATTCGATTACGGAAGCGAAAACAATGTTGTGAGCCAAATATTTGTGGAGAAATTCCAGTTACCAACAACCTTTCATCTGGATCAAGCATGGATCAAATTCAGTACTTGGTAATGTGTGAAAGAAGTATTATGTGATATTGCTCCCACGAACTCTTGTCATCTTCTTTTGGGATGGGCATGGCTTCGTTTTAAAACACTCCATCTGGATGAACGTTCCCTTTATTTTAGGCATGAGGGACATCAAAAGAAGTAGAAATTTATGACACCAAGACAAGTCAATAAGGATCAGCGTAGGCTGAAGGAGAAAACAGAAAAAGAAGTAATATAAACTGCAGAAGGAATGGAAAATAAAGAAAAAGAAATGGAACTAGAGAAAGTTTATTCGTCAATGTTTTTTCTTCTACAGTTTATGATGTCATTTTACAGGAACAAAAGGATAAGCATGTGAATGAAACACACCAACTTCCATGTTTAAAGAGGAAGCTTGTTCATATTGCTTTATTATGCATTCGGTCCGTCGATAAGAAGCAAATTCGTCTAACACAATGCATGGAATTATTTATTGTTACATATCAAGGTGGGGTACTGTTGCCAAGAAATGTTATCGACGAATTGCAACCATTGGAAAGTAACAAATATCAAGTTGAATTTGATCCTGGAAGAAGAGAATTAGTTTCAACTTGCAAAAAAATAAAAGTCCTTCACAAGATCATAATAAACTTACGTTAAAACTAGTGTCTTTAGTATCGGACAAATCTTCTCGAAGAAGGAGGGTATGATGTGAATTGCATATGGCTCAAATGGAGGATGACTAATGCGCCGTGTCGATGCAGTTTCTTTTATTTAAATAAGGGCCCAATGCTTTGTAAAATTGGCTGACCAAATTGTGTTTGTGCTTAACCAATTAATGGGCTTTAGTTTTGCTTTATCTTCAAGTTGAAATAAGGGTCCATATGCCAACTTAAGGACCAACCTTTGGAAGTTCAAGAGGACCTTTGCTCAAAGTTTTTGGATGACTTTTGGTAGCCTTAAATTCAGTTACAATCAACCATTAAGTAGTGTATCATTATTAGCTTAAGTGGATCATTGATTAATAGCTTTAAGCGGGATGATATTCAAATTTATGCGTTTTTTGTAATTCTCATGGTTAAAGCTCCTATATAAGTTGAAGCATTTTCATCAACGAAGTTAAGCTGAGTTTTATTCATAAAACAAACGAGTTTTATCTCATCTATCTTAGTGAGAGGGATTCTCCTAAGTTCTTGAGTGATTCAAGAATCCATGAGTTTAATCAAAGGTTCTTTATCCCTTTATGTGTTTCAACTCTTAGGCTTATCTTCCATTCTTGGAAGTGTGATGTCTATCAATTTCTGTTCCATCTTCTTTTATGTTTCCATTGTCTCGTTTTAAATAATTTCTCAAATTTCTTGCTTGTTAGCATTCCAACAATGATACATCAGTCAAACAAATCAAACCCTGTGGATTCACATCATTTGGTATTCAGAGCCTAGGTATCTAGATTTGGAATAGGAAAGGAAGTTTATTATACAAAGTGTTTAACCGAAGGCCATCCATGTTTAATTGCATTCGATTACGGAAGCGAAAACAATGTTGTGAGCCAAATATTTGTGGAGAAACTCTAGTTACCAGCAACCTTTCATCTGGATCAAGCATGGATCAAATTCAGTACTGGGCAATGAGTGAAAGAAGTATTATGTGATATTGCTCCCATGGACTGTTGTCATCTTCTTTTGAGATGGGCATGGCTTCGTTTAAAACACTCCATCTAGATGAACGCTCCCTTTATTTGAGGCATGAGTGACATCAAAAGAAGTAGAAATTTATGACACCAAAGCAAGTCAATAAGGATCAACGTAGGCTGAAGGAGAAAACAGAAAAAGAAGTAATATAAACTGTAGAAGGAAGGGAAAATAAAGAAAAAGAAATGGAAGTAGAGAAAGTTTATTCGTCAATATTTTTTCTTCTAAAGTTTGTGATGGCATTTTACAGGAACAAAAGGATAAGCATGTGAATGAAACACACCAACTTCCATGTTTAAAAAGCAAGCTTGTTCATAGTGCTTTATTATATGCATTTGGTCCATCGATAAGAAGCAAATTCGTCAAAAACAATGCATGGAATTATTTATTGTTACATATCAAGGTGGGGTACTGTTGCCAATAAATGTTATCGACGGATTGCAACCATTGGAAAGTAACAAATATCAAGTTGAATTTCATCCTGGAAGAAGAGAGTTAGTTTCAACTTGTCAAAAAATAAATGTCCTTCACAAGATCATAATAAACTTACATTAAAACTAGTGTCTTAAGATTCGGGACAAATCTTCTCGAAGAAGGAGGGTATGATGTGAATTGCTTTTGGGTCAAATAGAGGATGACTGATGCGCCGTGTTGTTGCAGTTTCTTTAATTTAAATAAGGGCTCAATGCTTTGTACAATTGGCTGACCAAATTGTGTTTGTGCTTAACCAATTAATGGGCTTTAGTTTTGCTTTATCTTCAAGTTGAAATAAGAGTCCATATGCCAACTTAATAACCAACCTATGGAAGATCAAGAGGACCCTTTGCTCAAAGTTTGTGGATGACTTTTGCTAGCCTTAAATTTAGTTACAATCAACCATTAAGTAGCGGATCGTTATTAGCCTGAGTGGATCATTAATTAATAGCTTTAAGCGGTATGATATTGAAATTTATGTGTCTTTTGTAAATCTGATTGTTAAAGCTCCTATATAAGTTAAACCATTTTCAACAATGAAGGCAAGCTGAGGTTTAATCAAAAAATAAACGAGTTTTATCTCATCTATCTTAGTGAGAGTGATTCTCCTATGTTCTTGAGTGATTCAAGAATCCATGAGTTTAATCAAAGGTCCTTTATCCCTTTGTGTGTTTCAACTCTTAGGCTTATCTTCCATTCTCTGAAGTGTGATGTCTATCAATTTCTGTTCCATCTTCTTTTATGTTTTCGTTTTCTCGTTTTAAATAATTTCTCAAATTTCTACGCATTCCAACAATGATAGATCAGTCAAACGAATCGAACCCTGTGGATTCACATCATTTGGTATTCAGAGCCTGGCTATCTAGATTTGGAATAGGAAAGGAAGTTTATTATACAAAGTGTTTAATCGAAGGTCATCCATGTTTAGTTGCATTCGATTACGGAAGCGAAAACAATGTTGTGAGCCAAAGATTGGTGGAGAAACTCTAGTTACCACCAACCTTTCATCTGGATCAAGCATGCATCAAATTCAGTACATGGCAATGCGTGAAAGAAGTATTATGTGATATTACTCCCATGGACTCTTGTCATCTTCTTTTGGGATGGGCATGGCTTCATTTTAAAACACTCCATCTTGATGAACGTTCCCTTTATTTGAGGCATGAGGGACATCAAACGAAGTAGAAATTTATGACACCAAGACAAGTCAGTACGGATCAACTTAGGTTGAAGGAGAAAACAGAAAAAGAAAGAATAGAAAAAGAAGTAATATAAACTGCAGAAGGAAGGAAAAATAAAGAAAAAGTAATGGAACTAGAGAAAGTTTATTCGTCAATGTTTTTTCTTCTACAGTTAGTGATGTCATTTTACAGGAAGAAAAGGATAATCATGTGAATGAAACACACCAACTTCCATGTTTAAAAAGGAAGCTTGTTCATAGTGCTTTATTATATGCATTTGGTCCATCGATAAGAAGCAAATTCGTCAAAAACAATGCATGGAATTATTTATTGTTACATATCAAGGTGGGGTACTGTTGCCAATAAATGTTATCGACGGATTGCAACCATTGGAAAGTAACAAATATCAAGTTGAATTTCATCCTGGAAGAAGAGAGTTAGTTTCAACTTGTCAAAAAATAAATGTCCTTCACAAGATCATAATAAACTCACGTTAAAACTAGTGTCTTAAGATTCGGGACAAATCTTCTCGAAGAAGGAGTGTATGATGTCAATTGCATATAGGTCAAATGGAGGATGACTAATGGGCCGTGTTGATGCGGTTTCTTTTATTTAAATTAGGGCCCAATGTGATGAAGGATTGACCCCAACCAAGGATGGAGGCAAATGCTTAAGAAGATTAACCATGTTTAGAAAGGAAGTTCACTATCCTTCATCGCTTTCATTTGTGTTTGCTATTTTTGATTCCCTAAGTTGACTTAGTTGAATCAACTTTAGTTGACTTGTTGACCTTTGACTAGGTTTGACTTGTTGACTATAGTTGACTTGACTTAAGCCAACATGCTAATCTATGTTTATTTGCTTTGTAGGTTAATTAGGAGTAAGAAAGCAATGCTAGGTGGCGCATGGTGATTGGGGAGCATAAATGATGTGGAGGAGAGAGTAAAGCAAAGGCATAAAGCATAAAGTAAAAGGCATAAAATAAGTGTACCTATGTACCTTTGGTCTCCTTTGTTTTTAGCACACTTTCGCCACTTTTTGGAGGCATATGAGACACATTCTTTGTCTCCTTTTGTGCTAGAACGAAATTAGCCTTGCACACACCATAGTTGCCTCTTTTGTCTCTCATTTTTGTAACCTTATTTGACCTAGGTTCTAGAAGCTAGGGTTAGGTTTTTTGTAGAGACATCCTTAGGTATCTTTTATTTGCTTAGAGGCCCCTAAACTCTTCTATATAAGGGGTGCTCCTAGACATGTAAAAGGGTTGAACATTTTGGAGAAATTATACACTTTGTGTTTCAACCTTTTGTGAGAGCATTCCTCCTTAGGGAGTGGAGTTCTTTCAAGCGTTATCTTGCCTTGGCAAGTGGCGGCATACACCACTCATCTTCAAGGTTGCCATGGCTTCTTCTAGCCTAGCCTTGTAGTGACGTGAATCCTCCATTCCTCCCATTTCCCTTGCTTTTCATTTTATGTTTCTTTACTCTTCTTGGTTTATATTGTTTCTATTATATGTTTTTCCTTTTGATTTCTTACTCCCCATCAATCCATTCTCCTCCTCTCTAGAACTTTGTGAAAGGAACCTTCACATCTAGATAGCTTGCTATCTTAATGTCCAGTGGGCATTTCACTTAGCTTTCTTAATCAACTCACACCATATTCAATAATCTTAAAAAGAAATAAGATAATCCTTCATCACAATGCTTTGTAAAATTGGGTGACCAAATTGTGTTTGTGCTTAACCAATTAACGGGCTTTAGTTTTGCTTTAACTTCAAGTTGAAATAGGGGTCCATATGCCCACTTAAGAACCAACCTTTGGAAGATCAAGCGAACCTTTGCTCAAAGTTTGTGGATGACTTTTAGTAGCCTTAAATTCAGTTACAATCAACCATTAAGTAGTGGATCGTCATTAGCTTGAGTGGATCATTAATTAATAGCTTTAAGCGGGATGATATTGAAATTTATGTGTCTTTTGTAATTCTGATGGTTAAAGCTCCTATACAAGTTGAACCATATTCACCAATGAAGGCAAGCTAAGTTTTATTCAGAAAATAAACGAGTTTTATCTCATCTATCTTAGTGAGAGTGATTCTCCTAAGTTGTTGAGTGATTCAAGAATCCATGAGTTTAATCAAAGGTCCTTTATCCCTTTTTGTGTTTCAACTCTTAGGCTTATCTTCAAGTCTTGGAAGTGTGATGTCTATCAATTTCCGTTCCATCTTCTTTTATGTTTCCATTGTCTCGTTTTAAATAATTTCTCAAATTTCTTGCTTCTTAGCATTCCAACAATGATAGATCAGTCAAACGAATCGAACCTTGTGGATTCACATCATTTGTTATTCAGAGCCTGGCTATCTAGATTTGGAATAGGAAAGGAAGTTTATTATACAAAGTGTTTAACCGAAGGCCATCCATGTTTAGTTGCATTCGATTACGGAAGCGAAAATAATGTTGTAAGCCAAAGATTGGTGGAGAAACTCCAGTTACCAGCAACCTTTCATCTGGATTAAGCATGGATCAAATTCAGTACATGGCAATGTGTGAAAGAAGTATTATGTGATATTGCTCCCATGGACTCTTGTCATCTTCTTTTGGGGTGGGGATGGCTTCGTTTTAAAACACTCTATCTGGATGAACGTTCCCTTTATTTGAGGCATGAGGGACATCAAAAGAAGTAGAAATTTATGACACCAAGACAAGTCAATAAGGATCAACATAGGCTGAAGGAGAAAACAGAAAAAGAAAGAATAGAAAAAGAAGTAATATAAACTAGAGAAGGAAGGGAAAATAAAGAAAAAGAAATGGAACTAGAAAAAGTTTATTCGTCAATGTTTTTTCTTCTACAGTTTGTAATGTCATTTTACAGGAACAAAAGGATAAGCATGCGAATGAAACACACCAACATCCATGTTTGAAAAGAAAGCTTGTTCATAGTGTTTTATTATGCATTTGGTCAGTCGATAAGAAGCAAATTCGTCAAACACAATGCATGGAATTATTTATTGTTACATATCAAGGTGGGGTACTGTTGCCAAGAAATGTTATCAACGGATTGCAACCATTGGAAAGTAACAAATATCAAAATGTATTTGATCCTAGAAGAAGAGAATTAGTTTCAACTTGTGAAAAAATAAACGTCCTTCACAAGATCATAATAAACTTATATTAAAACTAGTGTCTTAAGATTTCGGACAAATGTTCTCGAAGAAGGAGGGTATGATGTGAATTGCATATAGGTCAAATGGAGGATGACTAATGCGTGGTGTTGATGCAATTTCTTTTATTTAAGTAAAGGCCCAATGCTTTGTAAAATTGGGTAACCAAATTGTGTTTGTGCTTAACAAATTAAGGGGCTTTAGTTTTGCTTTAACTTCAAGTTGAAATAGGGGTCCATATGCCCACTTAAGAACCAACCTATGGAAGATCAAGCGAACCTTTGCTCAAAGTTTGTGGATGACTTTTGGTAGCCTGAAATTCAGTTATAATCAACCATTAAGTAGCGGATCGTCATTAGCTTGAGTGGATCATTAATTAATAGCTTTAAGCGTGATGATATTGAAATTTATGTGTCTTTTGTAATTCTGATGGTTAAAGCTCCTATACAAGTTGAACCATTTTCACCAATGAAGGCAAGCTGAGTTTTATTCAGAAAATAAACGAGTTTTATCTCATCTATCTTAGTGAGAGTGATTCTCCTAAGTTGTTGAGTGATTCAAGAATCCATGAGTTTAATCAAAGGTCCTTTATCCCTTTGTGTGTTTCAACTCTTGGGCTTATCTTCAAGTCATGGAAGTGTGATGTCTATCAATTTCCGTTCCATCTTCTTTTATGTTTCCAATTTCTCATTTTAAATAATTTCTCAAATTTCTTGCCTCTTAGCATTCCAACAATGATAGATCAGTCAAACGAATCGAACCTTGTGGATTCACATAATTTGGTATTCAGAGCCTAGCTATCTAGATTTGGAATAGGAAAGGAAGTTTATTATACAAAGTGTTTAATCGAACGCCATCCATGTTTAGTTGCATTCGATTACGGAAGCGAAAATAGTGTTGTGAGCCAAGGATTGGTGGAGAAACTCCAGTTACCAGCAACCTTTCATCTGGATCAAGCATGGATCAAATTCAGTACATGGCAATGTGTGAAAGAAGTATTATGTGTTATTGCTCCCATGGACTCTTGTCATCTTCTTTTGGGATGGGCATGGCTTCGTTTTAAAACACTCAATCTTGATGAACGTTGATGAAGGATTGACCCCAACCAAGGATGAAGGCACATGCTTAAGAAGACTAAGCATGTTTAGAAAGGAAGTTCACTAATCCTTCATCCCTTTCATTTGTGTTTGTTATTTTTGATTCCCTAAGTTGACTTAGTTGAATCAACTTTAGTTGACTTGTTGACCTTTGACTTGGTTTGACTTGTTGCTTATAGTTGACTTGACTTAAGCCAACATGCTAATCTATGTTTATTTGCTTTGTAGGTTAATTAGGAGTAAGAAAGCAATGCAAGGTGGCGCATGGTGATTGGGGAGCATAAATGATGTGGATGAGAGAGTAAAGCAAAGGCATAAAGCATAAAGTAAAAGGCATAAAACAAGTGTACCTATGTACCTTTGGTCTCCTTTGTTTTTAGCACACTTTGGCCACTTTTTGGAGACATATGAGACACATTCTTTGTCTCCTTTTGTGCTAGAACGAAATTAGCCTTACACACACCATAGTTGGCTCTTTTGTCTCTTATTTTTGTAACCTTATTTGACCTAGTTTCTAGAAGCTAGGGTTAGGTTTTTGTAGAGACATCATTAGGTATCTTTTATTTGCTTAGAGGCCCCTAAACTCTTCTATATAAGGGGTGCTCCTAGACATGTAAAAGGGTTGAACATTTTAAAGTAAAAACACTCTTGTGTCTCAACCATTTGTGAGAGTTTCCACCCTTGGGAGTGAATACTTTTAAGCCTTATCTTGCATAGCAAGTGGCTGCACACATCCACTCATCTTCAAGGTTGCCATGGCTTCTAGCCTAGCCTTGTAGTAGCGTGCTTCTCACATTTTAACCATTTATTTCCTTTCCATTTTATGTTTTCTTCTTCCTTTAATTCTTCTTGGTTTTATATGGTTTATGTTCTTTCCATTTCCTTTTCATTTTGAATCAATCCATCATCTTCTTCTCTTGAGTTTTGTGAAAGGAACCTTCACATGTAGATAGCTTGCTATCTTAATGTCCAGTGGGGATTTCGCTTAGCTTTCTTAATCAACTCACACCATATTCAATAATCTTAAAAAGGAACAAGATAATCCTTCATCATTTGGTATCTAGAGCTTTGGTTGTCCTTGAATATGGTGTTTTCATGTTCTAACCTTGTCTTGTGTAGCTATCTTTGAATGGTCCACATAAAAACAATGTTGGAAGAAACTGTTCACGATTTTAAAAGATTAAACTGCACATGCTCAGTGGTCCAAAAATTACGTTCTTGATGTCCAAAGAAAGATCTTTTAGTCTAGTTTTTAACAAAAAAAGAACCAATGCATTTGGAGTTCTGTGGAGAGAGTTATGATTGAAATAGTGAGCAAAGGTCAGAGCTGCCGAGATCACCGCGAATCAACGTTTTTCAGGTTATGTTGGGCAGTTTTGGGTACTGTTTTTGTTACTCTTCTTACTCCTAAATGTTGTTAGATAACATGTCTTTGTGTGCTTAATCACTGACCTTCATTTCCAAAAGTTTAAATGCATGATAGCTACATGTTTGAGTCTTTAAATGCGCCTAACTTTTGCTTGAGTCATATGTCATATGTTAGCTTGAAGTTTTCTTATTCTTGTTTTTCCAAGTATTTGAATCTTGCTTTCACTTTATGTCTTGCTTGATGTATGCTCCATGAAATTGATTTTGGCCTAAAACTTGAGGAACTAAGTGTTCAAGCCACCTAAAACTCTTTCTCACCATTTTATGAAACTAGTTGTGAAAGAAGAAATTTTTTGCACCAAATATTGTCTAAAAACCGAGAGCAATCTTGCTCATTGGTGAACTAAAAGTGTGTTTTTCACTAAGTGTTATGCAACTAGTTTCATGCTTGAGAAGTGGGTGATATTGGCAAATTAGTTCCATGCTTTAACTTGGTTATGATCTTTCTTGGTGTATGCATGATTTAAGACTTGAAGATGCTTGTCAAGTGCTTTCCACAGAGTTTTTGAAATGTGCTTTCTTGTTTTAGTCTTGTTAAAAGTTTTGTCTCAAACTTTTCTTCTTTAGAGTTTAGCTTTCCTTGTTTTTGTGCTTTTCTTGCTTGTCACTAGGTGTTCTTTGTTTTGTCTTAGTAGTTTTCTTTTCTTGAAACTCTTGGGATGTTGTGGCCGAATCACTTGTCTTGCATTTGAAAGGTTTTGAACAAGTTTTTAAAAGTGTTTGCTTCACTCCTTTGGTGGATTTTGAGTGCTAGCCTTGCCTTGTTACTTTGGGAGAGTGATCTAAACACTTTGGTTACATTTTGGCTTGGATTTGGTCTCGGTTTTCATCTTGTCTAACCTCTAATCCATTTATTTTGTCTCGGATTTGAGTGTTTTTGTTGTAGGAATCATGGCAAGTTCATCAAATGCACCTACACCAAACAAAAACAATACATTGATGAGATTGCTTCGGGATTTGGAGTTGTCTAGGAAGGAGGCCTTTGAACAATTAAGAAAAGACAAGGAGCAAAGTGACCTAAGAATCCAAGAGCACATTCAAAGGCTTGAAGCTAAAGAGCAAGAAAGAGAGGCTAGGAAAAGAGGGCATTCTAGGCGCAACCCATCACAAGAGAAGCAAACTCCAAAGATTCCTAAGTTCTATGGAGGAAGTGATCCCAAAGTCTTCCTTGATTGGGAAGCTAAAGATGATAAAATTTTCAATGAAAATCATGTAAAGGATCAAACGCAAGTTGATCTAGTAGTTAGGATTTTTGGAGTATGCCAATACTTGGTGGCATAAAGTTTGTAAGAATTATGACCAAGGGCCACCCGCGGCTTCTTGGATGGACATTAAAACTCTTATGCGCGCTAGATTTGTTCCTCCCTCCTATAGGAAGGAACTTCTTTTGAAGCTCCAAAGGCTTCACCAAGGTTCTATGAGTGTGAGTGAGTACTTTAAAGAATTAGAGTCTCAAATGCGTAGGGTTGAAATAAAAGAAACTAACAAAGAGAAAATAAAAAGATTTGTGAGTGGTCTTAGGAGAGACATACAAGACCAAGTAGAGTTGTATGAGTACTCCACTCTTGAAAATGTTTTCACACTTGCCCTTGGGATTGAAATTCAATTGAAAGGAAAAAGAAGGGCAAGGAAGAGTTACTCACCCAACCACTACTCTAGTCACTCATGGAAGGGAAAGGATAAAAAGAAACATGATAAGTTCTCTTCTAACTCTCATCAAGAACCACAAAGTAAAAGTAAGTCACCAAGTGATCACATTCATCATTCCACTTCTCAAAGATCAAGTTCCATTAAATGTTTTAAATGTTTGGGTTATAATCACATTGCTTTAAATTGCCCAACCAAAAGGACCATGATCTTAAAGAAGAGTAATGATGTTGAAAGTGAACACTCATCTCCCCATGCTCTTTCAAAAGAATATTCTTCCTCTAGTAAAACTAAAATTTTTGAGAAAGACCCTATGTTATTAAGGCGCATGATAGGTCAAGATCAAAGTGAGCTTGAGCCAACTCAAAGAGAAAACATTTTTCAATCTAAGTGCAAAATTAACAAATGGGTTTGCTCTCTAATTATTGATGGAGGAAGTAGTACCAATGTAGCTAGCACAAGGTTGGTGGAAAAGCTTAGCTTAGAGACCATTCCTCATGCTAAGCCCTACAAGCTTGCTTGGATAAGTAAAGAGGGAGAAATAGATGTTAATAAACAAGTCCTAGTTAACTTCTCTATAGGAAGCTACAAAGATGAGGTGCTATGTGATGTTGTTCCCATGGAAGTCACACATATCTTACTAGGTAGGCCATGGCAATTTGATAAACAAACTTTACATGATGGCTATACCAACCAATACATTTTCTTCAAAAATGGGAAAAAGACAACTTTACTACCTCTATCACCTCAAGAAGTTAATAAGGATAGAAATATAATAAGAAAAGATAAAGAAGAAAAAGAAAAGGGGCAAGCTTTCACCAAGGTTTTACTTGCCTACAAAAAAATTCTTCCAAAGCAAGATGTGCATCACTCTTCCTTCTCTTCCCAAGCCAAAAAGGAAGGCCCAAAGCATAAGCAAGAGAGGAAGAGTAGTCTAGAAAATAAAGATGGCCTAACCAAAGCTAGGGGTAATACCCTTAGAAAGGATGGAACAAAAGCTCATAAAAGGGAGGCGCAAATCCTCCCCCAAATCAAGTCAAGTTCCATCCACAAAGGCTTCAAGAATTTGTGGTCAAATTCTCTCCAAGAAGGGGAGGATGATGAAGGATTGACCCCAACCAAGGATGAAGGAACATGCTTAAGAAGACTAAGCATGTTTAGAAAGGAAGTTCACTAATCCTTCATCCCTTTCATTTGTGTTTGTTATTTTTGATTCCCTAAGTTGACTTAGTTGAATCAACTTTAGTTGACTTGTTGACCTTTGACTAGGTTTGACTTGTTGACTATAGTTGACTTGACTTAAACCAACATGCTAATCAATGTTTATTTGCTTTGTAGGTTAATTAGGAGTAAGAAGGCAATGCTAGGTGGCGCATGGTGATTGGGGAGCATAAATGATGTGGATGAGAGAGTAAAGCAAAGGCATAAAGCATAAAGTAAAAGGCATAAAACAAGTGTACCTATGTACCTTTGGTCTCCTTTGTTTTTAGCACACTTTTACCACTTTTTGGAGACATATGAGACACATTCTTTGTCTCCTTTTGTGCTAGAACGAAATTAGCCTTACACACACCATAGTTAGCTCTTTTGTCTCTCATTTTTGTAACATTATTTGACATAGTTTCTAGAAGCTAGGGTTAGGTTTTTGTAGAGACATCCTTAGGTATCTTTTATTTGCTTAGAGGCCCCTAAACTCTTCTATATAAGGGGTGCTCCTAGACATGTAAAAGGGTTGAACATTTTGAAGTAAAAACACTCTTGTGTCTCAACCATTTGTGAGAGTTTCCACCCTTGGGAGTGAATACTTTTAAGCCTTATCTTGCATAGCAAGTGGCGGCACACATCCACTCATCTTCAAGGTTGCCATGGCTTCTAGCCTAGCGTTGTAGTGGCGTGCTTCTCTGATGGAGGCGTGGCTCGGGATCGTCAGAGCAGTTAATGGAATCATGCCCAAAACCTTTAGAGAGCGATCTCGGATTAGCTTTAGATCGTAGAATAGGAACTCTTTTATAAATTTTTGTAATGTTTTTGTTTGGGTTTTATCGGACCTTTAGTTGTGTTGGGCCTTTTGGTGTTTCGGCCCATAGTATATAAGCCCTTGTGAGACACATTTGTATCCAGATTTGAGTTTTATGAAACAATGAGTTTTCTCTCAAGTCTTGAGGTTCTCCTCAGAACCACCGATCCTTATCTTTAAATCTCTGATTCAAAGTGGCGGATCTTCCTCACTTATCTTGGAATCTCCTCCAAGTGGCGTGATTTCCTTCCGTTCGGCAAAAACCCTCAATCGACGTCCTCCATTTTCCCCCTTTTCGTTTTAGGGTTCATACCCATTTTCGTTCTAGATGAATTTCTTCCAGGATCAAATTCAACTTGATATTTGTTACTTTCTAATGGTTGCAATCCGTCGATAACATTTCTTGGCAACAGTACCCCACTTTGATATGTAACAATAAATAATTCCATACATTGAGATTGACGAATTTGGTTCTTATCGACGGACCAAACGCATAATAAAGCACTATGAACAAGCTTCCTTTTTAAACATGGAAGTTGGTGTGTTTCATTCACATGCTTATCCTTTTGTTCCTGCAAAATGACATCACAAACTGTAGAAGAAAAAACATTGACTAATAAACTTTCTCTAGTTCCATTTCTTTTTCTTTATTTTCCCTTCCTTCTGCAGTTTATATTACTTCTTTTTCTTTTCTTTCTTTTTCTGTTTTCTCCTTCAGCCTACGTTGATCCTTACTGACTTGTCTTGGTGTCATAAATTTCTACTTCTTTTGATGTCCGTCATGCCTCAAATAAAGGGAACATTCATCAAGATGGAGTGTTTTAAAACGAAGCCATGCCCATCCCAAAAGAAGATGACAAGAGTCTATGGGAGCAATATCACATAATACTTCATTCACACATTGCCATGTACTGAATTTGATCCATGCTTGATCCAGATGAAAGGTTGCTGGTAACTGGAGTTTCTCCAACAATCTTTGGCTCACAACATTGTTTTCGCTTCCGTAATCGAATGCAACTAAACATGGATGGCCTTTGGTTAAACACTTTGTATAATAAACTTCCTTTCCAATTCCAAATCTAGATAGCCAGGCTTTGAATACCAAATGATGTGAATCCACAGAGTTCGATTCGTTTGACTGATGTACCATTTTTTGAATGCTAACAAGCAAGATATTTGAGAAATTAGTTAAAACGAGAAAATGGAAACATAAAAGAAGATGGAACGGAAATTGATACACATCACACTTCCAAGAATGGAAGACAAGCCTAAGAGTTGAAACACACAGAGGGATAAAGGACCTTTGATTAAACTCAAGGATTCTTGAATCACTCAAGAACTTAGGAGAATCACTCTCACTAAGATAGATGACATAAAACTCGTTTATTTTTTGAATAAAACTCAGCTTGCCTTGGTTGATGAAAATGGTTCAACTTGTATAGGAGCTTTAACCATCAGAATTACAAAAGACACATAAATTTCAATATCATCCCGCTTAAAGCTATTAATTAATGATCCACTCAAGCTGATGACGATCCGCTACGTAATGGTTGATTGTAACTGAATTTTAGGCTACCAAAAGTCATCCACAAACTTTGAGCAAAGGTCCGCTTGATCTTCAAAAGGTTGGTTCTTAAGTGGGCATATGGACCCCTATTTCAACTTCAAGAAAACTAAAGCCCTGATAAAAAATTTAAATTGCATGCATATTTGTTTTTTGTTTTTGATTTTAATAAAAAATATAAAAAAATTTCAAAAATATGTTTTTTTGTTTTTAGTTTTCATAAACTTCAAAAAGTAAAAATTAAAAAAATGGTACAAGCTGACTTGTACTTTATAAAATTAAAGAAAATAAATTTTGACATATGGCCAGATTGAGCCAGAAATCAAAAAAATTTTCGTTTCCTCCCCAAAATAAGTCCATCAAGGACAGTTTTTTTTTTGAAATAAGTGAGGGGGATACAAACTGTAGGTAGGATTTTTGTGAGGGGGGACACACTTATCCTTTTGCACTCCTGGGCAAAATCAAACAATTTCAAAACTTAATCTGAGGTATTTTTTTTCACATCAACACTGGATCAAAGGAATGAACATCACTGGAGACAAATCAATACTCTAGAGATCAAATTATCATGTATATACAAACAAAAAGGTTCTATTTTTCACACATGAGTTAATCTTTTGAATTCACAAGACAATCAATTATGAAAGAAAGCACTCAAGTTAAATGTGTATTTTCTCACCAAAATTCTCTCAAGTGTTTTGGCTTGTGTTTTCACTCAAAATAATCATGTAAGTAAACTCTCATAATACTTAACAAGACTCTAATATTCACAAACTTTCAGAAAATATGCATTCAAAGATCGTGAGGACTTTTCACAGGTTATAATGGGGCTAAGGCAAAGGTAGGAAAAAATTTAAGATTTTTGGGATTTTGAAATTAAAATATAGAAAGATAATGGAGCATAATTTCAAAAACAACTCCTTTTCGTTTATTGCTTTGTTGCTCTCTCTTTCTTTTAGAAAGCAATTATTTCAACACTTTTTCATCAACAATTTTTCCTTTTGCCATTTTTATTAATTTGTGGGTGAGGTACTCACCCACACACTTTATTCCTCAACCATTCCTGAACATAATCCATTAGCTCCTTCTTTCTTCCTAAGGTAGAATATGGTCTTTTTCTTTTCAAGGTTATGCAATAGGCTTAAAACAAGAAAAAGAGGTTTAAAGCTCAAAAGGGCTACAAATGGATTAATATCAAGGTGGGCTTATTTGGCCAAGTAGCTAAAACAAAAAATGCCTCAGTCATATCAAATCATGCATATTCACCTAAGATGCAAAACAAAAGAGTCAAGCTAAACATTTGAGTATAAACAAACATGAGCAAGTCACTTAAGAAAAAATATAGGAATGGCACATGGCGGTCCATCCTTTACATTAAAGCTCAAGACTCACAAGGTCAAATTCTTTCACAAAAGATTTAATTAAGAAATTCTCAAATCAACTCAATTAGCAAATCATAGAAACAATCCACTCATATCAACATGACTTTTATTTTTCCCGAATTATGATCATCCCAATTACTGAATCAAATCCCAAAATCCAATGTCAATATGTTTTATTGAAAGCTGGGAAATATTTTTGTGGATTTCTTATGAGACATATTGTTTAAAAGTTTCCCTTAGTAAAAAGTTAATACTTTCACAATTTTCTCAAAAAGAAATCACAATTTTTTTCTTTTTAAATGAAAACAAAAACAAAAAATTGAAAAACATAAAAAAGTAAAAAAAATCCTACCTACAGTTTGTCTCCCCCTCACTTATTTCAAAAAAAAAACTGTCCTTGATGGACTTATTTTGGGGAGGAAACGAAAATTTTTTTGATTTCTGGCTCAATCTGGCCATATGTCAAAATTTATTTTCTTTAATTTTATAAAGTACAAGTCAGCTTGTACCATTTTTTTAATTTTTACTTTTTGAAGTTTATGAAAACTAAAAACAAAAAAACATATTTTTGAAATTTTTTTATATCTTTTATTAAAATCAAAAACAAAAGACAAATATGCATGCAATTTAAATTTTTTATCAACAATGCTTTCAAAAGAATTTGAATCTAACCTGTTTTCTTGTTGCAACAACCTTTCTTCTTTTTCTGCAGCCATGTCAACAAAGATAACCACTGAAAACTTATTTGCATCATTCACATCAACAAACTTGATGTGTGGAGTGTGTGGCTTCAACTCAACTTGAGCATCATCAGGTGCATTCAGATGGTTAAACGGATCATCAATAATCCTCATAATTTTATCTTCTGAGCAAAATTTTTCACCTGGTGTTGTTGACTCTGCTGCTTCATCATTAACCAAGCCAGTTGCAATAGTAGATGCTTCAGCTGCATCTTCGAATAGTGTAGGCTCTTCAACTGCACTTGGTTCCTCCATTGTATTGTTCTCACAACTTTGCTCTTGAAAATGATCATTTATACTCATATCCTCATCAACGGGTACAACTTTATATTCACATTGAGCATCGTCAACATATCCATCAGTAGATATGTTTTTGTGAGAATCTTTAATTTTTTCATCAACTTCAGCAACATCCTTAATATGTTCATCAGTAGACATATTACTATGACAATCATTATATCCATCAGTAGATATATCAATGTGATGTGATTCCACTATTGGTTTTTCAGATTGACTCTGCAAGCTTTGTGTAGCGGCATTCATCATCTCTTTCTGATCTGTTTGATTCATCTTCATCATTTCAGTCATCATATTCATCATATCTTCCAAAGTGACCTTTCTCACTACAACATTCATTAGCTGACTCAAATCTTTAGACATTTGTTCAGCTCTGATGGCCAACTTCAGAAGCACATCTTTGATTTTATGATGAAGTTTGTTAAAATATGGATTTTCAGGAAATCTCTGATGGGGTTGAGGGGTGGTATTAACAGTTACAAGTAATTCTATGAAGTTGTTCTTACTTGCATCCCTCAACATATCAGACAATATTTGCTTATTTTGATACCACTCTTGCTCAATATCTCTGCATCGTTGATCAACTCGCAACCTTTCATCCATGGACTCTAATTTCTCTATAACTTCACCCATTAGTATCATAACTTCCCTATAGGATGGTCCATTGGTTGCTTCAACTTGCTGTGGTGGTACATATTGTTGCTGAAAACTATTTGGAACATATGATTGCTGAGGTGGACACTCAGAATATGGTTGTTGCTCATGTCCCAAAAAAGATGATCTAGGATATAGATCATTAAATTGTCGTAAAGTTAACCCACTTGTATCAGGTGCAAAAGTAGGTGTGACAATTTGTTGCTGATAATCATATGAATCACGTGGTTGCTGTGGATAGTAATCATAATTCACTTGAAAATCACACTGTTGATTATTTTCATATGAAAAACTATTTTGCATTTTTGAAAGAGGTTTTCTGAAAAGAAATAAGTTGAAAGCTTGTTGAGTAGACTTCCAGGAAAGAGAGGTGCGTCTCAATGGACAACTTAAGTACCTTGTCTTTCCTTAGCCAAAGTTTTTCCCAACTAGTTTCACAAATTTCCCAACAAAATTCCTCAAACAAAAACTATGCTTAAAAAAATAACTAAATAAAATAAAATAAAATAACTAAAGAAAATAAAAAAAATGTTAGAACAAAAATTGAGAAAAGAAAATGTTAGTGATAAACAAAAAAATAAAAAAATAAAAAAATAAAAAATAAAAATAAAAAATAAAATCAAAAGAATAAAAATAGAAATAAGAACTAAAATGATAAAAATTCTAACTGTGTTCCCCGGCAACGGTGCCAAATTTGATAACGCTGTCGTTGACGCGTTCAAATTAATACTACTTATCTATAACAACTTCAGTATTGTTAAGAAAGCAGTCAACAAAATAGTAAGGGTAAAGTAACCCAAAGTCGTCTCCCAACGAACACAGAATTGATTTTTAACAAATTAGTTCTTATAAAACTATACAAAGCGGTTAGTCAAACAAAATAAAAAATATAGGGGATTCAGATAAACAAAGATAGAAATAAAATTTAAAAGATAAAAAGAAATAAAAACAATAGAAAAGAAAATAGATTGATTCCATTGCTTTTTCAAAATAGATTCATCATCGGTTATCTAAAGATTATTGCTCAATTAGTTATTGTTGTAGATTTGCAAATTAATCAATGTAAAGTCTCAATTAATTTGTTGGCGTTCTCACTTTTAACCAAAGTACAGTCTCAATTAAAAGTGAGAACTTTTAGATTATCCATAGTAAATTCAATCAAAGTACAGTCTCAATCAAATTTTACTATGCCTAATCATGTCTATTCTTTTATCTCCTCACCAAATAAAAAGCTTAATTAATCAAAGTAAAGTCTCGATTAATTTTCATTAGAGTAAATACCTTTAACCAAAGTAAAGTCTCAATTATTGGTAAAAACTCATTTAATCACATGAAAGTTTCTAAATAAAATCAAAGTAAAGTCTCAATTAAATTTAAAAACCCTTGAACTCATATGATCAACATGCATATAGATTTAAAATCATTACTTTTTACGAGATTCAAAGATAAAAGACATAGATGAATTAAAACCTCAACAATAATAAAAAGAACAAAGAAATTAATTCATTCTAACCTCAAAATCCATAATGAAATTACAATGGAATCAACCTAAGAAGTTTAGCAATCCATGGAATACAAAAGAAGAATAGAGAGAAGAAAAGAGAGAGAAAGGAAACGAAATTAGGCACCCCTAAGGGTTCCAAAACTCCGAAGTCCCGAGCTTGTTTTCTACTTCTCCCTTGGTCTCTTTATATAGGAATTGGACTGGGCTTTTCTGTTGCTAAAATCTCTCAAATATCTTTTGAAATAAAGATAAATATAAATATTTAAAAATACTTGGAGAGATATAGACTATTTGACAAATATAATTGGTTGATAATATCAATATCTAATATAATTAAATTAATTAATTACTTAAAGATATATGATAAATTATAACCAATTAATATTTGTATTAATTTTCCAAATCAACCCTTTGCAATCTCCTTAAATTATCTTCTAAATAATCCAATATCTTCAAGATATATTTGTTTGTTGTGGAACTAAAAAGATTCAAGAAGATCTTGTCATATTTAAAAAGATTTGGTAGTTATTATCTTTTAATATTTTATGATATAATTAAATAAGATAATTATTTAAAAATATCAAATAAAATATCTAAAGATATATTTTCCCAAATTATCTTCTATCATAAAGATAAAGAAAACCGCAAGGTCCAATTTTTCTTTCCTCTCTTCTTGATTTAGCCAAACTTCTTCACTTTTTCAAGCTTTTCTTGCCGTCTTCATGTAATGCTTGGCCTGAATTTTTGTGCTTTTGATAATTTCTTATTCTTTGATTTATCTTTAAGGTGTCATGAAGCTTTAATCAATTTATTTCCACACCTCTAAATGAGCATAAAACTTAACTTCAGCTGCATCAACAAACGTTAAAATATCCAAAAATAATTTATGCAGCTAAAAATCACTTTTTAAGACATTTTTATCACACAAGCTCAAACAACCTAACTATCAGAATCATCAATTAAATCACTCTTTAAGCACACAAATTCAATTAAATACCCAGAATTAAACATTAAATGAGGGCAAAAATACGCACTCATCAAGCCCGTTAATTGGTTAAGCATAAACATAATTTCGTAAGCCAATTTTACAAAGCATTGGGCCCTTATTTAAGTAAAAGAAATTGCATCAACACGGTGCATTAGTCATCCTCCATTTGACCCATATGAAATTCTCATCATACCCTCCTTCTTCGAGAAGATTTCTCCCGAATCTTAAGACACTAGTTGTAACGTAAGTTTATTATGATCTTGTGAAGGACTTTTCTTTTTTCACAAGTTGAAACTAATTCTCTTCTTCCAGGATCAAATTCAACTTGATATTTGTTACTTTCCAATGGTTGCAATCCGTCGATAACATTTCTTGGCAACAGTACCCCACCCTGATATGTAACAATAAATAATTCCATGCATTGAGATTGACGAACTTGCTTCTTATCGACGGACCAAACGCATAATAAAGCACTATGAACAAGCTTCCTTTTTAAACACGGAAGTTGTTGTGTTTCATTTACATGCTTATCCTTTTGTTCCTGCAAAATGACATCACAAACTGTAGAAGAAAAAACATTGACGAATAAACTTTCTCTAGTTCCATTTCTTTTTTTTATTTTCCCTTCCTTCTGCAGTTTATATTACTTCTTTTTCTATTCTTTCTATTTCTGTTTTCTCCTTCAGCCTACGTTGATCCTTACTGACTTGTCTTGGTGTCACAAATTTCTACTTCTTTTGATGTCCCTCATGCCTCAAATAAAGGGAACGTTCATCAAGATGGAGTGTTTTAAAACGAAGCCATGCCCATCTCGAAAGAAGATGACAAGAGTCCATGGGAGCAATATCACATAATACTTCTTTCACACATTGCCATCTACTGAATTTGATCCATGCTTGATCTAGAGGAAAGGTTGCTGGTAACTCGAGTTTCTCCACAAATATTTGGCTCACAACATTGTTTTCGCTTCCGTAATCGAATGCAACTAAACATGGATGGCCTTTGGTTAAACACTTTGTATAATAAACTTCTTTTCCTATTCCAAATCTAGATAGCCAGGCTGTGAATACCATATGATGTGAATCCACAAGGTTCGATTCGTTTGACTGATCTATCATTGTTGGAATGCTAACAAGCAAGAAATTAGAGAAATTATTTAAAACGAGAAAATGGAAACATAAAAGAAGATGGAACGGAAATTGATAGACATCACACTTCCAAGAATGGAAGATAAGCCTAAGAGTTGAAACACACAAAGGGATAAAGGACCTTTGATCAAACTCAAGGATTCCTTAATCACTCTAGAACTTAGGAGAATCACTCTCACTAAGATAGATGAGATAAAACTCGTTTATTTTCTGAATAAAACTCAGCTTGCATTCATTGATGAAAATGGTTCAACTTGTATAGGAGCTTTAACCATCAGAATTACAAAAGACACATAAATTTCAATATCATCCCACTTAAAGCTATTAATTAATGATCCACTCAAGCTGATGACGATCCACTACGTAATGGTTGATTATAACTGAATTTAAGGCTACCAAAAGTCATCCACAAACTTTGAGCAAAGGTCCGCTTGATCTTCCAAAGGTTGGTTCTTAAGTAGGCATATGGACCCCTATTTCAACTTGAAGATAAAGCAAAACTAAAGCTCGTTAATTGGTTAAGCACAAACAAATTTTTGTCAGCCAATATTACAAAGCATTGGGCTCTTATTTAAATAAAAGAAGCTGTATCAACACGGCGCATTAGTCATCCTCCATTTGACCCATATGCAATTCACATCATACCCTCCTTCTTCGAGAAGATTTGTCCCGAATCTTAAGACACTAGTTGTAACGTAAGTTTATTATGATCTTGTGAAGGACTTTTATTTTGTCACAAGTTGAAACTAATTCTCTTCTTCTAGGATCGAATTCAACTTGATATTTGTTACTTTCCAATGGTTGCAATCCGTCGATAACATTTCTTGGCAACAGTACCCCACCCTGATATGTAACAATAAATAATTCCATGCATTGAGATTGACGAACTTGCTTCTTATCGACGGACCAAACGCATAATAAAGCACTATGAACAAGCTTCCTTTTTAAAGATGGAAGTTGGTGTGTTTCATTCACATGCTTCTCCTTTTGTTCCTGCAAAATGACATCACAAACTGTAGAAGAAAAAACATTGACGAATAAACTTTCTCTAGTTCCATTTCTTTTTCTTTATTTTCCCTTCCTTCTGCAGTTTATATTACTTCTTTTTCTATTCTTTCTTTTTCTGTTTTCTCCTTCAGTCTACGTTGATCCTTACTGACTTGTCTTGGTGTCATAAATTTCTACTTCTTTTAATGTCCCTCATGCCTCAAATAAAGGGAACGTTCATCAAGATGGAGTGTTTTAAAACGAAGCCATGCCCATCCCAAAAGAAGATGACAAGAGTCCATGGGAGCAATATCACATAATACTTCTTTCACACATTGCCATGTACTGAATTTGATCCATGCTTGATCCAAATGAAAGGTTGTTGGTAACTCGAGTTGCTCCACAAATATTTGGCTCACAACATTGTTTTCGCTTCCGTAATCGAATGCAACTAAACATGGATGGCCTTTGGTTAAACACTTTGTATAATAAACTTCTTTTCCTATTCGAAATCTAGATAGCCAAGCTGTGAATACCATATGATGTGAATCCACAGGGTTCGATTCGTTTGACTGATCTATCATTGTTGGAATGCTAACAAGCAAGAAATTAGAGAAATTATTTAAAACGAGAAAATGGAAACATAAAAGAAGATGGAACGGAAATTGATAGACATCACACTTCCAAGAATGGAAGATAAGCCTAAGAGTTGAAACACACAAAGGGATAAAGGACCTTTGATCAAACTCAAGGATTCCTTAATCACTCTAGAACTTAGGAGAATCACTCTCACTAAGATAGATGAGATAAAACTCGTTTTTTTCTGAATAAAACTCAGCTTGCCTTCATTGATGAAAATGGTTCAACTTGTATAGGAGCTTTAACCATCAGAATTACAAAAGACACATAAATTTCAATATCATCCCGCTTAAAGCTATTAATTAATGATCCACTCAAGCAGATGACGATCCCCTACGTAATGGTTGATTGTAACTGAATTTAAGGCTACCAAAAGTCATCCACAAACTTTGAACAAAGGTCCGCTTGATCTTCCAAAGGTTGGTTCTTAAGTGGGCATATGGACCCCTATTTCAACTTGAAGATAAAGCAAAACTAAAGCTCGTTAATTGGTTAAGCACAAACACAATTTTGTCAGCTAATTTTACAAAGCATTGGGCCCTTATTTATATAATAGAAGCTGCATCAACACGGCGCATTAGTCATCCTCCATTTGACCCATATGCAATTCACATCATACCCTCCTTCTGCGAGAAGACTTGTCCCAAATCTTAAGACACTAGTTGTAACGTAAGTTTATTATGATCTTGTGAAGGACTTTTATTTTTTCACAAGTTGAAACTAATTCTCTTCTTCCAGGATCAAATTCAACTTGATATTTGTTACTTTCTAATGGTTGCAATCCGTCGATAACATTTCTTGGCACAGGACCCCACCTTGATATGTAACAATAAATAATTGCATGCATCGTGTTTGACGAATTTGCTTCTTATCGATGGACCAAACGCATAATAAAGCACTATGAACAAGCTTCGTTTTTAAACATGGAAGTTGGTGTGTTTCATTCACATGCTTATCCTTTTGTTCTTGCAAAATGACATCACAAACTGTAGAAGAAAACACATTGACGAATAAACTTTCTCTAGTTCCATTTCTTTTTCTTTATTTTCCCTTCCTTCTGCAGTTTATATTACTTCTTTTTCTATTCTTTCTTTTTCTATTTTCTCCTTCAGCCTACGTTGATCCTTACTTACTTGTCTTGGTGTCATAAATTTCTACTTCTTTTGATTTCCCTCATGCCTCAAATAAAGGGAACATTCATCAAGATGGAGTGTTTTAAAACGAAGCCATGCCCATCCCAAAAGAAGATGACAAGAGTCGATGGGAGCAATATCACATAATACTTCTTTCACACATTGCCATCTACTGAATTTGATCCATGCATGATCTAGAGGAAAGGTTGCTGGTAACTGGAGTTTCTCAACAAATATTTGGCTCATAACATTGTTTTCGCTTCCGTAATCGAATGCAACTAAACATGGATGGCCTTCGGTTAAGCACTTAGTATAATAAACTTGTTTTCCTATTCCAAATCTAGATAGCCAGGCTGTGAATACCAAATGATGTGAATCCACAGGGTTCGATTCGTTTGACTGATCTATCATTGTTGGAATGCTAACAAGCAAGAAATTAGAGAAATTATTTAAAACGAGAAAATGGAAACATAAAAGAAGATGGAACGGAAATTGATAGACATCACACTTCCAAGAATGGAAGATAAGCCTAAGAGTTGAAACACACAAAGGGATAAAGGACCTTTGATTAAACTCAAGGATTCTTGAATCACTCAAGAACTTAGGATAATCACTCTCACTAAGATAAATGAGATAAAACTCGTTTATTTTCTGAATAAAACTCAGCTTGCCTTCATTGATGAGAATAGTTCAACTTGTATAGGAGCTTTAACCATCAAAATTACAAAAGACACATAAATTTCAATATCATCCTGCTTAAAGCTATTTATTAATGATCAACTCAAGCTGATGAAGATCCGTGACGTAATGGTTGATTGTAACTGAATTTAAGGCTTCCAAAAGACATCCACAAACTTTGAGCAAAGGTCCGCTTGATCTTCCAAAGGTTGGTTCTTAAGTGAGCATATGGACCCCTATTTCAACTTGAAGATAAAGCAAAACTAAAGCTCGTTAATTGGTTAAGCACAAACACAATTTTGTCAGCTAATTTTACAAAGCATTGGGCCCTTATTTATATAATAGAAGCTGCATCAACACGGCGCATTAGTCATCCTCCATTTGACCCAAATGCATTTCACATCATACCCTCCTTCTTCGAGAAGATTTGTCCCGAATCTTAAGACACTAGTTGTAACGTAAGTTTATTATGATCTTGTGAAGGACTTTTATTTTTTCACAAGTTGAAACTAATTCTCTTCTTCCAGGATCAAATTCAACTTGATATTTGTTACTTTCCAATGGTTGCAATCCGTTGATAACATTTCTTGGCAACAGTACCCCACCCTGATATGTAACAATAAATAATTCCATGCATTGAGATTGACGAACTTGCTTCTTATCGACGGACCAAACGCATAATAAAGCACTATGAACAAGCTTCCTTTTTAAACATGGAAGTTGGTGTGTTTCATTCACATGCTTATCCTTTTGTTCCTGCAAAATGACATCACAAACTGTAGAAGAAAAAACATTGACGAATAAACTTTCTCTAGTTCCATTTCTTTTTCTTTATTTTCCCTTCCTTCTGTAGTTTATATTACTTCTTTTGCTATTCTTTCTTTTTCTGTTTTCTCCTTCAGTCTACGTTGATCCTTACTGACTTGTCTTGGTGTCATAAATTTCTACTTCTTTTAATGTCCCTCATGCCTCAAATAGAGGGAACGTTCATCCAGATGGAGTGTTTTAAAACGAAGCCATGCCCATCCTAAAAGAAGATGACAAGAGTCCATGGGAGCAATATCACATAATACTTCTTTCACACATTGCCATGTACTGAATTTGATCCATGCTTGATCCAAATGAAAGGTTGCTGGTAACTGGAGTTTCTCCACCAATCTTGATGGCTTCTTCTTGTCTCCATTGAAGCTTGCATGAAGAATGGAGGCTCCATGGATGGTGTTGGATGCGGAAGCATGAAGGAAAGGAGCTTAAGGTGTTTGGTTTGGTGTAGGTGAAAGGATTCTTAAGAGAGGTGAGGCCAACTCCTAAGGAAGAAGACTAGAGTAAACTAGAGAAGAGTTTACTCTAAGGTGAGCTCAAAAGAGATTTGTGCACAAATTTGGGCAGCAATTCATTACTCAATTTCAAGCTGAAAAATACATCTCCTAAGCCTTCTATTTATATTCTAAAATGAGACCAAGGGGTCTCCAAAAAGTGGAGGGAAAAAGGAGTCTAGAAAGTTGAATTTTGGAGCCAAAAAGGAGCATGTGGGAGGTGTGACTTGCCACCTAAGCAAGTCACACTTGTCTTGCCATGGGAAGCTAACTCTCATCCTTGGAGAGCAAGTTTGAGAAGCTTCTAGGCTTTTCTAGAGTAGACACACTACTCTTGGCCCATTTGGCCCAATTCCCCTTTTTGGTCCAAAATTACTTCTAAAGCCCAATTTCCTCTAAGGCCCAATACATGGCCCAAAGAAAAATCCTATTCTACTGGGCCCAAAATACAAAGCCCAAAATAAAATCCTAATCTAGTATTTACAAACAAAATGTCCTAGGCTAGGTCTTGACATCTTCCTTGGCCCATGTGAAGTTCATCTTGGGCCTTGCATGCGCATTTAAGGCCCATTCCTCTTGTATTCTCCTAGCCATGGCTCTTGTTGTAGGTCCCTTGGCCCGAGGCTTCTCATCATCCCCTCCCTCTTGAGAAGGATTTGTCCTCAAATCTGTATTCTCTGCCTCATCATCTGTACCACCTGCAAAAGGTATTAAGTCAGCAACATTAAAGGTGGCATGCACATCATAGCCTTCAGGCAACTCTAGCCTATACGCATTATCATTTACTCTTTTCAGCACTTTAAAGGGACCATCACCTCGAGGACTAAGTTTAGACTTCCTTTGCTTAGGAAATCTATCTTTTCTAAGGTGTAGCCACACCCAATCCCCTTCTTCAAAAATCATTTCCCTCTTCCCCTTATTGTTGTACTTAGCATACCTCTCTGTTTGTTGCTGGATTTGGCTTTTAATCTTTTCATGCATTTTCTTAACAAAATCAGATTTTGCCACCCCTTCTTTATGAATAAAATCAAAAGATGTAGGAAGTGGTAGCAAGTCCATGGGAGTGAGAGGATTAAAGCCATAAACAGCTTCAAATGGAGAGATTTTAGTAGTCCTATGAACTACTCTATTGTAGGCAAACTCAATATGGGGAAGGCATTCATCCCAAGATTTGTGGTTCCCTTTCAAAATTGCCCTTAACATAGTAGACAGAGACCTATTAACAACTTCAGTTTGCCCATCAGTTTGTGGGTGACATGAAGTAGAGAAATTAAGCTTAGTTCCTAACCTTGACCAAAGTGTTTTCCAAAAGTGGCTAAGGAACTTGGTGTCTCTATCAGAAACTATGGTGCGGGGTATACCATGAAGCTTGACCACATCTCTAAAGAAAAGCCTAGCAATGTTGCTAGCATCATCCACTTTGTGGCAGGGTATAAAGTGTGTCATTTTGCTAAAACGATCTACCACCACAAAAATGGAATCAAAACCCCTTTGTGTTCTTGGGAGTCCTAAGACAAAATCCATACTTATATCTTCCCAAGGGGCTGAAGCAACAGGCAAGGGGGTGTATAATCCATGAGGCATTATTTTAGACTTAGATTGTAAGCATGAAATACATCTATTACAATGCCTTTGGACATCCTTCCTCATATGGGGCCAAAAGAATTTCTCTTTTAAAAGACCTAGGGTTTTTTCTACCCCAAAATGACCCATTAATCCCCCTTCATGTGTTTCTTGAACAAGGAGTTTTCTTTGTGAACATTGGGGAATACAAATTTTTCCTTCTTTAAACAAATACCCCTCATTCACATAGAAACCTCCTTGAGGTCTTTCCATACATTCAGCATAAGTAGAGGAAAACTCAGAATCTTGATTATACATTTCTGGAATGTGATCAAATCCAAGAATTTGGGCTCCCAATTTTGAAAACAATGTGTGCCTTCTAGACAAGGCATCAGCCACCACATTACTTTTGCCCTTCTTGTACTTTATCACATAAGGAAATTGTTCCAAGAATTCCATCCACTTAGCATGTCTTTTATTCAGCTTATGTTGGCCCTTCAAATATTTTAGCGACTCATGGTCACTATGAATGACAAACTCTTTGGACACAAGGTAGTGTTCCCAAGTTTGAAGGGCCCTAACTAAGGCATACAATTCCTTATCATAGGTGGGATAGTTGAGGGAGGCACCATGAAGTTTTTCACTGAAATAAGCAATTGGGTGCCCTCCTTGCAACAACACAGCAACTATTCCTACACCGGATGCATCACACTCTAGCTCAAAGGTTTTTGAAAAGTTTGGTAAAGCTAGAATGGGTGCATTGGTGAGATTTTCCTTGAGTTGTTGAAAAGCAGACTCTTGTTTTTCACCCCAATTAAAAGATACATCTTTCTTGACAAGTTCATTGAGGGGTGAAGCCAAAGTAGAGAAGTTAGGAACAAACCTCCTATAAAAGCTTGCCAAACCATGGAAGCTCCTAACCTCTCCAACATTTTTAGGAGTAGGGCATTCTTGGATGGCCTTTATTTTTGTAGGGTCAACATGGACCCCATTTTTGTTCACAACAAAACCTAAGAAAACTACACTATCTACATAGAAAGTACATTTCTCTTTATTAGCAAACAAACTATTTACCCTAAGGATGGTAAGGACAGACCTTAGATGGTCTATGTGCTCATGCAAGCTCTTGCTATAAATCAAGATATCATCAAAATAGACAACCACAAACTTTCCTATGCACTCTCTAAGAACGTGATTCATTAGTCTCATGAATGTGCTAGGTGCATTAGTAAGCCCAAAGGGCATCACTAACCACTCATATAGTCCAAATTTGGTCTTAAAAGCGGTTTTCCACTCATCACCTTCTTTGATTCTTATTTGGTGATAACCACTCTTTAGATCAATTTTAGAAAACATGAGGGACCCATGCAACTCATCAAGCATGTCATCAAGCCTAGGGATTGGATGCCTATATTTAATGGTGATGTTATTTATGGCTCTACAATCACAACACATTCTCCATTTCCCATCCTTTTTAGGTACTAACAAAACAGGCACAGCACAAGGGCTAAGGCTCTTTTGAACCCAACCCTTCTCCAACAACTCTTGGACTTGAGACTCTATCTCCTTTGTTTCTTGAGGATTTTTCCTATAGGCTGGTCTATTTGGTAGACTAGCCCCAGGCACTAAATCTATTTGATGTTCAATTCCTCTAAAGGGAGGAAGCCCAATAGGCCCTTCCTTAGGGAATATATCCTCAAACTCTTTCAAAAGATTTTCAATTTTAGGAGGTAGATTCTTACGTTCAAGAGTTGTGGCAGTACATGTGAGTGTTCCTTTACACAACAAGAGGCATGAAGGTTGTTCATCATTGAGAACTTGATTCAAAGATTTTATAGTCAAAATGTTCTCATGTTGAATGACCTTGGGAGAAGGAACACCAATCTCTCCCACCTCAAATTCATCTTTAGTTACTTTTTTTGGGAGAGAGGGAGGACTTTTTTTTTTTATCCTCTTTTCTCTCCTTTTCCAACTTCTTTCTCATTTGGATTTGATCCTCTACCACTTGGGATGGTGATAAAGGATGCAAGACAAATTTTCTATCCTTGTGAGTGAAGGTGATTTCATTGGTAAGACCATTATGCATGGTTTTCTTGTCAAATTGCCAAGGTCTTCCCAATAAAACATGGCAAGCTTCCATAGGTACTACATCACATAGCACACTATCTTCATATTTCCCTATGGATAACTTGACCTTCACTTGATGTTGGACTGTCAAATCCCCACTTTCATTAAGCCAATGCAATTTGTAAGGTTTTGGATGGGGAATGATAGTCAAAGCCAACTTATCAACCAACCTTGTACTACAACAATTGCAACATGAACCACTATCAACAATGAGAGAACAAGTGTTTTCTAAAATTTTACATCTTGTATGAAAGATGTTCTCTCTTTGTGTTGGCTCTTTTGGAATGGGTTGGTTGCTAAGAAGTCTTCTAATCATTAGAAGGTCTCCTTCACAAGGATAGGCAATTTCCTTAGCCTCATCATTAGACTCCTCACTAGAAGTCTCACTCTCACTTTCTTGCTCATCTTGGCTACTATAGTGGTCAACACCCCTTAAGATTATGGTCTTTTTGGTGGGGCATTGAGATGCAACATGACCTCTACCAAGACACTTGAAACATTTGATTTCACTAGTGCGAGTGTGTGAAGATGTGCCTTCCCTTGGTTTCTCCTTTTCCTTGAAACTTTTAGAGGGTTCCTCTTTGACTTGCTTACCCTCCCTATTGAATTCTTTCTTGGTATAAGAGTTAGAGTAGTCATTTCAAAAATTTTTCCTTAGAATTTTTTGCTCTACCTTTATGCAAAGTTGAACCAAGTCATTTAAGTCTTGGTAGCGCAACAATTCTACTCTATCTCTTATCTCAAGACTTAAACCACTAAGAAACCTTGCAATGGTGGTATCCTCGGACTCCCTAATCCCAGCCCTCATCATATATAACTCCATCTTTTGTCTATATTCTTCCACTTTCATTTTATTTTAATGGAGTCTTTGGAGCTTATCCATTAGCTCTCTATGATAATAGGAGGGAATATGTCTTCTCCTAAGGGCTCCTTTGAGGTCATTCCAATATTTGACCTCGGGACTTTGATTGATTCTCCTATCTCTTTCGAGGGCAGTCCACCAATACATAGCATTGCCCTGGAAGCTAAGGGTAGCTAAGGGTACTTTCCTCTCCTCACTTATTTGATGGCAAGCAAAGAGTTGCTCAACCTTCATTTCCCAATCAAGATAAGCTTCAACATCATCTTTCCCATAAAAGTGAGGGAGGTCTATTCTAATGGCTCTTGGTTCCCTAGGCTCTCTTCTTTCTCTTCTTAGAGGAGGAGGAGGTTGATAGAAGTTGTCAACTAGTCTACTATCTTCTTCATAGTGTGTGACTAGTGTTGGAGTGTGGGAGTACAAATGTTGACTCCTATTACTCATCCTCTCATGCAACCTTTCCATATTTCTTGTTCCCCTCCTCTCTTCATCTAAAAGTTGATGAAATCTATCTCTTTCTTGTTTTTCCCTTTCCCTTGCAATTATTTCATCTTCCTTCCAACGTAGTAGTGCTCTCAAATCAAAGGCAATTTGTTTCAAACTTATTTCTTCTTCATTTGAAGCACTCATACATTGAGAAGGAGGTTGAGACATTTTTTTTTTAAGATTTTGGTCTTTAAAAGAAAATTTCAAAGAAGAAGTAGATAGCAAAAGCTTTTAGTTCTCCTCCAGGAAAGAGAGGTGAATCACTTGGATTGCTTACATACCAAGTCTTTCCTAGCCAAGGGAACTTGAAACTTTTGTACAAAACTTCTTAAATGAAATTAATTCAAAGACTAAGTTGACACACACTAAACTATCAAACAAGAAAATTAAAAACAAGAAAGATTATAAGCTATATGCGGCCTAAGTTTTGGTAAAAGTAGAAGGCACTTGGAACCTTCAAACTTCACCACTAAAAGCGCTTCACTAATGTATAGAAGAGGTTCTAGTTAGGAGATGAGATTGAGTACCTAAGACTCTCCCAAGACACCTAACTAGGCCATGAACACAAGAAGGAAAGCATTACAATTTTACAACTCAATTTGAATACAATCAAAGTGCACAAAATGTAAAAGGTCTTCTTGGCTTTGTCTTCTTGGCTTGGTCCTCACAAGTGTTTCACTCTTGCACTTCCTCTTGATCTCACCAAAGAGGATTCTCTTTCGGGACTAGGTACTCCACCTCCTAGGATGCTACCTTAGGAAAATTAGATCACCTCCAAAAAGAAGTATGCACCAAATATAGAAACCAAACCAAAAGAGGTCAAGAAATAAAGCAAGAAAAGCACAAAATTATAATTGCTAAACCAAAAGTGAATAATGCCATGACAAACTCAAAGGATCACCAAAGAAATGACAAACTAGAAATAAGGTAAAGAAACAAGATAAGCACTCAAATGAATTACCTAATGAATGGCACTAGAATGGATGAAAAACAACCAAAATAAGCTAGAAAACTGCACTGAATTTGATTTTTCACTCACTGCCAGTCCAAAAACGTGAATTCAGGCCTCTGCTTCAGATATTTTTCATTTTTTCATTTCTCAACATTTTTCAATGATTCTTTTTTTCACTTTTTCGTCTATGTCTTAGCTAAAAGAGGCAAAAATTAGATTTGGATTTGCACCGGCCAATTTTTTATGATAAATCAAATACAAACAGTGTGCAGTCAGACAGAAACTGGAACAGCAGTAAAATACAACAAAATAATGCTCTCAAACTCAAGTGATGGTAGTGATTCTAGTGTACTTCTTTTGCCACTTTCTTTTGATCTTTTCTTTTGATTCTTTTTGGCACTTGCTTGTATTATTTTTGTGCTCTTTTTCTTTCTTTTTATAGCTCTTACAGCAGCTAGTTTCCACCACAAAACAGAATCACCACCACACTATGCTTGATCATTTGCATTTTAATGGAAACAAAAAGCACAAAGGAGAAGGAAACTTAAAGGAATCAAAAGAAGATCATGAAACACAATGAAACACAATGGAAATTGACTCTAAGACATTGCTAAGATCTAAATAGCAATCTGAACTCAAAAACAGAAATGAAAAAGCACCAAAGCACAATTAATTGAAAGGAAATTTAGTGTGGTTTATGGTGATTTTAAGCAAGCACAAGGAAAATTCCCACTGGACATTAAGATAACTAAGGTTATCTAGATGTGAAGGTTCATTTCCAAGGCTCAAAGAGAGAAGAGAGTGTTAATTTTTAAGGATTAAAAACTGCACTCAAATCTGAAAAAAATTCAGCAACACATCACCAACAAATTCAAAGAAAATTAAAAGCTAAACAAGGAATTAATGACATATATGGACTAAACATGACTCTAGACAAAACATATAGATCTTAAAATCAAAATAAACTCAAGAATCAAGAGAATGAACTGAACAAAAAAAAACAAATACACAATTAAAATGAAAAGTAAATGGTAGAAACCAAATAGAACACCTAAAGCACACAAGGATGGTTCAAGATGAAGCAAATGAAGATGAACCAAAGTAAAAAGACATTAATACTCAAAATAAAATGAACAAAAACAGCAAGACAAGTAGGAGAAGTGATGAACAACACGGAATTGAAAAAAAAATGGAGAAGAAGCACTTAACTCACTAAAACCAAGGCTCATGATACCACATGATGGCTTCTTCTTGTCTCCATTGAAGCTTGCATGAAGAATGGAGGCTCCATGGATGGTGTTGGATGCGGAAGCATGAAGGAAAGGAGCTTAAGGTGTTTGGTTTGGTGTAGGTGAAAGGATTCTTAAGAGAGGTGAGGCCAACTCCTAAGG
This sequence comes from Vigna unguiculata, assembly GCF_037176805.1. Classification (NCBI taxonomy): domain Eukaryota; kingdom Viridiplantae; phylum Streptophyta; class Magnoliopsida; order Fabales; family Fabaceae; genus Vigna; species Vigna unguiculata. Next base: position 11,463,692 of record NC_140793.1, on the reverse strand, counting down.
AAGAAGACTAAAGTAAACTAGAGAAGAGTTTACTCTAAGGTGAGCTCAAAAGAGATTTGTTCACAAATTTGGGCAGCAATTCATTACTCAATTTCAAGCTGAAAAATACATCTCCTAAGCCTTCTATTTATAGTCTAAAATGAGACCAAGGGGTCTCCAAAAAGTGGAGGGAAAAAGGAGTCTAGAAAGTTGAATTTTGGAGCCAAAAAGGAGCATGTGGGAGGTGTGACTTGCCACCTAAGCAAGTCACACTTGTCTTGCCATGGGAAGCTAACTCTCATCCTTGGAGAGCAAGTTTGAGAAGCTTCTAGGCTTTTCTAGAGTAGACACACTACTCTTGGCCCATTTGGCCCAATTCCCCTTTTTGGTCCAAAATTACTTCTAAAGCCCAATTTCCTCTAAGGCCCAATACATGGCCCAAAGAAAAATCCTATTCTACTGGGCCCAAAATACAAAGCCCAAAATAAAATCCTAATCTAGTATTTACAAACAAAATGTCCTAGGCTAGGTCTTGACATCTTCCTTGGCCCATGTGAAGTTCATCTTGGGCCTTGCATGCGCATTTAAGGCCCATTCCTCTTGTATTCTCCTAGCCATGGCTCTTGTTGTAGGTCTCCTAGCCATCTTTGGCTCACAACATTGTTTTCGCTTCCGTAATCGAATGCAACTAAACATGGATGGCCTCCGGTTAAACACTTTGTATAATAAACTTCCTTTCCTATTCCAAATCTAGATAGCCAGGCTCTGAATACCCAATGATGTGCATCCACAGGGTTCGATTGGTTTGACTGATGTACCATTTTTGGAATGCTAACAAGCAAGAATTTTGACAAATTATTTAAAACGAGAAAATGGAAACATAAAAGAAGATGGAACGGAAATTGATAAACATCACACTGCCAAGAATGGAAGATAAGCCTAAGAGTTGAAACACACAAAGGGATAAAGGACCTTTGATTAAACTCAAGGATTCTTGAATCACTCAAGAACTTAGGAGAATCACTTTCACTAAGATAGATGAGATAAAACTCGTTTATTTTCTGAATAAAACTCAGCTTGCCTTCATTGATGAAAATGGTTCAACCTGTATTGGAGCTTTATCCATTAGAATTACAAAAGACACATAAATTTCAAGATCATACCGCTTAAAGCTATTAATTAATGATCCACTCAAGCTAATGACGATCCGCTACTTAATGGTTGATTGTAACTGAATTTAAGGCTTCCAAAAGTCATCCACAAACTTTGAGCAAAGGTCCGCTTGATCTTCCAAAGGTTGGTTCTTAAGTGAGCATATGGACCCCTATTTCAACTTGAAGATAAAGCAAAACTAAAGCTCGTTAATTGGTTAAGCACAAACACAATTTTGTCAGCTAATTTTACAAAGCATTGGGCCCTTATTTAAATAAAAGAAGCTGCATCAACACGGCGCACCAGTCATCCTCCATTTGACCCATATGCAATTCACATCATACCCTCCTTCTTCGAGAAGATTTGTCCCGAATCTTAAGACACTAGTTGTAACGTAAGTTTATTATGATCTTGTGAAGGACTTTTATTTTTTCACAAGTTGAAACTAATTCTCTTCTTCCAGGATCAAATTCAACTTGATATTTGTTACTTTCCAATGGTTTCAATCCGTTGATAACATTTCTTGGCAACAGTACCCCACCCTGATATGTAACAATAAATAATTCCATGCATTGAGATTGACGAACTTGCTTCTTATCGACGGACCAAACGCATAATAAAGCACTATGAACAAGCTTCCTTTTTAAACATGGAAGTTGGTGTCTTTCATTCACATGCTTATCCTTTTGTTCCTGCAAAATGACATCACAAACTGTTGAAGAAAAAACATTGACGAATATACTTTCTCTAGTTTCATTTCTTTTTCTTTATTTTCCCTTCCTTCTGCAGTTTATATTACTTCTTTTTCTATTCTTTCTTTTTCTGTTTTCTCCTTCAGCCTACGTTGATCCTTAATGACTTGTCTTGGTGTCATAAATTTCTACTTCTTTTGATGTCCCTCATGACTCAAATAAAGGGAACGTTCATCAAGATGAAGTGTTTAAAAACGAAGCCATGCCCATCCCAAAAGAAGATGACAAGAGTCCATGGGAGCAATATCACATAATACTTCTTTCACACATTGCCATGTACTGAATTTGATCCATGCTTGATCCAAATGAAAGGTTGCTGGTAACTGGAGTTTCTCCACCAATCTTTGGCTCACAACATTGTTTTTGCTTCCGTAATCGAATGCAACTAAACATGGATGGCCTCCGGTTAAACACTTTGTATAATAAACTTCCTTTCCTATTCCAAATCTAGATAGCCAGCCTCTGAATACCCAATGATGTGCATCCACAGGGTTCAATTGGTTTGACTGATGTACCATTTTTGGAGTTCTAACAAGCAAGAATTTTGAGAAATTATTTAAAACGAGAAAATGGAAACATAAAAGAAGATGGAACGGAAATTGATAGACATCACACTTCCAAGAATGGAAGATAAGCCTAAGAGTTGAAACACACAAAGGGATAAAGGACCTTTGATTAAACTCAAGGATTCTTGAATCACTCAAGAACTTAGGAGAATCACTCTCACTAAGATAAATGAGATAAAACTCGCTTATTTTCTAAATAAAACTCAGCTTGCCTTCATTGATGAAAATGGTTCAACTTGTATAGGAGCTTTAACAATCAGAATTACATAAGACATAAATTTCAATATCATCCCGCTCACAGCTATTAATTAATGATCCACTCAAGCTAATGACGATCCGCTACTTAATGGTTGATTGTAACTGAATTTAAGGCTACCAAAAGTCATCCACAAACTTTGGGCAAAGGTCCGCTTGATCTTCCAAAGGTTGGTTCTTAGGTGGGCATATGGACCCCTATTTCAACTTGAAGATAAAGCAAAACTAAAGCCCGTTAATTGGTTAAGCACAAACACAATTTGGTCAGCATATTTTACAAAGCATTGGGCCCTTATTTAAATAAAAGAAACTGCATCAACACGGCGCATTAGTCATCCTCCATTTGAACCATATACAATTCACATCATACCCTCCTTCTTCGAGAAGATTTTTCCCGAATCTTAAGACACTAGTTTTAACGTAAGTTTATTATGATCTTGTGAAGGACTTTTATTTTTTCACAAGTTGAAACTAATTCTCTTCTTCCAGGATCAAATTCAACTTGATATTTGTTACTTTCTAATGGTTGCAATTCGTCGATAACATTTTCTTGGCACAGGACCCCACCTTGATATGTAACAATAAATAATTCCATGCATGGTGTTTGACGAATTTGTTTCTTATCGATGGACCAAACGCATAACAAAGCACTATGAACAAGCTTCGTTTTTAAACATGAAGTTGGTGTTTTTCATTCACATGTTTATCCTTTTGTTCTTGCAAAATGACATCACAAACTGTAGAAGAAAACACATTGACGAATAAACTTTCTCTAGTTCCATTTCTTTTTCTTTATTTTCCCTTCCTTCTGCAGTTTATATTACTTCTTTTTCTATTCTTTCTTTTTCTTTTTTCTCCTTCAGCCTACGTTGATCCTTACTAACTTGTCTTGTTGTCATAAATTTCTACTTCTTTTGATGTCCCTCATGCCTCAAATAAAGGGAACGTTCATCAAGATGGAGTGTTTTAAATTGAAGCCATGCCCATCCCAAAAGAAGATGACAAGAGTCCATGGGAGCAATATCACATAATACTTCTTTCACACATTGCCATGTACTGAATTTGATTCATGCTTGATCCAGATGAAAAGTTGCTGGTAATTGGTGTTTCTCCACCAATCTTTGGCTCACAACATTGTTTTTGCTTCCGTAATCGAATGCAACTAAACATGGATGGCCTTCGGTTAAACACTTTGTATAATAAACTTCCTTTCCTATTCCAAATCTAGATAGCCAGGCTCTGAATACCATATGATGTGAATCCACAGGGTTCAATTCGTTTGACTGATCTACCATTTTTGGAATGCTAACAAGCAAGAATTTTGAGAAATTATTTAAAACGAGAAAATGGAAACATAAAAGAAGATGGAACGAAAATTGATAGACATCACACTTCCAAGAATGGAAGATAAGCCTAAGAGTTGAAACACAAAAAGGGATAAAGGACCTTTGATTAAACTCAAGGATTCTTGAATCACTCAAGGAGAATCACTCTCACTAAGATAGATGAGATAAAACTCGTTTATTTTCTGAATAAAACTCAGCTTGCCTTCATTGATGAAAATGGTTCAACTTGTATAGGAGCTTTAACCATCAGAATTACAAAAGACACATAAATTTCAATATCATCCTGCTTAAAGCTACTAATTAATGATCCACTCAAGCTAATAACGATCCGCTACTTAATGGTTGATTGTAAGTGAATTTAAGGCTACCAAAAGTCATCCACAAACTTGAGCAAAGGTCCTCTTGATCTTCCAAAGGTTGGTTCCTAAGTTGGCATATGGACCCTTATTTCAACTTGAAGATAAGCAAAACTAAAGCCCATTAATTGGTTAAGCAGAAACACAATTTGGTCAGCATATTTTACAAAGCATTGGGCCCTTATTTAAATAAAAGAAAGTACATCAACACGGCGCATTAGTCATCCTCCATTTGACCCATATGCATTTCACATCATACCCTCCTTCTTCGAGAAGATTTGTCCTGAATCTTATTATGATCTTGTGAAGGACTTTTATTTTTTCACAAGTTGAAACTAATTCTCTTCTTCCAAGATCAAATTCAACTTGATATTAGTTACTTTCCAATGGTTGCAATCAGTCGATAACATTTCTTAGCAAAAGTACCCCACCTTGATATGTAACAATAAATAATTCCATGCATTGTGTTTGACGAATTTGCTTTTATCGACGGACCAAATGCATAACAAAACACTATGAACAAGCTTCCTTTTTAAACATGGAAGTTGGTGTGTTTCATTCACATGCTTATGCTTTTGTTGCTGTAAATTAATATCACAAACTGTAGAAGAAAAAACATTGACGAATAAACTTTCTCTAGTTCCATTCCTTTTTCTTTATTTTCCCTTCCTTCTGCAGTTTATATTACTTCTTGTTCTATTCCTTCTTTTACTGTTTTCTCCTTCAGTCTACGTTGATCCTTACTAACTTGTCTTGGTGTCATAAATTTCTACTTCTTTTGATGTCCCTCATGCCTCAAATAAAGGGAACGTTCATCGAGATGGAGTGTTTTAAAATGAAGCCATGCCCATCCCAAAAGAAGATGACAAGAGTCCATGGGAGCTATATCACATAATACTTCTTTCACACATTGCCATGTACTGAATTTGATCCATGCTTGATCCAGATGAAAGGTTGCTGGTAACTGGAGTTTCTCCACCAATCTTTGGCTTACAACATCGTTTTCGCTTCCGTAATCGAATGCAACTAAACATGGATGGCCTTCGAGTAACACTTTGTATCATAAATTTTTTTTCCTATTCTAAATCTAGATAGTCAAGCTCTGAATACCAAATGATGTGAATCCACAGGGTTCGATTCGTTTGACTGATCTATCATTGTTGGAATGCTAACAAGCAAGAAATTTGAGAAATTATTTAAAACGAGAAAATGGAAACATAAAAGAAGATGGAACCGAAATAGATAGACATCACACTTCCAAGAATGGAAGATAAGCCTAAGTGTTGAAACACACAAAGGGATAAAGGACCTTTGATTAAAGTCCAAGATTCTTGAATCACTTAAGAACTTAGGAGAATCACTCTCACCAAGATAGATGAGATAAAACTCGTTTATTTTCTGAATAAAACTCAGCTTGCCTTCATTGATGAAAATGGTTCAACTTATATAGGAGCTTTAACCTTCAGAATTGCAAAGGACACATAAATTTCAATATCATCCTGCTTGAAGCTACTAATTAATGATCCACTCAAGCTAATAATGATCTGCTACTTAATGGTTGATTGTAAGTGAATTTAAGGCTACCAAAAGTCATCCACAAACTTGAGCAAAGGTCCTCTTGATCTTCCAAAGGTTGGTTCCTAAGTTGGCATATGGACCTTTATTTCAACTTGAAGAAAAAGCAAAACTAAAGCCCATTAATTGGTTAAGCACAAACACAATTTGGTCAGCCTATTTTACAAAGCATTGGGCCCTTATTTAAATAAAAGAAAGTGCACCAACACGGCGCATTAGTCATCCTCCATTTGACCCATATGCAATTCACATCATACCCTCCTTCTTCGAGAAGATTTGTCCCGAATCTTAAGACACCAGTTTTAATGTAAGTTTATTATGATCTTGTGAAGGACTTTTATTTTTTCACAAGTGGAAACTAATTCTCTTCTTCCAAGATCAAATTCAACTTGATATTTGTTACTTTCCAATGGTTGCAATTCGTCGATAACATTTCTGGGAACAGTACCCCACCTTGATATGTAACAATAAATAATTCCATGCATTCTTTTTTACGAATTTGCTTTTATCGACGGACCAAATGCATAATAAAACACTATGAACAAGCTTCCTTTTTAAACATGGAAGTTGGTGTGTTTCATTGATAACGCTGTCGTTGACGCGTTCAAATTAATACTACTTATCTATAACAACTTCAGTATTGTTAAGAAAGTAGTCAACAAAATAGTAAGGGTAAAGTAACCCAAAGTCGTCTCCCAACGAACACGGAATTGATTTTTAACAAATTAGTTCTTATAAAACTATACAAGAGTTAGTCAAATAAAATTATAAAAAAATATAGGGGATTAAGATAAACAAAGATAGAAATAAAATTTAAAAGATAAAAAGAAATAAAAACAATAGAAAAGAAAATAGATTGATTCCATTGCCTTTTCAAAATAGATTCATCATCGGTTATCTAAAGATTATTGCTCAATTAGTTATTGTTGTAGATTTGCAAATTAATCAATGTAAAGTCTTAATGAATTTGTTGGCGTTCTCACTTTTAACCAAAGTACAGTCTCAATTAAAGGTGAGAACTTTTAGATTATCCACAGTAAATTCAACCAAAGTACAGTCTCAATCAAATTTTACTATGCCTAATCATGTCTATTCTTTTATCTCCTCACCAAATAAAAAGCTTAATTAATCAAAGTAAAGTCTCAATTAATTTTCGTTAGAGTAAATACCTTTAATCAAAGTAAAGTCTCAATTATTGGTAAAAACTCATTTAATCATATGAAAGTTTCTAAATAAAATCAAAGTAAAGTCTCAATTAAATTTAAAAACCCTTGACTCATATGATCAATATGCATATAGATTTAAAATCATTACTTTTTATGTGATTCAAAGATAAAAGACATAGAGAAATTAAAACCTCAACAATAATAAAAAGAACAAAGAAATTAATTCATTCTAACCTCAAAATCCATAATGAAATTACAATGGAATCAACCCAAGAAGTTTAGCAATCCATGAAATACAAAAGAAGAATAGAGAGAAGAAAAGAGAGAGAAAGGAAACGAAATTAGATCCCCCTAAGGGTTCCTAAATTCCGAAGTGCCGAGCTTGTTTTCTGCTTCTCCCTTGGTCTCTTTATATAGGAATTGGACTGGGCTTTTCTGTTGCTAAAATCTCTCAAATATCTTTTAAAATAAAGATAAATATAAATATTTAAAAATATTTAGAGAGATATAGACTTTTTGACAAATATAATTGGTTGATAATATCAATATCTAATATAATTAAATTAATTAATTAATTAAAGATATATGATAAATTATCACCAATTAGTATTTGTATTAATTTTTCAAATCAACCCTTTGCAATCTCCTTAAATTATCTTCTAAATAATCCAATATCTTCAAGATATATTTGTTTGTTGTGAATCTAAAAAGATTCCAGAAGATCTTGTCATATTTAAAAAGATTTGGTAGTTAATATCTTTTAATATTTTGATATAATTAAATAAGATAATTATTTAAAAATATCAAATAAAATATCTAAAGATATATTTTCCCAAATTATCTTCTATCATAAAGATAAAGAAAACCGCAAGGTCCAATTTTTCTTTCCTCTCTTCTTGGTTTAGCCAAACTTCTTCACTTTTTCAAGCTTTTCTTGCGGTCTTCCTGTAATGCTTGGCCTGAATTTTTGTGCTTTTGATAATTTCTTATTCTTTGATTTATCTTTAAGGTGTCATGAAGCTTTAATCAATTTATTTCCACACCTCTAAATGAGCTTAAAACTTAACTTCAGCTGCATCAACAAACGTTAAAATATCCAAAAATAATTTATGCAGCTAAAAATCACTTTTTAAGACATTTTTATCACACAAGCTCAAACAACCTAATTATCAGAATTATCAATTAAATCACTCTTTAGGCACACAAATTCAATTAAATACCCAGAATTAAACATTAAATGAGGGCAAAAATACGTACTCATCATTCATTCACATGCTTATCCTTTTGTTCTTGTAAAATGACATCACAAACTGTAGAAGAAAAAACATTGACGAATAAACTTTCTATAGTTCCATTTCTTTTTCTTTATTTTCCCTTCCTTCTGCAGTTTATATTACTTCTTGTTCTATTCTTTCTTTTTCTGTTTTCTCCTTCAGCCTACATTAATCCTTACTAACTTGTCTTGGTGTCATAAATTTCTACTTCTTTTGATGTCCCTCATGCCTCAAATAAAGGGAACGTTCATCAAGATGGAGTGTTTTAAAACGAAGCCATGCCCATCCCTAAAGAAGATGACAAGAGTCCACAGGAGCTATATCATATAATACTTCTTTCACACATTGCCATGTACTGAATTTGATCCACATGAAAGGTTGCTGGTAACTAGAGTTTCTCCACCAATCTTTGGCTCAAAACATTGTTTTCGCTTCCATAATTGAATGTAACTAAACATGGATGGCCTTCGGTTAAACACTTTGTATAATAAACTTCCTTTCCTATTCCAAATCTATATAGCCAGGCTCTGAATAGAAAATGATGTGAATCCACAGGGTTCGATTCGTTTGACTGATCTATCATTGTTGGAATGCTAACAAGCAAGAAATTTAAGAAATTATTTAAAACGAGAAAGTGGAAACATAAAAGAAGATGGAACGAAAAATGATAGACATCACAATTCCAAGAATGGAAGATAAGCCTAAGAGTTGAAACACACAAAGGGATAAAGTACCTTTCATTAAACTCATGGATTCTTGAATCACTCAAGAACTTAGGAGAATCACTCTCACTAAGATAGATGAGATAAAACTTGTTTATTTTTTGAATAAAACTCAGCTTGCCTTCATTGATGAAAATGGTTCAACTTATATAGGAGCTTTAAGCATCAGAATTACAAAAGACACATAAATTTCAATATCATCCCGCTTAAAGCTATTAATTAATGATCCACTCAAGGTAATAACGATCCGCTACTTAATGGTTGATTGTAACTGAATTTAAGGCTACCAAAAGTCATCCACAAACTTTGAGCAAAGGTCCTCTTGATCTTCCAAAGGTTGGTTCTTAAGTTGGCATATGGATCCTTATTTCAACTTGAAGATAAAGCAAAACTAAAACCCATTAATTGGTTATGCACAAACACAATTTGGTCAGCCAATTTTACAAAGCATTGGGCCCTTATTGAAATAAAAGAAAGTGCATCAACACTGCGTATTAGTCATCATCCATTTGACGCATATGAAATTCACATCATACCCTCCTTCTTCGAGAAGATTTGTCCCGAATCTTAAGACACCAGTTTTAATGTAAGTTTATTATGATCTTGTGAAGGACTTTTATTTTTTCACAAGTTGAAACTAATTCTCTTCTTTCAGGATCAAATTCAACTTGATATTTGTTACTTTCCAATGGTTGCAATCCGTCGATAACATTTCTTGGCAACAGTACCCCACCTTCATATGTAACAATAAATAATTCCATGCATTGTGTTTGACAAATTTGCTTTTATCAATGGACCAAATGCATAATAAAGCACTATGAACAAGCTTCCTTTTTAAACATGGAAGTTGGTGTGTTTCATTCACATGCTTATCCTTTTGTTCCTGAAAATTGATATCACAAACTGTAGAAGAAAAAACATTGACGAATAAACTTTCTGTAGTTCCATTTCTTTTTCTTTATTTTCTCTTTCTTGTGCAATTTATATTACTTCTTGTTCTATTCTTTCTTTTTCTATTTTCTCCTTCAGCCTACGTTGATCCTTACTAACTTGTCTTAGTGTCATAAATTTCTACTTCTTTTGATGTCCCTCATCCCTCAAATAAAGGGAACGTTCATCGAGATTGAGTGTTTTAAAACGAAGCCATACCCATCCCAAAAGAAAATGACAAGAGTCCATGGGAGCAATATCACATAACACTTCTTTCACACATTGCCATGTACTGAACTTGATCCATGCTTGATCCAGATGAAAGGTTGCTGGTTACTGGAGTTTCTCCACCAATCTTTGGCTCACAACATTGTTTTCGCATCCGTAATCGAATGTAACTAATCATGGATGGCCTTCAGTTAAACACTTTGTATAATCACCTTCCCTTCCTATTCCAAATCTAGATAGGCAAGCTCTAAATACCGAATGATGTGAATCCACAGGGTTCTATTCGTTTGACTGATCTATCATTGTTGGAATGCTAACAAGTATGAAATTGGAGAAGTTATTTAAAACGAGAAAATGGAAACATAAAAGAAGATGGAACGGAAATTGATAGACAACACACTTCCAAGAATGGAAGATAAGCCTAAGAGTTGAAACACACAAAGGGATAAAGTACCTTTGATTAAACTCATGGATTCTTGAATCACTCAAGAACTTAGGAGAATCACTCTCACTAAGATAGATGAGATAAAACTCGTTTATTTTTTGAATAAAACTCAGCTTGCCTTCATTGATAAAAATGGTTCACTTATATAGGAGCTTTAACCATTAGAATTACAAAAGACACATAAATTTCAATATCATCCCGCTTAAAGATATTAATTAATGATCCACTCAAGGTAATAACGATCCGCTACTTAATGGTTGATTGTAATTGAATTTAAGGCTACCAAAAGTCCTCCACAAACTTTGAGCAAAGGTCCTCTTGATCTTCCAAAGGTTGGTTCTTAAGTTGGCATATGGATCCTTATTTCAACTTGAAGATAAAGCAAAACTAAAACCCATTAATTGGTTATGCACAAACACAATTTGGTAAGCCAATTTTACAAAGCATTGGGCCCTTATTTAAATAAAAGAAAGTGCATCAACATTGTGCATTAGTCATCATCCATTTGACGCATATGAAATTCACATCATACCCTCCTTCTTCGAGAAGATTTGTCCCGAATCTTAAGACACCAGTTTTAATGTAAGTTTATTATGATCTTGTGAAGGACTTTTATTTTTTCACAAGTTGAAACTAATTCTCTTCTTTCAGGATCAAATTCAACTTGATATTTGTTACTTTCCAATGGTTGCAATCCGTCGATAACATTTCTTGGCAACAGTACCCCACCTTCATATGTAACAATAAATAATTCCATGCATTGTGTTTGACAAATTTGCTTTTATCAATGGACCAAATGCATAATAAAGCACTATGAACAAGCTTCCTTTTTAAACATGGAAGTTGGTGTGTTTCATTCACATGCTTATCCTTTTGTTCCTGAAAATTGATATCACAAACTGTAGAAGAAAAAACATTGACGAATAAACTTTCTGTAGTTCCATTTCTTTTTCTTTATTTTCTCTTTCTTGTGCAATTTATATTACTTCTTGTTCTATTCTTTCTTTTTCTATTTTCTCCTTCAGCCTACGTTGATCCTTACTAACTTGTCTTAGTGTCATAAATTTCTACTTCTTTTGATGTCCCTCATCCCTCAAATAAAGGGAACGTTCATCGAGATTGAGTGTTTTAAAACGAAGCCATACCCATCCCAAAAGAAAATGACAAGAGTCCATGGGAGCAATATCACATAACACTTCTTTCACACATTGCCATGTACTGAACTTGATCCATGCTTGATCCAGATGAAAGGTTGCTGGTTACTGGAGTTTCTCCACCAATCTTTGGCTCACAACATTGTTTTCGCATCCGTAATCGAATGTAACTAATCATGGATGGCCTTCAGTTAAACACTTTGTATAATCACCTTCCCTTCCTATTCCAAATCTAGATAGGCAAGCTCTAAATACCGAATGATGTGAATCCACAGGGTTCTATTCGTTTGACTGATCTATCATTGTTGGAATGCTAACAAGTATGAAATTGGAGAAGTTATTTAAAACGAGAAAATGGAAACATAAAAGAAGATGGAACGGAAATTGATAGACAACACACTTCCAAGAATGGAAGATAAGCCTAAGAGTTGAAACACACAAAGGGATAAAGTACCTTTGATTAAACTCATGGATTCTTGAATCACTCAAGAACTTAGGAGAATCACTCTCACTAAGATAGATGAGATAAAACTCGTTTATTTTTTGAATAAAACTCAGCTTGCCTTCATTGATAAAAATGGTTCACTTATATAGGAGCTTTAACCATTAGAATTACAAAAGACACATAAATTTCAATATCATCCCGCTTAAAGATATTAATTAATGATCCACTCAAGGTAATAACGATCCGCTACTTAATGGTTGATTGTAATTGAATTTAAGGCTACCAAAAGTCCTCCACAAACTTTGAGCAAAGGTCCTCTTGATCTTCCAAAGGTTGGTTCTTAAGTTGGCATATGGATCCTTATTTCAACTTGAAGATAAAGCAAAACTAAAACCCATTAATTGGTTATGCACAAACACAATTTGGTAAGCCAATTTTACAAAGCATTGGGCCCTTATTTAAATAAAAGAAAGTGCATCAACATTGTGCATTAGTCATCATCCATTTGACGCATATGAAATTCACATCATACCCTCCTTCTTCGAGAAGATTTGTCCCGAATCTTAAGACACCAGTTTTAATGTAAGTTTATTATGATCTTGTGAAGGACTTTTATTTTTTCACAAGTTGAAACTAATTCTCTTCTTTCAGGATCAAATTCAACTTGATATTTGTTACTTTCCAATGGTTGCAATCCGTCGATAACATTTCTTGGCAACAGTACCCCACCTTCATATGTAACAATAAATAATTCCATGCATTGTGTTTGACGAATTTGCTTTTATCAATGGACCAAATGCATAATAAAGCACTATGAACAAGCTTCCTTTTTAAACATGGAAGTTGGTGTGTTTCATTCACATGCTTATCCTTTTGTTCCTGAAAATTGATATCACAAACTGTAGAAGAAAAAACATTGACGAATAAACTTTCTGTAGTTCCATTTCTTTTTCTTTATTTTCTTTTTCTTGTGCAATTTATATTACTTCTTGTTCTATTCTTTCTTTTTCTATTTTCTCCTTCAGCCTACGTTGATCCTTACTAACTTGTCTTAGTGTCATAAATTTCTACTTCTTTTGATGTCCCTCATGCCTAAAATAAAGGGAACGTTCATCGAGATTGAGTGTTTTAAAACGAAGCCATACCCATCCCGAAAGAAGATGACAAGAGTCCATGGGAGCAATATCACATAACACTTCTTTCACACATTGCCATGTACTGAACTTGATCCATGCTTGATCCAGATGAAAGGTTGCTGGTTACTGGAGTTTCTCCACCAATCTTTGGCTCACAACATTGTTTTCGCTTCCGTAATCGAATGTAACTAATCATGGATGGCCTTCAGTTAAACACTTTGTATAATCACCTTCCCTTCCTATTCCAAATCTAGATAGGCAAGCTCTAAATACCGAATGATGTGAATCCAAAGGGTTTGATTCGTTTGACTGATCTATCATTGTTGGAATGCTAACAAGTATGAAATTGGAGAAATTATTTAAAACGAGAAAATGGAAACATAAAAGAAGATGGAACGGAAATTGATAGACAACACACTTCCAAGAATGGAAGATAAGCCTAAGAGTTGAAACACATAAAGCGATAAAGGACCTTTGATTAAACTCATGGATTCTTGAATCACTCAAGAACTTAGGAGAATCACTCTCACTAAGATAGATGAGATAAAACTCGTTTATTTTCTGAATAAACCTCAGCTTTCCTTCATTGATGAAAATGGTTCAACTTGTATAGGAGCTTTAACCATGAGAATTACAAATGACACATAAATTTAAATATCATCCCGCTTAAAGCTATTAATTAGTGATCCACTCAAGCTAATAACGATGCGCTACTTAATGGTTCATTGTAACTGAATTTAAGGCTACCAAAAGTCATCCAAAAACTTTGAGCAAAGGTTCTCTTGATCTTCCAAAGGTTGGTTCTTAAGTTGGCATATGGACTCTTTTTTCAACTTGAAGATAAAGCAAAACTAAATCCCATTAATTGGTTAAGCACAAACACAATTTGGTCAGCCAATTTTACAAAGCATTGGGCCCTTATTTAAATAAAAGAAATTGTAACAACACGGTGCATCAGTCATCCTCCATTTGACCCATATGCAATTCACATCATACCGTCCTTCTTCCGGAAGATTTGTCCCGAATCTTAAGACACTAGTTTTAATGTAAGTTTATTATGACTTTGTGAAGGAATTTTATTTTTTCACAAGTTGAAACTAATTCTCTTCTTCCAGGATCAAATTCAACTTGATATTTGTTACTTTCCATTGGTTGCAATCTGTCGATAACATCTCTTGGCAACATTACCGCACCTTGATATGTAACAATAAATAATTCCGTGCATTGTGTTTGACGAATTTGCTTCTTATCGACGGACCAAACGCATAATAAAGCACTATGAACAAGCTTCCTTTTTAAACATGGAAGTTGGTGTGTTTCATTCACATGCTTATCCTTTTGTTCCTGTAAATTGATATCACAAACTGTAGAAGAAAAAACAATGACGAATAAACTTTCTCTAGTTCCATTTCTTTTTCTTAATTTTCTCTTCCTTCTGCAATTTATATTACTTCTTATTCTATTCTTTCTTTTTCTGTTTTCTCCTTCAGCCTACGTTGATCCTTACTAACTTGTCTTGGTGTCATAAATTTGTACTTCTTTTGATGTCCCTCATGCCTCAAATAAAGCGAACGTTCATCGAGATTGAGTGTTTTAAAACGAAGCCATGCCCATCCCAAAAGAAGATGACAAGAGTCCACGGGACCTATATCATATAACACTTCTTTCACACATTTGCATGTACTGAATTTGATCCATGCTTGATCCAGATGAAAGGTTGCTAGTAACTAGAGTTTCTCCACCAATCTTTGGCTCACAACATTGTTTTCGCTTCCGTAATTGAATGTAACTAAACATGGATGGCCTTCGGTAAAACACTTTGTAAAATAACCTTCCTTTCGTATTCCAAATCTAGATAGCTAGGCTCTGAATAGAAAATGATGTGAATCCGCAGGGTTTGATTCGTTTGACTGATCATTCATTGTTGGAATACTAACAAGAAAGAAATTTAAGAAATTATTTGAAACGAGAAAATGGAAACATAAAAGAAGATGGAACGGAAATTGATAGACATCACACTTCCAAGAATGGAAGATAAGCCTAAGAGTTGAAACACACAAAGGGATAAAGTACCTTTGATTAAACTCATGGATTCTTGAATCACTCAAGAACTTAGGAGAATAACTCTCACTTAGATACATGAGATAAAACTCGTTTATTTTCTGAATAAAACTCAGCTTGCCTTCATTGATGAAAATGGTTCACCTTATATAGACCTTTAACCATCAGAATTACAAAAGACACATAAATTTCAATATCATCCTGCTTAAAGCTACTAATTAATGATCCACTCAAGCTAATAACGATCTGCTACTTAATGGTTGATTGTAAGTGAATTTAAGGCTACCAAAAGTCATCCACAAACTTGAGCAAAGGTCCTCTTGATCTTCCAAAGGTTGGTTCCTAAGTTGGCATATGGACCCTTATTTCAACTTGAAGATAAGCAAAACTAAAGCCCATTAATTGGTTAAGCAGAAACACAATTTGGTCAGCCAATTTTACAAAGCATTGGGCCCTTATTTAAATAAAAGAAAGTACATCAACACGGTGCATTAGTCATCCTCCATTTGACCCATATGCAATTCACATCATACCCTCCTTCTTCGAGAAGATTTGTCCTGAATCTTATTATGATCTTGTGAAGGACTTTTATTTTTTCACAAGTTGAAACTAATTCTCTTCTTCCAAGATCAAATTCAACTTGATATTAGTTACTTTCCAATGGTTGCAATCAGTCGATAACATTTCTTAGCAAAAGTACCCCACCTTGATATGTAACAATAAATAATTCCATGCATTGTGTTTGACGAATTTGCTTTTATCGACGGACCAAATGCATAACAAAACACTATGAACAAGCTTCCTTTTTAAACATGGAAGTTGGTGTGTTTCATTCACATGCTTATGCTTTTGTTGCTGTAAATTAATATCACAAACTGTAGAAGAAAAAACATTGACGAATAAACTTTCTCTAGTTCCATTCCTTTTTCTTTATTTTCCCTTCCTTCTGCAGTTTATATTACTTCTTGTTCTATTCCTTCTTTTACTGTTTTCTCCTTCAGTCTACGTTGATCCTTACTAACTTGTCTTGGTGTCATAAATTTCTACTTCTTTTGATGTCCCTCATGCCTCAAATAAAGGGAACGTTCATCGAGATGGAGTGTTTTAAAACGAAGCCATGCCCATCCCAAAAGAAGATGACAAGAGTCCATGGGAGCTATATCACATAATACTTCTTTCACACATTGCCATGTACTGAATTTGATCCATGCTTGATCCAGATGAAAGGTTGCTGGTAACTGGAGTTTCTCCACCAATCTTTGGCTTACAACATCGTTTTCGCTTCCGTAATCGAATGCAACTAAACATGGATGGCCTTCGAGTAACACTTTGTATCATAAATTTTTTTTCCTATTCTAAATCTAGATAGTCAAGCTCTGAATACCAAATGATGTGAATCCACAGGGTTCGATTCGTTTGACTGATCTATCATTGTTGGAATGCTAACAAGCAAGAAATTTGAGAAATTATTTAAAACGAGAAAATGGAAACATAAAAGAAGATGGAACGGAAATAGATAGACATCACACTTCCAAGAATGGAAGATAAGCCTAAGTGTTGAAACACACAAAGGGATAAAGGACCTTTGATTAAAGTCCAAGATTCTTGAATCACTTAAGAACTTAGGAGAATCACTCTCACCAAGATAGATGAGATAAAACTCGTTTATTTTCTGAATAAAACTCAGCTTGCCTTCATTGATGAAAATGGTTCAACTTATATAGGAGCTTTAACCTTCAGAATTGCAAAGGACACATAAATTTCAATATCATCCTGCTTGAAGCTACTAATTAATGATCCACTCAAGCTAATAATGATCTGCTACTTAATGGTTGATTGTAAGTGAATTTAAGGCTACCAAAAGTCATCCACAAACTTGAGCAAAGGTCCTCTTGATCTTCCAAAGGTTGGTTCCTAAGTTGGCATATGGACCTTTATTTCAACTTGAAGAAAAAGCAAAACTAAAGCCCATTAATTGGTTAAGCACAAACACAATTTGGTCAGCCTATTTTACAAAGCATTGGGCCCTTATTTAAATAAAAGAAAGTGCACCAACACGGCGCATTAGTCATCCTCCATTTGACCCATATGCAATTCACATCATACCCTCCTTCTTCGAGAAGATTTGTCCCGAATCTTAAGACACCAGTTTTAATGTAAGTTTATTATGATCTTGTGAAGGACTTTTATTTTTTCACAAGTGGAAACTAATTCTCTTCTTCCAAGATCAAATTCAACTTGATATTTGTTACTTTCCAATGGTTGCAATTCGTCGATAACATTTCTGGGAACAGTACCCCACCTTGATATGTAACAATAAATAATTCCATGCATTCTTTTTTACGAATTTGCTTTTATCGACGGACCAAATGCATAATAAAACACTATGAACAAGCTTCCTTTTTAAACATGGAAGTTGGTGTGTTTCATTGATAACGCTGTCGTTGACGCGTTCAAATTAATACTACTTATCTATAACAACTTCAGTATTGTTAAGAAAGTAGTCAACAAAATAGTAAGGGTAAAGTAACCCAAAGTCGTCTCCCAACGAACACGGAATTGATTTTTAACAAATTAGTTCTTATAAAACTATACAAGAGTTAGTCAAATAAAATTATAAAAAAATATAGGGGATTAAGATAAACAAAGATAGAAATAAAATTTAAAAGATAAAAAGAAATAAAAACAATAGAAAAGAAAATAGATTGATTCCATTGCCTTTTCAAAATAGATTCATCATCGGTTATCTAAAGATTATTGCTCAATTAGTTATTGTTGTAGATTTGCAAATTAATCAATGTAAAGTCTTAATGAATTTGTTGGCGTTCTCACTTTTAACCAAAGTACAGTCTCAATTAAAGGTGAGAACTTTTAGATTATCCACAGTAAATTCAACCAAAGTACAGTCTCAATCAAATTTTACTATGCCTAATCATGTCTATTCTTTTATCTCCTCACCAAATAAAAAGCTTAATTAATCAAAGTAAAGTCTCAATTAATTTTCGTTAGAGTAAATACCTTTAATCAAAGTAAAGTCTCAATTATTGGTAAAAACTCATTTAATCATATGAAAGTTTCTAAATAAAATCAAAGTAAAGTCTCAATTAAATTTAAAAACCCTTGACTCATATGATCAATATGCATATAGATTTAAAATCATTACTTTTTATGTGATTCAAAGATAAAAGACATAGAGAAATTAAAACCTCAACAATAATAAAAAGAACAAAGAAATTAATTCATTCTAACCTCAAAATCCATAATGAAATTACAATGGAATCAACCCAAGAAGTTTAGCAATCCATGAAATACAAAAGAAGAATAGAGAGAAGAAAAGAGAGAGAAAGGAAACGAAATTAGATCCCCCTAAGGGTTCCTAAATTCCGAAGTGCCGAGCTTGTTTTCTGCTTCTCCCTTGGTCTCTTTATATAGGAATTGGACTGGGCTTTTCTGTTGCTAAAATCTCTCAAATATCTTTTAAAATAAAGATAAATATAAATATTTAAAAATATTTAGAGAGATATAGACTTTTTGACAAATATAATTGGTTGATAATATCAATATCTAATATAATTAAATTAATTAATTAATTAAAGATATATGATAAATTATCACCAATTAGTATTTGTATTAATTTTTCAAATCAACCCTTTGCAATCTCCTTAAATTATCTTCTAAATAATCCAATATCTTCAAGATATATTTGTTTGTTGTGAATCTAAAAAGATTCCAGAAGATCTTGTCATATTTAAAAAGATTTGGTAGTTAATATCTTTTAATATTTTGATATAATTAAATAAGATAATTATTTAAAAATATCAAATAAAATATCTAAAGATATATTTTCCCAAATTATCTTCTATCATAAAGATAAAGAAAATCGCAAGGTCCAATTTTTCTTTCCTCTCTTCTTGGTTTAGCCAAACTTCTTCACTTTTTCAAGCTTTTCTTGCGGTCTTCCTGTAATGCTTGGCCTGAATTTTTGTGCTTTTGATAATTTCTTATTCTTTGATTTATCTTTAAGGTGTCATGAAGCTTTAATCAATTTATTTCCACACCTCTAAATGAGCTTAAAACTTAACTTCAGCTGCATCAACAAACGTTAAAATATCCAAAAATAATTTATGCAGCTAAAAATCACTTTTTAAGACATTTTTATCACACAAGCTCAAACAACCTAATTATCAGAATTATCAATTAAATCACTCTTTAGGCACACAAATTCAATTAAATACCCAGAATTAAACATTAAATGAGGGCAAAAATACGTACTCATCATTCATTCACATGCTTATCCTTTTGTTCTTGTAAAATGACATCACAAACTGTAGAAGAAAAAACATTGACGAATAAACTTTCTATAGTTCCATTTCTTTTTCTTTATTTTCCCTTCCTTCTGCAGTTTATATTACTTCTTGTTCTATTCTTTCTTTTTCTGTTTTCTCCTTCAGCCTACATTAATCCTTACTAACTTGTCTTGGTGTCATAAATTTCTACTTCTTTTGATGTCCCTCATGCCTCAAATAAAGCGAACGTTCATCAAGATGGAGTGTTTTAAAACGAAGCCATGCCCATCCCTAAAGAAGATGACAAGAGTCCACAGGAGCTATATCATATAATACTTCTTTCACACATTGCCATGTACTGAATTTGATCCACATGAAAGGTTGCTGGTAACTAGAGTTTCTCCACCAATCTTTGGCTCACAACATTGTTTTCGCTTCCATAATTGAATGTAACTAAACATGGATGGCCTTCGGTTAAACACTTTGTATAATAAACTTCCTTTCCTATTCCAAATCTAGATAGCCAGGCTCTGAATAGAAAATGATGTGAATCCACAGGGTTCGATTCGTTTGACTGATCTATCATTGTTGGAATGCTAACAAGCAAGAAATTTAAGAAATTATTTAAAACGAGAAAGTGGAAACATAAAAGAAGATGGAACGAAAAATGATAGACATCACAATTCCAAGAATGGAAGATAAGCCTAAGAGTTGAAACACACAAAGGGATAAAGTACCTTTCATTAAACTCATGGATTCTTGAATCACTCAAGAACTTAGGAGAATCACTCTCACTAAGATAGATGAGATAAAACTTGTTTATTTTTTGAATAAAACTCAGCTTGCCTTCATTGATGAAAATGGTTCAACTTATATAGGAGCTTTAAGCATCAAAATTACAAAAGACACATAAATTTCAATATCATCCCGCTTAAAGCTATTAATTAATGATCCACTCAAGGTAATAACGATCCGCTACTTAATGGTTGATTGTAACTGAATTTAAGGCTATCAAAAGTCATCCACAAACTTTGAGCAAAGGTCCTCTTGATCTTCCAAAGGTTGGTTCTTAAGTTGGCATATGGATCCTTATTTCAACTTGAAGATAAAGCAAAACTAAAACCCATTAATTGGTTATGCACAAACACAATTTGGTCAGCCAATTTTACAAAGCATTGGGCCCTTATTGAAATAAAAGAAAGTGCATCAACACTGCGTATTAGTCATCATCCATTTGACGCATATGAAATTCACATCATACCCTCCTTCTTCGAGAAGATTTGTCCCGAATCTTAAGACACCAGTTTTAATGTAAGTTTATTATGATCTTGTGAAGGACTTTTATTTTTTCACAAGTTGAAACTAATTCTCTTCTTTCAGGATCAAATTCAACTTGATATTTGTTACTTTCCAATGGTTGCAATCCGTCGATAACATTTCTTGGCAACAGTACCCCACCTTCATATGTAACAATAAATAATTCCATGCATTGTGTTTGACAAATTTGCTTTTATCAATGGACCAAATGCATAATAAAGCACTATGAACAAGCTTCCTTTTTAAACATGGAAGTTGGTGTGTTTCATTCACATGCTTATCCTTTTGTTCCTGAAAATTGATATCACAAACTGTAGAAGAAAAAACATTGACGAATAAACTTTCTGTAGTTCCATTTCTTTTTCTTTATTTTCTCTTTCTTGTGCAATTTATATTACTTCTTGTTCTATTCTTTCTTTTTCTATTTTCTCCTTCAGCCTACGTTGATCCTTACTAACTTGTCTTGGTGTCATAAATTTCTACTTCTTTTGATGTCCCTCATGCCTCAAATAAAGGGAACGTTCATCGAGATGGAGTGTTTTAAAACGAAGCCATGCCCATCCCAAAAGAAGATGACAAGAGTCCATGGGAGCAATATCACATAACACTTCTTTCACACATTGCCATGTACTGAATTTGAACCATGCTTGATCCAGATTAAAGGTTGTTGGTAACTGGAGTTTCTCCACCAATCTTTGGCTCACAACATTGTTTTTGCTTCCGTAATCGAATGTAACTAAACATGGATGGCCTTCAGTTAAACACTTTGTATAATCACCTTCCCTTCCTATTCCAAATCTAGATAGGCAGGCTCTGAATAGAAAATGATGTGAATCCACAGGGTTCGATTCGTTTAACTGATCTATCATTGTTGGAATGCTAACAAGCAAGAAATTTAAGAAATTATTTAAAACGAGAAAATGGAAACATAAAAGAAGATGGAACGGAAATTGATAGACATCACACTTCCAAGAATGGACGATAAGCCTAAGAGTTGAAACACACAAAGGGATAAAGTACTTTTGATTAAACTCATGGATTCTTGAATCACTCAAGAACTTAGGAGAATCACTCTCACTAAGATAGATGAGATAAAACTTGTTTATTTTTTGAATAAAACTCAGCTTGCCTTCATTGATGAAAATGGTTCAACTTATATAGGAGCTTTAACCATCAGAATTACAAAAGACACATAAATTTCAATATCATCCCACTTAAAGCTATTAATTAATGATCCACTCAAGGTAATAACGATCCGCTACTTAATGGTTGATTGTAACTGAATTTAAGGCTACCAAAAGTCATCCCCAAACTTTGAGCAAAGGTCCTTTTGATCTTCCAAAGGTTGGTTCTTAAATTGGCATATGGATCCTTATTTCAACTTGAAGATAAAGCAAAACTAAAACCCATTAATTGGTTATGCACAAACACAATTTGGTAAGCCAATTTTACAAAGCATTGGGCCCTTATTGAAATAAAAGAAAGTGCATCAACACTGCGCATTAGTCATCATCCATTTGACGCATATGAAATTCACATCATACCCTCCTTCTTCGAGAAGATTTGTCCCGAATCTTAAGACACCAGTTTTAATGTAAGTTTATTATGATCTTGTGAAGGACTTTTATTTTTTCACAAGTTGAAACTAATTCTCTTCTTTCAGGATCAAATTCAACTTGAAATTTGTTACTTTCCAATGGTTGCAATCCGTCGATAACATTTCTGGGCAACAGTACCCCACCTTCATATGTAACAATAAATAATTCCATGCATTGTGTTTGACGAATTTGCTTTTATCAATGGACCAAATGCATAATAAAGCACTATGAACAAGCTTCCTTTTTAAACATGGAAGTTGGTGTATTTCATTCACATGCTTATCCTTTTGTTCCTGAAAATTGATATCACAAACTGTAGAAGAAAAAACATTGACGAATAAACTTTCTGTAGTTCCATTTCTTTTTCTTTATTTTCTCTTTCTTGTGCAATTTATATTACTTCTTGTTCTATTCTTTCTTTTTCTATTTTCTCCTTCAGCCTACGTTGATCCTTACTAACTTGTCTTAGTGTCATAAATTTCTACTTCTTTTGATGTCCCTCATCCCTCAAATAAAGGGAACGTTCATCGAGATTGAGTGTTTTAAAACGAAGCCATACCCATCCCAAAAGAAGATGACAAGAGTCCATGGGAGCAATATCACATAACACTTCTTTCACACATTGCCATGTACTGAACTTGATCCATGCTTGATCCAGATGAAAGGTTGCTGGGTACTGGAGTTTCTCCACCAATCTTTGGCTCACAACATTGTTTTCGCTTCCGTAATCGAATGTAACTAATCATGGATGGCCTTCAGTTAAACACTTTGTATAATCACCTTCCCTTCCTATTCCAAATCTAGATAGGCAAGCTCTAAATACCGAATGATGTGAATCCACAGGGTTCTATTCGTTTGACTGATCTATCATTGTTGGAATGCTAACAAGTATGAAATTGGAGAAGTTATTTAAAACGAGAAAATGGAAACATAAAAGAAGATGGAACGGAAATTGATAGACAACACACTTCCAAGAATGGAAGATAAGCCTAAGAGTTGAAACACACAAAGGGATAAAGTACCTTTCATTAAACTCATGGATTCTTGAATCACTCAAGAACTTAGGAGAATCACTCTCACTAAGATAGATGAGATAAAACTCGTTTATTTTTTGAATAAAACTCAGCTTGCCTTCATTGATAAAAATGGTTCACTTATATAGGAGCTTTAACCATTAGAATTACAAAAGACACATAAATTTCAATATCATCCCGCTTAAAGATATTAATTAATGATCCACTCAAGGTAATAACGATCCGCTACTTAATGGTTGATTCTAACTGAATTTAAGGCTACCAAAAGTCATCCACAAACTTTGAGCAAAGGTCCTCTTGATCTTCCAAAGGTTGGTTCTTAAGTTGGCATATGGATCCTTATTTCAACTTGAAGATAAAGCAAAACTAAAACCCATTAATTGGTTATGCACAAACACAATTTGGTAAGCCAATTTTACAAAGCATTGGGCCCTTATTTAAATAAAAGAAAGTGCATCAACATTGTGCATTAGTCATCATCCATTTGACGCATATGAAATTCACATCATACCCTCCTTCTTCGAGAAGATTTGTCCCGAATCTTAAGACACCAGTTTTAATGTAAGTTTATTATGATCTTGTGAAGGACTTTTATTTTTTCACAAGTTGAAACTAATTCTCTTCTTTCAGGATCAAATTCAACTTGATATTTGTTACTTTCCAATGGTTGCAATCCGTCGATAACATTTCTTGGCAACAGTACCCCACCTTCATATGTAACAATAAATAATTCCATGCATTGTGTTTGACGAATTTGCTTTTATCAATGGACCAAATGCATAATAAAGCACTATGAACAAGCTTCCTTTTTAAACATGGAAGTTGGTGTGTTTCATTCACATGCTTATCCTTTTGTTCCTGAAAATTGATATCACAAACTGTAGAAGAAAAAACATTGACGAATAAACTTTCTGTAGTTCCATTTCTTTTTCTTTATTTTCTTTTTCTTGTGCAATTTATATTACTTCTTGTTCTATTCTTTCTTTTTCTATTTTCTCCTTCAGCCTACGTTGATCCTTACTAACTTGTCTTAGTGTCATAAATTTCTACTTCTTTTGATGTCCCTCATGCCTCAAATAAAGGGAACGTTCATCGAGATTGAGTGTTTTAAAACGAAGCCATACCCATCCCAAAAGAAGATGACAAGAGTCCATGGGAGCAATATCACATAACACTTCTTTCACACATTGCCATGTACTGAACTTGATCCATGCTTGATCCAGATGAAAGGTTGCTGGTTACTGGAGTTTCTCCACCAATCTTTGGCTCACAACATTGTTTTCGCTTCCGTAATCGAATGTAACTAATCATGGATGGCCTTCAGTTAAACACTTTGTATAATCACCTTCCCTTCCTATTCCAAATCTAGATAGGCAAGCTCTAAATACCGAATGATGTGAATCCACAGGGTTTGATTCGTTTGACTGATCTATCATTGTTGGAATGCTAACAAGTATGAAATTGGAGAAATTATTTAAAACGAGAAAATGGAAACATAAAAGAAGATGGAACGGAAATTGATAGACAACACACTTCCAAGAATGGAAGATAAGCCTAAGAGTTGAAACACATAAAGCGATAAAGGACCTTTGATTAAACTCATGGATTCTTGAATCACTCAAGAACTTAGGAGAATCACTCTCACTAAGATAGATGAGATAAAACTCGTTTATTTTCTGAATAAACCTCAGCTTTCCTTCATTGATGAAAATGGTTCAACTTGTATAGGAGCTTTAACCATGAGAATTACAAATGACACATAAATTTAAATATCATCCCGCTTAAAGCTATTAATTAGTGATCCACTCAAGCTAATAACGATGCGCTACTTAATGGTTCATTGTAACTGAATTTAAGGCTACCAAAAGTCATCCAAAAACTTTGAGCAAAGGTTCTCTTGATCTTCCAAAGGTTGGTTCTTAAGTTGGCATATGGACTCTTTTTTCAACTTGAAGATAAAGCAAAACTAAATCCCATTAATTGGTTAAGCACAAACACAATTTGGTCAGCCAATTTTACAAAGCATTGGGCCCTTATTTAAATAAAAGAAATTGTAACAACACGGTGCATCAGTCATCCTCCATTTGACCCATATGCAATTCACATCATACCGTCCTTCTTCCGGAAGATTTGTCCCGAATCTTAAGACACTAGTTTTAATGTAAGTTTATTATGACTTTGTGAAGGAATTTTATTTTTTCACAAGTTGAAACTAATTCTCTTCTTCCAGGATCAAATTCAACTTGATATTTGTTACTTTCCATTGGTTGCAATCTGTCGATAACATCTCTTGGCAACATTACCGCACCTTGATATGTAACAATAAATAATTTCGTGCATTGTGTTTGACGAATTTGCTTCTTATCGACGGACCAAACGCATAATAAAGCACCATGAACAAGCTTCCTTTTTAAACATGGAAGTTGGTGTGTTTCATTCACATGCTTATCCTTTTGTTCCTGTAAATTGATATCACAAACTGTAGAAGAAAAAACAATGACGAATAAACTTTCTCTAGTTCCATTTCTTTTTCTTAATTTTCTCTTCCTTCTGCAATTTATATTACTTCTTATTCTATTCTTTCTTTTTCTGTTTTCTCCTTCAGCCTACGTTGATCCTTACTAACTTGTCTTGGTGTCATAAATTTGTACTTCTTTTGATGTCCCTCATGCCTCAAATAAAGCGAACGTTCATCGAGATTGAGTGTTTTAAAACGAAGCCATGCCCATCCCAAAAGAAGATGACAAGAGTCCACGGGACCTATATCATATAACACTTCTTTCACACATTTGCATGTACTGAATTTGATCCATGCTTGATCCAGATGAAAGGTTGCTAGTAACTAGAGTTTCTCCACCAATCTTTGGCTCACAACATTGTTTTCGTTTCCGTAATTGAATGTAACTAAACATGGATGGCCTTCGGTAAAACACTTTGTAAAATAACCTTCCTTTCGTATTCCAAATCTAGATAGCTAGGCTCTGAATAGAAAATGATGTGAATCCGCAGGGTTTGATTCGTTTGACTGATCATTCATTGTTGGAATACTAACAAGAAAGAAATTTAAGAAATTATTTGAAACGAGAAAATGGAAACATAAAAGAAGATGGAACGGAAATTGATAGACATCACACTTCCAAGAATGGAAGATAAGCCTAAGAGTTGAAACACACAAAGGGATAAAGTACCTTTGATTAAACTCAAGGATTCTTGAATCACTCAAGAACTTAGGAGAATCACTCTCACTAAGATAGATGAGATAAAACTCGTTTATTTTGTGAATAAAACTCAGCTTGCCTTCATTGATGAAAATGGTTTAATTTCTACAGGAGCTTTAACCATGAGAATTACAAAAGAGACATAAATTTCAATATCATCCCGCTTAAAGCTATTAATTAATGATCCACTCAAGCTAATAACGTTCTGATACTTAATGGTTCATTGTAACTGAATTTAAGGCTACCAAAAGTCACCCAAAAACTTTGAGCAAAGGTCCTCTTGATCTTCCAAAGGTTGGTTCTTAAGTTGGCATATGAACCCTTATTTCAACATGAAGATAAAGCAAAACTAAAGCCCAGTAATTGGTTAAGCACAAACACAATTTGGTCAGCCAATTTTACAAAGCATTGAGCCCTTATTTAAATAAAAGAAACAGTAACAACACGGTGCATCAGTCATCCTCCATTTGACCCATATGCATTTCACATCATACCGTCCTTCTTCCAGAAGATTTGTCCCGAATCTTAACACACTAGTTTTAATGTAAGTTTATTATGATCTTGTGAAGGAATTTTATTTTTTCACAAGTTGAAACTAATTCTCTTCTTCCAGGATCAAATTCAACTTGATATGTGTTACTTTCCAATGGTTGCAATCTATCGATAACATTTCTTGGCAACAGTACCCCACCTTGATATGTAACAATAAATAATTCCATGCACTGTGTTTGACGAATTTGCTTCTTATCGACGGACCAAACGCATAATAAAGCACTATGAACAAGCTTCCTTTTTAAACATGGAAGTTGGTGTGTTTCATTCACATGCTTATCCTTTTGTTCCGTTAAAATGACATCACAAACTGTAGAAGAAAAAACATTGACGAATAAAGTTTCTTTATTTCAATTTCTTTTTCTTTATTTTCCCTTCCTTCTGCAGTTTATATTACTTCTTTTTCTGTTTTCTCCTTCAGCCTACGTTGATCCTTATTGACTTGTCTTGGTGTCATAAATTTCTACTTCTTTTGATGTCCCTCATGCATCAAATAAAGGGAGCGTTCATCAAGATGGAGTGTTTTAAAACGAAGCCATGCCCATCCCAACAAAAGATGACAAGAGTCCATGGGAGCAATATCACATAATACTTCTTTCACACATTGCCATGTACTGAATTTGATCCATGCTTGATCCTGATGAGAGGTTGTTGGTAACTGGAGTTTCTCCACCAATCTTTGGCTCACGACATTGTTTTCGCTTCCGTAATCGAATGTACCCAAACATGGATGGCCTTCGGTTAAACACTTTGTATAATAAACTTCCTTTCCTATTCCAAATCTAGATAGCCAGGCTCTGAATAGGAAATGATGTGAATCCACATGGTTCGATTCGTTTGACTGATCTATCATTGTTGGAATGCTAACAAGAAAGAAATTTAAGAAATTATTTAAAACGACAAAATGGAAACATAAAAGAAAATGGAACGGAAATTGATAGACACCACACTTCCAAGAATGGAAGATAAGCGTAAGAGTTGAAACACACAAAGCGATAAAGGACCTTTGATTAAACTCATGGATTCTTGAATCACTCAAGAACTTAGGAGAATAACTCTCGCTAAGATAGATGAGATAAAACTCGTTTATTTTTTGAATAAAACTCAGCTTGCCTTCATTGATGAAAATTGTTCAACTTGTATAGGAGCTTTAACCATTGGAATTACAAAAGACACATAAATTTCAATATCATCCCGCTTAAAGCTATTAATTAATGATACAGACAAGCTAATGACGATCCGCTACTTAATGGTTGATTGTAACTGAATTTAAGGCTACCAAAAGTCATCCACAAACTTTGACCAAAGGTCCGCTTGATCTTCCAAAGGTTGGTTCTTAAGGGGGCATATGGACCCCTATTTCAACTTCAAGATAAAGCAAAACTAAAGCCCGTTAATTGGTTAAGCACAAACACAACTTGGTCACCCAATTTTACAAAGCATTGGGCCCTTATTTAAATAAAAGAAACTGCATCAACTCAGCGCATTAGTCATCCTCCATTTGACCCATATACAATTCACATCATACCCTCCTTGTTCGAGAAGATTTGTCCCGAATCTTAAGACACTAGTTTTAACATAAGTTTATTATGATGTTGTGAAGGACATTTATTTTTTCATAAGTTGAAACTAATTCTCTTCTTCTAAGATCAAATTCAACTTGATATTGGTTACTTTCCAATGGTTGCAACCCGTCGATAACATTTCTTGGCAACAGTACCCCACCTTGATATGTAACAATAAATAATTCGATGCATTGTGTTTGACAAATTTGCTTCTTATCGATCGACCAAATGCATATTAAACCACTATGAACAAGCTTCCTTTTTAAACATAGGAGTTAGTGTGTTTCATTCACATGCTTATCCTTTTGTTCCTGCCAAATGACATCACAAACTGTAGAGGAAAAAACATTGACGAATAAACTTTCTCTAGTTCCATTTCTTTTTCTTTATTTTCCCTTCCTTCTGCAGTTTATATTACTTCTTTTTCTGTTCTTTCTTTTTCTGTTTTCTCCTTCAGCCAACGTTGATCCTTACTGCCTTGTCTTGGTGTCATAAATTTCTACTTCTTTTGATGTCCCTCATGCGTCAAATATAGGAAACGTTCATCAAGATGGAGTGTTTTAAAACGAAGCCATGCCCATCTCAAAAGAAGATGACAAGAGTCCATGGGAGCAATATCACATAATACTTCTTTTACACATTGCCATGTACTGAATTTGATCCATGCATTATCCAAATGAAAGGTTGCTTGTAACTAGAGTTTCTCCACCAATATTTGGCTCACAACATTATTTTCGATTCCGTAATCGAATGCAACCAAACATGGATGGCCTTCGGTTAAACACTTTGTATAATAAACTTCCTTTCCTATTCCAAATCTAGATAGCCAGGCTCTGAATAGGAAATGATGTGAATCCACATGGTTCGATTCATTTGACTGATCTATCATTGTTGGAATGCTAACAAGCAAGAAACTGGAGAAATTATTTAAAACGAGAAAATGGAAACATAAAAGAAGATGGAACGGAAATTGATAGACACCACACTTCCAAGAATGGAAGATAAGCCTAAGAGTTGAAACACACAAAGCGATAAAGGACCTTCCATTAAACTCATGGATTCTTGAATCACTCAAGAACTTAGAAGAATAACTCTCGCTAAGATAGATGAGATAAAACTTATATAGGAGCTTTAACCATGAGAATTACAAAAGACACATAAATTTCAATATCATCCCGCTTAAAGCTATTAATTAATGATCCACTCAAGCTAATAACGTTCCGCTACTTAATGGTTGATTGTAACTGAATTTAAGGCTACCAAAAGTCATGCAAAAACATCGAGCAAAGGTCCTCTTGATCTTCCAAAGGTTGGTTCTTAAGTTGCCATATGGACCCTTATTTCAACATGAAGATAAAGATAAACTAAAGCCCATTAATTGGTTCAGCACCAACACAATTTGGTCAGCCAATTTTACAAAGCATTGGGCCCTTATTTAAATAAAAGAAACTGTAACAACACGGTGCATCAGTCAACCTCCATTTGACCCATATGTAATTCACATCATACTGTCCTTCTTCCAGAAGATTTGTCCCGAATGTTAAGACACTAGCTTTAATGTAAGTTTATTATGATCTTCTGAAGGAATTTTATTTTTTCACAAGTTGAAACTAATTCTTTTCTTCCAGGATCAAATTCAACTTGATATTTGTACTTTCCAATGGTTGCAATCCGTCGATAACATTTCTTGGCAACAGTACCCCATCTTGATATGTAACAATAAATAATTCCATGCATTGTGTTTGACAAATTTCATTCTTATCGACGGATCAAACGCATAATAAAGTAATATGAACAAGCTTCCTTTTTAAACATGGAAGTTGGTGTGTTTCATTCACATGCTTATCCTTTTGTTCCTGTAAAATGACATCACAAACTATAGAAGAAAAAACATTGACGAATAAACTTTCTCTATTTCCATTTCTTTTTCTTTATTTTCCCTTCCTTCTGTAGTTTATATTACTTCTTTTTCTGTTTTCTCCTTCAGCCTACATTGATCCTTACTGACTTGGCTTGGTGTCATAAATTTCTACTTCTTTTGATGTCCCTCATGCCTCAGATAAAGGGAACGTTCATCAAGATAGAGTGTTTTAAAACGAAGCCATGCCCATCTCAAAACAAGATAACAAGAGTCCATGGGAGCAATATCACATAATACTTCTTTCACACATTGCCATGTCCTGAATTTAATCCATGCTTGATCCAAATGGAAGGTGGCTGGTAACTGGAGTTTCTCCACCAATCTTTGGCTCACAACATTGTTTTCGCTTCCGTAATCGAATGCAACTAAACTTGGATGGCCTTCGGTTAAAAACTTTGTATAATAAACTACCTTTCCTTTTCTAAATCTAGATAGCCAGGCTCTGAATAGGAAATGATGTGAATCCACATGGTTCGATTCGTTTGACTGATCTATCATTGTTGGAATGCTAATAAGCAAGAAACTGGAGAAATTATTTAAAACGAGAAAATGGAAACATAAAAGAATATGGAACAGAAATTGATAGAGACCACACTTCCAAGAATTGAAGATAAGCCTAAGAGTTGAAACACACAAAGCGATAAAGGACCTTTCATTAAACTCATGGATTCTTGAATCACTCAAGAACTTAGGAGAATAACTCTCGCTAAGATAGATGAGATAAAACTCGTTTATTTTCTGAATAAAACCCCGCTTGCCTTCATTGATGAAAATGGTTCAACTTATATAGGAGCTTTAACCATGAGAATTACAAAAGACATATAAACTTCAATATCATCCCCCTTAAAGCTATTAATTAATGATCCATTTAAGCTAATAACGATCCGCTACTTAATGGTTGATTGTAACTGAATTTAAGGCTACCAAAAGTCATCCAAAAACTGTGAGCAAAGGTCCTCTTGATCTTCCAAAGATTGGTTCTTAATTTGGCATATGGACCCTTATTTCAACTTGAAGATAAAGCAAAACTAAAGCCCCTTAATTGGTTAAGCACCAACACAATTTGGTCAACCAATTTTACAAAGCATTGGGCCCTTATTTAAATAAAAGAAATTGTAACAACACGGTGCATCAGTCATCCTCCATTTCACCCACATGCAATTCACATCAACCGTCCTTCTTCCAGAAGATTTGTCTCGAATCTTAACCCACTAGTTTTAATGTAAGTTTATTATGATCTTGTGAAGGACTTTTATTTTTTCACAAGTTGAAACTAATACTCTTCTTCCAGGATCAAATTCAACTTGATATTTGTTACTTTCTAATGGTTGCAATCCGTCGATAACATTTCTTGGCAACAGTACCCCATCTTGATATGTAACAATAAATAATTCCATGCATTGTGTTCGACGAATTTGCTTCTTATCGATGGACCAAACGCATAACAAAGCACTATGAACAAGCTTCCTTTTTAAACATGGGAGTTGGTGTGTTTCATTCACATGCTTATCCTTTTGTTCCTGCCAAATGACATCACAAACTGTAGAGGAAAAAACATTGACGAATAAACTTTCTCTAGTTCCATTTCTTTTTCTTTATTTTCCCTTCCTTCTGCAGTTTATATTACTTCTTTTTCTATTCTTTCTTTTTGTGTTTACTCCTTCAGCGTACGTTGATCCCTACTGACTTGTCTTGGTGTCATAAATTTCTACTTCTTTTGATGTCCCTCATGCTTCAAATACAGGAAACGTTCATATGATTGAGTGTTTTAAAACGAAGCCATGCCCATCCCAAAAGAAGATGACAAGAGTCCATGGGAGCAATATCACATAACACTTCTTTCACACATTGCCATGTACTGAATTTGATCCATGCTTGATCCAGATGAAAGGTTGCTGGTAACTGGAGTTTCTCCACCAATCTTTGGCTCACAACATTGTTTTCGCTTCCGTAATCGAATGTAACTAAACATGGATGGCCTTCAGTTAAACACTTTGTATAATCACCTTCCCTTCCTATTCCAAATCTAGATAGGCAGGCTCTGAATAGAAAATGATGTGAATCCACAGGGTTCGATTCGTTTGACTGATCTATCATTGTTGGAATGCTAACAAGAAAGAAATTTAAGAAATTATTTAAAACGAGAAAATGGAAACATAAAAGAAGATGGAACGGAAATTGTTAGACATCACACTTCCAAGAATGGAAGATAAGCCTAAGAGTTGAAACACACAAAGGGATAAAGGACCTTTGATTAAACTCATGGATTCTTGAATCACTCAAGAACTTAGGAGATTCACTCTCACTAAGATAGATGAGATAAAACTCGTTTATTTTCTGAATAAAACTCAGCTTGCCTTCATTGGTGAAAATGGTTGAACTTGTATAGGACCTTTAACCATTAGAATTACAAAAGACACATAAATTTCAATATCATCCCGCTTAAAGCTATTAATTAGTGATCCACTCAAGCTAATGAAGATCCACTACTTAATGGTTTTTTGTAACTGAATTTAAGGCTACCAAAAGTCATCCACAAACTTTAAGCAAAGGTCCGCTAGATCTTCCAAAGGTTGGTTCTTAAGGGGGCATATAGACCCCTATTTCAACTTGAAGATAAAGCAAAACTAAAGCCCGTTAATTGGTTAAGCACAAACACAATTTGGTCAGCCAGTTTTACAAAGCATTGGGCCCTTATTTAGATAAAAGAAACTGCATCAACACGGCGCATTAAGCATCCTCCATTTGAGCCATATGCAATTCACATCATACCCTCCTTCTTCGAGAAGATTTGTCCCGAATCTTAAGACACTAGTTTTAACGTAAGTTCATTATCATCTTGTGAAGGACTTTTATTTTTTCACAAGTTGAAACTAATTCTCTTCTTCTAGGATCAAATTCAACATGATATTTGTTACTTTCCAATGGTTGCAATCCATCGATAACATTTCTTGGCAACAGTACCCCACCTTGATATGTAACCATAAATAATTCCATGCATTGTGTTTGACGAATTTGCTTCTTATCGACCGACCAAATGCATATTAAAGCACTATGAACAAGCTTCCATTTCAAACATGGAAGTTGGTGTGTTTCATTCACATGCTTATCCTTTTGTTCCTGTAAAATGACATCACAAACTGTGGAAGAAAAAACATTGACGAATAAACTTTCTCTAGTTCCATTTCTTTTTCTTTATTTTCCCTTCCTTCTGCAGTTTATATTACTTCTTTTGTCTATTCTTTCTTTTTCTGTTTTCTCCTTCAGCCTACGTTGATCCTTACTGACTTAGCTTGGTGTTATAAATTTCTACTTCTTTTGATGCCCCTCATGCCTCAAATAAAGGGGACATTTGATGAAGGATTATCTTGTTCCTTTTTAAGTTTATTGAATATGGTGTGAGTTGATTAAGAAAGCTAAGCGAAATCCCCACTGGACATTAAGATAGCAAGCTATCTAGATGTGAAGGTTCCTTTCACAAAACTCAAGAGAAGAAGATGATGGATTGATTCAAAATGAAAAGGAAATGGAAAGAACATAAACCATATAAAACCAAGAACTATTAAAGGAAGAAGAAAACATAAAATGGAAAGGAAAGAAATGGTTAAAATGTGAGAATGATGGAGGCGTGGCTCGGGATCGTCAGAGCAGTTGATGGAATCATGCCCAAGACCTTTAGAGAGCGATCTCGGATTAGCTTTATATCGTAGAATAGGAACTCTTTAATAATTTTTTGTAATGTTTTTGTTTGGGCTTTATCGGACCTTTAGTTGTGTTGGGCCTTTTGGTGTTTCGGCCCATAGTATATAAGCCCTTGTGAGACACATTTGTATCCAGATTTGAGTTTTATGAAACAGTGAGTTTTCTCTCAAGTCTCGAGGTTCTCGTCAGAACCACTGATCCTTATCTTTGAATCTCTGATTCAAAGTGGCGTGATTTCCTTCCGTTCGGCAAAAACCCCCAATCGACGTCCACCATTTTCCCCCTTTTCGTTTTAGGGTTCATACCCATTTTCGTTCTAGATGAATTTCACCCCAAATCCGAGACGGTCCTTCATCATCTGGTAATCAGAGCTCGGTTAATTATTCCTTCGAGAGTGATTTCCAATTTTCTCGTGTGTGCTTGCAAAGTTGTTGGTGGTGCACTCGTTTGTTTGCAGTTCTTGTTCGTTCTTCGGTGTCGTCGTTCTTCGTTTTGTTTTCATTCCGCATCACTTGTGCGTCATGTTCGTAGCTCTTCGTGTGGTTTTTATAGTGGTTATTGGAAATGCTTGTTTATCCATAGCGGTACAATTTTGTGGCCTTCAAAATGACTCTGTCAAAGCGGCCCTTCCATGGTCTTTCATGGTAGTGAATTGCCATTGAGTAGTTGTTCTTGTCAAATCCCCTCGAATGATCTCCAGTTGCAAACAAGCTGCTAAAACATTTTGATTATCTTGTTGGAAGCTTATGGTTGGCACGCCGAGTAGCAATTCGTGGGTAGCTTGTGTTCTTGAAATTCATGAGTACAAGGTGTTTGCAAAATTGCGTTGGTGGAAAAAAAAATTTTGTGTTCAAGTTCAATTTTGTTTCAGTTGGCAGGAGAAGTGGGTTGGTGTAAGTTTATCGTGTGGGAGCAGCTTATGTATTATTGCAATAGCATAGTACAGTAGCTTTCTTAGCCCCATCCGGTGTGCACAACAACAGCCTCCTTTGCCTCTTGCAATTGCCAACAACTTTCTGGTTTAAGCAGGGGTAGCAATCACACTAAAATTGAATTATTCTACTCTCGGTGTGATCAAGTAGTGGCTAAAAAATTGAAGCGGTGCCAGCTGCAGAACCTTGGTTGTGTAGGGCAGTGCGGTAGTGGCTGGATTGGAAGACTATAATAGCCAACTTAAGGCGGTGCAAATTGGGAAGAGGAATTCCTTTTAGTGCAATTTTTCTTCTGGTGCAAGAAGCTTTCAACAGCGTCTATGAATTATGTTTGACAGAAGCTTACTTAAATCCATTCGGTGCAATTAAAATTTTCTTGCAAGATTTGAATGACATTGGCAACTATTTCAGATTTCTTGGTGCAGAATTTGATGCAGAAATTTTGAAGCTTGTGATGTAGTTCTATCTAGCAAGTTCCAGCAGTCACATTTGAGTTTTTGAATCTGAAAACAAGCTACTTCTAATTTGGTGATTGGTTCACTAGTGTTGCCATTTGGTGTAGCGTATAGATCAATTGCAGCAGCTACTTTTTGCGGTGCAGGCTTAACCTTTCATATGTTGGTAGTGGTGACTTTGGTTGGCTCGTTGCTTGGTTAATTGGTGTAGTGAAAATTTTGTGCAGCAACCAAAGTCCTCTTGCATTGATGTAGAGGTGCCAAGCGGTGCAGCAAAAAGGGACACCCATTTCCTTTTGGTTTATTCGGTACAACAGATTTCTTTCATCGCTTGATCCTGTGTTGCACTTGTTCTTACTTGGTACTATTCTATGCGGTAGCAACTGTCGAATTATAGAGACATGCATTGAAGTTCTGAATTACGTGCATAATTTAGATTGGATCCAAGCGGTGCAGAACAAAGTGGGTGTGGCAGCCTTGGCAGATTCAAACTACTGCAGCTACCTCACTCGGTACCTTTAATGCCTTTTGTGTAGAAATTTTGTTTTGAAGTGTGAGCAAGGTGGTTAAATATAGCACATAAAGTGGTCGTGTTTTTTCTAGAAATTGTTGTGGTAGCCCCCAAAATTCCACGCTGTAGTAACCATTCGTTGCAGCAACAATCCTTTTTATTTGAAATTTGGTGCAACAAGTTTTGAGATTTAAAACGGTGGAAACTAATTCCAATACTTTCGAACAAAACAATTGTGGCCTTTTAGTGTAGCATTATGTTGTGCAACATTATTTGGTGGAATTCACGTGAATTGTAATTGGATTGGCTGCATCAGATTACGAGTGGAGTGCATATCAGTGGTGGAGAATTGAAATTAGAGGTGTTGATTGGCGTCAACAGCAGGGTCTGATCAGAAATTGCAATTGAAGATTGAATTTGAAGCGATAGCTGCATGCTCCATTCCATTTATTAGTTCAAGCGGTGGTGGTAGCAACATACACTTTTTTTTTAGAGCGGTGGAGGCAGGAAATTGTGGTGCATCATCAGGGGCAAAGTGATTCCAGCAAAGTCTTAAATTGGAGCAGTAAACACTTTGGGTGCAGTGGTTCCCAAATCAAGTGGCTTTTCGGTGCAGATTTTGATTTAACAGCAGCCATTTAGTGTAGTGAAAGTGGTTGAAAAAAAAAACTCATGCGGTGGTAACTTGTGGAGCAGCCAATTGGAATTATCACAAGCCATTAACTACACCATGTCCATGCAAGTCTAAGGTGGTGGCCTACTTTAATTGGTGAAACTAAAAACTGCAGGTTTTGATTTTGCTGCATCAAGTGGTTGAGGCAATGGTTCCAATTACAACAGCCTTTCACATTTATCCTCACCACAGCAGAATTTTGTTTACTTCCATGTAGAGTTTGATTGGATAACAACCAATACCTTGAGAGGTTATAGCTTGAAGCAACACTGAATTGGTGCACTGGGGACAATAACAATTTGTTTTTTCCCTCATTCTGGAGTGGTGCCTTTAATTATCACAACAACCCACCCTTTGATTTATGGACTTGGCTGCAAACTTTCTGTCCTATACCGAGCAACAACCACTCTCATTTATCCATTTGGCAACAACTTCCTCGGTGCATATTGTGGTGTTGCGTCACTTTTTCTGGTTTAATTTCTAGTGCCTTCTTGCATTCTACTTTGCCTAGTTCTTACCATTTAGAGTCATTAATTGTTCATTATTGCTTTTCTTGAGTCTCTTGTCCATCATTTCTCTTTGAGTTTGTTTTCCCTTGGATTCTTGTGTTGTGGGACAATGTACCTTGAGCTAAATTGTTGGAAGTATTGCTTATGGGAGTTTGAATTAATCATCACAGTTTAGCTTAAGTATTTTTGTTTCACATTTCCAGTAGTAATTCTAAATACATTGTTTAGATTACTCTTGTCTTTTAAAGTGCTTTTCTCATTGTCAGGGTCTTAGTTTGTCACATATTCACTCCCTTTGGTTTAGCCATTTCTTGATTTTGGTGCTTTTTTAGTTTCTCTTTAAATTTCCTTGGTTTTGTCTTGGAGTTTTCCTTTCCTTGGCCTCCTGAGTTGAGCTTAGATTCGTTACGTCTTTCACTTTGATGTTGACTTCTGGATGGGTTGATTGGAGGTTCTTTGAAGAACTGAACATGAACTTGAGGGCGAGTGAATACACTATAAGAGTGAAACACAAGTGGAATTGAGTGTAAACACGTAAGGAGTGGTGAGACCCATTTGATAATTTTATCTGCATTACTTTTGCTAATCACTTACTGTGTTTTGTGTTAGTTCTTGTTTCCTCTCTTTCATTGCAGGAATTAGCAATTTTGAGCACTCCACAATGTTCCATACACGTTCAACCTTGATAGAGGATATCAACTTCATTGTATCCAGAATTATGAGGTTGAATAGCAAACTTGGGAATCTTAGAAGGGAGCACCATGAAGATAGAGGATCATTGCCAAGCAACAAAACAAGTGCTATTAGATGCACCAAGTGTGAAGGATATGGACATGAAAATTATCAATGTCCTAATTGGAACGCAAAGTACATGAATCTTCAAGATCTCCAAGATTACATTGTATACTTGAAAGAGGTGAAGAGGAGTGTTAGGAAAAAGCTCGAAGTCAGACGATAGCAACAAGCAAAAAGGGAGTGGGAAAAGGCAAGACAAGAGAGAGAGTTAAAAGAGGAAAAAGAGCTAGAGATGAGAGAAAGAGAACAAAAGATGAAAGATCTTAGAGAAAGAAAAGAGCAAGAGCTAAAAGAACGAGAAGAGAAAGAACAAAGAGTAAAGGAAGAAGAAGAACAAAGAGAGAAACATAAGAATGAGTCTCTCCTCACACACTTGAAATTCATGGTTGAGATGAAATCTTTAGAGGGGGATGATAATGCGTTAAATTGTTGTTCCCATTCACACCATGATCTTGCATTTTCATTGGGAACACTTACTAACCCCTCTCTTTTTGTCATAATGCCTAGGGAAGACTTATACATTAAGGAGAAATGGCATAAGCAATGGGGTGAGGACAAGATGATAGAAAAGGCAACCATAACATGGGCAACACATGAACCTGACTTTAATCATCTTCTTGTGTGTTTGTCCTATCTTGAAAATCCTAAGGGATTTCAAGGACACTCTTTTTCTATTATGATTACTATGGGTTGTTTTCCATTGTGTTTCACTGTGAATCGTATAGTTGTGTTGAAACTCTTTGATGTGTTCTACAGGTTTATCTTTGATCCTGGAGGACAATCTCCAAGCACCTTAATAATAAGAGATTGACCTCTCCCACGATTTTAATCTCATTTTTTAGAAAGCATTTTATTTCTATCTTTAGACTATTCAGGTTTTGTGTGCTTTCAGTACTTATGTATGTGTGTTTGGTTGTAGGTAATAAAACGCTAAAATTCGAGGTCGAATTTTCTCCAACCTGGAGGCAATGATGGAGGCGTGGCTCGGGATCGTCAGAGCAGTTGATGGAATCATGCCCAAGACCTTTAGAGAGCGATCTCGGATTAGCTTTAGATCGTAGAATAGGAACTCTTTTATAATTTTTTGTAATGTTTTTGTTAGGGCTTTATCGGACCTTTAGTTGTGTTGGGCCTTTTGGTGTTTTGGCCCATAGTATATAAGCCCTTGTGAGACACATTTGTATCCAGATTTGAGTTTTATGAAACAGTGAGTTTTCTCTCAAGTCTCGAGGTTCTCCTCAGAACCACCGATCCTTATCTTTGAATCTCTGATTCAAAGTGCGGATCTTCCTCACTTATCTTGGAATCTCCTCCAAGTGGCATGATTTTCTTCCATTCGGCAAAAACCCCCAATCGACGTCCACCATTTTCCCCCTTTTCGTTTTAGGGTTCATACCCATTTTCGTTCTAGATGAATTTCACCCCAAATCCGAGACGGTCCTTCATCAATTACGGAAGCGAAAACAATGTTGTGAGCCAAAGATTGGTGGAGAAACTCTAGTTACCAGCAACCTTTCATCTGGATCAAGCATGGATCAAATTCAGTACATGGCAATGTGTGAAAGAAGTATTATGTGATATTGCTCCCATGGACTCTTGTCATCTTCTTTTGTGATGGGCATGGCTTCGTTTTAAAACACTCCATCTTGATGAACGTTCCCTTGATTTGAGGCATGAGGGACATCAAAAGAAGTAGAAATTTATGACACCAAGACAACAGAAGGAAGGGAAAATAAAGAAAAAGAAATGGAACTAGAGAAAGTTTATTCGTCAATGTTTTTTCTTCTACAGTTTGTGATGTCATTTTGCAAGAAGAAAAGGATAAGCATGTGAATGAAACACACCAACTTCCATGTTTAAAAAGGAAGCTTGTTCATAATGCTTTATTATGTGTTTGGTCCGTCGATAAGAACCAAATTTGTCAATCTCAATGCATGGAATTATTTATTGTTACAACCATTGGAAAGTAACAAATATCAAGTTGAATTTGATCCTGGAAGAAGAGAATTAGTTTCAACTTGTGAAAAAATAAAAGTCCTTCACAAGATCATAATAAACTTACGTTAAAACTAGTGTCTTAAGATTCGGGACAAATCGTCTCGATGAAGGAGGGTATGATGCGAATTGCATATGGGTCAAATGGAGGATGACTAATGCGCCGTGTTGATGCAGTTTCTTTTATTTAAATAAGGGCCCAATCCTTTGTAAAATTGGCTGACCAAATTGTGTTTGTGCTTAACCAATTAATGGGCTTTAGTTTTGCTTTATCTTC
This sequence comes from Vigna unguiculata, assembly GCF_037176805.1. NCBI lineage: Eukaryota > Viridiplantae > Streptophyta > Magnoliopsida > Fabales > Fabaceae > Vigna > Vigna unguiculata. Next base: position 11,422,810 of record NC_140793.1, on the reverse strand, counting down.
AAGTTGAAATAGGGGTCCATATGCCCACTTAAGAACCAACCTTTGGAAGATCAAGCGGACCTTTGCTCAAAGTTTGTGGATGACTTTTGGTAGCCTTAAATTCAGTTACAATCAACCATTACGTAGCGGATCGTCATCAGCTTGAGTGGATCACTAATTAATAGCTTTAAGTGGGATGATATTGAAATTTATGTGTCTTTTGTAATTCTGATGGTTAAAGCTCCTATACAAGTTGAACCATTTTCATCAATGAAGGCAAGCTGAGTTTTATTCAGAAAATAAACGAGTTTTATCTCATCTATCTTAGTGAGAGTGATTCTCATGAAGGATTATCTTGTTCCTTTTTAAGATTATTGAATATGGTGTGAGTTGATTAAGAAAACTAAGTGAAATTCCCACTAGACATTAAGATAGCATGCTATCTGGATGTGAAGGTTCATTTCTCAATCTCATGAAAGGAAGAAGAGAGTTGGATTCAAGCTTAAACACACACGGCAATAACAACACTAAAGAGCAAAATGAAAGAAGAAATAATAAAAATGGAAAGCATTGAAGATGAAGAATGGAAGAAGCACGCCACTCATAGGGGGGGATCTAAGCCAACCAAGCCCTAGAGATGTGTGATAGGGCCGCCACTTGCAAGCAAGATAAGGCAAAGGTGAGTTCACTTCTAGGAAGGAGAGCTCACGAAAATTGGTGGTTGAATGCACAAAGTTTATAACAAAATGATCAACCCTTTTACAAGACAAGGAGCACCCTTTAAATAGGAGTTCATAGGGGTCCTTTAGCAAATACAAAAACATGAAAAAGGATTAACTAGCAAATCCTAAACCTAATGTGAGAGTGAGTCTTGGCCAAGTGAAGGGAGATGATTGGTGGAGGCATTCCCATGAGGATTCTAAGCCAAAAGAGGAAGGATACCAAGTGACCTTCTAAGGCATAAACCACAAAGGCAAAAGGAGACAAGGTACATGTCTACTTTTGCTTTTGCTTTATGCTTTTTGCTTTCCTCTCTCTTCCACTTCATCCAAGTGCTCCAATCACCAAGTGCCACCTAGCCATGCTCTACTTTCTCTTAATTACCTACAAAACAAGACAAACAAGGATTAGCATGTTGGTTTAAGTTAATCTAATCTTGGTCAAAGGTCAACTTTGGATCAAAGTCAACAAGTCAACCAAAATAAATCAACAAGAAACCAACTTAGGGAATTCAAACTAAAGTAATGCAAAACAAAGATAAAGGTGATGGAATAGAAGACTCCCCTCTAGACATGCTTCTAGTGATCCTTCTTGAGGGAGCTTCTAAGGAGGTGGTCACGCCTTCATCAGATTCTCCTAAGTTCTTGAGTGATTCAAGAATCCTTGAGTTTATTCAAAGGTCCTTTATCCCTTTGTGTGTTTCAACTCTTAGGCTTATCTTCCATTCTTGGCAGTGTGATGTCTATCAATTTCCGTTCCATCTTCTTTTATGTCTCCATTTTCTCTTTTTAAATAATTTCTCAAAATTCTTGCTTGTTAGCATTCCAAAAATGGTAGATCAGTCAAACCAATCGAACCCTGTGGATGCACATCATTGGGTATTCAGAGCCTGGCTATCTAGGTTTGGAATAGGAAAGGAAGTTTATAATACAAAGTGTTTAACCGAAGGCCATCCATGTTTAGTTGCATTCGATTACGGAAGCGAAAATAATGTTGTGAGCCAAAGATTGGTGGAGAAACTCCAGTTACCAACAACCTTTCATCTGTATCAAGCATGGATCAAATTCAGTACATGGCAATGTGTGAAAGAAGTATTATGTTATATTGCTCCCATGGACTCTTGTCATCTTCTTTTGGGGTGGGCATGACTTCGTTTTAAAACACTCCATCTTTATGAACGTTCCCTTTATTTGAGGCACGAGGGACATCAAAAGAAGTAGAAATTTATGACACCAAGAAAAGTCAGTAAGGATCAACGTAGGCTGAAGGAGAAAACAGAAAAAGAAAGAATAGAAAAAGAAGTAATATAAACTGTAGAGGGAATGGAAAATAAAGAAAAAGAAATGGAACTAGAGAAAGTTTATTCGTCAATATTTTTTCTTCTACAGTTTGTGATGTCATTTTGCAAGCACAAAAGGATAAGCATGCGAATGAAACACACCAACTTCCATGTTTAAAAAGGAAGCTTGTTCATAGTGCTTTATTATACGTTTGTTCTGTCGATAAGAAGCAAATTCGCCAATCTCAATGCATGGAATTATTTATTGTTACATATCAGGGTGGGGTACTGTTGCCAAGAAATGTTATCGACGGATTGCAACCATTGGAAAGTAACAAATATCAAGTTGAATTTGATCCTCGAAGAAGAGAATTAGTTTCAACTTGTGAAAAAATAAAAGTCCTTCACAAGATCATAATAAACTTACGTTACAACTAGTGTCTTAAGATTCGGGACAAGTCTTCTCGAAGAAGGAGGGTATGATGTGAATTGCATATGGGTCAAATGGAGGATGACTAATGCGTCGTGTTGATGCAGTTTCTTTTATTTCAATAAGGGCCCAATGCTTTGTAAAATTGGCTGACGAAATTGTGTTTGTGCTTAACCAATTAACGGGCTTTAGTTTTGCTTTATCTTCAAGTTGAAATAGGGGTCCATATGCCCACTTAAGAACCAACCTTTGGAAGATCAAGAGGACCGTTGCTCAAAGTTTGTGGATGACTTTTGGTAGCCTTAAATTAAGTTACAATCAACCATTAAGTAGCGGATCGTTATTAGCTTGAGTGGATCATTAATTAATAGCTTTAAGCGGGATGATATTGAAATTTATGTGTCTTTTTGTAATTCTGAATGTTAAAGCTCTTATATAAGTTGAACCATTTTCATCAATGAAGGCAAGCTGAGGTTTATAAGGAAAATAAATGAGTTTAATCCCATCTATCTTAGTGAGAGTGATTCTCCTAAGTTCTTGAGTGATTCAAGAATCCATGAGTTTAATCAAAGGTCCTTTATCCCTTTGTGTGTTTCAACTCTTAGGCTTATATTCCATTCTTGGAAGTGTGATGTCTATCAATTTCCATTTCATCTTCTTTTATGTTTCCATTTTCTCGTTTTAAATAATTTCTCAAATTTCTTGCCTGTTAGCATTCCATCAATGATAGATCAGTCAAACGAATCGAACATTGTGGATCCACATCCTTTGGTATTCAGAGCCTGGCTATCTAGATTTGGAATAGGAAAGGAAGTTTATTATACAAAGTGTTTAACCGAAGTCCATCCATGTTTAGTGGCATTCGATTATGGAAGCGAAAACAATATTGTGAGCCAAAGATTGGTGGAGAAACTCGAGTTACCAGCAACCTTTCATCTGGATCAAGCATGAATCAAATTCAATACATGACAATGTGTGAAAGAAGTATTATGTGATATTGCTCCCATGGACTCTTGTCATCTTCTTTTGGGATGGGCATGGCTTCATTTTAAAACACTCCATCTTGATGAACGTTCCCTTTATTTGAGGCATGAGGGACATCAAAAGAAGTAGAAATTTATGACACCAAGACAATTCAGTAAGGATCAACGTAGGCTGAAGGAGAAAACAGAAAAAGAAAGAATAGAAAAAGAAGTAATATAAACTGCAGAAGGAAGGGAAAATAAAGAAAAAGAAATGGAACTAGAGAAAGTTTATTCGTCAATGTTTTTTCTTCTATAGTTTGTGATGTCATTTTGTAGGAACAAAAGGATAAGCATGTGAATGAAACAAACCAACTTCCATGTTTAAAAAGGAAGCTTGTTTATAGTGCTTTATTATGCGTTTGGTCCGTCGATAAGAAGCAAGTTCGTCAATCTCAATGCATGGAATTATGTATTGTTACATATGAGGGTGGGGTACTGTTGCCAAGAAATGTTATCGACGGATTGCAAGCATGGGAAAGTAACAAATATCAAGTTGAATTTGATCCTCGAAGAAGAGAATTAGTTTCAACTTGTGAAAAAATAAAAGTCCTTCACAAGATCATAATAAACTTACGTTACTACCAGTGTCTTAAGATTCAGGACAAATCTTCTCGAAGAAGGAGGGTATGATGTGAATTGCATATGGGTCAAATGGAGGATGACTAATGCGCCGTGTTGATGCAGCTTCTTTTATTTAAATAAGGGCCCAATGCTTTGTAAAATTGGCTGGCAAAATTGTGTTTGTGCTTAACCAATTAATAGGCTTTAGTTTTGCTTTATCTTCAAGTTGAAATAGGGGTCCATATGCCCACTTAAGAACCAACCTTTGGAAGATCAAGCGGACCTTTTCTCAAAGTTTGTGGATAACTTTTGGTAGCCTTAAATTTAGTTAAAATCAACCATTACGTAGCGGATCGTCATCAGCTTGAGTGGATCATTAATTAATAGCTTTACACGGGATGATATTGAAATTTATGTCTCTTTTGTAATTCTGATGTTTAAAGCTCCAATACAAGTTAAACCATTTTCATCAATGAAGGCAAGCTGAGTTTTATTCAGAAAATAAGCGAGTTTTATCTCATCTATCTTAGTGAGAGTGATTCTCCTAAGTTTTTGAGTGATTCAAGAATCCTTGAGTTTAATCAAAGGTCCTTTATCCCTTTTCTATTTCAACTCTTAGGCTTATCTTCCATTCTAGGCAGTGTGATGTCTATCAATTTCCGTTCCATTTCTTTTATGTTTCCATTTTCTCGTTTTAAATAATTTCTCAAAATTCCTCCTTGTTAGCATTCCAAAAATGGTAGATCAGTGAAACGAATCGAACCCTGTGGATTCACATCATTTGGTATTCAGAGCCTGGCTATGCAGATTTGGAATAGGAAAGGAAGTTTATTATACAGAGTGTTTAACCGAAGGCCATCCATGTTTAGTTGCATTCGATTACGAAAGCGAAAACAATATTGTGAGCCAAAGATTGGTGGAGAAACTCCAGTTACCAGCAACCTTTCATTTGGATCAAGCATGGATCAAATTCAGTACATGGCAATGTATGAAAGATGTATTATGTGATATTGCTCCCATGGACTCTTGTCATCTTCTTTTGGGATGGGCATGGCTTCATTTTAAAACACTCCATCTTGATGAACGGTCCTTTTATTTGAGGCATGAGGGACATCAAAAGAAGTAGAAATTTATGACACCAAGACAAGTTAGTAAGGATCAACGTAGGCTGAAGGAGAAAAAAGAAAAAGAAAGAATAGAAAAAGAAGTAATATAAACTGCAGAAGGAAGGGAAAATAAAGAAAAGGAAATGGAAGTAGAGAAAGTTTATTCGTCAATGTGTTTTCTTTTAAATTTTGTGATGTCATTTTGCAAGAACAAAAGGATAAGCATGTGAATGAAACACACCAACTTCCATGTTTAAAAATGAAGCTTGTTCATAGTGCTTTATTATGCATTTGGTCCGTCGATAAGAAGCAAATTCGTCAATCTCAATGCATGGAATTATTTATTGTTACATATCAGGGTGGGGTACTGTTGCCAAGAAATGTTATCGACGGATTGCAACCATTACAAAGTAACAAATAATAAGTTGAATTTGATCCTGGAAGAAGAGAATTAGTTTCACTTGTGAAAAAATAAAAGTCCTTCGCAAGATCATAATAAACTTACGTTAAAACTAGTGTCTTAAGATTTGGGACAAATCTTCTCGAAGAAGGAGGGTATGATGTGAATTGTATATGGGTCAAAAGGAGGATGACTAATGCGCCGTGTTGATGCAGTTTCTTTTGTTTAAATAAGGGCCCAATGCTTTGTAAAATATGCTGACCAAATTGTGTTTGTGCTTAACCAATTAACGGGCTTTAATTTTACTTTATCTTCAAGTTGAAATAGGGGTCCATATGCCCACTTAAGAACCAACCTTTGGAAGATCAAGCGGACCTTTGCTCAAAGTTTGTGGATGACTTTTGGTTGCCTTAAATTCAGTTACAATCAACCATTAAGTAGCGGATCGTCATTAGCTTGAGTGGACCATTAATTAATAGCTTTAAGCGGGATGATATTGAAATTTATTTGTCTTTTATAATTCTGATGGTTAAAGCTCCTATACATGTTGAACCAGTTTCATCAATGAAGGCAAGCTGAGTTTTATTCAGAAAATAAACGAGTTTTATCTCATCTATCTTAGTGAGAGTAATTCTCCTAAGTTCTAGAATGATTCAAGAATCCTTGAGTTTGAGTAAAGGTCCTTTATCCCTTTGTGTGTTTCAACTCTTAGGCTTATCTTCCATTCTTGGAAGTGTGATGTCTATCAATTTCCGTTCCATCTTCATTTATGTTTCCATTTTCTCGTTTTAAATAATTTCTCTAATTTCTTGCTTGTTAGCATTCCAACAATGATAGATCAGTCAAACAAATCGAACCCTGTGGATTCATATCATTTGGTATTCACAGCCTGGCTATCTAGATTTGGAATAGGAAAGGAAGATTATTATACAAAGTGTTTAACCGAAGGCCATCCATGTTTAGTTGCATTCGATTATGGAAGCGAAAACAATGTTGTGAGCCAAATATTTGTACAGACACTCCAGTTACCAGCAACCTTTCCTCTAGATCAAGCATGGATCAAATTCAGTAGATGGCAATGTGGGAAAGATGTATTATGTGATAATGCTCCCATGGACTCTTGTCATCTTCTTTTGGGATGGGCATGGCTTCGTTTTAAAGCACTCCATCTTGATGAACGTTCCCTTTATTTGAGGCATGAGGGACATCAAAAGAAGTAGAAATTTATGACACCAAGACAAGTCAGTAAGGATCAACGTAGGCTGAAGGAGAAAACAGAAAAAGAAAGAATAGAAAAAGAAGTAATATAAACTACAGAAGGAAGCGAAAATAAAGAAAAAGAAATGGAACTAGAGAAAGTTTATTCGTCAATGTTTTTTCTTCTACAGTTTGTGATGTCATTTTGCAGGAACAAAAGGATAAGCATGTGAATGAAACACACCAACTTCCACGTTTAAAAAGGAAGCTTGTTCGTAGTGCTTTATTATGCGTTTGGTCCGTCGATAAGAAGCAAATTCGTCAATCTCAATGCATGGAATTATTTATTGTTACATATCAGAGTGGGGTACTGCTGCCAAGAAATGTTATCGACAGATTGCAACCATTGGAAAGTGATGAAGGATTGACCCCAACCAAGGATGGAGGCACATGCTTAAGAAGACTAAGCATGTTTAGAAAGGAAGTTCACTAATCCTTCATCCCTTTCATTTGTGTTTGTTATTTTTTGAATCCCTAAGTTGGCTTAGTTGAATCAACTTTAGTTGACTTGTTGACCTTTGACTATGTTTGACTTGTTGACTATAGTTGACTTGACTTAAGCCAACATGCTAATCTATGTTTATTTGCTTTGTAGGTTAATTAGGAGTAAGAAAGCAATGCTAGGTGGCGCATGGTGATTGGGGAGCATAAATGATGTGGAGGAGAGAGTAAAGCAAAGGCATAAAGCATAAAGTAAAAGGCATGAAGCAAGTGTACCTATGTACCTTTGGTCTCCTTTGTTTTTAGCACACTATGGCCACTTTTTGGAGACATATGAGACACATTTTTTGTCTCCTTTTGTGCTAGAACGAGATTAGCCTTGCACACACCATAGTTAGCTCTTTTGTCTCTCATTTTTGTAACCTTATTTGACCTAGTTTCTAGAAGCTAGGGTTGGGTTTTTGTAGAGACATCCTTAGGTATCTTTTATTTGCTTAGAGGCCCCTAAACTCTTCTATATAAGGGGTGCTCCTAAACATGTAAAAGGGTTGAAGATTTTGAAGTAAAAACACTCTTGTGTCTCAACCATTTTGTGAGAGTTTCCTCCCTTGGGAGTGAAACTTTTAAGCCTTATCTTGCATAGCAAGTGGCGGCACACATCCACTCATCTTCAAGGTTGCCATGGCTTCTAGCCTAGCCTTGTAGTGGCGTGCTTCTCACATTTTTACCATTTCTTCCCTTTTCATTTTATGTTTTCTTCTTCCTTTAATTGTTCTTGGTTTTCTATGATTTATGTGCTTTTCATTTCCTTTTCATTTTGAATCAATCCATCATCTTCTTCTTTTGAGCTTTGTGAAAGGAACCTTCACATCTAGATAGCTTGCTATCTTAATGTCCAGTGGGGATTTCACTTAGCTTTCTTAATCAACTCACACCATATTCAATAATCTTGAAAAGAAACAAGATAATCCTTCATCATTTGGTATCTAGAGCCTAGGTTATCTTGAATATGGTGTTTTTTCATGTGCTAATCTTGTCTTGTTGTAGCTATCTTTGTATGGTTCAAATCCACTTCCATTGCACACAAAAACAATGCTGGCAGAAACTGTTCACGATTTTAAAAGATTAAACTGCACCTGCTCAGTGATCCAAAAATTACGTTCTTGATGTCAAAAGAAAGCTCTGTTCGTCTAGTTTCTAACAAAAAAAGAACCAATGCATTTGGAGTTCTGTGGAGAGAGTTATGATCAAATGAGTGAGCAAAGGTCAGAGCTGCCGAGAATACGAAAAACAACGTTTTCAGGTTATGTTGTGGCAATTTTTGCTTCGGTTTTGTGATTCTTTTACTCCTAAATCTGGTTGGATTACATGTCTTTTGATGCTTAGTCTTTGAGCCTCAAATCCATGAGTTTAAATGCATGATAGCTACATATTTGTGTCTTTGTGTATGTCATGTTGAGTCTTTAAATGTATCTAACTTTTGCTTGAGTCATATGTCATATGCTTCTTTGAGTTTTCTTATTCTTGTTTCTAAGTATTTGAGCTATTGCATGAGATCTATGCCTTTTGTTGTAGCATGCTCCTTGAAATTGATTTTGACCTAATTTTAAGGAACTAAGTGTTCAAGACACCCTAAAACATCCGTCTCATCATTTTAAGTACCTAGTTTTGAAAAGAAAAAGTGTTTTCAAGACCAAAAACAGTTTGGCCGAGAGCTAATGTGTTGCTTGGTGAATCCATTTGGCCATTTTTACTAGGTGTTATGCTACCAAATTTTATACTTGGATTTTGGGTGATATTGGCAAATTAGTTCCATGTTTTAACTTGGTTATGATCTTTCTTGGTGTATGCATAATTTGAGGTATAATCTTGGCTTGTTCAAATGCTTTCCATAGAGTCTTTAAAAGTGTTTTTCATTGCTTTAGTCTTATTCAAGTTTTGTCTTTAAAACAAAATTTCCTTAGAAGTTAAACTTTCTTGTTTTTGTGCTTTTCTTGCTTGTCACTAGGTGTTCTCTGTTGTGTCTTAGTAGTTTTCTTTTCTTGAAACTCTTGGGATGTTGTGGCCGAATCACTTGTCTTGCATTTGAAAGGTTTTGAACAAGTTTTTAAAAGTGTTTGCTTCACTCCTTTGGAGGAGCTTTGAGTGTAGCCTTGCCTTGTTACTTTGGGAGAGTGATCTAAACACTTGGGTTACAATTTGGGTTGGATTTGGTCTCGGTTTTCATGTTGTCTAACCTCTAATCCATTTATTTTGTCTCGGATTTGAGTGTTTTTGTTGTAGGAATCATGGCAAGTTCATCAAATGCACCTACACCATACAAAAACAATACATTGATGAGATTGCTTCGGAATTTGGAGTTGTCTAGGAAGGAGGCCTTTGAACAATTAAGAAAAGACAAGGAGCAAAGTGACCTAAGAATCCAAGAGCACATTCAAAGGCTTGAAGCTAAGGAGCAAGAAAGAGAGGCTAGGAAAAGAGGGCATTCTAGGCGCAAACCATCACAAGAGAAGCAAACTCTAAAGATTCCTAAGTTCTATGGTGGAAGTGATCCCAAAATCTTCCTTGATTGGGAAGCTAAAGTTGATCAAATTTTCAATGAAAATCATGTAAAGGATCAAGCACAAGTTGATCTAGTAGTTTTAGGATTTTTGGAGTATGCCAATACTTGGTGGCATAAAGTTTGTAAGAATTATGACCAAGGGCCACCCGCGGCTTCTTGGATGGACATTAAAACTCTTATGCGTGCTAGATTTGTTCCTCCTTCCTATAGGAAGGAACTTCTTTTGAAGCTCCAAAGGCTTCACCAAGGTTCTATGAGTGTGAGTGAGTACTTTAAAGAATTAGAGTCTCAAATGCGTAGGGTTGAAATAAAAGAGACTAACAAAGAGAAAATAAAAAGATTTGTGAGTGGTCTTAGGAGAGACATACAAGACCAAGTAGAGTTGTATGAGTACTCCACTCTTGAAAATGTTTTCACACTTGCCCTTGGGATTGAAATTCAATTGAAAAGAAAAAGAAGGGCAAGGAAGAGTTACTCACCCAACCACTACTTTAGTCACTCATGGAAGGGAAATGATAAAATGAAACATGATAAGTTCCCTTCTAACTCACATCAAGAACCACCAAGTAAAAGTAAGTCACCAAGTGATCACATTCACCATTCCACTTCTCCAAGATCAAGTTCTATTAAATGTTTTAAATGTTTGGGTTATAATCACATTGCTTTAAATTGCCCAACCAAGAGGACCATGATCTTAAAGAAGAGTAATGATGTTGAAAGTGAACACTTATCTCCCCATTCTCTTTCAAAAGAACCTTCTTCCTCTAGTAAAACTAAAATTTTTGAGAAAGACCCTATGTTATTAAGGCACATGATAGGTCAAGATCAAAGTGAGCTTGATCCAACTCAAAGAGAAAACATTTTTCAATCTAGATGCAAAATTAACAAATGGGTTTGCTCTCTAATTATTGATGGAGGAAGTAGTACCAATGTAGCTAGCACAAGGTTGGTGGAAAAGCTTAGCTTAGAGACCATTCCTCATGCTAAACCCTACAAGCTTGCTTGGATAAGTAAAGAGGGAGAAATAGATGTCAATAAACAAGTCCTAATTAACTTCTCTATAGGAAGCTACAAAGATGAGGTGCTATGTGATGTTGTTCCCATGGAAGTCACACATATCTTACTAGGTAGGCCATGGCAATTTGATAAACAAACTTTACATGATGGCCATACCAACCAATACATTTTCTTCAAAAATGGGAAAAAGACAACTTTACTACCTCTATCACCTCAAGAAGTTAATAAGGATAGAAATAAAATAAGAAAAGATAAAGAAGAAAAAGAAAAGGGGCAAGCTTTCACCAAGGTGTTACTTGCCTACAAAAAAATTCTTCCAAAGCAAGATGTGCATCACTCTTCCTTCTCTTCCCAAGCCAAAAAGGAAGGCCCAAAGCATAAGCAAGAGAGGAAGAGTAGTCTAGAAAATAAAGATGGCCTAACCAAAGCTAGGGGTAATACCCTTAAAAATGATGGAACAAAAGCTCATAAAAGGGAGGCGCAAATCCTCCCCCAAATCAAGTCAAGTTCCATCCACAAAGGCTTAAAGAATTTGTGGTCAAATTCTCTCCAAGAAGGGGAGGATGATGAAGGATTGACCCCAACCAAGGATGGAGGCACATGCTTAAGAAGACTAAGCATGTTTAGAAAGGAAGTTCACTAATCCTTCATCCCTTTCATTTGTGTTTGTTATTTTTTGATTCCCTAAGTTGGCTTAGTTGAATCAACTTTAGTTGACTTGTTGACCTTTGACTATGTTTGACTTGTTGACTATAGTTGACTTGACTTAAGCCAACATGCTAATCTATGTTTATTTGCTTTGTAGGTTAATTAGGAGTAAGAAAGCAATGCTAGGTGGCGCATGGTGATTGGGGAGCATAAATGATGTGGAGGAGAGAGTAAAGCAAAGGCATAAAGCATAAAGTAAAAGGCATGAAGCAAGTGTACCTATGTACCTTTGGTCTCCTTTGTTTTTAGCACACTATGGCCACTTTTTGGAGACATATGAGACACATTTTTTGTCTCCTTTTGTGCTAGAACGAGATTAGCCTTGCACACACCATAGTTAGCTCTTTTGTCTCTCATTTTTGTAACCTTATTTGACCTAGTTTCTAGAAGCTAGGGTTGGGTTTTTGTAGAGACATCCTTAGGTATCTTTTATTTGCTTAGAGGCCCCTAAACTCTTCTATATAAGGGGTGCTCCTAAACATGTAAAAGGGTTGAAGATTTTGAAGTAAAAACACTCTTGTGTCTCAACCATTTTGTGAGAGTTTCCTCCCTTGGGAGTGAAACTTTTAAGCCTTATCTTGCATAGCAAGTGGCGGCACACATCCACTCATCTTCAAGGTTGCCATGGCTTCTAGCCTAGCCTTGTAGTGGCGTGCTTCTCACATTTTTACCATTTCTTCCCTTTTCATTTTATGTTTTCTTCTTCCTTTAATTGTTCTTGGTTTTCTATGATTTATGTGCTTTTCATTTCCTTTTCATTTTGAATCAATCCATCATCTTCTTCTTTTGAGCTTTGTGAAAGGAACCTTCACATCTAGATAGCTTGCTATCTTAATGTCCAGTGGGGATTTCACTTCGCTTTCTTAATCAACTCACACCATATTCAATATTCTTAAAAAGGAACAAGATAATCCTTCATCAAACTGTTAGGCTTATCTTCCATTCTTGAAAGTGTGATGTCTATCAATTTCCATTCCATCTTCTTTTATGTTTCCATTTTCTCGTTTTAAATAATTTCTCAAAATTCTTGATTGTTAGCATTCCAAAAATGGTAGATCAGTCAAACGAATCGAACCTTGTGGATTCACATCATTCGGTATTCAGAGCCTGGCTATCTAGATTTGGAATAAGAAAGGAAATTTATTATACAAAGTGTTTAACCGAAGGCTATCCATGTTTAGTTGCACTCGATTACGGAAGCGAAAACAATGTTGTGAGCCAAAGATTGGTGGAGAAACTCCAGTTACAAACAACCTTTCATCTAGATCAAGCATGGATCAAATTCAATACATGGCAATGTGTGAAAGAAGTATTATGTGATATTGCTCCCATGGAATCTTGTCATCTTCTTTTGGGATGGGCACGGCTTCGTTTTAAAGCACTCCATCTTGATGAACGTTCCCTTTATTTGAGGCATGAGGGACATCAAAAGAAGTACAATTTTATGACACCAAGACAAGTCAGTAAGGATCAACGTAGGCTGAAGGAGAAAACAGAAAAAGAAAGAATAGAAAAAGAAGTAATATAAACTGCAGAAGGAAGGGAAAATAAAGAAAAAGAAATGGAACTAGAGAAAGTTTATTCGTCAATGTTTTTTCTTCTACAGTTTGTGATGTCATTTTGCAGGAACAAAAGGATAAGCATGTGAATGAAACACACCAACTTCCATGTTTGAAAAGGAAGCTTGTTCATAATGCTTTATTATGCTTTTGGTCTGTCGATAAGAAGCAAATTCGTCAAACACAATGCATGGAATTATTTATTATTACATATCAAGGTGGGGTACTGTTGCCAAGAAATGTTATCGACGGATTGCAACCATTGGAAAGTAACAAATATCAAGTTGAATTTGATCCTGGAAGAAGAGAATTAGTTTCAACTTGTGAAAAAATAAAAGTCCTTCACAAGATCATAACAAACTTACGTTAAAACTAGTGGCTTAAGTATCGAACAAATCTTCTCGAAGAAGGAGGGTATGATGTGAATTGCATATGGGCCAAATGAAGGATGACTAATGCGCCGTGTTGATGCAGTTTCTTTTATTTAAATAAGGGCCCAATGCTTTGTAAAATTGGCTGACCAAATTGTGTTTGTGCTTAACCAATTAACGGGCTTCAGTTTTGCTTTATCTTCAAGTTGAAATAGGGGTCCATATGCCCACTTAAGAACCAACCTTTGGAAGATCAAGCGGACCTTTGCTCAAAGTTTGTGGATGACTTTTGGTAGCCTTAAATTCAGTTACAATCAACCATTAAGTAGCGGATCTTCATTACCTTGAGTGGATCATTAATTAATAGCTTTAAGCGGGATGATATTGAAATTTATGTGTCTTTTGTAATTCTGATGGTTAAAGCTCCTATACAAGTTGAACCATTTTCATATATGAAGGCAAGCTGAGTTTTATTCTGAAAATAAACGAGTTTTATCTCATCTATCTTAGTGAGAGTGATTCTCCATAGTTCTTGAGTGATTCAAGAATCCTTGAGTTTAATCAGAGGTCCTTTATCCCTTTGTGTGTTTCAACTCTTAGGGTTGTCTTCCATTCTTGGAAGTGTGATGTCTATCAATTTCCGTTCCATCTTCTTTTATGTTTCCATTTTCTCGTTTTAAATAATTTCTCAAAATTCTTGGTTGTTAGCATTCCAAAAATGGTAGATCAGTCAAACGAATCGAACCTTATGGATTCACATCATTTGGTATTTAGAGCCTGGCTATCTAGATTTGGAATAGGAAAGGAAGTTTATTATACAAAGTGTTTAACCGAAGGCCATCCATGTTTAGTTGTATTCGATTACGGAAGCGAAAATAATGTTGAGAGCCAAAGATTGGTGGAGAAACTGCAGTTACCAGCAACCTTTCATCTGGATCAAGCGTGGATCAAATTCAGTACATGACAATGTGTGAAAGAAGTATTATGTGATATTGCTTCCATGGACTCTTTTTATCTTCTTTTGGGATTGGCATGGCTTCGTTTTAAAACACTCCATCTTGATGAACGTTCCCTTTCTTTGAGGCATGAGGGACATCAAAAGAAGTAGAAATTTATGACACCAAGACAAGTCAATAAGGATCAACGTAGGCTGAAGGAGAAAACAGAAAAAGAATTAATATAAACTGCAGAAGGAAGGGAAAATAAAAAAAAAGAAATGGAACTAGAGAAAGTTTATTCGTCAATGTTTTTTCTTCTACATTTTGTGATGTCCTTTTACAGGAACAAAAGGATAAGCTGGGAATGGAGTGCGACGCGGTGGAGATGGTGGCCGGCGAGGTTGGCGGCGGCGGCTGCCATAGAGGGTGGAAGGAGAGGAGAAAATTAGGGTTAGGGTTTTGGGAGATGAAGATGATGACGTGGCAGAATTTGATTGTTTAATTTGGTGAGGGTAGGATTATGACACGTGGCTTGTTCTGGTTGGCTAATTTTAAGAGGTGGGGATTGCCACATGGCATGATCTGGTTTAGTGGAGTTTAAGTGGTAGGAGGGGTGCAACTTAGTGAAAACTGGGGGTGCAGAACAGGTTTTTGTGGTCCACTTGAGGGAGGAGTGTGCAAATAAAATCTGGGGGTGCATTTAGCTCCTGATTTATTCTTTTTCAGAATTTCTTGATTTTGGACTTATTTTGTAACTTTGAATATTTTAAAATCACACTATTAATTGACCAAAAATAAATTCCAGCTGCATTAACAAACGTTAGAATATCCAATAATATTTTATGCAACTAAAATCAATTTTTATGCCACTTTTACCAAACTTACTCAATAAATCCAATAATCACAAATCCTAATTAAATCAATCTTTAAGTACAGAAAAAATCAATTAAATCCCCAAATTTAAATATTAAATGAGGGCAAAAATTTGAACTCATCAGTCGATAAGAAGCAAATTCGTCAAAAACAATGCATGGAATTATATATTGTTACATATCAAGGTGGGGTACTATTGCCAAGAAATGTATCGACGGATAGCAACCATTGGAAAATAACAACTAACAAGTTGAGGTTGATCCTGGAAGAAGAGAATGAGTTTCAACTTGTGGAAAAATAAAATTCCTTCACAAACTTACATTAAAACTAGTGTCTTAAGATTCGGGACTAATCTTCTCGAAGAAGAAGGGTATGATATGAATTGCATATGGGTCAAATGGAGGACGACTAATGCACCGTGCTGATGCAGTTTCTTTTATTTAAATAAGGGCGCAATGCTTTGTAAAATTGGCTGACCAAGTTGTGTCTGTGCTTAACGAATTAATGGGCTTTAGTTTTGCTTTATCTCCAAGTTGAAATAAAGGTCCATATGCCAACTTAAGAACCAAACTTTGGAAGATCAAGAGGACCTTTGCTCAAAGTTTTTGGATGACTTTTGGTACCCTTAAATTCAGTTACCATCAACCATTAAGTAGTGGATCATTATTAGCTTGAGTGGATCATTAAGCAATAGCTTTAAGTGGGATGATATTGAAATTTATGTGTATTTTGTAATTCTCATGGTTAAACCTCCTATATAAGTTGAACCATTTTCATCAATGAAGTTAAGCTGAGTTTTATTCATAAAATAAACGAGTTTTATCTCATCTATCTTAGTGAGAGGGATTCTCCTAAGTTCTTGAGGGATTCAAGAATCCATGAGTTTAATCAAAGGTGCTTTATCCCTTTGTGTGTTTCAACTCTTAGGCTTATCTTCCATTCTTGGAAGTGTGATGTCTATAAATTTCCGTTCCATCTTCTTTTATGTTTCCAGTTTCTCGTTTTAAATAATTTCTCCAATTGCTTGCTTGTTAGCATTGCAACAATGATAGATCAGTCAAACGAATCGAACCTTGTGGATTCACATCATTTGGTATTCCGAGCCTGGCTATCTAGATTTGGAATAGGAAAGAAAGTTTATTATACAAAGTGTTTAACCGAAGGCCATCCATGTTTAGTTGCATTCGATTACGAAAGCAAAAACAATGTTGTGAGCCAAAGATTGGTGGAGAAACTCCAGTTACCAGCAACATTTCATCTAGATCAAGCATGGACCAAATTCAGTACATGACAATGTGTGAAAGAAGTATTATGTGATATTGCTCCCATGGACTCTTGTCATCTTCTTTTGGGATGGGCATGACTTCGTTTTAAAACACTCCATCTGGATGAACGTTCCCTTTATTTAAGGCATGAGGGACATGAAAAGAAGTAGAAATTTATGACACCAAGACAAGTCAATAAGGATCAACGTAGGCTGAAGGAGAAAACAGGAAAAGAAGTAATATAAACTGCAGAAGGAAGGGAAAATAAAGAAAAAGAAATGGAACTAGAGAAAGTTTATTCGTCAATGTTTTTCCTTCTACAATTTGTGATGTCATTTTACAAGAACAAAAGGACAAGCATGTGAATGAAACACACTAACTTCCATGTTTAAAAAGGAAGCTTGTTCATAGTGCTTTATTATGCATTTGGTCCGTCGATAAGAAGCAAATTTGTCAACCACAATGCATGGAATTTTTTCTTAAGGGACCGAGGTCTGTAGTCCACAAATCAACCAAGGGTCTTGTACGTCTTCTCGGGGTTGGTCTTGTCTTGTCAAAAAGGGGCTTGAGGGCAGCGCAGGAGACCTGCAAAAGACACTCCGATGCCTAAGTCAGCACTAGTGATGTCAGGGTTGCAGAGAATAATTAATGCGTCATGAATGCATGGAATAGTGTGCTATTTATACCTTTTTACCTGTGGGTCCTACCTGGGATGGGCTTTCTGGCCCAATATTCCTTTTCTAGCCATTCTTGGATCCAGTGTAAAAAGGGGAGAAGTTACCAAGGGGTCCTTCAGGTGTTGGCGGTCTTCGGTACTCGGCCATGAGATGCGTCGAGGGTGGCTTTCTTTTGGGAAGGTGCCTTTCGCGTGGTAATCGGCCATCGGGTTTTGGTTTGCTGGCCGCATGGTTTAATAGGGGGGTATGGAGTTAGGTGGGGGCCGTGTTGTCCATACGGAGGGGTTCTTGCATGGTAGGCGTCTCTGCGTGGTAGGCGGCCATTGTGCTCTCTGATGGCCGCCTGGTTCTGTGCGAAGGCGTCTCTGCGTGGTAGGCGGCCATTGTGCTCTCTGATGGCCGCCTGGTTCTGTGCGAAGGCGTCTCTGCGTGGTAGGCGGCCATTGCGCTCTCTGATGGCCGCCTAGTTCTGTGCGAAGGCGTCTCTGCGTGGTAGGCGGCCATTGCGCTCTCTGATGGCCGCCTGGTTCTGTGCGAAGGCGTCTCTATGTGGTAGGCGGCCATTGTGCTCTCTGATGGCCGTCTACTTGGGTATGGTTGGGACATCAGCCTCCCAGTCTAGAGGCAAGAAGTGACGTGTAGACTATTTTGCAAATTTCATTTGTGGTCCTTGGCCGTGTACCATGTGAGCATACCAGCCTCCCAGTCTAGAGGCAAGAAGTGACGTGTAGACTATGGCTGCGTTGTTGTGATAATTGGGCTGGTATCTCTTACGAGGTGTTAGGGGAGTGGTACTGTTTGATCTGACATTTGGTCAGGAGTTAGGTGAGGTGAAAAGACGTGACTGTTGGTTAGCTTGGTTGGTGTCAGAGTTGGCTTTTCGAGGCGATTTTTGGTGGCTAGGCCTTGGGCTTTGAGGGGGTTTGGTGGGAGATGAAGGGTTTTGGCTAAGTTCTTTAAATAGGAGTGGATTCATTTGTCATTTTCGTCGCTCTTAGCTTCTGGTTTCGCTGTGCTTGTTGTGTTGTTGCTTGGGCGCTTGTTGGTGTTCGTGTGCCGTCTTCTATTTGACCAGTTTTTGAGGTATGTCGACTACGTCTTCTAGTGGTTCGAATTATGGTGATTCGGGTGCGAGCTTTGGTGGGTTAAGATTAAAGTTCTTGAGTTCGTCAGAGACGTTGCATATCGAGGTTGAGCGGGAGGTGCATGAAGATCCGGCTAATGAGCATGCGGAGTCGCTCTGGCCGAGAAGGGGTGGGTACGAGTGGGTGGCTGAGGGGGTGAGGTCGTGCTCTTCAAAGTATCGTTGGTCTAGGTTGCTTAGATCTTGGATGAATAGTATCTATCTGTTTGAAAGGGGGGCGAATCCTAGTATGGTGGCTATTGAGAGGGTGAGTGCTATGGAGGCCGTGTGTCATGGTCGCGAGGGGTTGGAAGGTGATTTTTTCTATATGTACGCATGTATGTTCACGATGGGGGTTCTGCGGCTGTTAAATGTTGCGCCGACACAATTGCATCCTAACAGTTGGAGGAGTTTGCAAGCTTTTCGGTTGATTTGTAAGGCGCTTTATTTGACGCCGACCCCCGAGAGTTTCCTGTACTTTTACGTCACGCGTCCAAGGGATCCGCTGTCATGGGTATCTTTGGTTGGCAGGGCGAAGATTAGTTTGTTAGATGGCTTCACGCAGTCGTTTAAGAAATTTAAGGATGGGTTCTTTCGAGTGCGGGTGCTACCTGCCGGGAGGCTGGTATATTATGATGATGAGGGGCGGCCCAAATTTCCTTTCTATTGGACGAGTGCGCCGGCGCGTAGGGATGCATTGGCAAAGGAGGCCTTGGATGCGGATAGCCGGAGGGTGGTGGAGGTGTTGGAGATGTTGCCGGGGAAGTGGGTTGTTTGCTGTTATTTGACGGATAATCCTGGTCACGACTTATGTGGTATGTGGTGATATTGTTGTTGGTTCTGTGTTGGACTAATCTGAAAAATTTTGCTTTGTGCAGGTGTGATGGCTCACCATGCGAAAAAGGTTGGTGGAGAAGTGAACCTATTTGCCAAGATTAGAGACCAGATGGCGAATGCCGCGGAGGGGGAGGGGCAGTCGCAGGCTCCGAACCTCATTGGCCCGGTTGTGGATACTTATCGACCTCGTGTTGCCAAGAGACCGGCTCCTTCTAAGATGAAGGGGGTTGGGAAGGATCGGAAGAGGCTAAGGGCTCTTGCGAAGACCGGGGGTGTTGGGTCAAGTGGGTCGAGTAACCCTGATCTTGGCAGCTTTGAGAAAGTGAAGATTCAAATGAGGAAGGGTGTGGAGCTCAAGTTGAGTGACGAGGAAGTGGCCGTCGTGGAGGCTACTGATCCGGGGCTGACTATGCGGGCCATGAGTGAGTATTTGGCGCGCGGTATGGTGTTGAGTCGGCGGGTGGCGACTTTGCTGCAAGAGGAGCTGGCTGCGGGTGATAAGAAAAAATTGGTCGAGGAAGTTGCTGCATTGCAGGTCCAGAGGGATCGCGAATAAGTGGCTTGGGCGGATGAGAAGATGAAGTTGGAGGCTGAGGTGAAGAAATTGAAGGGGAGTGTTGTGGGTTTGGAGAAAAAATTGAAGGCTAAGCAAATGGAGTTGGATGGGGTGAACGCCGCCAAAGAAGCTGCTGCTGAGGAAGCCGCTAGCGAAGTTTTTGGTCTGTAGCAGGCCGTGTATAATGAACATGTGAACGATTTTCAGAAGGCTTTGAGGCAAGCCGAGTTCTTGTACCGGGAGGTGTCTGTGACAGACTACCGTTTTAACGTAAATTTGGATGTGTACGATGATCGCATGCTGGATGTTGCGGAGATTAGCCGGCTCAAGGCTGAGAAGGAGGCAGCCACAACTGCAAATGAAGATACAGTGGTGACGATTCCAGCAGCCACCATGGTTGATGGGGTGGTGGGGCAGGTGGAGGTTGCCGATGAGGAAGCCGATGGCGTGGAAGAGGACGCGGCGGGTGAGGAGGTGGATGAAGTTGAAGAGTAACATTAGTGTAGATATTGGGGGCGAGGACGCCGAAACTTGTTTTGTTTGTTCTTTTTTGTATGTTCATGGGGGGGACTATAATTTGCTTTGTCGGCGCGTTACCGGTTTATTTTTAGGGCGAATGTGCCGGTATGGAACTTTGGGGACCAGAATATTATCATTGTAATTATATTTGGAAATTTATGGAAATGGCGGTGTTATCAACGTATATTTTGTTTTTGAATCCGGCAATTTTAATTTCAATGTGGTGATGTGCGCTTTTTTGATCTATTGACGTGTTTGTTAAATCTTGTGGTGCTTGCGTCAGCGACCTGCCATGGTTGCGATTATCGACCATTGGTACTTTGGTCTGGCGGGTAGGATTGTTTACCTTTTTTCGCATAGCGGCACAGGCCATGGTTGTTGAGTTCGACTAGCGGTACTTAGAGTAGAGGCTAGGAGTTTACTTATTCGACCAGCGACACTTAGAGTAGTGGCTGGGAGTTAATTTATTCGACCAGCGGCACTTAGAGTAGAGGCTGGGAGTTAATTTATTCGACCAGCGGCACTTAGAGTGGTGGCTGGGAGTTAATTTATTCGACCAACGGCACTTAGAGTAGGGGCTGGGAGTTAATTCGTTCGACCAGCGGCACTTAGAGTAGTGGCTGGGAGTTAATTTATTCGACCAGCGACACTTAGAGTAGGGGCTGGGAGTTAATTTATTCGACCAGCGACACTTAGAGTGGTGGCTGGGAGTTAATTTATTCGACCAACGACACTTAGAGTAGGGGCTGGGAGTTAATTCGTTTGACCAGCGGCACTTAGAGTAGTGGCTGGGAGTTAATTTATTCGACCAGCGACACTTAGAGTGGTGGTTGGGAGTTAATTTATTCGACCAGCGGCACTTAGAGTAGGGGCTGGGAGTTAATTCGTTCGACCAGCGGCACTTAGAGTAGTGGCTGGGAGTTTACTTATTCGACCAACGGCACTTAGAGTAGTGGCTGGGAGTTAATTTATTCGACCAGCGGCACTTAGAGTAGTGGCTGGGAGTTATGGTGAATAAGATATGCATAAACTTGTATTTCATTGATGGGTGATGCCTCATTAAAACCTTCCCAGCCAAAACCCTCCTTAGGGAAAAAATGTCGGGGTAGGAAGGAGTACATTGGATTACAAGTGTGGTTCAGCTAAAATAGAATTTGAGGTGGGAGATGTTCCAAGTGTTGGGAAGCGGCTCTCCGGATAGTTTTTCCAGGCGATAGGCTCCCTTGCCGACCTCTTTAAGTACTCGGAAAGGTCCTTCCCAGTTGGGCGAGAACTTGCCTTCGTGCTTGCGGGCTTTGCTAGCCATCCTCCACACGAGGTCTCCTTTGTGAAAAGAACGCGGTTTCAGCTTGGAGTTGTACCTTCTTACTGCTCTCAACCTGGTCGCTAAGTCCCGGATTCGTGCCTTTTCCCTTGTCTCGTAAAGGAGATCGAGGTTTGTGGCCATGCAGTCGGCGTTTATCTGTGTGTCGTGGTGTTGTTGTCGGATTGGGGGTTCCCCGATTTCCACTGGTATGACGACATCTGTTCCGTATACTAGAGTATATGGTGCTTCGTGGGTCGAAGATTGGGGGGTGCACCTATATGCCCACAATACTTCGAGTAATTCTTCTGGCCATTTGCCTTTGGCTCCATCTAAGCGTTTCTTTAATTGCCCGAGGATGATCTTGTTGGCGGCCTCAGCTTGGCCGTTGGTTTGAGGGTGTTCGACGGAGCTCGTTATGTGGGTAATGTTCAGGTTGCGGTAGAAGTCAGCGAGGCCCTTGTCTATGAACTGCCGACCATTGTCGGTTATGATTGTGTGGGGGATTCCATAGCGGCAGATGATGTTCTTCCAAACGAAGCGTTGGACTTGGTTGGCCGTGATGGTGGCAAATGGCTCTGCTTCGATCCACTTGGAGAAGTAGTCAACCGCGACAAGAAGGAACTTGACTTGGCCTTTCCCTACTGCAAAAGGGCCGATTATGTCCATCCCCCATTATGAGAATGGCCATGGTGAGGAGACGTGGTGCAATTCTTCCTGGTGCATGTGTGTAATCGGTCCGTGCTTTTGGCATTGGACGCATTTTTGGACGTACGTGGTGTAGTCTTCTTCCATTGTGGGCCAGTAATATCCGGCGCGTAATATCCTGGCGGCCATGGTTTTGGGTCCTGAGTGGTAGCCGCAGATGCCTTGGTGTATTTCTTGTATGACATAGTCGGCTTTTTCCTTAGTTATGCACTTGAGCAGGGGCTTGCTGAAGCCTCTTCTGAATAGTTCGCCCCCAATTAGGGTGTATCGCGCCGCTTTCCGCATCCATCCTTTTTCCTCGTTTGGCGGGATGACTCCTGTTTCTAAGTATCTGATGAAAGGCTCCGTCCAAGTGTTGGTGGTAGTAATGCTTAAGCATTGGTTTTGTTGCTCAATGGAGGGTGTGGTTAGGGTGTGTTGGAGGAGTGACTTGTAACGACCTTTCTTTTTGGTACTGGCGAGCTTTGAGAGAATGTCTACCCGGGTATTGTCGCTTCGTGGGACGTGTTGAATCTGGAAAGTGTCGAAGTGCTCGATCAGGGATACTACCATGTGGTAGTATTGTGCGAGGGTGGGATCTTTGATTTGGTACTCACCGTTGAGGTGTCCTACGGTGAGCTTTGAGTCTGTCTTGCATAGGAGTTTACGTGCGCCGACGTCTTGTGCTAAATTGAGGCCGGCGATGATGGCCTCGTACTCAGCTTGATTGTTGGATGTTTTGAAGGTGAAACGTAGAGATTGTTCTATGAGGACGTTGCCGGGTCCTTCCAGTACTATTCCGGCCCCGGCTCCTAGCGGGTTTAAGGAGCCATCTACGTGCATGGTCCACCAGGTGTCACAAGGGGCTTGCTCTTGAAGGTCATTGGCGAAGTCTGCTAGGCATTGTACTCGGATGGGTCCATGCGATTCGTAGTGGATAGTAAATTCTGACAGTTCGATGGCCCAGGAGGATAGCCGACCAGCTAAATCAAGTTTTTGCAGGATTTTTTGTATGGGATGGTCCGTTCTGATGATGATTGTGTGTGATTGGAAGTATGGTCGTAGGCGACGTGCTGCTGTTATGATTGCAAGGGCTACTTTCTCTACCATTTGATATCGCGTTTCTGGGTCTTGGAGGATGCGGCTTGTAAAGTATATTGGATGTTGGGTGTTGTCCCTTTCTTGGACGAGTGCAGAGCTGATGGCGTTTGTTGACGCAACTATGTACATAACAAGGGGGAGGGAAAGATCGGGTTTGGTCAGGACCGGGGGGGTGGTGAGGAATTGCTTCAGAGTGTTGAAATTTTGTTCGCAGGTGTCATCCCAGGTAAACTTTATCGACTTCTTCAGGAGTTGGATCATTGGTTTGGTTTTGTCTGCCAGCTTCGGGAGGAAGCGCGAGAT
Source organism: Vigna unguiculata (assembly GCF_037176805.1). NCBI lineage: Eukaryota > Viridiplantae > Streptophyta > Magnoliopsida > Fabales > Fabaceae > Vigna > Vigna unguiculata. The sequence goes on along the minus strand of NC_140793.1, from coordinate 11,399,212 downwards.
GGCGGTTAGTCTGCCCACTAGTCGCTGCACCTCTTTGACATTCGCGGGGCTTCTCATGTCGATGATGGTTTGACATTTTTCGGGGTTGGCCTCGATTCCTCGTTGCGTGAGCATGAAGCCCAGGAATTTCCCGCCGTCTACTCCGAATGTGCATTTTTCAGGGTTGAGCCTGATGTTGTACGTGCGCAGGGCTTTGAAGACCTGCGCTAGGTCCGAGGAGTGTTGTTGGGCGTTGGGGGACTTGACGATGATGTCGTCGACATATACCTCTACCGTCTTGCCCAAGAGTGGCTGGAAGACTCTATCCATCAAGCGTTGGTATGTAGCGCTGGCGTTTTTGAGACCAAAGGGCATGACTCTGTAGTAAAGGTTGGCTTCCTCGGTTATGAACGCGGTTTTGATTTTGTCTTCGTCAGCCATGGGTATCTGGTTATAGCCGGAGTAAGCGTCTAAGAAGCTCAGTAGGGCGTGTCCTGCGGCCCCATCAACGAGTCTGTCTATGCTAGGTAATGGGTAAGCGTCCCGAGGGCAGGCCTTGTTCAGGTCTGTGTAATCTACACACATGCGCCACTTCCCATTGGGTTTCTTAACTAGCACCACGTTGGCGAGCCAGGTTGTGTATTGGGCTTCACCGACAAAACCGGCCTGTTTTAGTTTTTCGACCTCTGCTATAGCTGCTTGTCTTCTACTTTCTCCAAGCTTCCTTTTTTTCTGGGAGATGGGTTTTGCGTTAGGGAAAACAGATAGCCGGTGGGCGGCTATCCTAGGGTGAACGCCGGGGAGATCGGCCGCCGACCAGGTGAAGAGGTCAGCGTTCTGCCTGAGCACTTGCTCTATGTGGTCTACCTCTCCTTCAGGAAGGGAAGTTCCAACCTGGAGGAAGTGGCCTTGTTGTTCGAGTGGGAGCTGCCTTGTTTCGCCCACGGGTTCGAGGCGTGTTTCGGAGTTTATTCTGGGGTCCAAGTCATCGCCGTACAGAGTGGGGTGGGCTTGGGATTGTTCAATGTTGTGGGTTGTCAGGGGTGGGAGTGGGAGTTTCAGGCTTGCCATGTAGCATTCTCTGGCTGCGCGTTGGTCGCCATGTACTGTGATGATGTCGCCTTCCGGGGATGGAAACTTCATTGCAAGGTGCGGGGTGGATACTATGGCACCCAGCGCGTTGATGGATGGACGGCCAAGGAGGATGTTGTAGGACGTGTGGGCGTCGACGACCAAGTAGCGAATGGGAATGGTTTTGGTTTGCCTTCCCTCTCCGAACGTTGTGTGAAGGTCGATGTACCCTTTGGTGGGGACTCTCTCACCTGAGAATCCGTATATGGGCTCATTGTGAGGGGTTAGGTCAGCGAGGGGTATTTGCATCTTGTTGAATGTTTTCCAATACAAGATGTCCACGGAGCTCCCTTGATCAATGAGAACCTTCTTTACCGCGAAGTTCTCGACTTCTACAGTTATGACCATGGGGTCGTCTTGGTTGGGGTCGGTACCCTGAAAGTCAGAGTCTGAGAAAGTGATGGGCGGCATTCTTCTTTGCGTTCGGCTAGATACTACGTGTATTTGCTGGACGGCTCTCAGGTGCCTCTTCCTCGATAAGGAGGACCTCCCTCCTCCTGCGAATCCCCCTGATATTGTATTGATCGTTCCTCGTAGGGGGGGTCTGTCATCTGCTCGTCGCGGTTGCGGCTGCGGTGGTTCCCTTTGTTCCGCGTTCTATGCTCTGGCTGGCTCTCTCCTGGGCTCTCTGCGTTCGACTCTTTGGTCATTGCATCGCTCGGTCCGCCTGTTATCGTTCCTGTCGTAGCGGGGTCTGGATGGACTTGCCCCAACTTCTCTTATATAGTGCCTTAGATGTCCGGCTCGGATGAGTTCTTCTATTTTGTCTCGTAGAGTGTCGCATTCGTCGGTGGTGTGGCCATTGTTGCGGTGGTAGTGACAATACTTGCTCAAATCTGCGTTGGGCGGGTTTTGATACTTCCTGGGTGGGGGGAGGAGCTCCGCTTGCAGGACTTCATCGAGTATGCGGGACCGGGGTGCGTTGAGGGGGGCATAGTTCGAGAATTTTGCTGGTCTGCGTTCTGAGGAACGGTTATGGTCCCGTGGAATGGGCTCTTTGTTGGTCCTTTTGGTCTCTGTCCGCGCTGGGGCGGGTTGGGCGTTGTTCTGGTAACGTCTCATGTCTTCAACCCTTATAAACATGGCCGCTCTCTTGCGAAGTTCCTGCATACTCAGGGGGGGCGCATTGCCAGCTCGTCGGCGAAAGGTCCCGGCCTGAGAGAGGTCATCATGTACATCAAGATGAGGTTAGGGGTGAGGTCCTTGATCTTCATGGCGATGGCCCCGAACCTATCAATGAAAACTCGTAGGGGTTCTCCTTCTTCTTGCCTAAGGTTGAGGAGGGCGATTGTGGTTAGATCGTGCCGTCTGCTTGTGTCAAATTGGGTGGTGAAGGTAGAGGTGAGTGTGGTGAAGGAGTCGATAATGTAGGGGGGGAGGCTCATGAACCACTCTAGAGCCGACCCCCTAAAGGCTACTGAGAATGATTTGCATAGCACTGCGTCATCAGTGGAGTACAAGCTTACTTGGTTGGTATAAATGGACACAAATTCTTCTGGGTCCGTGGTTCCGTCGTAGGTAACTGTTGGTGCCTTCCATTTATGGGGTAAAGGTGTCTCCGTTATCCCGTACATGAAGGGATGGCGGCGATTTCTTCTGGAGGCGAAGGAGCTATAGTTGCCGCCCAAGGTTGGAGCGGTGGGCCTGTATTCGCTCTCGTCCTCAGTAGGATGGACGTCGAGTTTTGAATAGGGAGGGGGGTCATTTCTCGACTGAGGAGGGGCCTCCATCCTCGAATGGGGGAGGTTTGGCTCCCCAGCCACTTTGTCTGTCTCAATTCTCCGCCTAAGGCGGGAGTTTTCTTCCCTTAGTGCTTCCATCTCTTCCGCATTTCTCTTCTTGTACTCCGCGAACTCTTGCTGCATCCTGGCTTGAGCTTCCAGGATGCGTGACACCTCCGAGGCGGGGCCGGGGTCGCCAACCTCCACAGTCGGCACCAAGGGGGGGACATCTGCTGTTCTGCTTCGCGTGGACACCATCCTGCTCCTGGGGTTTACCTTGGATCTGTGAAATACTCTTCGGGTCCCACGGTGGGTGCCAATTGTTCTTAAGGGACCGAGGTCTGTAGTCCACAAATCAACCAAGGGTCTTGTACGTCTTCTCGGGGTTGGTCTTCTCTTGTCAAAAAGGGGCTTGAGGGCGGCGCAGGAGACCTGCAAAAGACACTCCGATGCCTAAGTCAGCACTGGTGAGATCAGGGTTTCAGAGAATAATTAATGCGTCATGAATGCATGGAATAGTGTGCTATTTATACCTTTTTACCTGTGGGTCCTACCTGGGATGGGCTTTCTGGCCCAATATTCCTTTTCTAGCCATTCTTGGATCCAGTGTAAAAAGGGGAGAAGTTACCAAGGGGTCCTTCAGGTGTTGGCGGTCTCCGGTACTCGACCATGAGATGCGTCGAGGGTGGCTTTCTTTTGGGAAGGTGCCTTTCGCGTGGTAATCGGCTATTGGGTTTTGGTTTGCTGGCCGCGTGGTTTAACAGGGGGGTGTGGAGTTAGGTGGACGCTGTGTTGTCCATACGGAGGGGTTCTTGCGTGGTAGGCGTCTCTGCGTGGTAGGCGGCCATTGTGCTCTCTGATGGCCACCTGGTTCTGTGCGAAGGCATCTCTGCGTGGTAGGCGGCCATTGCGCTCTCTGATGGCCGCCTGGTTCTGTGCGAAGGCGTCTCTGCGTGGTAGGCGGCCATTGCGCTCTCTGATGGCCGCCTGGTTCTGTGCGAAGGCGTCTCTGCGTGGTAGGCGGCCATTGCGCTCTCTGATGGCCGCCTGGTTCTATGCGAAGGCATCTTTGCGTGGTAGGCGGCCATTGCGCTCTCTGATGGCCGCCTGGTTCTGTGCGAAGGCGTCTCTGTGTGATAGGCGGCCATTGTGCTCTCTGATGGCCGTCTACTTGGGTATGGTTGGGACAAAATTATTTATTGTTACATATCAAGGTGGGGTACTGATAACGCTGTCGTTGACGCGATCAAATTAATACTACTTATCTATAACAACTTCAGTATTATTAAGAAAGTAGTCAACAAAATAGAAAGGGTAAAGTAACCCAAAGTCGTCTTCCAATGAACACGGAATTGATTTTTAACAAATTAGTTCTTATAAATTCTATACAAAAGAGTTAGTCAAATAAAATAATAAAAATATGGGGATTAAGATAAACACAGATAGAAATAAAATTTAAAAGATAAAAAGAAATAAAAACAATAGTAAAGAAAATAGATTGATTCCATTGCTTTTTCAAAATAAATTCATCATCGGTTATCTAAAGATTATTGCTCAATTAATTATTGTTATAGATTTACAAATTAATCAATGTAAAGTCTCAATTAATTTGTTGGCGTTCTCACTTTTAACCAAAGTACAGTCTCAATCAAAAGTGAGAACTTTTAGATTATCCACAGTAAATTCAACCAAAGTACAGTCTCAATCAAATTTTACTATGCCTAATCATGTCTATTCTTTTATCTTCTCACCAAATAAAAAGCTTAACTAATCAAAGTAAAGTCTCAATTAATTGTAGTTAGAGTAAATACCTTTAACCAAAGTAAAGTCTCAATTATTGGTAAAAACTCATTTAATCATATGAAAGTTTCTAAATAAAATCAAAGTAAAGTCTCAATTAAATTTAAAAACCCTTGAACTCATATGATCAACATGCATATAGATTTAAAATCATTACTTTTTACGTGATTCAAAGATAAAAGACATAGATGAATTAAAACCTCAACAATAATAAAAAGAACAAAGAAATTAATTCATTCTAACCTCAGAATCCATAATGAAATTACAATGGAATCAACCCAAGAAGTTTAGCACTCCATGAAATACAAAATAGAAATAAAAGAAGAATAGAGAGAGAAAGGAAACGAAATTAGGCCCCCCTGAGGGTTCCTAAACTCCGAAGTCCCGAGCTTGTCTCTTTTTCTGCTTCTCCCTTGGTCTCTTTATATAGGAATTGGACTGGGCTTTTCTGTTGCTAAAATCTCTCAAATATCTTTTAAAATAAAGGTAAAGATAAATATTTAAAAATATTTGGAGAGATATAGACTGTTTGACAAATATAATTGGTTGATAATATCAATATCTAATATAATTAAATTAATTAATTAATTAAAGATATATGATAAATTATCACCAATTAGTATTTGTATTAATTTTCCAAATCAACCCTTTGCAATCTCCTTAAATTATCTTCTAAATAATCCAATATCTTCAAGATATATTTGTTTGTTGTGTAACTAAAAAGATTCAAGAAGATCTTGTCATATTTAAACAGATTTGGTAGTTATTATCTTTTAATATTTTATGATATAATTATATAAGATAATTATTTAAAAATATCAAAAATATCTAAGATATATTTTCCCAAATTATCTTCTATCATAAAGATAAAGAAAACCGCAAGGTCCAATTTTTGTGTTCCTCTCTTGTTAGTTTAGCCAAACTTCTTCACTTTTCCAAGTTTTTCTTGTCGTCTTCATGCAATGCTTGGCCTGAATTTTTGTGCTTTTGATAATTTCTTATTCTTTGATTTATCTTTAAGGTGTCATGAAGCTTTAATCAATTTATTTCCACACCTCTAAATGAGCTTAAAACTTAACTTCAGCTGCATCAACAAACGTTAAAATATCCAAAAATAATTTATGCCGCTAAAAATCACTTTTTAAGACATTTTTATCACACAAGCTCAAACAACCTAATTATCAGATTTATCAATTAAATCACTCTTTAAGCACACAAATTCAATTAAATACCCAAAATTAAACATTAAATGAGGGCAAAAATACGCACTCATCATACCCACACACTTATCCTTTTGCACTCCTAGGCAAAATCAATCAATTTCAAAACTTAATCTGAGGTATTTTATTTCACATCAACACTGGATCAAAGGAATGAACATCACTGGAGACAATTCAATACTCTAGAGATCAAATTATCATGTATATACAAACAGAAAGGTTCTATTTTTCACACATGAGTTAATCTTTTGAATTCACAAGACAATCAATTATGAAAGAAAGCACTCAAGTTAAATGGGTATTTTCTCACCAAAATTCTCTCAAGTGTTTTGGCTTGTGTTTTCACTCAAAATACTCATGTAAGTAAACTATCATAATACTTAACAAGACTCTAATATTCACAAACTTTCAGAAAATATGCATTCAAAGATCATGAGGACTTTTCACAGGTTATAATGGGGCTAAGGCAAAGGTAGGAAAAAATTTAAGATTTTTGGGATTTTGAAATTAAAATATAGAAAGATAATGGAGCATAATTTCAAAAGCAACTCCTTTTCGTTTATTGCTTTGTTGCTCTCTCTTTTTTTTAGAAAGCAATTATTTCAACACTTTTTCATCAACAATTTTTCCTTTTGCCATTTTTATTAATTTGTGGGTGAGGTACTCACCCACACACTTTATTCCTCAACCATTCCTGAACATAATCCATTAGCTCATTCTTTCTTCCTAAGGTAGAATATGGTCTTTTTCTTTTCAAGGTTATGCAATAGGCTTAAAACAAGAAAAAGAGGTTTAAAGCTCAAAGGGGCTACCAATGGATTAATATCAAGGTGGGCTTATTTGGCCAAGTAGCTTAAAACAAGAAATGCCTCCGTCATATCAAATCATGCATATTCACCTAAGATGCAAAACAAAAGAGTCAAGCTAAACATTTGAGTATAAACAAACATGAGCAAGTCACTCAAGAAAAAATAGGAATGGCACATGGTAAACCATCCTTTACATTAAGGTTCAAGACTCACAAGGTCAAACTCTTTCACAAAAGATTTAATCAAGAAATTCTCGAATGAACTCAATTAACAAATCATAGAAACAATCCACTCATATCAACATGACTTTTATTTTTCTAGAATTATGATCATCCCAATTACTGAATCAAATCCTAAAAATCCAATATGTTTTATTGAAAGCGGGTAAATATTTTTGTGGATTTCTTATGAGAGATATTGTTTAAAAGTTCCACTTAGTAAAAATTTAATACTTTCATAATTTTCTCAAAAAGAAATCACAATTTTTTATGAAAACAAAAACAAAAATTGAAAAACACAAAAAATAAAAAAAATCCTACCTACAGTTTGTCTCCCCCTCACTTATTTAAAAAAAAAATGGTCCTTGATAGACTTATTTTGGGGAGGAAACGAAAAAATTTGTGACTATTGGCTCAATCTGGCCATATGTCAAAATTTATTTTCTTTAATTTTATAAAGTACAAGTCAGCTTGTACAATTTTATTAAAGAAAACAAAAACACATATTTTTGAAATTTTCTTAATATTTTTAAAATTAAAAACAAAAACAAAAAACAAACATGCACGCAAATTAACTTTTCTATCAACAATGATTTCAAAAGAATTTGAGTCTAAGCTTTTTACCTGTTGTAGCAACCTTTCTTCTTTTTCTGCAGCCATGTCAACAAAGATAACCACTGAAAACTTATTTGCATCATTCACATCAACAAACTTGATGTGTGGAGTGTGTGGCTTCAACTCAACTTGAGCATCATCAGGTGAATTCAGATGGTTAAGCGGATCATCAGTAATCCTCATAATCTCATCTTCTGAGCAAAAATTTTCACCTGGTGTTGTTGACTCTGCTGCTTCATCATTAACCAAGTCAGTTGCAATAGTAGATGCTTCAGCTGCATCTTCGAATAGTGTAGGCTCTTCAACTACACTTGGTTCCTCCATTGTATTGTTCTCACAACTTTGCTCTTGAAAATGATCATTTGTACTCATATCCTCATCAATGGGTACAACTTTATATTCACATTGAGCATCATCAACATATCCATCAGTAGATATGTTTGTGTGAGAATCTTCAATTACTTCATCAGCAACATCTTTAGCAAAATTGATATGTCCATCAGTAGACATATTACTATGAAAATGATTATATCCATCAGTAGATATATCAATGTGATGTGATTCCGCTATTGGTTTTTCAGATTGATTCTGTAAGCTTTGTGTCGCGGCATTCATCATCTCTTTCTGATCTGTCTGATCCATCTTCATCATTTCAGTCATCATTTTCATCATATCTTCCAAAGTGACCTTTCTCACTGCATCATTCATTAGCTGACTCAAATCTTCAGACATTTGTTCAGCTCTGATCGCCAACTTCAGAAGCACATTTTTGATTTTATGACGAAGTTCGTTAAAATCTGGATTTTCAGGAAATCTCTGATGGGGTTGAGGGGTGGTATTAACAGTTACAAGTAATTCTATGAAGTTGTTCTTACTTGCATCCCTCAACATATCAGACAATATTTGCTTATTTTCATACCACTCTTGCTCAATATTTTTACATCTTTGATCAACTCGCAACCTTTCATCCATGGACTCTAATTTCTCTATAACTTCACCCATTAATATCATAACTTCCCTGTAAGATGGTCCATTGGTTGCTTGAACTTGTTGTGGTGGTACATATTGTTGCTGAAAACTATTTGGAACATATGGTTGCTGAGTTGGACACTCAGAATATGGTTGTTGCTCATATCCCAAAAAAGATGATCTAGGATATAGATCATTAAATTGTCGTAAAGTTAACCCACTTATATCAGGTGCAGAAGTAGGTGTGACAATTTGTTGCTGATAATCATATGAATCACGTGGTTGCTGTGGATAGTAATCATAATTCACTTGAAAATCACACTGTTGATTATTTTCATATGAAAAACTATTTTGCATTTTTGAAAGTGGTTTTCTGGAAAGAAATAAGTTGAAAGCTTGTTGAGTAGACTTCCAGGAAAGAGAGGTGCGTCTCAATGGACAACTTAAGTACCTTGTCTTTCCTTAGCCAAAGTTTTTCCCAACTAGTTTCACAAATTTCCCAACAAAATTCCTCAAACAAAAACTATGCTTAAAAAAATAACTAAATAAAATAAAATAAAATAACTAAAGAAAAAAAAATGTTAGTACAAAAATTGAGAGAAAAAAAAATGCTAGTGATAAAAAAAAATCAAAGTCAAAATCAAAAATCAAAATCAAAAGAATATAAATAAGAACTAAAATGATAAAAATTCTAACCATGTTCCCCGGCAACGGCGCCAAATTTGATAACGCTGTCGTTGACGCGATCAAATTAATACTACTTATCTATAACAACTTCAGTATTATTAAGAAAGTAGTCAACAAAATAGAAAGGGTAAAGTAACCCAAAGTCGTCTCCCAACGAACACGGAATTGATTTTTAACAAATTAGTTCTTATAAATTCTATACAAAAGAGTTAGTCAAATAAAATAATAAAAATATGGGGATTAAGATAAACACAGATAGAAATAAAATTTAAAAGATAAAAAGAAATAAAAACAATAGTAAAGAAAATAGATTGATTCCATTGCTTTTTCAAAATAAATTCATCATCGGTTATCTAAAGATTATTGCTCAATTAATTATTGTTATAGATTTACAAATTAATCAATGTAAAGTCTCAATTAATTTGTTGGCGTTCTCACTTTTAACCAAAGTACAGTCTCAATCAAAAGTGAGAACTTTTAGATTATCCACAGTAAATTCAACCAAAGTACAGTCTCAATCAAATTTTACTATGCCTAATCATGTCTATTCTTTTATCTTCTCACCAAATAAAAAGCTTAACTAATCAAAGTAAAGTCTCAATTAATTGTAGTTAGAGTAAATACCTTTAACCAAAGTAAAGTCTCAATTATTGGTAAAAACTCATCTAATCATATGAAAGTTTCTAAATAAAATCAAAGTAAAGTCTCAATTAAATTTAAAAACCCTTGAACTCATATGATCAACATGCATATAGATTTAAAATCATTACTTTTTACGTGATTCAAAGATAAAAGACATAGATGAATTAAAACCTCAACAATAATAAAAAGAACAAAGAAATTAATTCATTCTAACCTCAGAATCCATAATGAAATTACAATGGAATCAACCCAAGAAGTTTAGCACTCCATGAAATACAAAATAGAAATAAAAGAAGAATAGAGAGAGAAAGGAAACGAAATTAGGCCCCCCTGAGGGTTCCTAAACTCCGAAGTCCCGAGCTTGTCTCTTTTTCTGCTTCTCCCTTGGTCTCTTTATATAGGAATTGGACTGCGCTTTTCTGTTGCTAAAATCTCTCAAATATCTTTTAAAATAAAGGTAAAGATAAATATTTAAAAATATTTGGAGAGATATAGACTGTTTGACAAATATAATTGGTTGATAATATCAATATCTAATATAATTAAATTAATTAATTAATTAAAGATATATGATAAATTATCACCAATTACTATTTGTATTAATTTTCCAAATCAACCCTTTGCAATCTCCTTAAATTATCTTCTAAATAATCCAATATCTTCAAGATATATTTGTTTGTTGTGTAACTAAAAAGATTCAAGAAGATCTTGTCATATTTAAACAGATTTGGTAGTTATTATCTTTTAATATTTTATGATATAATTAAATAAGATAATTATTTAAAAATATCAAAAATATCTAAGATATATTTTCCCAAATTATCTTCTATCATAAAGATAAAGAAAACCGCAAGGTCCAATTTTTGTGTTCCTCTCTTCTTAGTTTAGCCAAACTTCTTCACTTTTCCAAGGTTTTCTTGTCGTCTTCATGCAATGTTGGCCTGAATTTTTGTACTTTTGATAATTTCTTATTCTTTGATTTATCTTTAAGGTGTCATGAAGCTTTAATCAATTTATTTCCACACCTCTAAATGAGCTTAAAACTTAACTTCAGCTGTATCAACAAACGTTAAAATATCCAAAAATAATTTATGCCGCTAAAAATCACTTTTTAAGACATTTTTATCACACAAGCTCAAACAACCTAATTATCAGATTTATCAATTAAATCACTCTTTAAGCACACAAATTCAATTAAATACCCAAAATTAAACATTAAATGAGGGCAAAAATACACATTCATCAGGTACTGTTGCCAAGAAATATTATCGACGGATTGCAACCATTGGAAAGTAATAAATATCAAGTTGAATTTGATCCTGGTAGAAGAGAATTAGTTTCAACTTGTGAAAAAATAAAAGTCCTTCACAAGATCATAATAAACTTACATTAAAACTAGTGTCTTAAGATTCTGTACAAATCTTCTCGAAGAAGGAGGGTATGATGTCAATTGCATATGGGTCAAATGGAGGATGACTAATGCGCCGTGCTGATGCAGTTTCTTTTATTTAAATAAGGGCCCAATGCTTTGTAAAATTGGCTGACCAAATTGTGTTTGTGCTTAACTAATTAATGGGCTTTAGTTTTGCTTTATCTTCAAGTTGAAATAAGGGTCCATATCCCTACTTAAGAACCAACCTTTGGAAGATCAAGAGAACCTTTGCTCAAAGTTTTTGGATGACTTTTGGTACCCTTAAATTCAGTTACCATCAACCATTAAGTAGTGGATGATTATTAGCTTGAGTGGATCATTAATTAATAGCTTTAAGCGGGATGATATTGAAATTTATGTGTCTTTTGTAATTCTGATGGTTAAAGCTCCTATACAAGTTGAACCATTTTCATCAATGAAGGCAAGCTGAGTTTTATTCAGAAAATTAACGAGTTTTATCTCATCTATCTTAGTGAGAGTGATTCTCCTAAGTTCTTGAGTGATTCAAGAATCCTTGAGTTTAATCAAAGGTCCTTTATCCCTTTGTGTGTATCAACTCTTAGGCTTATCTTCCATTCTTGGAAGTGTGATGTCTATCAATTTCTGTTCCAACTTCTTTTATGTTTCCATTTTCTCATTCTAAATAATTTCTTAAATTTCTTGCTTGTTAGCATTCCAACAATGATAGATCAGTCAAACGAATCAAACCCTGTGGATTCACATCATTTGCTATTCAGAGCCTGGCTATCTAGATTTCGAATAGGAAAGGAAGTTTATTATACAAAGTGTTTAACCGAAGGCCATCCATGTTTAGTTGCATTCGATTACGGAATCGAAAACAATGTTGTGAGCCAAATATTTGTGGAGAAACTCCAGTTACCAGCAACCTTTCATCTGGATCAAGCATGGATCAAATTCAGTACTGGGCAATGTGTGAAAGAAGTATTATGTGATATTGCTCCCATGGACTGTTGTCATCTTCTTTTGAGATGGGCATGACTTCGTTTTAAAACACTCCATCTGGATGAACGTTCCCTTTATTTGAGGCATGAGGGACATCAAAAGAAGTAGAAATTTATGACACCAAGACAAGTCAATAAGGATCAGCGTAGGCTGAAGGAGAAAACAGAAAAAGAAGTAATATAAACTGCAGAAGGAAGGAAAAATAAAGAAAAAGAAATGGAACTAGAGAAAGTTTATTCGTCAATGTTTTTTCTTCTACAGTTTATGATGTCATTTTACAGGAACAAAAGGATAAGCATGTGAATAAAACACACCAACTTCCATGTTTAAAAAGGCAGCTTGTTCATATTGCTTTATTATGGATTCAGTCCGTCGATAAGAAGCAAATTCGTCAAACACAATGCATGGAATTATTTATTGTTACATATCAAGGTGGTGTACTGTTGCCAAGAAATGTTATCGACAAATTGCAACAATTGGAAAGTAATAAATATCAAGTTGAATTTGATCCTGGGAGAAGAGAATTAGTTTCAACTTGTGAAAATATAAAAGTCCTTCACAAGATCATAATAAACTTACATTAAAACTAGTGTCTTAAGATTCGGTACAAATCTTCTCGAAGAATGAGGGTATGATGTGAATTGCATATGGGTCAAATGGAGGATGACTAATGCGCCTTGTTGATGCAATTTCTTTTATTTAAATAAGGGCCCAATGATTTGTAAAATTGGTTGACGAAATTGTGTTTGTGCTTAACCAATTAATGGGCTTTAGTTTTGCTTTATCATCAAGTTGAAATAAGGGTCCATATGCCAACTTAAGGACCAACCTTTGGAAGTTCAAGAGGACCTTTGCTCAAAGTTTTTGGATGACTTTTGGTAGCCTTAAATTCAGTTATAATCAACCATTAAGTAGTGGATCATTATTAGCTTCAGTGGATCATTAATTAATAGCTTTAAGCGGGATGATATTCAAATTTATGTGTTTTTTGTAATTCGCATGGTTAAACCTCGTATATAAGTTGAAGCATTTTCATCAATGAAGTTAAGCTGAGTTTTATTCATCAAACAAACGAGTTTTATCTCATCTATCTTAGTGAGAGGGATTCTCCTAAGTTCTTGAGTGATTCAAGAATCCATGAGTTTAATCAAAGGTCCTTTATCCCTTTGTGTGTATCAACTCTTAGGCTTATCTTCCATTCTTGGAAGTGTGATGTCTATCAATTTCTGTTCCAACTTCTTTTATGTTTCCATTTTCTCATTCTAAATAATTTCTTAAATTTCTTGCTTGTTAGCATTCCAACAATGATAGATCAGTCAAACGAATCAAACCCTGTGGATTCACATCATTTGCTATTCAGAGCCTGGCTATCTAGATTTTGAATAGGAAAGGAAGTTTATTATACAAAGTGTTTAACCGAAGGCCATCCATGTTTAGTTGCATTCGATTACGGAATCGAAAACAATGTTGTGAGCCAAATATTTGTGGAGAAACTCCAGTTACCAACAACCTTTCATCTGGATCAAGCATGGATCAAATTCAGTACTGGGCAATGTGTGAAAGAAGTATTATGTGATATTGCTCCCATGGACTGTTGTCATCTTCTTTTGAGATGGGCATGACTTTGTTTTAAAACACTCCATCTGGATGAACGTTCCCTTTATTTGAGGCATGAGGGACATCAAAAGAAGTAGAAATTTATGACACCAAGACAAGTCAATAAGGATCAGCGTAGGCTGAAGGAGAAAACAGAAAAAGAAGTAATATAAACTACAAAAGGAATGGAAAATAAAGAAAAAGAAATGGAACTAGAGAAAGTTTATTCGTCAATGCTTTTTCTTCTAAAGTTTGTGATGTCATTTTACAGGAACAAAAGGATAAGCATGTGAATGAAACACACCAACTTCCATGTTTAAAAAGCAAGCTTGTTCATAGTGCTTTATTATATGTATTTGGTCCGTAGATAAGAAGCAAATTCGTCAAAAACAATGCATGGAATTATTTATTGTTACATATCAAGGTGGGGTACTGTTGCCAATAAACGTAATCGACGGATTGCAACCATTGGAAAGTAACAAATATCAAGTTGAATTTTATCCTGGAAGAAGAGAGTTAGTTTCAACTTGTGAAAAAATAAAAGTCCTTCACAAGATCATAATAAACTTACATTAAAACTAGTGTCTTAAGATTCGGGAAAAATCTTCTCGAAGAACGAGGGTATGATGTGAATTGCTTTTGGGTCAAATAGAGGATGACTGATACGCCGTGTTGTTGCAATTTCTTTTATTTAAATAAGGGCCCAATGCTTTGTAAAATTGGGTGACCAAATTGTGTTTGTGCTTAACCAATTAATGGGCTTTAGTTTTGCTTTATCTTCAAGTTGAAATAAGGGTCCATATGCCAACTTAAGAACCAACCTATGGAAGATCAAGAGGACCCTTTGCTCAAAGTTTGTGGATGACTTTTGGTAGCCTTAAATTCAGTTACAATCAACCATTAAGTAGCAGATCGTTATTAGCTTGAGTGGATCATTAATTAATAGCTTGAAGCGGGATGATATTGAAATTTATGTGTCTTTTGTAAATCTGATGGTCAAAGCTCCTATATAAGTTAAACCATTTTCAACAATGAAGGCAAGCTAAGTTTTAGTCAGAAAATAAACGAGTTTTATCTCATCTATCTTAGTGAGAGTGATTCTCCTAAGTTCTTGAGTGATTCAAGAATCCATGAGTTTCATCAAAGGTCTTTTATCCCTTTGTGTGTTTCAACTCTTAGTCTTATCTTTCATTCTTGGAAGTGTGATGTCTATCAATTTCCGTTCCATCTTCTTTTATGTTTCCATTTTCTCGTTTTAAATAAGTTCTCAAATTTCTTGCTTGTTAGTATTCCAACAATGATAGATTAGTCAAATGAATCGAACCCTGTGGATTCATATCATAAGCTATTAAGAGCCTGGCTATCTAGATTTGGAATAAGAAAGGAAGTTTCTTATACAAAGTTTTTAACCGAAGGCCATCCATGTTTATATGCATTCGATTACGGAAGCGAAAACAATGTTGTGAGCCAAAGATTGGTGGACAAACTCCATGATGAGTTCAAATTTTTGCCCTCATTTAATATTTAAATTTGGGGATTTAATTGAATTTTCTGTGCTTAAAGATTGATTTAATTAGGATTTGTGATTATTGGATTTATTGAGTAAGTTTGGTAAAAGTGGCGTAAAAATTGATTTTAGTTGCATAAAATATTATTGGATATTCTATCGTTTGTTAATGCAGCTGGAATTTATTTTTGGTCAATTAATAGTGTGATTTTGAAATATTCAAAGTTACAAAATAAGTCCAAAATCAAGAAATTCTGGAAAAAGAATAAATCAGGAGCTAAATGCACCCCCAGTTTTTATTTGCACACTCCTTCCTCAAGTGGACCACAAAAACCTGCTCTGCACCCCCAGTTTTCACTAAGTTGCACCCCTCCTACCACTTAAACTCCACTCAACCAGATCATGCCATGTGGCAATCCTCACCTTTTAAAATTAGCCAACCATAAGCCGCCACGTGTCATAATCCTCCACTCACCCAATTGACCACTCAGATCTTGCCACGTCATCATCTCCTCCATCTCACACATGAAACCCTAACCCTAGTTTCCCTACCACCCTCCACACAGCCGCCGCCGCCAATCTTGCCGGCCACCGGACACCACTACACCACGTCGGCAGCCACCATTTTCGCACCAGCAGTCATGGCAGCGACCTCCTGTCCTCGCCGGAATCTGCACCACGCCTCCGCGAAGCCTGTTCCGCGCACCGTTCCATCTCTATCAGAAGCGGCGCGGCCACCACATTCTTCCATTCGCGCTGTCGTTTTCTGCCACCATCAACAGCACAACAACCTGCAGCGAGCACACCACCATGAACCTGCACCTCCGCAAAGCTTCTCCACAGCGCGTCAGCCATGGCAGCCACCGAGAGCGAACCAGAACACCACCATCTCCTGCACGACCTCCGCGAAGCTTGTTCCGTCACCGCTGCACCTGTTCGCAACGCCATCTCCGTCCACACGCAGCAACAGTTCATGAACGCGAACCATCATCCTCGTGCACTTGCTGGAAAACGCTGGAAAACGCAAAACAACTCGTCGGAAAACGCAGCCAGATCGGAGGAGAAGAGCTCGCCGGAGCAACCGCCACGTCGGAGCAGCCGCCGTCGTTGCACCTGCGCAGCCAAGGGAGGAAGGAGCAGCAAACCCTAATTTCTGGAGAGAGAATCTGCACTGCCACGTGTCAACATCTGATAGGCAGTCAACTGGTCAAACTCTGGTCAAACTCTGGTCAATTTCTGGTCAATTTTGTAAAAATGCTTAAATAAAAGGGGCAGAATTGGAAATTGGACAGAAATTAAGTTGCTAATTAATTAAATAAAAATAAAAGATTTTAGCAACTGACAGATAAAGCCCAAAGTCCAGTTGAAGCCTATATAAAGAGACTTAAGGGAGCAGAAGCAAAACTGACGACTGACAGCTTACAGCTTAGACACTTAGAACTCTCTGGTTTTGGCAGATACCGTCTCCACCACATCTCTCATTCTTTCTTTTATTTTCTTTCCTTCATATCATCATGTATTCCATCAAAGCCATGGAGGGCTAAGCTTTAAGGGTTGATTCCACTGTAATTTCTTAAATGGATTCTGAGGTTAGATGAATTTATATGTTTTGTTATTTTGATTATTGTTGTGGTTTTTGTTTATCTATGTCCTTTGCTTATTAATTGAATAGAAAATAATGATTTTAAATCTACATGCATGCTAATCATATGAGTTAAAAGGTTTTTAAATTAAATTGAGACTTTACTTTGATTTTGTTTAGAAACTTTCATTTGATTAAATAAGTTTTTGCCAATAATTGAGACTTTAATTTGATTAGAGGTAATTACTTTAACTATAATTAGTCAAGACTTTACTTTGATTAATTAAGTTTTCTATTTGGTGAAGAAGCAAAGGAATAGACATGATTAGGCATAGTAAAATTAATTGAGACTGTACTTTGATTAAATTTACTATGGACAATCTAACAATTCTCACTTTTAATTGAGACTGTACTTTGATTAAAAGTGAGGATGCCAACAAATGAATTGAGTCTTTACATTGATTTATTTGTAAATCAACAACAATAATTAATTTAACAATAATCTCTAGATAACCAATGAAGAATCTTATTTAGAAAAAGCAGTGGAATTGACCTATTTACTATTACTGTGTTTACAATCTTCTGTGTCATTTTCTTTGCATATCGAAACCCCCTATTTTTATAGTTGCTAGTTTTAATTGCATTTTTAAGAATCAAATATTTGAGATCAATTCCGTATTCGTTGTGAGACAACTCAGGGTTGTCTTAACCCTAACTATTTTGTTCACTACAAACTGGCAATACTGAAGTTGTTAAAGTAGTGGTAATTTGATCGCCTAACGACAGCGATATCACTACAGTTACTAGCAACCTTTCATCTGGATCAAGCATGGATCAAATTTAGTACATGGCAATGTGTGAAAGAATTATTATGTGATATTGCTCCCATGGAGTCTTGTCATGTTCTTTTGGGATGGGCATGGCTTTGTTTTAAAACACTCCATTTTGATGAGCGTCCCCTTTATTTGAGGCATGAGGGTCATCAAAAGAAGTAGAAATTTATGACACCAAGACAAGTCAGTAAGGATCAACATAGGCTGAAGGAGAAAACAGAAAAAAAAGAATAGAAAAAGAAGAAATATAAACTGCAGAAGTAAGGCAAAATAAAGAAAAAGAAA
Source organism: Vigna unguiculata (assembly GCF_037176805.1). Lineage (NCBI taxonomy): Eukaryota > Viridiplantae > Streptophyta > Magnoliopsida > Fabales > Fabaceae > Vigna > Vigna unguiculata. The sequence goes on along the minus strand of NC_140793.1, from coordinate 11,381,223 downwards.
TGGAACGAGAGAAAGTTTATTCGTCAATGTTTTTTCTTCTATAGTTTGTGATGTCATTTTACAGGAACAAAAGGATAAGCATGTGAATGAAACACACCAACTTCCATGTTTAAAAAGGAAGCTTGTTCATAGTGCTTTATTATGCCTTTGGTCCGTTCGTAAGAAGCAAATTCGTCAAAGACAATGCCTGGAATTATTTATTGTTACATGTCAAGGTGGGGTACTGTTGCCAAGAAATGTTATCGACGGATTGCAACCATTGTAAAGTAACAAATATCAAGTTGGATTTGATCGTGGAAGACGAGAATTAGTTTCAACTTGTGAAAAATAAAAGTCCTTCACAAGATCATAATAAACTTACATTAAAACTAGTGTCTTAAGATTCGGGACAAATCTTCTCGAAGAAGGGGGGTATGATGTGAATTGCATATGGGTCAAATGGAGGATGACTAATACGCCGTGTTGATGCAGTTTCTTTTATTTAAATAAGGGCGCAATGCTTTGTAAAATTGGCTGACCAAATTGTGTTTGTGCTTAACCAATTAACGGGCTTTAGTTTTGCTTTAACTTCAAGTTGAAATAGGGGTCCATATGCCCACTTAAGAACCAACCTTTGGAAGATCAAGCGAACCTTTGATCAAAGTTTGTGGATGACTTTTGGTAGCCTTAAATTCAGTAATCAACCATTAAGTAGTGGATCGTCATTAGCTTGAGTGGATCATTAATTAATAGCTTTAAGCGGGATGATATTGAAATTTATGTGTCTTTTGTAATTCTGATGGTTAAAGCTCCTATACAAGTTGAACCATTTTCACCAATGAAGGCAAGCTGAGTTTTATTCAGAAAATAAACGAGTTTTATCTCATCTATCTTAGTGAGAGTGATTCTCCTAAGTTCTTGAGTGATTCAAGAATCCATGAGTTTAATCAAAGGTCCTTTATCCCTTTGTGTGTTTCAACTCTTAGGCTTATCTTCAAGTCTTGGAAGTGTGATGTCTATCAATTTCCGTTCCATCTTCTTTTATGTTTCCGTTTTCTCATTTTAAATAATTTCTTAAATTTCTTGCTTCTTAGCATTTCAACAATGATAGATCAGTCAAACATATCGAACCTTGTGGATTCACATCATTTGTTATTCAGAGCCTAGCTATCTAGATTTGGAATAGGAAAGGATGTTTATTGTACAAAGTGTTTAACCGAAGGCCATCCATGTTTAGTTGCATTCGATTACGGAAGCGAAAACAAAGAAGATGAAAAACCAGATAAAACGTCCAAAAGTCCAAAAGCATAATTGTTCACTACATTACTTAATAAATCAATACAAAACAAAGAATGGTCTTCAATTGGGTGCTCCATGGCTTCTAGCACGTTGAACTGCACCTTCTCATCTCCTATCTCCATAGTCAAGGATCCTGCATGCACGTCTATCTTGGTACGTGCTGTCATCATGAATGGTCTTCCCAAGATGATTGTGGTTGAACTCATTCCTTCATCATCCTTCATATCCAAGATGTAGAAATCTGCAGGAAAAATTAACTTGTCCACACGGACAAGCACATCTTCTAGCACACCTGCAGGGTTAACTGTGCTACGGTTGGCCAATTGAATGACCACACCAGTAGACTTAAGAGGTCCAAGATGAAGTGAAGTAAAAACGGATAAAGGCATTACATTAATAGAAGCTCCTAAATCTAACATAGCATTGTCAAACTTAGTACTACCTATAATGCAGGGAACAAAAAACATACCTGGATCCTTACACTTTTGCGGCATTCTGATTGCAGGCTTCTTAATTAAGCTAGAGACATTTCTTCCCATGTTCACTACCTCTTTGTCCATAATACACCTTTTATGTGTACATAATTCTTTGAGAAACTTGGCGTATTTAGGAATTTGTCTCACAGCATCCAACAAAGGAATGTTTATCTCCACTTTCTTGAAAGTATTCAGGATTTCTTTGTCTAACTCCTCCATCTTTTTAGTTTTTGGTTTCAAACGGTTTGGATAGGGAGGAGGAGGAGAATAAGGAGAAGGATTTTCAGAGGAAGTATTAGGGGATACCAACCTGGAGTTATCACTGGGTGCAGGCATTTCAGATGTTGCTTGTGTTGCTTCATCTGATCTTCCTCTTTCATCATTAGGTACAACTTCATTGTCCTTATCTTCATCTTCTTGGGCATCCCCAAGGCCTTTTATTTGCTTACCCGATCTTAAAGTAATAGCACTTACATTTCTCGGGTTGATTACAGTTTGTGCAGGCAAATTGCTTGAGCCTTGCTGAGACTTCATCTGATTTAACTCATTTGCCATTTGTCCAATCTGGTTCTGCAAGTTTTGATTAGTTGCTTCCATCGTCTGTTTCAACTCATTGATTTGTCCCTTCATCATGTCAACCATCATTTTCATCATTGCTTCCATGTTTGAATCACCAGAGGTTGCCGCTGGTTGTGGTTGTTGCCTCTGTTGAGGTGGAACATAGACTTGTTGGTGTTGAGGCTGTTGATTTCCCCATTTCTGGCTGGGATATTCCTTCCAATCTGGGTTGTACTTGTTGGAGGACAAATCATGGTTGTATTGCTGCCGAGGTGGTCTATTATTGCCATAGATGTTTGCAGCATATGCCTGAGGTTGTTCATTGTCTAACGTCCTTGTCTCTTTTAACATAGAACAAGCCTCTGTAGGATGATTAGTAGAAGCACAAATTCCACATAAAGTAGAAGGGATAGGCTTTTTCTGTAAGTCTATCAAGGTCCTTACGATGGCTGCTAAGTCATCCAACTTCCCTTCTAATTTCTTGTGATCTACAACATATGAAGCTTCTACTCCATGGGTTCCATTCAATAGAGTTATAGAATTACTCCTTGTGGAAAATTGTTGATGGTTCGACGCCATAGTTTCAATCAATTGTCTTGCATTTGTTGGCGTTTTGTCCACCAATGACCCTCCACTTGCAGCATCTATCATTTGTCTATCCATGATACTCAATCCCTCATAAAAGTATTGAATGAGGAGATGCTCGTTTATTTGGTGATGAGGACATGAAGCACATAAATTTTTGAATCTTTCCCAATACTCGTGAAGACTTTCTCTTTCTTGTTGCCTTATCCCATAAATATCTTTGCGAATAGCAGCAACTCTAGATGCTGGAAAAAACTTTTCCAGAAATAATCTTTTCAGAGTCTCCCAAGTATTGATGGATCCTGGCGGAAGGCAGTATAACCAATTCTTAGCGGCATCTTGCAATGAGAATGGAAAAGCCTTAAGCTTGATATGTTCCTCTGTCACTGTTGTAGGTCTCATGGATGAACAAACAACATGAAATTCCTTCAAGTGATGGTATGGGTCTTCTCCTGCTAATCCATGGAATTTGGGTAAAAGATGGATTAACCCAGACTTAAGCTCACATTCTCCATCTGGATATTGGATGCACATGTTTTGTGTAATTGCTGCATCCGGTGAAGCCAACTCTCTTATTGTTCTTTCTTCCATTCTATCTTCTTGAAATTCTGGTTCAGGTGATGGATCAAAAGATATGTTAATCACCGGAGGTGATTCTAGTGGTACACTTTCAGTGGTAGGTTCAGATCATGATGGTGCTCCTTCAGTAGAACACCTGAGATCAAGTCTCCTACGTGATTTACGCAAGTTCCTTTCAAGTTCCTTTCAAGTTGATAAAATTGACCCGGATTGGCCTGAGTCATGCACTATGCAAGTCCACCTGAAAGTGTTTCCCTGTGTGTTTTTTTTTTCTTCCTATTCTTGTTTTGGAGAAAGATTTCAAGAAAGAAATGAGTTAAGATGTCGTTGGGTCTACTCCCAGGAAAGAGAGGTGCGTCACAATGGACAACTTAAATACCAAGTCTTTCCTAGACAGAGTTTTCCAAACTAGTCTCAAAAAATTTCTTAAAAGAAATTCTTAATCAAAACAAAAATAGAAATTTGCTTGGAATATATTAACAGAAAACTAGATACTACAAAATAACAAACTATATCAAACGTATATGCGTAAAATAAATAAAAAATAAAAATAAAAAATAAAATAAAATAAAATAAAATAAAATAAAATAAATAAATAAAAACAGAATCAAAATAAAAGAAATACTAACCGTACTCCCCGGCAACGGCGCCAAATTTGATATCGCTGTCGTTAGGCGATCAAATTATCACTACTTTAGCAACTTCAGTATTGCCAGTTTGTAGTGAAGAAAATAGTTAGGGTTAAGATAACCCTGAGTCGTCTCACAACGAATACGGAATTGATCTCAAATATTTGATTCTCAAAAATGCAATTAAAACTAGCAACTATAAAATAGGGGGGTTTTGATATGCAAAGAAAATGACACGGAAGATTGTAAACACAGTAATAGTAAATAGGTCAATTCCACTGCTTTTTCTAAATAAGATTCTTCATTGGTTATCTAGAGATTATTGTTAAATCAATTATTGTTGTTGATTTACAAATAAATCAATGTAAAGACTCAATTCATTTGTTGGCATCCTCACTTTTAATCAAAGTACAGTCTCAATTAAAAGTGAGAATTGTTAGATTGTCCATAGTAAATTTAATCAAAGTACAGTCTCAATTAATTTTACTATGCCTAATCATGTCTATTCCTTTGTTTCTTTACCAAATAGAAAACTTAATTAATCAAAGTAAAGTCTTGACTAATTTTAGTTAAAGTAATTACCTCTAATCAAATTAAAGTCTCAATTATTGGCAAAAACTTATTTAATCAAATGAAAGTTTCTAAACAAAATCAAAGTAAAGTCTCAATTTTATTTAAAAACCTCTTAACTCATATGATTAGCATGCATGTAGATTTAAAATCATTATTTTCTATTCAATTTAGAAGCAAAGGACATAGATAAACAAAAACCACAACAATAATCAAAATAACAAAACATATAAATTCATCTAACCTCAGAATCCATTTAAGAAATTACAGTGGAATCAACCCTTAAAAGCTTAGCCCTCCATGGCTTTGATGGAATACATGATGATATGAAAGAAAGAAAATAAAAGAAAGAATGAGAGATGTGGTGGAGACGGTATCTGCCAAAACCAGAGAGTTCTAAGTGTCTAAGCTGTGAGTTGTAAATTGTCAGTTCCCCCGTTTCTGCTCCCTTAAGTCTCTTTATATAGGCTTCCACTGGACTTTGGGCTTTATCTGTCAGTTGCTAAAATCTTTTATTTTTATTTAATTAATTAGCAACTTAATTCTTGTCCAATTTCCAATTCTGCCCCTCTCATTTAACCATATTTGCAGTTTTGACCAGAGTTGACTGCTGACTTTGACCAGTTGACCAGTTGACCAGTTTGACTGTCCTATCAGATGCTGACACGTGGCGCAGAGTACTCACTCTCCAGAATTAGGGTTTCTGCCCCATGTTTCTTCCTTGGCTGCGCGGCTGACGGTGGCTGCTGCCGTTTTCCGGCGTGGTGGTTGCAGGTGCGCCATGGTCCATGAAGAGAAGATAATGGTTGCTGCAACTGTGGCGTGCGAAGCTCGATGGAGATGCGCTGGTTGCTCGCGCGTTGCAGAGGCTGTTTCCGGCGTGAACGAAGAAGATGATGGAGAGAAAATGGAGGTGCTGTGATTGACGAAGGTTGCGCGTCGCTGCAGGTGCGGAGGCGAGAAGACGGAGGCGCGGTGGTGGTTCGTGTGCGTTGTTGTGGCTGCAGATGCGCGAACGGTGATCGCGATGATGGTGGCGCTGCGGAGAAGATGGAGAGGCATGGTGGTGGAAGGAGAGGAGAAAATTAGGGTTAGGGTTTTGGGAGATGAAGATGATGACGTGGCAGCCTTCCATTGGACAGCTTGTTAGTGCAAGGATTGTTGCCACGTGGCTTGCTTTGGTTGGCTAATTTTAAGAGGTGGGGATTGCCACATGGCATGATCTGGTTGAATGGAGTTTAAGGGGTAGGAGGGGTGCAACTTAGTGAAAACTGGGGGTGCAGAACAGGTTTTTTGTGGTCCACTTGAGGAAGGAGTGTGCAAATAAAATCTGGGGGTGCATTTAGCTCCTGATTTATTCTTTTTCAGAATTTCTTGATTTTGGACTTATTTTGTAACTTTGAATATTTCAAAATCACATTATTAATTCACCAAAAATAAATTCCAGCTGCATTAACAAACGTTAGAATATCCAATAATATTTTATGCAACTAAAATCAATTTTTACGCCACTTTTACCAAACTTACTCAATAAATACAATAATCACAAATCCTAATTAAATCAATCTTTAAGCACAGAAAAGTCAATTAAATCCCCAAATTTAAATATTAAATGAGGGCAAAAATATCACATAATACTTCTTTCACACATTGCTATGTACTGAATTTGATCCATGCTTGATCCAGATGAAAGGTTGCTGGTAACTGGAGTTTCTCCAGTAATCTTTGGCTCACAACACTGTTTTCGCTTCCGTAATCGAATGCAACTAAACATGGATGGCCTTTGGTTAAACACTTTGTATAATAAACTTCCTTTCCTATTCCAAATCTAGATAGCCAGGCTCTGAATACCAAATGATGTGAATCCACAGGGTTCGATTCGTTTGACTGATCTACCATTTTTGGAATGCTAACAAGCAAGAATTTTGAGAAATTATTTAAAACGAGAAAATGGAAACATAAAAGAAGATGGAACGGAAATTGATAGACATCACACTTCCAAGAATGGAAGATAAGCCTAAGAGTTGAAACACACAAAGGGATAAAGGACCTTTTACTAAACTCAAGGATTCTTGAATCACTGAAGAACTTAGGAGAATCACTCTCACTAAGATAGATGAGATAAAACTCGTTTATTTTCTGAATAAAACTCAGCTTGCCTTCATTGATGAAAATGGTTCAACTTGTATAGGAGCTTTAACCATCAGAATTACAAAAGACACATAAATTTCAATATCATCCAGCTTAAAGCTATTAATTAATGATCCACTCAAGCTAATGATGATCCGCTACATAATGGTTGATTGTAACTGAATTTAAGGCTACCAAAAGTCATCCACAAACTTTGAGCAAAGGTCCGGTTGATCTTCCAAAGGTTGGTTCTTAAGTGGGCATATGGACCCTTATTTCAGCTTGAAGATAAAGCAAAACTAAAGCCCGTTAAATGGTTAAGCACAAACACAATTTGGTCAGCATATTTTACAAAGCATTGGGCCCTTATTTAAACAAAAGAAACTGCATCAACACGGCGTATTAGTCATCCTCCATTTGACCCATATGCAATTCACATCACACCCTCCTTCTTCGAGAAGATTTGTCCCGAATCTTAAGACACTAGTTTTAACGTAAGTTTATTATGATCTTGTGAAGGACTTTTATTTTTTCACAAGTTGAAACTAATTCTCTTCTTCCAGGATCAAATTCAACTTGATATTTGTTACTTTCCAATGGTTGTAATCCGTCGATAACATTTCTTGGCAACAGTACCCCAACTTGATATGTAACAATAAATCATCCCATGCATTGTGTTTGACAAATTTGCTTCTTATCGACGGACCAAACGCATAATAAAGGACTATGAACAAGCTTCATTTTTAAACATGGAAGTTGGTGTGTTTCATTGACATCCTGATCCTTTTATTCTTGCCAAATGACATCACAAACTGTAGAAGAAAACACATTGACGAATAAACTTTCTCTAGTTCCATTTCTTTTTCTTTATTTTCCCTTCCTTCTGCAGTTTATATTACTTCTTTTTCTATTCTTTCTTTTTCTTTTTTCTCCTTCAGCCTACGTTCATCCTTACTAACTTGTCTTGGTGTCATAAATTTGTACTTCTTTTGATGTCCCTCATGCCTCAAATAAAGGGAACGTTCATCAAGATGGAGTGTTTTAAAATGAAGCCAAGCCCATCCCAAAAGAAAATGACAAAAGTCCATGGGAGCAATATCACATAATACTTCTTTCACACATTGCCATGTACTCAATTTGATCCATGCCTGATCCAGAAGAAAGGTTGCTGGTAACTGGAGTTTCTCCACAAACATTTGGCTCAGAACATTGTTTTCGCTTCCGTAATCGAATGCAACTAAACATGGATGGCCTTCGGTTAAACACTTTGTATAATAAACTTCCTTTCCTATTCCAAATCTAGATAGCCAAGCTCTGAATACGAAATGATGTGAATCCACAGGGTTCGATTCGTTTGACTGATCTATCATTGTTGGAATGCTAACAAGCAAGAAATTTGAGAAATTATTTAAAACGAGAAAAGGGAAACATAAAAGAAGATAGAAAGAAAATTGATAGACATCACACTTCCAAGAATGGAAGATAAGCCTAAGAGTTGAAACACACAGAGGGATAAAGGACCTTTGATTAAACTCAAGGATTCTTGAATCACTCAAGAACTTAGTAGAATCACTCTCACTAAGATAGATGACATAAAACTCGTTTATTTTTTGAATAAAACTCAGCTTGCCTTCATTGATGAAAATGGTTCAACTTGTATAGGAGCTTTAACCATCAGAACTACAAAAGACACATAAATTTCACTATCATCCCGCTTAAAGCTATTAATTAATGATCCACTCAAGCTAATGATGATCCGCTACATAATGGTTGATTGTAACTGAATTTAAGGCTACCAAAAGTCATCCACAAACTTTGAGCAAAGGTCCGCTTGATCTTCCAAAGGTTGGTTCTTAAGTGGGCATATGGACCCCTATTTTAACTTGAAGATAAAGCATAACTAAAGCCCGTTAATTTGTTAAGCACAAACAAAATTTGGTCAGCCCATTTTACAAAGCATTGGGCCCATATTTAAATAAAAGAAACTGCATCAACACGGCGCATTCGTCATCCTCCATTTGACCCATATGCAATTCACATCATACCCTCCTTCTTCAAGAAGATTTGTCCCGAATCTTAAGACACTAGTTTTAATCTAAGTTTATTATGATCTTGTGAAGGACTTTTATTTTTTTCACAAGTTGAAACGAATTCTCTTCTTCCAGGATCAAATTCAACTTGATATTTGTTACTTTCCAATGGTTGTAATCTGTCGATAAAATTTCTTGGCAACATTACCCCACCTTGATATCTAACAATAAATAATTCCATGCATTGTGTTTGACGAACTTGCCTCTTATCGACAGACCAAATGCATAATAAAGCACTATTAACAAGCTTCCTTTTTAAACATGGAAGTTGGTGTGTTTCATTCACATGCTTATCCTTTTGTTCCTGTAAAATGACATCACAAACTGTAGAAGAAAAAACATTGACGAATAAACTTTCTCTAGTTCCATTTCTTTTTCTTTATTTTCCCTTCCTTCTGCAGTTTATATTACTTCTTGTTCTATTCTTCCTTTTTCTGTTTTCTCCTTCAACCTACGTTGATCCCTACTGACTTGTCTTTGTGCCATAAATTTATACTTCATTTGATGTCCCTCATGCCTCAAATAAAGGGAACGTTCATCAAGATGGAGTGTTTTAAAATGAAGCCATGCCCATCCCAAAAGAAGATGACAAATGTCCATGGGAGCAATGTCACATAATACTTCTTTCACACATTGCCATGTACTGAATTTAATCCATGCTTGATCCAGATGAAAGGTTGTTGGTAACTGGAGTTTCTCCACCAATCTTTGGCTCACAACATTGTTTTCGCTTCCGTAATCGAATGCAACTAAACATGGATGGCCTTCGGTTAAACACTTTGTATAATAAACTTACTTTCTTATTCCAAATCTAGATAGCCTGGCTCTGAATACCAAATGATGTGAATCCACATGGTTCGATTAGTTTGACTGATCTGCCATTTTTGGAATTCTAACAAGCAAGAATTTTGAGCAATTATTTAAAACGAGAAAATGGAAACATAAAAGAAGATGGAACGGAAATTGATAGACATCACACTTCCAAGAATGGAAGATAAGCCTAAGAGTTGAAACACACATAGGGATAAAGGACCTTTGGTCAAACTCAAGGATTCTTGAATCACTCAAGAACTTAGGAGAATCATTCTCACTAAGATAAATGAGATAAAACTCGTTTATTTTCTGAATAAAACTCAGCTTGCTCTCATTGATGAAAATGGTTCAACTTGTATAGGAGCTTTAACCATCAGAATTACAAAAGACACATAAATTTCAATATCATCCCGCTTAAAGCTATTAATTAATGATCCACTCAAGCTAATGACGATCTGCTACTTAATGGTTGATTAAGGCTACCAAAAGTCCTCCACAAACTTTGAGCAAAGGTCCGCTTGATCTTCCAAAGGTTGGTTCTTTAGTGGGCATATGGACCCCTATTTCAACTTGAAGATAAAGCAAAACTAAAGCCTGTTAATTGGTTAAGCACAAACACAATTTCGTCAACGAATTTTACAAAGCATTGGGCCCTTATTTAAATAACAGTAACTGCATCAACACGACACGTTAGTCATCCTCCATTTGACCCATATGCAATTCACATCATACCCTCCTGCTTCGAGAAGATTTGTCCCCAATCCTAAGACACTAGTTTTAACGTAAGTTTATTATGATCTTGTGAAGGACTTTTATTTTTTCACAAGTTGAAACTAATTGTCTTCTTCCAAGATCAAATTCAATTTGATATTTGTTACTTTCCAATGGTTGCAATCCGTCGATAACATTTCTTGGCAACAGTACCCCACCTTGATATGATACAATAAATAATTGCATGCATTGTGTTTGACGAATTTGCTTCTTATCGATGGACCAAACGCATAATAAAGCACTATGAACCAGCTTCCTTTTTAAACATGGAAGTTGGTGTGTTTCATTCACATGTTGATCCTTTTGTTCCTGCATAATGACTTCACAAACTGTAGAAGAAATAACATTGACGAATAAACTTTCTCTAGTTCCATCTCTTTTTCTTTATTTTCCCTTCCTTCTGTAGTTTATATTACTTCTTTTTCTATTCTTTATTTTCTTTTTCTCCTTCAGCCTACGTTGATCCTTACTAACTTGTCTTGGTGTCACAAATTTCTACTTCTTTTGATGTCCCTCTTGCCTCAAATAAAGGGAAAGTTCATCAAGATGGAGTGTTTTAAAACGAAGCCATGCCCATCCCAAAATAAAAATGACAAGAGTCCATGGGAGCAATATCACATAATACTACTTTCACACATTGCCATGTACTGAATTTGATCCATGCTTGATCCAGATGAAAGGTTGCTGATAACTGGAGTTTCTCCACCAATATTTGGCTCACAACATTGTTTTCGCTTCTGTAATCGAATGCAACTAAACATGGATGGCCTTCGGTTAAACACTTTGTACAATAAACTTCCTTTCCTATTCCAAATCTCGATAGCCAGGCTCTGAATAACAAATGATGTGAATCCACAAGGTTCGATTCGTTTGACTGATCTATCATTGTCGGAATGCTAACAAGCAAGAAATTTGAGAAATTAGTTAAAACGAGAAAATGGAAACATAAAAGAAGATGGAACAGAAATTGATAGACATCACACTTCCAAGAATGGAAGATAAGCCTAAGAGTTGAAACACTCAAAGTGCTAAAGGACCTTTGATCAAACTCAAGGATTCTTGAATCACTCAAGAACTTAGGAGAATCACTCTCACTAAGATAAATGAGATAAAACTCGTTTATTTTTTGAATAAAACTCAGCTTGCCTTCATTGATGAAAATGGTTCAACATGTATAGGAGCTTTGACCATCAAAATTACAAAAGACACATAAATTTCAATATCATCCCGCTTAAACCTATTAATTAATGATCCACTCAAGCTAATGACGATCCGCTACGTAATGGTTGATTGTAACTGAATTTAAGGCTACCAAAAGTCATCCACAAACTTTGAGCAAAGGTCCGCTTGATCTTCCAAAGGTTGGTTCTTAAGTGGGCATATGGACCCCTATTTCAACTTGAAGATAAAGCAAAACTAAAGCCCGTTAATTGGTTAAGGACAAACACAATTTGGTCAGCCAATTTTACAAAGCATTGGGCCCTTATTTAAATAAAAGAAACTGCATCAACACGGCGCATTAGTCATCCTCCATTTGACCCATATGCAATTCACATCATTCCCTCCTTCTTCGAGAAGATTTGTCCCGAATCATAAGACACTAGTTTTAACGTAAGTTTATTATGATCTTGTGAAGGACTTTTATTTTTTCACAAGTTGAAACTAATTCTCTTCTTTCAGGATCAAATTCAACTTGATATTTGTTACTTTCCAATGGTTGTAATCCGTCGATAACATTTCTTGGCAACAGTTCCCCACCTTGATATGTAACAATAAATCATTCCATGCATTGTGTTTGACGAACTTGCTTCTTATCGATTGACCAAATGCATAATAAAGCACTATGAACAAGCTTCCTGTTTAAACATGGAAGTTGGTGTGTTTCATTCACATGCTTATCCTTTTGTTCCTGTAAAATGACATCACAAACTGTAGAAGAAAAATCATTGACGAATAAACTTTCTCTAGTTCCATTTCTTTTTCTTTATTTTCCCTTCCTTCTTAAGTTATGTTACTTCTTTTTCTATTTTTTCTTTTCTTTTCTCCTTCAGCCTACGTTGATCCTTACTGACTTGTCTTGGTGTCATAAATTTCTACTTCTTTTGATGTCCTTCATGCCTCAAATAAAGGGAACATTCATCAAGATGGAGTGTGTTAAAACGAAGCCATGCCTATTCCAAAAGAAGATGACAAGAGTCCATGGGAGCAATATCACATAATACTTCTTTCACACATTGCCATGTACTGAATTTCATCCATGCTTGATTCAGATGAAAGGTTGCTGGTAACTGGAGTTTCTCCACCAATCTTTGGCTCACAACATTGTATTCGCTTCTGTAATCGAATGCAACTAAACATGGATGGCCTTTGGTTAAACACTTTGTATAATAAACTCACTTTCCTATTTCAAATCTAGATAGCCAGGCTCTGAATACCAAATGATGTGAATCCACAGGGTTCAATTCGTTTGACTGATCTACCATTTTTGGAATGCTACCAAGCAAAAATTGAGAAGTTATTTAAAACGAGAAAATGGAAACATAAAAGAAGATGGAACGGAAATTGATAGACATCACACTTCCAAGAATGGAAGATAAGCCTAAGAGTTGAAACACACAAAGGGATAAAGGACCTTTGATTAAACTCAAGGATTCTTGAATCACTTAAGAACTTAGGAGAATCACTCTCACTAAGATAGAAGAGATAAAACTAGTTTATTTTCTGAATAAAACTCAGCTTGCCTTCATTGATGAAAATGGTTCAACTTGTATAGGGGCTTTAACCATCAAAATTACAAAAGACATATAAATTTGAATATCATCCCGCTTAAAGCTATTAATTAATGATCCACTCAAGCTAATGACGATCTGCTACTTAGTGGTTGATTGTAACTGAATTTAAGGCTACCAAAAGTCATCCACAAACTTTGAGCAAAAGTCCGCTTGATCTTCCAAAGGTTGGTTCTTAAGTGGGCATATGGACCCCTATTTCAACTTGAAGATAAAGCAAAACTAAAGCCCGTTAATTGGGTAAGCACAAACACAATTTGGTCAACCAATTTTACAAAGCATTGGGCCCTTATTTAAATAAAAGAAACTGCATCAACACGGCGCATTAGTCATCCTCCATTTGACTCATATTCAATTCACATCACATCCTCCTACTTTGAGAAGATTTGTCCCGAATCTTAAGACACTAGTTTTAACGTAAGTTTATTATGATCTTGTGAAGGACTTTTATTTTTTCACAAGTTGAAACTAATTCTCTTCTTCTAGGATCAAATTCAACTTGATATTTGTTACTTTCCAATTGTTGCAATCCGTCGATAACATTTCTTGGCAACAGTACCCCACCTTGATATGTAACATTAAATAATTCCATGCATTATGTTTGACGTATTTGCTTCTTATCGACGGACCAAACGCATAATAAAGCACTATGAACAAGCTTTCTTTTTAAACATGGAAGTTGATGTGTTTCATTCACATGCTGATCCTTTTGTTCCCGCAAAATGACATCACAAACTGTAGAAGAAAAAACATTGACGAATAAACTTTCTCTAGTTCCATTTCTTTTTCTTTATTTTCCTTTCCTTCTGAAGTTATATTACTTCTTTTTCTATTTTTTCTTTTCTTTTCTCCTTCAGCCTACGTTGATCCTTACTGACTTGTCTTGGTGTCATAAATTTCTACTTCTTTTGATGTCCTTCATGCCTCATATAAAGGGAACATTCATCAAGATGGAGTGTGTTAAAACGAAGCCATGCCCATCCCAAAAGAAGATGACAAGAGTCCATGGGAGCAATATCACATAATACTTCTTTCACACATTGCAATGTACTGAATTTCATCCATGCTTGATCCAGATGAAAGGTTGTTGGTAACTGGAGTTTCTCCACAAATATTTGGCTCACAACATTGTTTTCGCTTCCGTAATTGATGAGTCATTATTTTCTTCTATTCCACTAGCCTTTGTGCACCCATTAGACAATTGATTAGTGCTTAAAATTTCATCATTAGAGTGTTTTTCATCTGTTAGGCTTTATTGGGCCACTGTTCCGAATTTGGACTAATTTCACATTATTTGGCCTAATTTTTGTTTTTAATTATTTTTAGGTATTTGGGTGAAGCAAATTTTGGAGCTTAGACGTTAATATTTAGTTGAAGAGAATTTCCACATCATTGCCACATCATTTCCATGTCATTTTCACGTCAGCAAAGTCAATGGGTCAACATTTGAGGCCCAGAGTGGCATTTTTGTAAATCTGAGTGGCAGAGTGGCAGTTTTGTAATTATGAGTGGCAAGGCTGATATGACCACGAATTAGGTCTGCATGAGGGGGGGCCAGCCGCCCATCATCTTCAACCTCCCTTCAAAACCTCCATTTTCGTTCTCCAAGCTTCCATGGACGTCCCCCTTGCGGTTTTTCACGTTTTTCGCTCATTTTTACCGTTTTTATGCATATTTGACAGCACCCATTGAGGGTTTTACGTTTGGAATTCGTTTTCTTGCTTGGGCAGTTCGTTTTGTGGGTTTTATTGACTTGGAACAATACCCATTCATGGGGTTTTCGCATTTATATATGATAACACCGTTTTACATTCCATTTAAGCTTTGAAATCTCTATTTTTGCTCTTAAATTGCGTTTTCAGATTTGATAAGTTAGGGTTCTTGGTTCTGATTTTTGTGATTTCAGTTTTGAAGTGTTTAATTACTCATTTCCATGTCTAGCTAAATTCATGTATTGACTCCTTGATGAAAAAATGCAATGAAGCTTTGAGGTTGAGCTTGTTTTGTGAAATCTGCGATGTTTTTGTTCTGAATTCGTGGAATGCATGTGGTGAATCTGTCAATGCTTAATTTACAAAGTAATTGCATGTGTTTTGTTTAAGTATGCTCATGCTTAATGTATGTAGCTTGGCTGTCACGAATTTAAGGATGTGTGCATTGCTTAATTGCATAATGAAGCTAGATTGTAATTTTCGCTTACTGAACTATTATCTAGTGGATTGAGACAAGGAAGGGTTGGTGTTAATTCGGTGGCCTATGATAAGTGAAATTGCGTTTGAATCAGGGATGTCAATACGGTTTTAGTCACTGTAGCATTTAAATTAATCTATTGATTAACATTCCGAATCTGTCTGCCAACCCCCCCTGTGTTTTATTGTTGTGTTCATCTGGAAAATTCGCTTTGAATGAAAATATTGGTCGTTGGGAGACGACTTGGTTCACTTTCATGTACTGCATTTAATATGTTTTAATTTGGTGGGGTACGACCTCTATCAGTAATCGAATGCAACTAACATGGATGGCCTTCGGTTAAACACTTTGTATAATAAACTTCCTTTCCAATTCCAAATCTAGATAGCCAGGCTTTGAATACCAAATGATGTGAATCCACAGAGTTCGATTCGTTTGACTGATCTATCATTGTTGGAATGCTAACAAGCAAGAAATTTGAGAAATTAGTTAAAATGAGAAAATGGAAACATAAATTAGTCAAATTTGGCGCCGTTGCCGGGGACCAATCGTTTCGTTCAAAGTAAAATTTCCAATGTGTTTGTGTTTTGTGTTTTGGTGTGTGTGTAGTTCAAGTGTGGTTGAGTTGGTATATGTTCATTGTGATGTTAATGTTGTGTTAAGTTCAATGCCTGTTTCCATTCCTGTGTGTTTCTGTGTAGTGTAGTGAATAGTGTCGCGGCGCGCATGAATAGTGTCATTTGTAGTAGTGAATAGTGTTTGAATAGTGTCCGAATCTGGCATTTAACTTCTGGATTTTTGTTTTGGTAGCTACGGAGCTTGTTTTGACTTGAAATTTTTTTCCCCCACTTCTAAGACGTTGAACTTGATAGAAAAAATAGCTAGAGCAGTTGGTATGGTCTGAGTTAAGAGATTCAAAAAAATTTTGGACAGATTTTTAGTGAAACTTCAGAGGACCATAACTTTTGCTCTGGTTATCAGAATCACTATTGATTTCCTACCTTATCGTAGCCCGTTTCGCTGGTTTGCAAACTCAGATTCTCCAGAAAATGCCATTTTCTACATTTCAGCAATGTTTTTTGTAATTTTTCTTCATTTTTTCTACTTTTGAAAAATTGTTAAAAATACTTGTGCTTTGAGTTTTGATCTGATTTTTTTTGTGCTTCTGTTTGACCACTCAAAGGAATATCCTACCAATTTTCAAGTCATTTGGAGGTCGTTTGAGTATACTTGTAGTTATACCCTTTGTTATGCCAATATCACCACAATTAATGCTTTTTGGTGCATGACTAGGGGAAACCCAATTGAATTACAACCATTTGACCCTGAGATTGATAGGACATTCCATAGAGGAAGTCGGCATCCTAGGAATCCATCTTTGCATGCTGAATATTCATTGACATTTCCTGATTCTTCTGATTCTCATCACATTCCTGACACTCCTCATTCTTTGCATTCTGAGCATACTGTATATTCTGAGCATTTTCATACTGATAACATGGCTCAACCTCCTCCACCTCATGAGAGAACCATGAGTGAGCTCACTGCACTAGAGTTCACTTATGATAGTTTATGCATACAATACCCTAAGGAGGAGGTTCCATATGTGCTGAAAACTGGTTTGATACACTTGTTGCCAAAGTTTCATGGTCTTGCAGGTGAGGACCCGTGCAAACACTTGAAGCAGTTTCATGTCGTCTGTTCCACCATGAAGCCTGCAGATGTACAAGAGGACCATGTATACTTGAAGGCTTTCCCTCATTCTTTGGAGGGTAATGCGAAAGACAAGCTGCGATGACCTGAAGAGATTGTTCCTTGCCAAGTTCTTTCCTGCTTCAAGGACAATAGCCATACAGAAGGATATTTCTGGCATCAAGCAGCAATCTGGGCAGACCCTTTATGAGTACTGGGAGAGGTTCAAGAATCTCTGTTCAAGCTGTCCACACCATCAGATTTCTGAACATCTCCTCCTGTAGTATTTTTATGAAGGCTTGCACCACATGGATCGAAATATGATTGATGCCGCAAGTGGTGGTGCCCTTGGTAACATAACCCCAGCTGCAGCCAGACAACTGATAGAAAACATGGCTTCAAATTCTCAACAATTTGGCACAAGGAGTGATGCCATAGTTGTTAGAGGTGTTCATGATGTAGGAGCAGCCGAGTACACAAAGAAGTTGGAAAGTAAGATTGATGCTCTTACCACACTGGTCAATCAACTTGCTTCTAATTAGAGAGCTCCAGCTGCAAGAGTTTGTGGCCTTTGTACATCTGTTGATCACTTTATAGACTCTTGCCCAGCGTTGCAACAACAGGCTGCTTCTCCTTCTTCTTCTACACCAGTCGACACACCTCAGGCCTATGCAGCAAATATTTTCAACAACAATAGGCCCCAACAACAACAACAAAACCACCATGATTTGTCAACCAACAGATATAATCCAGGATGGAGGAATCACCCTAATTTGAGATGGGGCAACCAGGGTAACCAGCAGCCCCAACAATTTCAAAATGTGCAACCACCTCCGCAACAAAGAGTTGCACCTGCACCACAAGCTGCTCCTGTTCCACCTGTACCCACACCAGCTCCTGCTGCAACACCTGCACCTTCTTCTTCTACTTCATTGGAGGAGTTAGTCAGGATGATGACCCTTCAAAATATGCAATTCCAGCAAGAGACTAGGGCCTCAATCCAAAGTTTGACAAATCAAATGGGGCAGATGGCCACTCAGCTAAACCAGGCACAGGCTCAGAATTTTGACAAGCTTCCATCACAGACGGTGGAAAATCCTAGGAATGTGAGTGCCATTACTTTGAGATCTGGGAAGAACATTGAAGTTCCTACTTCCGAGCCTACACCTCCAAAGGAAGCCGACCCTGCCACACTTCAGAGAAAGCGTGATGCTCATGCAGCTGGTCCTTCCACATCTGGTGCGACTTCTACACCTTCCACCTCTACTGCTGCACCTTCCATACCTCTTCCTTTCCCTCCAAGAGCCATTCCAAGCAAAAAGATGGAAGAGGTTGACAGGGAGATCTTGGAAACTTTTAGGAAGGTGGAGGTGAACATACCTCTGTTGGATGCCATTAAACAGATTCCCAGATATGCAAAGTTCTTGAAGGAGCTATGCACGCACAAGAGGAGGCTAAAGGGAAACGAAAAGATCAGCATGGGCAGAAACGTGTCAGCATTGATAGGTAAATCTGTTCCTCAGATTCCTGAGAAGTGCAAGGACCCAGGTACATTTTGTGTACCTTGCATCATAGGTAACAATAAATTTGAAAATGCAATGCTTGATCTTGGTGCTTCAATAAATGTAATGCCTCTGTCTATTTTTAAATCTCTTTCTCTTGGACCCCTGCAACCTACGGGTGTGGTGATTCAGTTGGCAAATAGAAGTGTTGCCCACCCCGCAGGTTTGGTTGATGATGTTTTGGTTCGTGTCGATGAATTGATTTTCCCATCTGATTTTTACATTCTTGACATGGAAGAGGGATTTTCACATGGTTCTGCACCAATCATTTTAGGCAGACCATTTTTGAAAACTGCACGAACCAAAATTGATGTCCATGCAGGTACTTTGTCCATGGAGTTTGATGATATTGTTGTGCGATTCAACATTCTGGATGCCATGAAACATCCTTCTGAGGATCATTCTATTTTTCACGTGGATATTATTGATGATGCTGTTGATGGATTGATTTCTGATTTCCACTCTTTGCATACATTAAAACATTCATCCGTGTCTGAGTTATCTGAATTTGCATGCATTGATGTTCTTGATTCTTATTTTGATTCTGATGATGCTGAATATGATGTGGATAATGTTGAATGTACAGAGTTCGACTCTCTGGATGTTGTACCTATTCACTTTGATGTTATACAATCAGGTTGCACTAACCATGTTGCAGGAAGTACATATGCATCTGATTGTTATGCTCAGGTACAGGCTGTGGAACCCATTTCTCCCTCCCCTCTGGTTCCTGATATTCAGCCAGCATCCAATACTCTAGAGTTGAAACCACTGCCAGACAACCTCAAGTATGTCTACTTAGAGGAGGAGGACAAACTGCCTGTCATCATTTCCATCTCCCTCACTGCTGAACAAGAGCAGAGGTTGTTGCAAGTTCTTAAGAAGCATAAGAAGGCAATTGGATGGACATTGGCTGACATCCCTGGTATTAGCCCATCAACATGCATGCACAGGATATTGTTGGAAGATGGAGCAAAGCCAGTGAGACAGCCACAGAGGCGACTCAACCCTGTCATCTCGGATGTTGTAAAGAAGGAGGTGACCAAGCTTCTACAAGCTGGGATCATCTACCCCATTTCTGACAGTCAGTGGGTTAGCCCCATCCATGTTGTTCCAAAGAAGACTGGCCTCACTGTAGTCAAGAATGAAAAAGAGGAGTTGATTCCAACAAGAGTGCAAAACAGTTGGAGGGTTTGCATTGACTACAGAAGGCTAAATCAAGAAACCAGAAAAGACCACTTCCCCCTGCCTTTTATTGATCAGATGCTTAAGCACTTGGCAGGTAAGTCCCACTATTGCTTTCTTGATGGGTTTTCTGGTTATTTTCAAATTCACATTGCACCTGAGGACCAAGAAAAAACCACATTCACCTGCCCCTTTGGCACTTTTGCCTATAGGAGGATGCCGTTTGGCCTATGCAATGCCCCTGGCACATTGCAGCGGTGCATGCTAAGCATTTTTAGTGATTTTCTTGAAAAATGCATAGAGGTGTTTATGGACGACTTTACTGTATATGGGTCCTCATTTGATGCATGTTTGGATAGTTTGGACAGAGTTTTAAACAGGTGCATCCAATCTAACCTTGTTCTCAATTTTGAGAAATGTCATTTCATGGTAGAACAAGGCATAGTATTGGGGCACATAATTTCAAAAAAGGGCATTGAAGTTGACCCTGCCAAGATCTCAATTATTTCACAATTGCCTTACCCCTCTTCTGTGCGAGAGGTTCGTTCTTTTCTTGGCCATGCAGGGTTTTACAGGCGCTTCATTCAAGACTTCATTAAGAAGGCCCTACCACTATCCAACCTATTGCAAAAGGATGTTGACTTCATCTTTGATGAAGGATGCAAAGAGGCTTTTGATTGCCTCAAGAAGGCCCTGACCACAACTCCAATCATTCAGGCGCCCGACTTGACAGCCCCATTTGAGCTTATGTGTGATGCATCCAACTATGCATTAGGGGCTGTTCTAGCTCAAAGGATTGATAAGCAGCCGAGGGTAATCTACTACGCCTCCAGGACATTAGATGTTGCCCAATCAAATTACACCATAACAGAAAAAGAGCTCCTTGCGGTAGTTTTCGCACTTGAAAAGTTTCGATCTTATCTGCTTGGTTCTCCTGTTGTTGTGTTTACTGACCATGCAGCTCTTAAGTACCTGTTGAAGAAGGCAGAATCAAAACCTCGACTGATAAGATGGATGCTCTGGCTCCAAGAATTTGATTTGGAGATCCGTGATAGGAGCGGAGCACAAAACCTGGTTGCAGACCACCTAAGCAAGATTGAGAGGTCTACTGATGATGCTACACCGATCCGGGATGACTTTCCCGATGAAAGTTTGTTGACACTCTCTACTTCTTCCTCACCTTGGTTTGTTAACATTGTTAATTATCTTGCTGCTTCTGTTTTTCCTCCCCTAGCATCGAGAGCTCAATGTGATAAACTCAAGAGCGATGCTAGGTATTACATTTGGGATGACCTCTATCT
Organism: Vigna unguiculata; assembly: GCF_037176805.1. Taxonomy (NCBI): domain Eukaryota; kingdom Viridiplantae; phylum Streptophyta; class Magnoliopsida; order Fabales; family Fabaceae; genus Vigna; species Vigna unguiculata. The sequence continues at coordinate 11,360,025 of NC_140793.1, read as the reverse complement.
GTGGAAAATGTGCAATGATCAGGTTACCAGGAGATGCATTCTGGACCATGAGATTGACTCGGTCCACAAATTTTGTCATTCATCTGCACCTGGTGGTCACCTTGGCACACAAAGGACAGCTCGTAAGGTGCTAGATTGCGGATTTTATTGGCCCACCATCTTTAAAGATGCGTGGAGGATTTGTAGCACATGTGAGGAATGCCAACGAGCAGGAGGAGCCATTTCTTGGAGACAACAGATGCTTCAACAACCCATGCTATTTTGTGAGGTGTTTGACGTCTGGGGTATAGATTTCATGGGCCCTTTCCCTGTCTCTTTTGGTTTCACTTACATCTTGCTTGCTGTTGATTATGTTTCAAAATGGGTGGAAGCCAAAGCCACTAGAACTAATGATGCTCGAGTTGTTGTGGATTTTGTTAGGTCTCACATATTTTGTAGGTTTGGAGTTCCTCGAGCTATTGTTAGTGACCAAGGCACCCATTTTTGCAACAGATCCTTGGGGGTTTTGCTTCAAAAGTATGGGGTTGTGCACAAACTTTCTACACCATATCACCCCCAAACTAATGGGCAAGCTGAGATCTCAAACAGAGAAATCAAGAGGATCTTGGAGAAGATTGTGCAGCCCAACAGGAAGGATTGGAGCAATAGACTTGAGGACGCTCTATGGGCTCACAGGACTGCTTACAAGGCACCTATAGGGATGTCTCCTTATCGGGTTGTCTTTGGTAAGCCATGCCACCTTCCAGTGGAGATAGAGCATCGAGCCTACTGGGCTGTCAAGTCATGCAATTTCTCTCTTGATCAAGCTGGGGAGGAAAGGAAGCTGCAGTTGAACGAGTTGGATGAGATCCGTTTGGAGGCATATTAGAACTCTATGTTCTACAAGGAGAAGACCAAGAGATTCCATGATAGCTCCATTGCTAGAAAGGAGTTTGTTGTTGGTCAGCAAGTTTTACTGTATAACTCCAGACTTGGACTCATGGGGGGTAAGTTGAGATCAAAGTGGATTGGTCCTTTTGTTGTCACTAATGTTTATCCTTACGGTGCAGTTGAAATCAAAAGCCAGTCCACAGATAAGAGCTTCAAAGTGAATGGGCATCGTCTTAAGCCATTCCTCAGCAATCCTGCCTTGGTGGATACTGTTGTGGAGGAAACTTCCCTACTTGACCCCACTACTGTTTCACCATGATTCAGGGAGTTTTCTTTCCCCTTCTTCTTTACTTTTATTGCACTTGTCCAGGTTTGTCTGTCTGTTGTTGTTTCCGTTTGTTTGATTCCTTTTTGTTAATTTGTGTTAGTTAGTGTTATGTTTTTGCTTTCTGTTTGGAACACTCACTTCACTTTTGGAGGATGAGTTGTTGGTTATTCTGTGAACTGATATCCTTACTTTGTCTTTGCATGTCAAGTTGCTTTTGGAATTGTTTTATCCTGTGTGAGAATTTGAGCCACTCTCTGTTCTTTGTTGTATGATACCGCCTCTTGAATGCTTGCACAGTGGTCTTGGCTTGACTCTTTCTGATACTTTCCTGATACACATGCATGTTTGGACATGATTTAGGCAATTTTTTTTGTGAGCCTATAGCCAGATGAGCCTACCTTGAACTATTTCTGTTGATACCCCTTTTTGAGCCTGCATACCCTTTCATTGTTCTACAGCTCATTACAAGCCCTTAGCCTGAAAAACCATGATTATTCCTACCTTAGGAAATTTTGGAGCTTTGGAATTGTTTTGGGAATGTGATGGCTTCTTCTTGTCTCCATTGAAGCTTGCATGAAGAATGGAGGCTCCATGGATGGTGTTGGATGCGGAAGCATGAAGGAAAGAAGCTTAAGGTGTTTGGTTTGGTGTAGGTGAAAGGATTCTTAAGAGAGGTGAAGCCAACTCCTAAGGAAGAAGACTAGAGTAAACTAGAGAAGAGTTTACTCTAAGGTGAGCTCAAAAGAGATTTGTGCACAAATTTGGGCAGCAATTCATTACTCAATTTCAAGCTGAAAAATACATCTCCTAAGCCTTCTATTTATAGGCTAAAATGAGACCAAGGGGTCTCCAAAAAGTGCAGGGAAAAAGGAGTCTAGAAAGTTGAATTTTGGAGCCAAAAAGGAGCATGTGGGAGGTGTGACTTGCCACCTAAGCAAGTCACACTTGTCTTGCCATGGGAAGCTAACTCTCATCCTTGGAGAGCAAGTTTGAGAAGCTTCTAGGGTTTTCTAGAGTAGACACACTACTCTTGGCCCATTTGGCCCAATTCCCCTTTTTGGTCCAAAATTACTTCTAAAGCCCAATTTCCTCTAAGGCCCAATACATGGCCCAAAGAAAATCCTATTCTACTGGGCCCAAAATACAAAGCCCAAAAATAAAATCCTAATCTAGTATTTACAAGAAAAATGTCCTAGGCTAGGTCTTCACATCTTCCTTGGCCCATGTGAAGTTCATCTTGGGCCTTGCATGCGCATTTAAGGCCCATTCCTCTTGTATTCTCCTAGCCATGGCTCTTGTTGTAGGTCCCTTGGCTCGAGGTTTCTCATCATCCCCTCCCTCTTGAGAAGGATTTGTCCTCAAATCTGTAGTCTCTGCCTCATCATCTGTACCACCTACAAAAGGTATTAAGTCAGCAACATTAAAGGTGGCATGCACATCATAGCCTTCAGGCAACTCTAGCCTATATGCATTATCATTTACTCTTTTCAGCACTTTAAAGGGACCATCACCTCGATGACTAAGTTTAGACTTCCTTTGCTTAGGAAATCTATCTTTTCTAAGGTGTAGCCACACCCAATCCCCTTCTTCAAAAATCATTTCCCTCTTCCCTTTATTGTTGTACTTAGCATACCTCTCTGTTTGTTGTTGGATTTGGCTTTTAATCTTTTCATGCATTTTTTTAACAAAATCAGATTTTGCCACCCCTTCTTTATGAATAAAATCAAAAGATGTAGGAAGTGGTAGCAAGTCCATGGGAGTGAGAGGATTAAAGCCATAAACAGCTTCAAATGGAGAGATTTTAGTAGTCCTATGAACTACTCTATTGTAGGCAAACTCAATATGGGGAAGGCATTCATCCCAAGATTTGTGGTTCCCTTTCAAAATTGCCCTTAACATAGTAGACAGAGACCTATTAACAACTTCAGTTTGCCCATCAGTTTGTGGGTGACATGAAGTAGAGAAATTAAGCTTAGTTCCTAACCTTGACCAAAGTGTTTTCCAAAAGTGGCTAAGGAACTTGGTGTCTCTATCAGAAACTATGGTGCGGGGTATACCATGAAGCTTAACCACATCTCTAAAGAAAAGCCTAGCAATGTTGCTAGCATCATCCACTTTGTGGCAGGGTATAAAGTGTGTCATTTTGCTAAAACGATCTACCACCACAAAAATGGAATCAAAACCCCTTTGTGTTCTTGGGAGTCCTAAGACAAAATCCATACTTATATCTTCCCAAGGGGCTGAAGCAACAGGCAAGGGGGTGTATAATCCATGAGGCATTATTTTAGACTTAGATTGTAAGCATGAAATACATCTATTACAATGCCTTTGGACATCCTTCCTCATATGGGGCCAAAAGAATTTCTCTTTTAAAAGACCTAGGGTTTTTTCTACCCCAAAATGACCCATTAATCCCCCTTCATGTGTTTCTTGAACAAGGAGTTTTCTTTGTGAACATTGGGGAATACAAATTTTTCCTTCTTTAAACAAATACCCCTCATTCACATAAAAACCTCCTTGAGGTCTTTCCATACATTCAGCATAAGTAGAGGAAAACTCAGAATCTTGATTATACATTTCTGGAATGTGATCAAATCCAAGAATTTGGGCTCCCAATTTTAAAAACAAGGTGTGCCTTCTAGACAAGGCATCAGCCACCACATTACTTTTGCCCTTCTTGTACTTTATCACACAAGGAAATTGTTCCAAGAATTCCATCCACTTAGCATGTCTTTTATTCAGCTTATGTTGGCCCTTCAAATATTTTAGCGACTCATGGTCACTATGAATGACAAACTCTTTGGACACAAGGTAGTGTTCCCAAGTTTGAAGGGCCCTAACTAAGGCATACAATTCCTTATCATAGGTGGGATAGTTGAGGGAGGCACCATGAAGTTTTTCACTGAAATAAGCAATTGGGTGCCCTCCTTGCAACAACACAACACCTATTCCTACACCGGATGCATCACACTCTAGCTCAAAGGTTTTTGAAAAGTTTGGTAAAGCTAGAATGGGTGCATTGGTGAGATTTTCCTTGAGTTGTTGAAAAGCAGACTCTTGTTTTTCACCCCAATTAAAAGATACATCTTTCTTGACAAGTTCATTGAGGGGTGAAGCCAAAGTAGAGAAGTTAGGAACAAACCTCCTATAAAAGCTTGCCAAACCATGGAAGCTCCTAACCTCTCCAACATTTTTAGGAGTAGGCCATTCTTGGATGGCCTTTATTTTTGTAGGGTCAACATGGACCCCATTTTTGTTCACAACAAAACCTAAGAAAACTACACTATCTACACAGAAAGTACATTTCTCTTTATTAGCAAACAAACTATTTACCCTAAGGATGGTAAGGACAGACCTCAGATGGTCTATGTGCTCATGCAAGCTCTTGCTATAAATCAAGATATCATCAAAATAGACAACCACAAACTTTCCTATGCACTCTCTAAGGACATGGTTCATTAGCCTCATGAATGTGCTAGCTGAATTAGTAAGCCCAAACGGCATCACCAACCACTCATATAGTCCAAATTTGGTCTTAAAATCGGTTTTCCACTCATCACCTTCTTTGATTCTTATTTGGTGATAACCACTCTTTAGATCAATTTTAGAAAACATGAGGGACCCATGCAACTCATCAAGCATGTCATCAAGCCTAGGGATTGGATGCCTATATTTAATGGTGATGTTATTTATGGCTCTACAATCACAGCACATTCTCCATTTTCCATCCTTTTTAGGTACTAACAAAACAGGCACAACACAAGGGCTAAGGCTCTTTTGAACCCAACCCTTCTCCAACAACTCTTGGACTTGAGACTCTATCTCCTTTGTTTCTTGAGGATTTGTCCTATAGGCTGGTCTATTTGGTAGACTAGCCCCAGGCACTAAATCTATTTGATGTTCAATTCCTCTAAAGGGAGTGATATCGCTGTTGTTAGGCGATCAAATTACCACTACTTTCTCTAGTATCTTTTTAATCTCTCTGTTAGAGATCTCTGCTTGTCCATTGGTTTGGGGGTGATATGGTGTAGCAATGCGATGTGTCACCCCATACTTCTTCAACATGTTCTCAAGTAGCCTATTACAGAAATGAGTCCCCTGGTCATTGATGATGGCTCGTGGTATCCCAAATCTGCAGAAAATGCTAGACCTGACAAAACTCATAACAACTCGAGAATCATTAGTCCTTGTAGCTATGGCTTCCACCTATTTGGAGACATAGTCTACAGCAAGCAAAATATAAGAAAACCCAAAAGAAGGAGGAAAAGGATCCATAAAATCAATACCCCAAATATCAAATACCTCACAATATAGCATGGGTTGTTGAGGCATTTCATCCCTTCTTGTAATGGATCTGGCTGCCCTTTGGCACTGCTCACAATTTTCATATATCCTTTGTGCATCTTTAAAAATGGTAGGCCAATATAATCCACAATCCAACACCTTCCTACCTGTTCGTTGTGTGCCATAATGTCCACCAAAAGGAGACGAATGACAGAACTCAAGCACATGAGGTATCTCGATATCTGGAACACACCTCCTTATGACTTGGTCACTACCAATGCGCCATAAGATTGGGTCTTCCCATAAATAGTACTTTGTCTCACTTTTTAGCTTGATTCTTTCATATTTGGAGAAGGAAGGAGGAATAGCAGAAACAACCAAATAATTAACAATGTTAGCAAACCAAGGTTCAGGAAACATACCTTTCACAGCAGTCAATGCTAGGAGGACTTCATCAGGAAAGTCATCCTTAATAGGAATGTTATCTTCTCAATTTTCAATCCTGCTAAGATGATCGGCTACCAAGTTATGTGCTCCACTTCTGTCTAGAATCTCAATGTCAAACTCTTGGAGCAGTAGCATCCATCTGATCAACCTTGGTTTCGAATCTGCTTTCTTCAGAAGGAATTTTAATGCTGCATGATCAGTATAAACAATTACCTTGGAACCAAGTATATACGGTCTGAATTTGTCCAAGGCAAACACAACAGCCAATAATTCCTTCTCAGTCGTGATGTAGTTGGCCTGCGCTGTATCCAATGTTCTGGAAGCATAATATATCACATGTGATAGCTTCCCATCTTTTTGTGCAAGCACCGCTCCTACTGCAAAGTTTGATGCATCACACATCAACTCAAATGGTAATGTCCAGTTAGGTGGCTGGATGATAGGAGTGGTGGTAAACGCCTTTTTCAATGTATCAAACGCATCTTTGCACCTCTCTCCAAAGTCAAATACTACATCCTTTTGCAACAAGTTGGAGAGAGGGTTGGCTATCTTGCTGAAGTCCTTGATAAACCTCCGGTAAAATCCTGCATGTCCAAGAAAAGATCGAACCTCTTTCACAGAAGAGGGGTAAGGCAATTGTGAAATAATATCTATTTTAGCAGGATCTACAGATATACCATTCTTGGAAACAACGTGACCTAAAACTATACCTTGTTCCACCATAAAATGACATTTTTCAAAATTTAGAACAAGGTTAGTTTCTTCACATCTCTCCAAGACTCTAGCAAGATTAGACAAGCAATGATCAAAAGATGAACCATATACACTAAAATCATCCATAAAAACCTCAATACAATGCTCCAACAAATCTGTAAAAATACTCATCATACATCGCTGAAATGTTCCAGGAGCATTGCAAAGGCCAAATGGCATTTTCCTATAAGCATATGTACCGAATGGACAAGTAAAGGTAGTTTTATGTTGATCCTCTGGGGCAATACAAATCTGAAAATACCCAGAGAATCCATCAAGTAAACAGTAATGAGACTTACCTGCCAATCGATCTAACATCTGGTCCATGAATGGTAAAGGAAAGTGGTCCTTCCTGGTGGCCTGGTTTAGTCTTCTATAATCAATACAGACCCTCCAACTATTCTGAATACAAGTAGGAATCAACTCGTTCTTCTCATTCTTGACCATGGTGATCCCAAATTTCTTGGGGACCACATGTACAGGACTCACCCAAGTGATGTCAGAAATAGGATATATAATACCTGCTTGTAGCAACTTGGTGACTTCTTTCTTCACAACCTCCATCAGCTGAGGATTCAGTCTCCTCTGAGGTTGCCTCACTGGCTTAGCATCCTCCTCTAAGAGTATTCTGTGCATGCAGAAAGAAGGACTAATACCAGGAATATCTGCCAAAGTCCAGCCTATTGCTCGCTTGTGATCTTTGATAACCTGCAATAGCTTTTGTTCCTGCTCGTCAGTAAGCAAGGCAGATATAATAACTGGGAGTTTCCCATCCCTCTCAAGATAAACATATTTCAAATGAGATGGTAAAGGTTTCAACTCCTAAGTGGGTGGCTGTTCCACAGATGGCAACATTTTACTGCCTAAGGTAATTTCAGCCACCTCAGCATCACACTTGGACGCCACAGAGGTATCAAATAGTGACACCGCGTCCTCAACATCACCTGTTATGCAATTTTCTCTTTCGTCTAAAATTGAGCCCGAAATATTCGAAAAAGAAAAATCCAAAGAAGAAGAAAAACCAGATAAAACGTCCAAAAGTCCAAAAGCATAATTATTCTTTACATTACTCAGTAAATCAATACAAAACAAGGAATGGTCTTCAATTGGGTGCTTCATGGCTTCTAGCACGTTGAACTGCACCTTCTCATCTCCTATCTCCATAGTCAAGGATCCTGCATGCACGTCTATCTTGGTACGTGCTGTCATCATGAATGGTCTTCCCAAGATGATTGTGGTCGAACTCATTCCTTCATCATCCTTCATGTCTAAGATATAGAAATCTGCAGGAAAAATTAACTTGTCCACACGGACAAGCACATCTTCTAGCACACCTGCAGGGTTAACTGTGCTACGGTTGGCCAACTGAATGACCACACCAGTAGACTTAAGAGGTCCAAGATGAAGTGAAGTAAAAACAGATAAAGGCATTACATTAATAGAAGCTCCTAAATCTAACATAGCATTGTCAAACTTAGTACTACCTATAATGCAGGGAACAGAAAACATACCTGGATCCTTACACTTTTGCGGCATTCTGACTGCAGGCTTCTTAATTAAGCTAGAGACGTTTCTTCCCATGTTCACTACCTCTTTGTCCATAATACGCCTTTTATGTGTACATAATTCTTTGAGAAACTTGGCGTATTTAGGAATTTGTCTCACAGCATCCAACAAAGGAATGTTTATCTCCACTTTCTTGAAAGTATTCAGGATTTCTTTGTCTAACTCCTCCATCTTTTTAGTTTTTGGTTTCAAACGGTTTGGATAGGGAGGAGGAGGAGAATAAGGAGAAGGATTTTCAGAGGAAGTATTAGGGGATACCAACCTGGAGTTATCACTAGGTGCAGGTATTTCAGATGTTGCTTATGTTGCTTCATCTGATCTTCCTCTTTCATCATTAGGTACAACTTCATTGTCCTTATCTTCATCTTCTTGGGCATCCCCAAGGCCTTGTATATGCTTACCCGATCTTAAAGTAATAGCACTTACATTTCTCGGGTTGATTACAATTTGTGCAGGCAAATTGCTTGAGCCTTGCTGAGACTTCATCTGATTTAACTCATTTGCCATTTGTCCAATCTGGTTCTGCAAGTTTTGATTGGTTGCTTCCATCGTCTGTTTCAACTCATTGATTTGTCCCTTCATCATGTCAGCCATCATTTTCATCATTGCCTCCATGTTTGAATCACCAGAGGTTGCCGCTGGTTGTGGTTGTTGCCTCTGTTGAGGTGGAACATAGACTTGTTGGTGTTGAGGCTGTTGATTTCCCCATTTCTGGCTGGGATATTCCTTCCAATCTGGGTTGTACTTGTTGGAGGACAAATCATGGTTGTATTGCTGCCAAGGTGGTCTATTATTGCCATAGATGTTTGCAGCATATGCCTGAGGTTGTTCATTATCTAACGTCCCTGTCTCTTTTAACATAGAACAAGCCTCTGTAGGATGATTAGTAGAAGCACAAATTCCACATAAAGTAGAAGGGATAGGCTTTTTCTGTAAGTCTGTCAAGGTCCTTACCATGGCTGCTAAGTCATCCAACTTCCCTTCTAATTTCTTGTGATCTGCAAGATATGAAGCTTCTACTCCATGGGTTCCCTTCAATAGAGTTATAGAATTACTCCTTGTGGAAAATTGTTGATGGTTCGACGCCATAGTTTCAATCAATTGTCTTGCATTTGTTGGCGTTTTGTCCACCAATGACCCTCCACTTGCAGCATCTATCATTTGTCTATCCATGATACTCAATCCCTCATAAAAGTACTGAATGAGGAGATGCTCCTTTATTTGGTGATGAGGACAGGAAGCACACAACTTTTTGAATCTTTCCCAATACTCGTGAAGACTTTCTCTTTCTTGTTGCCTTATCCCATAAATATCTTTGCGAATAGCAGCAACTCTAGATGCTGGAAAAAACTTTTCCAGAAATAATCTTTTCAGAGTCTCCCAGGTATTGATGGATCCTGGCGGAAGGTAGTATAACCAATTCTTAGCGGCATCTTGCAATGAGAATGGAAATGCCTTAAGCTTGATATGTTCCTCTGTCACTGTTGTAGGTCTCATGGATGAACAAACAACATGAAATTCCTTCAAATGATGGTACGGGTCTTCTCCTGCTAATCCATGGAATTTGGGTAAAAGATGGATTAACCCAGACTTAAGCTCACATTCTCCATATGGATATTGGATGCACATGTTTTGTGTAATTGCTGCATCCGGTGAAGCCAACTCTCTTATTGTTCTTTCTTCCATTTTATCTTCTTGAAATTCTGGTTCAGGTGATGGATCAGAAGATATGTTAATCACCGGAGGTGATTCTAGTGGTACACTTTCAGTGGTAGGTTCAGATGATGATGGTGCTCCTTCAGTAGAACACCTGAGATCAAGTCTCCTACGTGATTTACGCAAGTTCCTTTCAAGTTCTGAATCAAGTTGATAAAATTGACCCGGATTGGCCCGAGTCATGCACTATGCAGTCCACCTGAAAGTGTTTCCCTGTGTGTTTTTTTCCTATTCTTGTTTTGGAGAAAGATTTCAAGAAAGAAATGAATTAAGATGTCGTTGGGTCTACTCCCAGGAAAGAGAGGTGCGTCACAGTGGACAACTTAAATACCAAGTCTTTCCTAGACAGAGTTTTCCAAACTAGTCTCAAAAATTTCTTAAAAGAAATTCTTAATCAAAACAAAAATAGAACTTTACTTGGAATATATTGAAAGAAAACTAGAGACTACAAAATAACAAACTATATTAAACGTATATGCGTAAAATAAATAAAAAAATAAAAATAAAAAATAAAATAAAATAAAATAAAATAAATAAAAACAGAATCAAAATAAAAGAAACACTAACCGTACTCCCCGGCAACGGCGCCAAATTTGATATCGCTGTCGTTAGGCGATCAAATTATCACTACTTTAGCAACTTCAGTATTGCCAGTTAGTAGTGAACAAAATAGTTAGGGTTAAGATAACCCTGAGTCGTCTCACAACGAATACGGAATTGATCTCAAATATTTGATTCTCAAAAATGCAATTTAAAACTAGCAACTATAAAAATAGGGAGGTTTTGATATGCAAAGAAAATGACACGGAAGATTGTAAACACAGTAATAGTAAATAGGTCAATTCCACTGCTTTTTCTAAATAAGATTCTTCATTGGTTATCTAGAGATTATTGTTAAATTAATTATTATTGTTGATTTACAAATAAATCAATGTAAAGACTCAATTCATTTGTTGGCATCCTCACTTTTAATCAAAGTATAGTCTCAATTAAAAGTGAGAATTGTTTAGATTGTCCATAGTAAATTTAATCAAAGTACAGTCTCAATTAATTTTACTATGCCTAATCATGTCTATTCCTTTGTTTCTTTACCAAATAGAAAACTTAATTAATCAAAGTAAAGTCTTGACTAATTTTAGTTAAAGTAATTACCTCTAATCAAATTAAAGTCTCAATTATTGGCAAAAACTTATTTAATCAAATGAAAGTTTCTAAACAAAATCAAAGTAAAGTCTCAATTTTATTTAAAAACCTTTTAACTCATATGATTAGCATGCATGTAGATTTAAAATCATTATTTTCTATTCGATTAAGAAGCAAAGGACATAGATAAACAAAAACCACAACAATAATCAAAATAACAAAACATATAAATTCATCTAACCTCAGAATCCATTTAAGAAATTACAGTGGAATCAACCCTTAAAGCTTAGCCCTCCATGGCTTTGATGGAATACATGATAATATGATGAAAAGAAAATAAAAGAAAGAATGAGAGATGTGGTGGAGACGGTATCTGCCAAAACCAGAGAGTTCTAAGTGTCTAAGCTGTCAGCTGTAAATTGTCAGTCGTCCCGCTTCTACTCCCTTAAGTCTCTTTATATAGGCTTCCACTGGACTTTGGGCTTTATCTGTCAGTTGCTAAAATCTTTTATTTTTATTTAATTAATTAGCAACTTAATTCCTGTCCAATTTCCAATTCTGCCCTCTCATTTAACCATATTTGCAAAATTGACCAGAATTTGACCAGAGTTTGACCAATTTGACCAGAGTTGACCATTCAGTGTCCATTGAGAGGATGACACGTGGCAGCTCCTTCTCTCTCCCAAATTAGGGTTTTCGCTTGCTCCTTTGGCTGCAGAGAAGTGCAAGGTTCGTCTCCGGTGATGGTGTTTTTTTGCGGTCGTGATTCAATGGCTTGAGGCTGCTGTGATGGAGTTACAGATCTGGTGCGAATCTTGCTCGCATTTGCGAAGCGATGCTGCTGCGTGTGGACGGAGATGGCGTTGCGAACAGGTGCAGGGGCGAGAAGTTGCGCTGCTGGAAACGGTGATGCGGCGGCGGCTGTGTGGACGTTTCCGCTGGGTTTGCTAAACTCGTGGTGGTCGTGGCTGAACGCTCGCGGGAAGAAGGAAATGGCGTCGCGATGCTGTTGCGGTGGTGCTGTTCCGATCTGTTCCTCGCTGCTAGTGGTGGCGTGCGAAGCTCGATGGAGATGGTGGTGGCGTGGTGGATGCTCGCGTTCGCTGCTGCCAAGGAGAAGATGGTGCGTGAAGGCTGCTGTTGGACACGAGAAGAAGATGGTGGTAGCCGGCGAGGTTGGCGGCTGCCGTGGAGGGTGGAAGGAGAGGAGAAAATTAGGGTTAGGGTTTTGGGAGATGAAGATGATGACGTGGCAGAATCTGATTGGTTAATTTGGTGAGGTGGGGATTATGACACGTGGCGGCTTATGGTTGGCTAATCTTAAAAGAGGTGGAGATTGCCACATGGCATAATCTGGTTGAGTGGAGTTTAAGTGGTAGGAGGGGTGCAACTTAGTGAAAACTGGGGGTGCAGAACAGGTTTTTGTGGTCCATTTGAGGGAGGAGTGTGCAAATAAAATCTAGGGGTGCATTTAGCTCCTGATTTATTCTTTTTCAGAATTTCTTGATTTTGGACTTATTTTGTAGCTTTGAATATTTCAAAATCACATTATTAATTGACTAAAAATAAATTCCAGCTGCATTAACAAACGTTAGAATATCCAATAATATTTTATGCAACTAAAATCAATTTTTACGCCACTTTTACCAAACTTACTCAATAAATCCAATAATCACAAATCCTAATTAATTCAATCTTTAAGCACAGAAAATTCAATTAAATCCCCAAATTTAAATATTAAATGAGGGCAAAAATTTGAACTCATCAGGGAGGAAGCCCAATAGGCCCTTCCTTAGGGAATATATCCTCAAACTCTTTCAAAAGATTTTCAATTTTAGGAGGTAGATTCTTACGTTCAAGAGTTGTGGCAGTACATGTGAGTGTTCCTTTACACAACAAGAGGCATGAAGGTTGTTCATCATTGAGAACTTGGTTCAAAGATTTTATAGTCAAAATGTTCTCATGTTGAATGACCTTGGGAGAAGGAACACCAATCTCTCCCACCTCAGATTCATCTTTAGTTACTTTTTTTGGGAGAGCGGGAGGACTTTTTTTTTATCCTCTTTTCTCTCCTTTTCCAACTTCTTTCTCATTTGGATTTGATCCTCTACCACTTGGGATGGTGATAAAGGATGCAAGACAAATTTTCTATCCTTGTAAGTGAAGGTGATTTCATTGGTAAGACCATTATGCATGGTTTTCTTGTCAAATTGCCAAGGTCTTCCCAATAAAACATGGCAAGCTTCCATAGGTACTACATCACATAGCACACTATCTTTATATTTCCCTATGGATAACTTGACCTTCACTTGATGTTGGACTGTCAAATCCCCACTTTCATTAAGCCAATGCAATTTGTAAGGTTTTGGATGGGGAATGATAGTCAAAGCCAACTTATCAACCAACCTTGTACTACAACAATTGCAACATGAACCACTATCAACAATGAGAGAACAAGTGTTTTCTAAAATTTTACATCTTGTATGAAAGATGTTCTCTCTTTGTGTTGGCTCTTTTGGAATGGGTTGGTTGCTAAGAAGTCTTCTAATCATTAGAAGGTCTCCTTCACAAGGATAGGCAATTTCCTTAGCCTCATCATTAGACTCCTCACTAGAAGTCCCATTCTCACTTTCTTGCTCATCTTGGCTACTATAGTGGTCAACACCCCTTAAGATTATGGTCTTTTTGGTGGGGCATTGAGATGCAACATGACCTCTACCAAGACACTTGAAACATTTGATTTCACTAGTGCGAGTGTGTGAAGATGTGCCTTCCCTTGGTTTCTCCTTTTCCTTGAAACTTTTAGAGGGTTCCTCTTTGACTTGCTTACCCTCCCTATTGAATTCTTTCTTGGTATAAGAGTTAGAGTAGTCATTTCAAAAATTTTTCCTTAGAATTTTTTGCTCTACCTTTATGCAAAGTTGAACCAAGTCATTTAAGTCTTGGTAGCGCAACAATTCTACTCTATCTCTTATCTCAAGACTTAAACCACTAAGAAACCTTGCAATGGTGGTATCCTCGGACTCCCAAATCCCAGCCCTCATCATATATAACTCCATCTTTTGTCTATATTCTTCCACTTTCATTTTATTTTAATGGAGTCTTTGGAGCTTATCCATTAGCTCTCTATGATAATAGGAGGGAATATGTCTTCTCCTAAGGGCTCCTTTGAGGTCATTCCAATATTTGACCTCGGGACTTTGATTGATTCTCCTATCTCTTTCGAGGGCAGTCCACCAATACATAGCATTGCCCTGGAAGCTAAGGGTAGCTAAGGGTACTTTCCTCTCCTCACTTATTTGATGGCAAGCAAAGAGTTGCTCAACCTTCATTTCCCAATCAAGATAAGCTTCAACATCATCTTTCCCATAAAAGTGAGGGAGGTCTATTCTAATGGCTCTTGGTTCCCTAGGCTCTCTTCTTTCTCTTCTTAGAGGAGGAGGAGGTTGATAGAAGTTGTCAACTAGTCTACTATCTTCTTTATAGTGTGTGACTAGTGTTGGAGTGTGGGAGTACAAATGTTGACTCCTATTACTCATCCTCTCATGCAACCTTTCCATATTTCTTGTTCCCCTCCTCTCTTCATCTAAAAGTTGATGAAACCTATCTCTTTCTTGTTTTTCCCTTTCCCTTGCAATTATTTCATCTTCCTTCCAACGTAGTAGTGCTCTCAAATCAAAGGCAATTTGTTTCAAACTTATTTCTTCTTCATTTGAAGCACTCATACATTGAGAAGGAGGTTGAGACATTTTTTTTTTTAAGATTTTGGTCTTTAAAAGAAAATTTCAAAGAAGAAGTAGATAGCAAAAGCTTTTAGTTCTCCTCAGGAAAGAGAGGTGAATCACTTGGATTGCTTACATACCAAGTCTTTCCTAGCCAAGGGAACTTGAAACTTTTGTACAAAACTTCTTAAATGAAATTAATTCAAAGACTAAGTTGACACACACTAAACTATCAAACAAGAAAATTAAAAACAAGAAAGATTATAAGCTATATGCGGCCTAAGTTTTGGTAGAAGTAGAAGGCACTTGGAACCTTCAAACTTCACCACTAAAAGCGCTTCACTAATGTATAGAAGAGGTTCTAGTTAGGAGATGGGATTGAGTACCTAAGACTCCCCCAAGACACCTAACTAGGCCATGAACACAAGAAGGAAAGCATTACAATTTTACAACTCAATTTGAATACAATCAAAGTGCACAAAATGTAAAAGGTCTTCTTGGCTTTGTCTTCTTGGCTTGGTCCTCACAAGTGTTTCACTCTTGCACTTCCTCTTGATCTCACCAAAGAGGATTCTCTTTCGGGACTAGGTACTCCACCTCCTAGGATGCTACCTTAGGAAAATTAGATCACCTCCAAAAAGAAGTATGCACCAAATATAGAAATCAAACCAAAAGAGGTCAAGAAATAAAGCAAGAAAAGCACAAAATTATAATTGCTAAACCAAAAGTGAATAATGCCATGACAAACTCAAAGGATTACCAAAGAAATGACAAACTAGAAATAAGGTAAAGAAACAAGATAAGCACTCAAATGAATTACCTAATGAATGACACTAGAATGGATGAAAAACAACCAAAATAAGCTAGAAAACTGCACTGAATTTGATTTTTCACTCACTGCCAGTCCAAAAACGTGAATTCAGGCCTCTGCTTCAGATATTTTTCATTTTTTCATTTCTCAACATTTTTCAATGATTATTTTTTTCACTTTTTCGTCTATGTCTTAGCTAAAAGAGGCAAAAATTAGATTTGGATTTGCACCGGCCAATTTTTTATGATAAATCAAATACAAACAGTGTGCAGTCAGACAGAAACTGGAACAGCACTAAAATGCAACAAAATAATGCTCTCAAACTCAAGTGATGGTAGTGATTCTAGTGTACTTCTTTTGCCACTTTCTTTTGATTCTTTTTGGCACTTGCTTGTATTCTTTTTGTGCTCTTTTTCTTTCTTTTTATAGCTCTTACAGCAGCTAGTTTCCACCTCAAAACAGAATCACCACCACACTATGCTTGATCATTTGCATTTTAATGGAAACAAAAAGCACAAAGGAGAAGGAAACTTAAAGGAATCAAAAGAAGATCATGAAACACAATGAAACACAATGGAAATTGACTCTAAGACATTGCTAAGATCTAAATAGCAATCTGAACTCAAAAACAGAAATGAAAAAGCACCAAAGCACAATTAATTGAAAGGAAATTTAGTGTGGTTTATGGTGATTTTAAGCAAGCACAAGGAAAATTCCCACTGGACATTAAGATAACTAAGGTTATCTAGATGTGAAGGTTCATTTCCAAGGCTCAAAGAGAGAAGAGAGTGTTAATTTTTAAGGATTAAAAACTGCACTCAAATCTGAAAAAAAATTCAGCAACACATCACCAACAAATTCAAAGAAAATTAAAAGCTAAACAAGGAATTAATGACATATATGGACTAAACATGACTCTAGACAAAACATATGGATCTTAAAATCAAAATAAACTCAAGAATCAAGAGAATGAACTGAACAAAAAAAAACAAATACTCAATTAAAATGAAAAGTAAATGGTAGAAACCAAATAGAACACCTAAAGCACACAAGGATGGTTCAAGATGAAGCAAATGAAGATGAACCAAAGTAAAAAGACATTAATACTCAAAATAAAATGAACAAAAACAGCAAGACAAGTAGGAGAAGTGATGAACAACACGGAATTGAAAAAAAAATGGAGAAGAAGCACTTAACTCACTAAAACCAAGGCTCATGATACCACATGATGGCTTCTCACTAGTGCAGGGAAGGGAAATGACAGCGGTTATTTTCAGCTTTTGGCTTCGGGTCCGCAACCGCTGCATATACGACCGAGGTAAAAAGCCAGTAGTTTATGCCTCGGTTACAACCCGAGGCATATAAAATATTTACTGCCTCGGTTTCCGCCCAACCGAGGCCTAATGCGTACCAGAAATTCAAAAAATAAAAAAAATTTAATATACTTTCTGCCTCGGGTCTGTTTTGACCGCGAGAGAAAGTGCACTTTACTGCCTCGGTTCTGGTCTAACCGAGGCATATGGCCATTTAAAAAAAAAATTAAAAATTCGATGATCTTCTGCCTCGGTTTTGGTTACAACCGAGGCATAAAGCTATTTTTTTTTTTAAATTCTAGTCCTATTTCATTCAAATCTAGCACATTTAACCTGCAAATTTTGAACCAGAAATACAAACCCAGCCAGAAACAATATCATATTATAATTGATGGACTCATTACAATACTTAAATACTATTCATATTGTAGCACTCATTACAATATCATGTGCTTCCATAAACAAATATACTAAGTACTATTGTACATTTGAATAATATACTTTGCCAAAGCTATCCTTAAATATTTGATGGACTTGACGGGGATTGATGTACTGGTACCAAATCTCTGCACACAAGAGAATAATTTAAATTAGTATATAAACTAAGCCAAAATTGCATATAAGTATTTTATATAGTGAAACAATTACCGTTTCCCAACCACTTGTGATACGAGCACGTACAATGGTTGATATCCATTGCATTACATAGTAACCGCACTCATATGAGCCGGTTTGTAAATTACACTACAATGAATGCACATATATAAGTAATTGATGAAGAAAAGAAATTGAATAATTATAATACTATAGACCAAAATAGCAAACCTTGAGGCTCAACCATGCTAGCCTTTTTGTCATAGCAGTTGATTTCCCTAACAACATGCTATGTCCAGCGATTGAACTATGAAAAAGGTAATGTGTTAAGATACAATTATATAAGAAAGAAAGTTCATAAAATTAAGGTTCTTACCAATCTATAACTTGTCTCAGATGGTTAGGAGGAGGCCTGTGCAAGGAACAAAGCCACACAGCAATGTTGTCCTTCATGGAAATTACAACTAGTTGCCAATGACGCCTGCAATAAAAAAAAATTCGTTGTTGTACCTTAAAATAATATATTATAATTAGAAGTCAACAAACTACACTTACCCAGAAATATAAGGGACAAAATATATTATCTTCCCTTGTCCAAAGCATTCAGTGACGTATGCTTGAATGTCATTAAATTTATTGCCTACATGAGTGAGTTGGGGGTCTATGAACCCATATACATCACTCAATCCCATATTGTTACTGACACTAAAAATATACCTGGACAAAAACATTTATTTAATATAAGTTACTATATAAATTAATTAAACATAATGAATAGTTTAGATGCTTACATCATCCATAACTGAATAAGGGTAATATTCAGTTCTTCTGTACCCGACGCAAGCTCTAAGACATCTTGCTTATGCAAGTACATTGGGATGTCACTATCTCTCCCAAATACATCAGAATCCCATGGAACTACCATCGGCTTATCACTAATGATGTCAGCAAGCTGTTGTAATGCACCAAGAGGATCGTCCAAAGATATTGGAATTTTCATAGGTTCAGGACTTTCCACTTCATGCGACTATTAGTACATGGAAAAAATAATTTGATTGTGAACATAAATAACATGTAAACTTAAAATGCAAAGTACTATAAGGTGAGTTTGGGGATCCATACCGAAGGGTCAGAAATAGAACCAACTAAATCTTTAGGCCAGGCGAGGAAAGACTGAAATGCCTGTGCCACAGTATATACCTCATCTGTTGGCACAGGAACTAAAGCATCTGGTATAATAACTTCCTCTACAGTGACCTTAACCTCATCATCCGCCAGCTCCATACCATGAAGAATAGTGGCTGCCTCAAATTTTGTTCCACGAGCAACTAGTGTCTTCCCTGTACCATGCAGAACATATAGTTCACATCGATGAGTGTTGTCTGCATCATCCCCTGGTACAGTTGGACCCGAGCAACTCCCCTTTTTGCTTCTACCTGTTGGGGGCACAAAAGGTTCTGCTTGGGGAATTAGTTGCGGAGGGTTGCCATGACCACCAAAATGTTGCTCGAATTGACGCATAACCCTTTCAGTGATTTGTTCTGTCAACCGTTGAGTTAGTTTTTCTTCATACTCAGCACTATGTGTCCATGAAGATTGACTAGAGGAGCCACCAAAAAATTGACGAATGCCGACTCCTGATCCAGCAGCACGCACACGTCCGGGGTGCTCAGGTTGTCCAATTGCAGTAGCAAGAATATCATGACGACCTTCTGGAATGAAAGTACCTTGGGAGCTCTGCTCAACCAAGGAGTCCTACAAATAACACAAGAAAATTAAAAGAAACTCGGTATAAAATGATATTAATATTTTAGTGATATTAACTCTTACAATTTTTTCAGAGATTTCTTGTGCAGTTTCGGAAGTGTAGGTGCCCGATGATCGTAGGCGGGCTAACTTCCACTTTTGATGACGAGATGGTGGTGAAGGAGGCGCAAGACAATCATCTTCAGAAGGTGGGGGCCTAGATTTTTCTTTTTCCTTCAATATCTTTTCTTCAAGCTTTCTATACCCACCACGAGACAATATGTGTGGGTTTTTATTTTTTTTACTTATTGCTTGGGCTTTTGTACTTATTTCCTATAACATATAATTGATTTTATGAATTAGTTCAACTTGTAGACAATTTCAACAAATTTTTGAATTCAAGTAAACTAACCTTCCATCGCTCAGATGTACGAGACTCAACAAACTGACGCCAAGTGTCTTCATCAATTGAAGTGTATAGCTCACGTGGATCTTCATTCTTTTTAGATCCATAGACATACCTAGACGTTAGTTTTGTCTTAAAACCACGAAAATCTTCGGCGACTGCTGCCAGACATCTATGTTTAAGTGTCAACACATTTGGAATATCAAATGTCGTCTGCAATAAAGAAAATGAACATCAATAAGTGTTTTACCAATATAATAAAAATATAAATTAAAAAAATTACGTGACATAATTTACCGTTAGATCCTGCCATATCATGTTCCGTTGAACTTCAGATACATGATCGAAACTAGGAGTAAGGATGGATATTCTTTCACGTGCCAGTACTCCTAAATAGCTTCTAAAGAGGTCTCCATTACGACCTGAAGCTTGACCAGTGATGACGTCAATAATGACATGAGTCTTCTTACCTTTAGCTTTTCTCAACATGAGCTTCCTCAATCTAGTGGCTCCTCTGGTGGTTCTCTTTTTAGGCAATTCATCCTCCGATGATGATGATGAAGTCTGATGGTCAGCCATATATTTGTTGTTAAAACAAAAAAATACAAAAGATTAATAACAAATAACATATTATTTCACAAAAGACGTAAATTTATATAAACAATTCAGATTCATACATAAAGTTATGGATTGGTCATATGTATATTCCCTCATCGTGATCTTCCCGAATTGCTTGTACATCGTCAAGTACTGGGGCCTCATCAAAATTTATCGCTGTTTTAAATGGATGAGTGTCAGCAATATGAAGGTTACTCAAATTCTCTTCATTAACATCAATTTGTTTCTTGCTATGAAGAGCAACAAACCAATGTTCAGTTGCAGGATCTTTTACATAAAAGGCTCGTCTCGATAACCCACCTTTCGAAAATCAACTAGAGTCATACCCGATTCATCAATTTTGACACCACTCTTATTATCAATCCACTTACATTTGAAGAGTGGAATAGTGAACATAGTATAGTCAACCTCCCATATCTCTTCTATTACACCATAGTACGTCATTGACCCAATTACCGGATTTTGATCTTTGGATGTGGAAAATTGCAGCGACTCAGCTTCAAGACTCACTCCACTATTTTGTACTGTGCTTTTATCATCCAAAGACTTTGTGTAGAATGTGCAATTATTAATTTCATAACCTGTAGAAGTTACGACATCAAATTTCAATCCATTTGCTAGCCACATCAAAGTCTCAGAAGATTGTGAATCTTTCAAAACCTCATATTTAAACCAAGGCATGAACGTTTTGTTACGTTTTGTTATGCTCCATCAACTGCCATTTCTCTGATTGTCTTGGATGTTGTTTCTTTACAATGGCTTTGTGTGCAGATAAGTAAGGGATCACCTCATCAGTGTTGTTCAATATGTATAGATGTGCTTGCAATGGTTCTGCGCGAGATTTGGTTACCACATTCACACCCCGGATGTTGTTACTTATAGAACACCTGTTCAACCATGATCTAGGAGGAACTCCTATCGGATTTGCTTTTGTCATGTAATCTGAACAAAACTCAATACTTTCTTCTGTTATATACCTTTCAATCATTGAAGCTTCTAGACGATATTGATTTTTCACGTACCCTTTCAAAATCTTCATATAGTGTTCAATAGGATACATCCATCTTAAGTATACTGGCCCACAGAACTTGATTTCTCTTACCAAATGAACAAGCAAATGTACCATAACATCAAAAAAGGATGGAGGGAAAAACATCTCCAACTGACACAAGATGATAACAATCTCACTTTGAAGGTCATCTAACTTTAAAGGATCGATGACTTTACTACAAATTGAAGAGAAAAATGAACACAAACGAGTTATAGCTTGTCGAACATTTTTTGGCAAAATTCCACGAATAGCCACCGGTAACAATTGTTGCATTAAGACGTGACAATCATGAGACTTCAGGCCAACAAGCTTCAAATCCTGCATTGACACTAAACTCTTAATATTTGAAGAGTATCCTTGTGGTACCTTGACACTTTTAAGACAAAGGCAAAAACTTATCTTTTCTTGTCTAGACATGGTGTAACATGCGGGAGGCAAATAAGTACGCTTACCAGCCTCCCTTGGTGCCAAGTCTTTGCGAATATTCATTTCAAGCATATCCAACCGAGCATTTACTCCATCTTTTGTCTTTCCTTGAATGTTAAGTAGTGTACCAATCAAGCTATCACACACATTCTTCTCCACATGCATTACATCTATGCAGTGTCTAACCTTTAACTTCGACCAATATGGAAGATCAAAAAATATTGATTTTTTCTTCCAAGGGCTCGTTGTAGATGATTTCTTAGAGGTTTTCCCAAATACATGATGTATTTTATTAACTTTTTCATGAATTTGAAATCCATTCAATGGAATTGGTGCATCATCATTCTCTTGATGTCCATTAAATGATTTTTTTAACCTTCGATAAGGATGATTCGATTGCAAAAATCTTCGATGGCGCATATATACTGTTTTCCTTCCGTATTTCAATTGATGAGCTGCAATATTTTCTTCACATATAGGACATGCTTTATGACCCTTGACACTATATCCTGACAAATTACCGTAAGCTGGAAAATCATTAATTGTGCAAAATAACATTGCACGCATCATGAAAGTCTTAGAAGTAAAAGCATCAAATGTTTCAACCCCATCCTCCCACAACATCTTCAAGTCTTCAACTAGTGGACTGAGATAAACATCTATGTCATTTCCAGGCTGTCTTGGACCGGATATCATCATAGACAACATCATGTACTTTCTCTTCATGCAAAGTCCAGGAGACAAGTTGTAAATAAATAATATAACGGGCCAGCAGCTGTGGTTGGTACTTAAATTACCAAATGGATTCATTCCATCAGTAGCTAAACCAAAGCGAATATTTCTACATTCTTCACCGAATTGGGGGAACTCGTGATCAATATTTTTCCATTGCATTGAATCAGCTGGATGACGAAGCAGGCCGTCACATCTTCTCTCATCTGCATGCCATCGAAGGTTTTTAGCGTCTTTTGGATTCGCAAACAAACGCTTAAGTCTAGGTACGATTGGAAGGTACCAGACTACTTTCAAAGCGGGTCCATCCTTTTCTAACTCACCTTTATCTTCATTGTTGATTTTCTCCTTGTACCGTGATAAGCCACACTTCGGACACTTTTTCAATCCTTCAAATTCTTTCCTATAGAGTATGCAATCATTAGGACATGCATGTATCCGTTTATACTCCATACCCATCGGACAAAGAATTTTTTTGGCATCATAGTTGCGAGTGGGTAGTGTATTTCCATCTGGAAGCATTTCATTCAACAACACTAATAATTCTGTGAAACTCTTATCGGTCCACCCATTAGTCGCCTTCAAATTCATCAATCTTAACACCGCTGACAACCTTGTAAACTTAGTTGAACCAACATACAACGGAGTCTCTGAATCAGTAGAGATTGTCTCATACACGTGCGCTTGGGCAAAAGCTTCAGCGCCAACATCACGAATCATGTCCTCTAATTTGTCTTCTTCATGTTGATCTTCCACGATGGAATCCACAAAATTTTCAGTTCGGGAGACAGTTGGAAAGTCTATTAATTCGCCATGCCATGTCCATATTGTATAACTTGGAAGGAAACCATCGCAAATAAGATGTTCCCTAATTGCAGTTGCATTCAACTTTCTCGCATTCAAACAATTCACACAAGGACATCTAAACTTCACTTCATCATCACTTCTACCTTCATAACGTTGCGCAAATTGTATAAATTCTTCTACTCCTTTCTCATACTCAACACTGATGCGTGGCAAGTAAATCCAGTCTCGATCCATACGTTTATATACTGAAATTGTGTGAACAATTTCAGTCATCTTTAAATGAATGATCACCTCGCTTTTGTATTTAAGGTGTGACCCTATCCCATTCAAGAAGATTCACTTCTTCTAGTTTATTGGTACATATTAATTTTAAAACACATATCTTAAATTTCACGAAATTTCGCCAGCATTTCGCATTGGTCTTCAGGTTACACGAAATGAAAGTGATTATTAACCACAGTCAAATATGCACCCAAAGATCAATACAAAACACAATTGACAAATATTCATGAATATTGAGATATGTATATTAAAATAGACATGCACTAATAAACTATTAAGAAGTGATTAATCTTCTTAAACTGTCCAACCGGACAATTCAAGATTGAATACATTTAAATTATTAGTATTGTCTCCTTTTAAAAAAAAATACACATTCTTTAAAAAAAATACTTGGAGACAAGTAAATAATTTTCGTATTCAATCTCAAACGGGAAACTATGGCTAACTCCATGCAACGACAATTTGAGATCAAACAAAATAAATTGATTTACTTTAAAATATAAATAAAAAACATACTAAATAAACAATATACTAAACAATTATAAGCTCATAATAAAATTAAGAACCTAGAGTGTGAGACGTGAGTAGCAACGGAGGAGAATCAATTGTACCCACAGTCGGACAACAGGGATACTACGTCAACACTGTCAAAAGTTTAAAATAAATTCTCATGAAATTGATACATACTAACTCCTAGGATCCAAATTATCTTCTAGTACAAACAATCCAAAATTTCTTCCATATTTTTAATAATCTCAAATTCAAGATTGAAAATATAAAAACATACAAGCAATCCAAAAAAATTAAATCCAGCGGATCCAAAAATAATCCAAATCGTAAAAATAAACATACCAAGGAGCGGTGGATTGAATGGAGGCAATGGCAACGGCACCGGAAGAACCTCCTCGAGCTGCGTGCAGTGGCTGTGGAGGCAGACTGAACAGAATTGCAGTAGCTGTTGCTGATGGTTTCTCGAAGAACAAACACGTTGCGGCTCCAGTGGCAGTGCACGACTCCTCAAAGGTGCAACGACGGTGGTGATTGGTCGAAGAAGAAGAAGAAGCCGCGGTGGTGCGGTGCTGCGACGAAACGATGCCCTAGAACGTTGGAGGTGTGCGGGATGGTGGGAGCTCTACGTCGGAGGTGTGCGGGACGGTGGCGCAGAGCTGCGCTGGTCGTCGGAGAAGGGCGGAGCAGTGCGGTGGTGGTTGGTCGAAGAAGAAGAAGCCGCGGCGCTGGAGCGTCGGGACGGTGGCACAGAGCTGCGCTGGAGCGTCGGAGGTGCGCCGGAGGTGCGCCGGACGATGGGACCTGTGCGTGACGGTGGTGCTGGTCGTCGGAGAACTGAAGGTTGGCCGGAGAAGACGAACTCGCAGAACAACGGAGAAGATGAAATCGCAGAACAACGAAGGAATTGGGGTTTTTTAACCCTACGAAGGGATACTGCCTCGGTTATTCGAAACCGAGGCATATTCTACACTTACTGCCTCGGGTAGGCGCTGAACCGAGGCATATATTACACTTACTGCCTCGGTTATTACAGAACCGAGGCATATTCCTTCAGTAAAAAAAATAAAAAATTCAAATTAGGGGTCAACGTAGTGGTCAAAATAATTAAGTGTCTCTACTGCCTCGGTTAAGAGAGAACCGAGGCATATTGCATCAGTGAAAAAAATAAATAAATTAAATTAGTGGTCAACGCGCTGAGTCAAATTTTTTTTAGCTCTATATGCCTCGGTTATTATGACAACCGAGGCATAAAAGTTCAATTTAATTACAAAACTGCCACCGCGTGCTTTTATGCAGCGGGTCCGCATGAACCGAGGCATATACAGCGCTGTAAAAGCTCTAAAATACACTAGCGTCTTCTTGTCTCCATTGAAGCTTGCATGAAGAATGGAGGCTCCATGGATAGTGTTGGATGCGGAAGCATGAAGGAAAGAAGCTTAAGGTGTTTGGTTTGGTGTAGGTGAAAGGATTCTTAAGAGAGGTGAGGCCAACTCCTAAGGAAGAAGACTAGAGTAAACTAGAGAAGAGTTTACTCTAAGGTGAGCTCAAAAGAGATTTGTGCACAAATTTGGGCAGCAATTCATTACTCAATTTCAAGCTGAAAAATACATCTCCTAAGCCTTCTATTTATAGGCTAAAATGAGACCAAGGGGTCTCCAAAAAGTGGAGGGAAAAAGGAGTCTAGAAAGTTGAATTTTGGAGCCAAAAAGGAGCATGTGGGAGGTGTGACTTGCCACCTAAGCAAGTCACACTTGTCTTGCCATGGGAAGCTAACTCTCATCCTTGGAGAGCAAGTTTGAGAAGCTTCTAGGCTTTTCTAGAGTAGACACACTACTCTTGGCCCATTTGGCCCAATTCCCCTTTTTGGTCCAAAATTACTTCTAAAGCCCAATTTCCTCTAAGGCCCAATACATGGCCCAAAGAAAATCCTATTCTACTGGGCCCAAAATACAAAGCCCAAAATAAAATCCTAATCTAGTATTTACAAGAAAAATGTCCTAGGCTAGGTCTTCACATCTTCCTTGGCCCATGTGAAGTTCATCTTGGGCCTTGCATGCGCATTTAAGGCCCATTCCTCTTGTATTCTCCTAGCCATGGCTCTTGTTGTAGGTCCCTTGGCTCGAGGTTTTTCATCAGAATGGGTGCTCAATTAAGTATGGTCGCGCACAACAAGTGTGGTTGTGCGCGCACTTGTTGTTTGTTGGTTCTTGGAATTGCTCATTTGTACACCAAAGTGGGATTTCAAAATTTTTATTTCTCTGCATGTTCTTTGTATACAAAAAAAAGAGAGAGAAAACAAAAAGAAAAGAAAAGAGAATAAAGAAAAGAAATAAAAAGGAGTTTGGATTTGAGCATTGTGTGAGAACCGAAGTTGGAAGTGTTGGTGTTTGGGATTACTTTCATGATTGATTGAGACTTATTCCCCATTGCTCCTCTATTTCCTTGGTTGCTTAGCTACTTATCCATATGTTCCACACCTTGTCCTCAGCCCCATTACAACCTTGAAAAGTCCTTCTAATCTTGACCTGCATGTGTTTCTGGTTTGGTTGTTCGTTCTAGAGGCTTGCCAAGTCTGTTTGATGTTTGTTTTTCAGGGGTGCTTTGAGAGTAAACAGTAGCCTAGAGATTTGAGTGATACAGTGCATATTTCGTGAGGTTATGTTGCTTTCAATTCTCCTTAAGCTGAACTGAGTACTTGACATGTTTTTAATTGCTTGGATGATGTTCATGGATACCTTGCAGCTTTGAATCCTTCTGTGTTAGATGTGTTTCCGTTTGTCATGTGTTTGTTTGTCTTGTGTCTTTTTGTCTCTCTTGTTATGTTTGTGATGTCCTTGCTTTGCTTTACTCTTTAATTTTGCCCAGGAGTGCAAAAGGGTAAGTGTGGTCGATTTTGATGAGTCATTATTTTCTTCTATTCCACTAGCCTTTGTGCACCCATTAGACAATTGATTAGTGCTTAATTGTTCATCATTAGAGTGTTTTTCATCTGTTGGGCTTTATTGGGCCACTGTTCCGAATTTGGACTAATTTCACATTATTTAGCCTAATTTTTGTTTTTAATTATTTTTAGGTATTTGGGTGAAGCAAATTTTGGAGCTTGGACATTAATATTTAGTTGAAGAGAATTTCCACATCATTGCCACATCATTTCCATGTCATTTCCACGTCAGCAAAGTCAATGGGTCAACATTTGAGGCCTAGAGTGGCATTTTTGTAAATCTGAGTGGCAGTTTTGTAATTATGAGTGGCAAGGGTGATTTGACCACGAATTAGGTCTGCATGAGGGGGGGCCAGCCGCCCATCATCTTCAACCTCCCTTCAAAACCTCCATTTTCGTTCTCCAAGCTTCCATGGACGTCCCCCTTGCGGTTTTTCACGTTTTTGGCTCATTTTTACCGTTTTTATGCATATTTGACAGCACCCATTGAGGGTTTTACGTTTGGAATTCGTTTTCTTGCTTGGGCAGTTCGTTTTGTGGATTTTATTGACTTGGAACAATACCCATTCATGGGGTTTTCGCATTTATATATGATAACACCGTTTTGCATTCCATTTAAGCTTTGAAATCTCTATTTTTGCTCTTAAATTGCGTTTTCAGATTTGATAAGTTAGGGTTCTTGGTTCTGATTTTTGTGATTTCAGTTTTGAAGTGTTTAATTACTCATTTCCATGTCTAGCTAAATTCGTGTATTGACTCCTTGATGAAAAAATGCAATGAAGCTTTGAGGTTGAGCTTGTTTTGAGAAATCTGCGATGTTTTTGTTCTGAACTCGTGGAATGCATGTGGTGAATCTGTCAATGCTTAATTTACAAAGTAATTGCATGTGTTTTGTTTAAGATACGCTCATGCTTAATGTATGTAGCTTGGCTGTCACGAATTTAAGGATGTGTGCATTGCTTAATTGCATAATGAAGCTAGATTGTAATTTTCGCTTACTGAACTATTATCTAGTGGATTGAGACAAGGCAGGGTTGGTGTTAATTCGGTGGCCTATGATAAGTGAAATTACGTTTGAATCAGGGATGTCAATACGGTTTTAGTCACTATAGCATTTAAATTAATTTATTGATTAGCATTTCGAATCTGTATGCCAACCCACGCCCTGTGTTTTGTTGTTGTGTTCATCTGGAAAATTCGCTTTGAATGAAAATATTGGTCGTTGGGAGACGACTTGGTTCACTTTCATGTACTGCATTTAATATGTTTTAATTTGGTGGGGTACGACCTCTATCAGTAATCGAATGCAACTAACATGGATGGCCTTTGGTTAAACACTTTGTATAATAAACTTCCTTTCCAATTCCAAATCTAGATAGCCAGGCTTTGAATACCAAAAGATGTGAATCCACAGAGTTCAATTCGTTTGACTGATCTATCATTGTTGGAATGCTAACAAGCAAGAAATTTGAGAAATTAGTTAAAACGAGAAAATGGAAACATAAAAGAAGATGGAACGAAAATTGATAGACATCACACTTCCAAGAATGGAAGACAAGCCTAAGAGTTGAAACACACAGAGGGATAAAAGACCTTTGATTAAACTCAAGGATTCTTGAATCACTCAAGAACTTAGGAGAATCACTCTCACTAAGATAGATGACATAAAACTCGTTTATTTTCTGAATAAAACTCAGCTTGCCTTGATTGATGAAAATGGTTCAACCTTTATAGGAGCTTTAACCATCAGAATTACAAAAGACACATAAATTTCAATATAATCCCGCTTAAAGCTATTAATTAATGATCCACTCAAGGTAATGACGATCCGCTACTTAATGGTTGATTGTAACTGAATTTAAGGCTACCAAAAGTCATCCACAAACTTTGAGCAAAGGTCCGCTTGATCTTCCAAAGGTTGGTTCTTAAGTGGGCATATGGACCCCTATTTCAACTTAAAGATAAAGCAAAAATAAAGCCTGTTAATTGGTTAAGCACAAACACAATTTCGTCAACCAATTTTACAAAGCATTGGGCCCTTATTTAAATAAAAGAAACTGCATCAACACGGCGCATTAGTCATCCTCCATTTGACCCATATGTAATTCACATCATACCCTCCTTCTTCGAGAAGATTTGTCCTGAATTTTAAGACAGTAGTTTTAACGTAAGTTTATTATGATCTTGTGAAGGACTTTTATTTTTTCACAAGTTGAAATTAATTCTCTTCTTCCAGGATCAAATTCAACTTGATATTTGTTACTTTCCAACGGTTGTAATCCGTCGATAACATTTCTTGGCAACAGTACCCCACCGTGATATCTAACAAAAAATAATTCCATGCATTGTGTTTGACGAACTTGCTTCTTATCGACAGACCAAATGCATAATAAAGCACTATGAACAAGAGTCCTTTTTAAACATGGAAGTTGGTGTGTTTCATTCACATGCTTATCCTTTTGTTCCTGTAAAATGACATCACAAACTGTAGAAGAAAAAACATTGACGAATAAACTTTCTCTAGTTCCATTTCTTTTTCTTTATTTTCCCTTCCTTCTGCAATTTATATTACTTCTTGTTCTATTCTTTCTTTTTCTATTTTCTCCTTCAGCCTACGTTGATCCTTACTCACTTGTCTTGGTGTCATAAATTTATACTTCTTTTGATGTCCCTCATGCCTCAAATAAAGGGAACGTTCATCAAGATGGAGTGTTTTAAAATGAAGCCATGCCTATCCCAAAAGAAGATATCAAGAGTCCATGGGAGCAATATCACATAATACTTCTTTCACACATTGCCATGTACTGAATTTGATCCATGCTTGATCTAGATGAAAGGTTGCTGGTAACTAGAGTTTCTCCACAAATATTTGGCTAACAACATTGTTTTCGCTTCCGTAATCGAATGCAAATAAACATGGATGGCCTTCGGTTAAGCACTTTGTATAATAAACTTCCTTTCCTAATCCAAATCTAGATAGCCAAGCTCTGAATACCAAATGATGTGAATCCACAGGGTTCGATTCGTTTGACTGATCTACCATTGTTGGAATGCTAATAAGCAAGAAATTTGAGAAATTATTTAAAACGAGAAAATGGAAACATAAAAGAAAATGGAACGGAAATTGATAGACATCACACTTCCAAGAATGGAAGACAAGCCTAAGAGTTGAAACACACAAAGGGATAAAGGACCTTTGATTAAACTCAAGGATCCTTGAATGACTCAAGAACTTAGTAGAATCACTCTCACTAAGATAGATGGCATAAAACTCGTTTATTTTCTGAATAAAACTCAGCTTGCCTTCATTGATGAAAATGGTTCAACTTGTATAGGAGCTTTAACTATCAGAATTACAAAAGACACATAAATTTCAATATAATCCCGCTTAAAGCTATTAATTAATGATCCACTCAAGTTAATGATGATCCGCTACGTAATGGTTGATTGTAACTGAATTTAAGGCTACCAAAAGTCATCCACTAACTTTGAGCAAAGGTCCGCTTGATCTTCCAAAGGTTGGTTCTTAAGTTGGCATATGGACCCCTATTTCAAGTTGAAGATATAGCAAAACTAAAGCCCGTTAATTGGTTCAGCACAAACACAATTTGGTCAGCCAATTTTACAAAGCATTGGGCCCTTATTTAAATAAAAGAATCTACATCAACACGGCGCATTAGTCATCCTCCATTTGACCCATATGATATTCACATCATACCCTCCTTCTTCGAGAAGATTTGTCCCGAATATTAAGACGCTAGTTTTAACTTAAGTTTATTACGATCTTATGAAGGACTTTTATTTCTTCACAAGTTGAAACTAATTCTCTTCTTCCAGGATCAAATTCAACTTGATATTTGTTACTTTCCAATGGTTGTAATCCGTCGATAACATTTCTTGGCAACAGTACCCCACCTCTATATGTAACAATAAATCATTCCATGCATTGTGTTTGACGAACTTGCTTCTTATCGACAGACCAAATGCATAATAAAGCACTATGAACAAGCTTTCTTTTAAAACATGGAAGTTGGTGTGTTTCATTCACATGCTTATCCTTTGTTTCCTGTAAAATGACATCACAAACTGTAGAAGAAAAAACATTGACGAATAAACTTTCTCTAGTTCCATTTCTTTTTCTTTATTTTCCCTTCCTTCTGCAGTTATATTACTTCTTTTTCTATTCTTTCTTTTTTTTTCTCCTTCAGCCTACGTTGATCCTTACTGACTTGTCTTGGTGTCATAAATTGCTACTTTTGATGTCCCTCATGCCTAAAATAAAGGGAACGTTCATCAAGATGGAGTGTTTTAAAACGAAGCCATGCCCATCCCAAAAGAAGATGACAAGAGTCCATGGGAGCAATATCACATAATACTTCTTTCACACATTGCCATGTACTAAATTTGATCCATGCTTGATCCAGATGAAAGGTTGCTTTTAACTGGAATTTCTCCACCAATCTTTCCCTCACA
Organism: Vigna unguiculata; assembly: GCF_037176805.1. NCBI lineage: Eukaryota > Viridiplantae > Streptophyta > Magnoliopsida > Fabales > Fabaceae > Vigna > Vigna unguiculata. Next base: position 11,328,486 of record NC_140793.1, on the reverse strand, counting down.
ACATTGTTTTCGCTTCCATAATCGAATGTAACTCAACATGGATGGCCTTCGGTTAAACACTTTGTATAATAAACTTCCTTTCCTATTCCAAATCTAGATAGCTAGGCTCTGCATACCAAATGATGTGAATCCACAGGGTTCGATTCGTTTGACTGATCTATCATTGTTGGAATGCTAACAAGCAAGAAATTTGAGAAATTATTTAAAACGAGAAAATGGAAACATAAAAGAAGATGGAACGGAAATTGATAGACATCACACTTCCAAGAATGGAAGATAAGCCTAAGAGTTGAAACACACAAAGGGATAAAGGACCTTTGATCAAACTCAAGGATTCTTGAATCAGTCAAGAACTTAGGAGAATCACTCTCACTAAGATAAATGAGATAAAACTCGTTTATTTTCTGAATAAAACTCAGCTTGCCTTGATTGATGAAAATGGTTCAACTTGTATAGGAGCTTTAACCATCAAAATTACAAAAGACACATAAATTTTAATATCATCCCGCTTTAAGCTATTAATTAATGATCCACTCAAGCTAATGACGATCCGCTACATAATGGTTGATTGTAACTGAATTTAAGGCTACCAAAAGTTATCCACAAACTTTGAGCAAAGGTCCGCTTGATCTTCCAAAGGTTGGTTCTTAAGTTGGCATATGGACCCCTATTTCAAGTTGAAGATATAGCAAAACTAAAGCCCGTTAATTGGTTCAGCACAAACACAATTTGGTCAGCCAATTTTACAAAGCATTGGGCCCTTATTTAAATAAAAGAATCTACATCAACACGGCGCATTAGTCATCCTCCATTTGACCCATATGAGATTCACATCATACCCTCCTTCTTCGAGAAGATTTGTCCCGAATATTAAGACGCTAGTTTTAACTTAAGTTTATTACGATCTTGTGAAGGACTTTTATTTCTTCACAAGTTGAAACTAATTCTCTTCTTCCAGGATCAAATTCAACTTGATATTTGTTACTTTCCAATGGTTGTAATCCATCGATAACATTTCTTGGCAATAGTACCCCACCTTGATATGTAACAATAAATAATTCCATGCATTGTGTTTGACGAACTTGCTTCTTATCGACAGACCAAATACATAATAAAGCACTATGAACAAGCTTCCTTTTTAAACATGGAAGTTGGTGTGTTTGATTCACATGCTTATCCTTTTGTTCCTGTAAAATGACATCACAAACTGTAGAAGAAAAAACATTGACGAATAAACTTTCTCTAGTTCCATTTCATTTTCTTTATTTTCCATTCCTTCTGCAGTTTATATTACTTCTTGTTTTATTCTTTCTCTTTCTGTTTTCTCCTTCAGCCTACGTTGATCCTTACTGACTTGTCTTGGTGTCATAAATTTCTACTTCTTTTGATGTCCCTCATGCCTCAAATAAAGGGAACATTCATCAAGATGGAGTGTTTTAAAACGAAGCCATGTCCATCCCAAAAGAAGATGACAAAAGTCCATGGGAGCAATATCACATAATACTTCTTTCACACATTGCCATGTAATGAATTTGATCCATGCTTGATCCAGATGAAAGGTTGCTTTTAACTGGAATTTCTCCACCAATCTTTGCCTCACAACATTGTTTTCGCTTCCATAATCGAATGCAACTAAACATGGATGGCCTTCGGTTAAACACTTTGTATAATAAACTTCCTTTCCTATTCCAAATCTAGAAAGCTAGGCTCTGCATACCAAATGATGTGAATCCACAGGGTTCGATTCGTTTGACTGATCTATCATTGTTGGAATGCTAACAAGCAAGAAATTTGAGAAATTATTTAAAACGAGAAAATGGAAACATAAAAGAAGATGGAACGGAAATTGATAGACATCACACTTCCAAGAATGGAAGATAAGCCTAAGAGTTGAAACACACAAAGCGATAAAGGACCTTTGATCAAACTCAAGGATTCTTGAATCAGTCAAGAACTTAGGAGAATCACTCTCACTAAGATAAATGAGATAAAACTCGTTTATTTTCTGAATAAAACTCAGCTTGCCTTCATTGATGAAAATGGTTCAACTTGTATAGGAGCTTTAACCATCAAAATTACAAAAGACACATAAATTTTAATATCATCCCGCTTTAAGCTATTAATTAATGATCCACTCAAGCTAATGACGATCCGCTACATAATGGTTGATTGTAACTGAATTTAAGGCTAGCAAAAGTTATCCACAAACTTTGAGCAAAGGTCTGCTTGATCTTCCAAAGGTTGGTTCTTAAGTGGGCATATGGACCCCTATTTCAACTTGAAGATAAAGCAAAACTAAAGCTCGTTAATTGGTTAAGCACAAAAACAATTTGGTCAGCCAATTTTACAAAGCATTGGGCCCTTATTTAAATAAAAGAAACTGCATCAACACGACGGATTAGTCATCCTCCATTTGACCCATATGCAATTCACATCATACCCTCCTTCTTCGAGAAGATTTGTCCTGAATTTTAAGACAGTAGTTTTAACGTAAGTTTATTATGATCTTGTGAAGGACTTTTATTTTTTCACAAGTTGAAACTAATTCTCTTCTTCCAGGATCAAATTCAACTTGATATTTGTTACTTTCCAACGGTTGTAATCTGTCGATAACATTTCTTGGCAACAGTACCCCACCATGATATCTAACAATAAATAATTCCATGCATTGTGTTTGACGAACTTGCTTCTTATCGACAAACCAAATGCATAATAAAGAACTATGAACAAGCTTCCTTTTTAAACATGGAAGTTGGTGTGTTTGATTCACATGCTTATCCTTTTGTTCCTGTAAAATGACATTACAAACTGTAGAAGAAAAAACATTGACGAATAAACTTTCTCTAGTTCCATTTCTTTTTCTTTATTTTCCCTTCCTTCTGCAATTTATATTACTTCTTGTTCTATTCTTTCTTTTTCTGTTTTCTCCTTCAGCCTACGTTGATCCTTACTCACTTGTCTTGGTGTCATAAATTTATACTTCTTTTGATGTCCCTCATGCCTCAAATAAAGGGAACGTTCATCAAGATGGAGTGTTTTAAAATGAAGCCATGCCTATCCCAAAAGAAGATATCAAGAATCCATGGGAGCAATATCACATAATACTTCTTTCACACATTGCCATGTACTGAATTTGATCCATGCTTGATCCAGATGAAAGGTTGCTGGTAACTGGAGTTTCTCCACAAATATTTGGCTCACAACATGGTTTTCGCTTCCGTAATCGAATGCAACTAAACATGGATGGCCTTCGGTTAAGCACTTTGTATAATAAACTTCCTTTCCTATTCCAAATCTAGATAGCCAAGCTCTGAATACCAAAAGATGTGAATCCACAGGGTTCGATTCGTTTGACTGATCTACCATTGTTGGAATGCTAACAAGCAAGAAATTTGAGAAATTATTTAAAACGAGAAAATGGAAACATAAAAGAAGATGGAACGGAAATTGATAGACATCACACTTCCAAGAATGGAAGACAAGCCTAAGAGTTGAAACACACAGAGGGATAAAGGACCTTTGATTAAACTCAAGGATCCTTGAATCACTCAAGAACTTAGGAGAATCACTCTCACTAAGATTGATGACATAAAACTCGTTTATTTTCTGAATAAAACTCAGCTTGCCTTGATTGATGAAAATGGTTCAACTTGTATAGGAGCTTTCACCATCAGAATTACAACAGACACATAAATTTCAATATAATCCCGCTTAAAGCTATTAATTAATGATCCACTCAAGGTAATGACGATCCGCTACTTAATGGTTGATTGTAACTGAATTTAAGGTTACCAAAAGTCATCCACAAACTTGAGCAAAGGTTCTCCTGATCTTCCAAAGGTTGGTTCCTAAGTTGGCATATGGACCCTTATTTCAACTTGAAGATAAAGATAACTAAAGCCCATTAATTGGTTAAGCAGAAACACAATTTGGTCAGCCAATTTTACAAAGCATTAGGCCCTTATTTAAATAAAAGAAACTGAATCAAAACGGCGCATTAGTCATCCTCCATTTGACCCATATGTAATTCACATCATACCCTCCTTCTTCGAGAAGATTTGTCCCAAATCTTAAGACACTAGTTTTAAGGTAAGTTTATTATGATCTTGTGAAGGACTTTTATTTTTTCACAAGTTGAAACTAATTCTCTTCTTCCAGGATTAAATTCAACTTGATATTTGTTACTTTGCAATGGTTGCAATCCGTTGATAACATTTCTTGGCAACAGTACCCCACATTGGTATGTAACAATAAATAATTCCATGCATTGTGTTTGACGAATTTGCTTCTTATCGACGGACCAAATGCATAATAAAGCACTATGAGCAAGCTTCCTTTTTAAACATGGAAGTTGGTGTGTTTCATTCACATGCTTATCCTTTTGTTCCTGTAATATGATATAACAAACTGTAGAAGAAAAAACATTGACGAATAAACTCTCTCTAGTTCCATTTCTTTTCCTTTATTTTCCCTTCTTTCTGTAGTTTATATTACTTCTTTTTCTATTCTTTCTTTTTCCGTTTCCTCCTTCAGCCTACGTTGATCCTCACTGACTTGTCTTGCTGTCATAAATTTCTACTTCTTTTGATGTCCCTCATGCCTCAAATAAAGGGAACGTTCATCAAGATGGAGTGTTTTAAAACGAAGCCATGCCCATCCCAAAAGAGGATGACAAGAGTCCATGGGAGCAATATCACATAATACTTCTTTCACACATTACCAAGTACTGAATTTGATCCATGCTTGATCCAGATGAAAGGTTGCTGGCAACTGGAGTTTCTCCACCAATCTTTGGCTCACAACATTGTTTTCGCTTCCGTAATCGAATGCAACTAAACATGGATGGTCTTTGGTTAAACACTTTGTATAATAAACTTCCTTTCCTATTCCAAATCTAGATAGCTAGGCTCTGCATACCAAATGATGTGAATCCACAGGGTTCGATTCGTTTGACTGATCTATCATTGTTGGAATGCTAACAAGCAAGAAATTTGAGAAATTATTTAAAACGAGAAAATGGAAACATAAAAGAAGATGGAACGGAAATTGATAGACATCACACTTCCAAGAATGGAAGATAAGCCTAAGAGTTGAAACACACAAAGCGATAAAGGACCTTTGATCAAACTCAAGGATTCTTGAATCAGTCAAGAACTTAGGAGAATCACTCTCACTAAGATAAATGAGATAAAACTCGTTTATTTTCTGAATAAAACTCAGCTTGCCTTCATTGATGAAAATGGTTCAACTTGTATAGGAGCTTAAACCATCAAAATTACAAAAGACACATAAATTTTAATATCATCCCGCTTTAAGCTATTAATTAATGATCCACTCAAGCTAATGACGATCCGCTACATAATGGTTGATTGTAACTGAATTTAAGGCTAGCAAAAGTTATCCACAAACTTTGAGCAAAGGTCTGCTTGATCTTCCAAAGGTTGGTTCTTAAGTGGGCATATGGACCCCTATTTCAACTTGAAGATAAAGCAAAACTAAAGCTCGTTAATTGGTTAAGCACAAAAACAATTTGGTCAGCCAATTTTACAAAGCATTGGGCCCTTATTTAAATAAAAGAAACTGCATCAACACGACGGATTAGTCATCCTCCATTTGACCCATATGCAATTCACATCATACCCTCCTTCTTCGAGAAGATTTGTCCTGAATTTTAAGACAGTAGTTTTAACGTAAGTTTATTATGATCTTGTGAAGGACTTTTATTTTTTCACAAGTTGAAACTAATTCTCTTCTTCCAGGATCAAATTCAACTTGATATTTGTTACTTTCCAACGGTTGTAATCTGTCGATAACATTTCTTGGCAACAGTACCCCACCATGATATCTAACAATAAATAATTCCATGCATTGTGTTTGACGAACTTGCTTCTTATCGACAAACCAAATGCATAATAAAGAACTATGAACAAGCTTCCTTTTTAAACATGGAAATTGGTGTGTTTGATTCACATGCTTATCCTTTTGTTCCTGTAAAATGACATTACAAACTGTAGAAGAAAAAACATTGACGAATAAACTTTCTCTAGTTCCATTTCTTTTTCTTTATTTTCCCTTCCTTCTGCAATTTATATTACTTCTTGTTCTATTCTTTCTTTTTCTGTTTTCTCCTTCAGCCTACGTTGATCCTTACTCACTTGTCTTGGTGTCATAAATTTATACTTCTTTTGATGTCCCTCATGCCTCAAATAAAGGGAACGTTCATCAAGATGGAGTGTTTTAAAATGAAGCCATGCCTATCCCAAAAGAAGATATCAAGAATCCATGGGAGCAATATCACATAATACTTCTTTCACACATTGCCATGTACTGAATTTGATCCATGCTTGATCCAGATGAAAGGTTGCTGGTAACTGGAGTTTCTCCACAAATATTTGGCTCACAACATGGTTTTCGCTTCCATAATCGAATGCAACTAAACATGGATGGCCTTCGGTTAAGCACTTTGTATAATAAACTTCCTTTCCTATTCCAAATCTAGATAGCCAAGCTCTGAATACCAAAAGATGTGAATCCACAGGGTTCGATTCGTTTGACTGATCTACCATTGTTGGAATGCTAACAAGCAAGAAATTTGAGAAATTATTTAAAACGAGAAAATGGAAACATAAAAGAAGATGGAACGGAAATTGATAGACATCACACTTCCAAGAATGGAAGACAAGCCTAAGAGTTGAAACACACAGAGGGATAAAGGACCTTTGATTAAACTCAAGGATCCTTGAATCACTCAAGAACTTAGGAGAATCACTCTCACTAAGATAGATGACATAAAACTCGTTTATTTTCTGAATAAAACTCAGCTTGCCTTGATTGATGAAAATGGTTCAACTTGTATAGGAGCTTTCACCATCAGAATTACAACAGACACATAAATTTCAATATAATCCCGCTTAAAGCTATTAATTAATGATCCACTCAAGGTAATGACGATCCGCTACTTAATGGTTGATTGTAACTGAATTTAAGGTTACCAAAAGTCATCCACAAACTTGAGCAAAGGTTCTCCTGATCTTCCAAAGGTTGGTTCCTAAGTTGGCATATGGACCTTTATTTCAACTTGAAGATAAAGATAACTAAAGCCCATTAATTGGTTAAGCAGAAACACAATTTGGTCAGCCAATTTTACAAAGCATTAGGCCCTTATTTAAATAAAAGAAACTGAATCAAAACGGCGCATTAGTCATCCTCCATTTGACCCATATGTAATTCACATCATACCCTCCTTCTTCGAGAAGATTTGTCCCAAATCTTAAGACACTAGTTTTAAGGTAAGTTTATTATGATCTTGTGAAGGACTTTTATTTTTTCACAAGTTGAAACTAATTCTCTTCTTCCAGGATTAAATTCAACTTGATATTTGTTACTTTGCAATGGTTGCAATCCGTTGATAACATTTCTTGGCAACAGTACCCCACATTGGTATGTAAAAATAAATAATTCCATGCATTGTGTTTGACGAATTTGCTTCTTATCGACGGACCAAATGCATAATAAAGCACTATGAGCAAGCTTCCTTTTTAAACATGGAAGTTGGTGTGTTTCATTCACATGCTTATCCTTTTGTTCCTGTAATATGATATCACAAACTGTAGAAGAAAAAACATTGACGAATAAACTCTCTCTAGTTCCATTTCTTTTCCTTTATTTTCCCTTCTTTCTGTAGTTTATATTACTTCTTTTTCTATTCTTTCTTTTTCCGTTTCCTCCTTCAGCCTACGTTGATCCTCACTGACTTGTCTTGCTGTCATAAATTTCTACTTCTTTTGATGTCCCTCATGCCTCAAATAAAGGGAACGTTCATCAAGATGGAGTGTTTTAAAACGAAGCCATGCCCATCCCAAAAGAGGATGACAAGAGTCCATGGGAGCAATATCACATAATACTTCTTTCACACATTACCAAGTACTGAATTTGATCCATGCTTGATCCAGATGAAAGGTTGCTGGCAACTGGAGTTTCTCCACCAATCTTTGGCTCACAACATTGTTTTCGCTTCCGTAATCGAATGCAACTAAACATGGATGGTCTTTGGTTAAACACTTTGTATAATAAACTTCCTTTCCTATTCCAAATCTAGATAGCTAGGCTCTGCATACCAAATGATGTGAATCCACAGGGTTCGATTCGTTTGACTGATCTATCATTGTTGGAATGCTAACAAGCAAGAAATTTGAGAAATTATTTAAAACGAGAAAATGGAAACATAAAAGAAGATGGAACGGAAATTGATAGACATCACACTTCCAAGAATGGAAGATAAGCCTAAGAGTTGAAACACACAAAGCGATAAAGGACCTTTGATCAAACTCAAGGATTCTTGAATCAGTCAAGAACTTAGGAGAATCACTCTCACTAAGATAAATGAGATAAAACTCGTTTATTTTCTGAATAAAACTCAGCTTGCCTTCATTGATGAAAATGGTTCAACTTGTATAGGAGCTTAAACCATCAAAATTACAAAAGACACATAAATTTTAATATCATCCCGCTTTAAGCTATTAATTAATGATCCACTCAAGCTAATGACGATCCGCTACATAATGGTTGATTGTAACTGAATTTAAGGCTAGCAAAAGTTATCCACAAACTTTGAGCAAAGGTCTGCTTGATCTTCCAAAGGTTGGTTCTTAAGTGGGCATATGGACCCCTATTTCAACTTGAAGATAAAGCAAAACTAAAGCTCGTTAATTGGTTAAGCACAAAAACAATTTGGTCAGCCAATTTTACAAAGCATTGGGCCCTTATTTAAATAAAAGAAACTGCATCAACACGACGGATTAGTCATCCTCCATTTGACCCATATGCAATTCACATCATACCCTCCTTCTTCGAGAAGATTTGTCCTGAATTTTAAGACAGTAGTTTTAACGTAAGTTTATTATGATCTTGTGAAGGACTTTTATTTTTTCACAAGTTGAAACTAATTCTCTTCTTCCAGGATCAAATTCAACTTGATATTTGTTACTTTCCAACGGTTGTAATCTGTCGATAACATTTCTTGGCAACAGTACCCCACCATGATATCTAACAATAAATAATTCCATGCATTGTGTTTGACGAACTTGCTTCTTATCGACAAACCAAATGCATAATAAAGAACTATGAACAAGCTTCCTTTTTAAACATGGAAATTGGTGTGTTTGATTCACATGCTTATCCTTTTGTTCCTGTAAAATGACATTACAAACTGTAGAAGAAAAAACATTGACGAATAAACTTTCTCTAGTTCCATTTCTTTTTCTTTATTTTCCCTTCCTTCTGCAATTTATATTACTTCTTGTTCTATTCTTTCTTTTTCTGTTTTCTCCTTCAGCCTACGTTGATCCTTACTCACTTGTCTTGGTGTCATAAATTTATACTTCTTTTGATGTCCCTCATGCCTCAAATAAAGGGAACGTTCATCAAGATGGAGTGTTTTAAAATGAAGCCATGCCTATCCCAAAAGAAGATATCAAGAATCCATGGGAGCAATATCACATAATACTTCTTTCACACATTGCCATGTACTGAATTTGATCCATGCTTGATCCAGATGAAAGGTTGCTGGTAACTGGAGTTTCTCCACAAATATTTGGCTCACAACATGGTTTTCGCTTCCATAATCGAATGCAACTAAACATGGATGGCCTTCGGTTAAGCACTTTGTATAATAAACTTCCTTTCCTATTCCAAATCTAGATAGCCAAGCTCTGAATACCAAAAGATGTGAATCCACAGGGTTCGATTCGTTTGACTGATCTACCATTGTTGGAATGCTAACAAGCAAGAAATTTGAGAAATTATTTAAAACGAGAAAATGGAAACATAAAAGAAGATGGAACGGAAATTGATAGACATCACACTTCCAAGAATGGAAGACAAGCCTAAGAGTTGAAACACACAGAGGGATAAAGGACCTTTGATTAAACTCAAGGATCCTTGAATCACTCAAGAACTTAGGAGAATCACTCTCACTAAGATAGATGACATAAAACTCGTTTATTTTCTGAATAAAACTCAGCTTGCCTTGATTGATGAAAATGGTTCAACTTGTATAGGAGCTTTCACCATCAGAATTACAACAGACACATAAATTTCAATATAATCCCGCTTAAAGCTATTAATTAATGATCCACTCAAGGTAATGACGATCCGCTACTTAATGGTTGATTGTAACTGAATTTAAGGTTACCAAAAGTCATCCACAAACTTGAGCAAAGGTTCTCCTGATCTTCCAAAGGTTGGTTCCTAAGTTGGCATATGGACCTTTATTTCAACTTGAAGATAAAGATAACTAAAGCCCATTAATTGGTTAAGCAGAAACACAATTTGGTCAGCCAATTTTACAAAGCATTAGGCCCTTATTTAAATAAAAGAAACTGAATCAAAACGGCGCATTAGTCATCCTCCATTTGACCCATATGTAATTCACATCATACCCTCCTTCTTCGAGAAGATTTGTCCCAAATCTTAAGACACTAGTTTTAAGGTAAGTTTATTATGATCTTGTGAAGGACTTTTATTTTTTCACAAGTTGAAACTAATTCTCTTCTTCCAGGATTAAATTCAACTTGATATTTGTTACTTTGCAATGGTTGCAATCCGTCGATAACATTTCTTGGCAACAGTACCCCACATTGGTATGTAACAATAAATAATTCCATGCATTGTGTTTGACGAATTTGCTTCTTATCGACGGACCAAATGCATAATAAAGCACTATGAGCAAGCTTCCTTTTTAAACATGGAAGTTGGTGTGTTTCATTCACATGCTTATCCTTTTGTTCCTGTAATATGATATCACAAACTGTAGAAGAAAAAACATTGACGAATAAACTCTCTCTAGTTCCATTTCTTTTCCTTTATTTTCCCTTCTTTCTGTAGTTTATATTACTTCTTTTTCTATTCTTTCTTTTTCCGTTTCCTCCTTCAGCCTACGTTGATCCTCACTGACTTGTCTTGCTGTCATAAATTTCTACTTCTTTTGATGTCCCTCATGCCTCAAATAAAGGGAACGTTCATCAAGATGGAGTGTTTTAAAACGAAGCCATGCCCATCCCAAAAGAGGATGACAAGAGTCCATGGGAGCAATATCACATAATACTTCTTTCACACATTACCAAGTACTGAATTTGATCCATGCTTGATCCAGATGAAAGGTTGCTGGCAACTGGAGTTTCTCCACCAATCTTTGGCTCACAACATTGTTTTCGCTTCCGTAATCGAATGCAACTAAACATGGATGGCCTTTGGTTAAACACTTTGTATAATAAACTTCCTTTCCTATTCCAAATCTAGATAGCCAGGTTCTGAATAGCAAATGATGTGAATCCACAGGGTTCGATTCCTTTGATTGATCTATCATTGTTGGAACGCTAACAAGCAAGAAATTTGAGAAATTATTTAAAACGAGAAAATGGAAACATAAAAGAAGATGGAACGGAAATTGATAGACATCACACTTCCAAGAATGGAAGATAAGCCTAAGAGTTGAAACACACAAAGCGATAAAGGACCTTTGATCAAACTCAAGGATTCTTGAATCAGTCAAGAACTTAGGAGAATCACTCTCACTAAGATAAATGAGATAAAACTCGTTTATTTTCTGAATAAAACTCAGCTTGCCTTCATTGATGAAAATGGTTCAACTTGTATAGGAGCTTTAACCATCAAAATTACAAAAGACACATAAATTTTAATATCATCCCGCTTTAGGCTATTAATTAATGATCCACTCAAGCTAATGACGATCCGCTACATAATGGTTGATTGTAACTGAATTTAAGGCTAGCAAAAGTTATCCACAAACTTTGAGCAAAGGTCTGCTTGATCTTCCAAAGGTTGGTTCTTAAGTGGGCATATGGACCCCTATTTCAACTTGAAGATAAAGCAAAACTAAAGCTCGTTAATTGGTTAAGCACAAAAACAATTTGGTCAGCCAATTTTACAAAGCATTGGGCCCTTATTTAAATAAAAGAAACTGCATCAACACGACGGATTAGTCATCCTCCATTTGACCCATATGCAATTCACATCATACCCTCCTTCTTCGAGAAGATTTGTCCTGAATTTTAAGACAGTAGTTTTAACGTAAGTTTATTATGATCTTGTGAAGGACTTTTATTTTTTCACAAGTTGAAACTAATTCTCTTCTTCCAGGATCAAATTCAACTTGATATTTGTTACTTTCCAACGGTTGTAATCTGTCGATAACATTTCTTGGCAACAGTACCCCACCATGATATCTAACAATAAATAATTCCATGCATTGTGTTTGACGAACTTGCTTCTTATCGACAAACCAAATGCATAATAAAGAACTATGAACAAGCTTCCTTTTTAAACATGGAAGTTGGTGTGTTTGATTCACATGCTTATCCTTTTGTTCCTGTAAAATGACATTACAAACTGTAGAAGAAAAAACATTGACGAATAAACTTTCTCTAGTTCCATTTCTTTTTCTTTATTTTCCCTTCCTTCTGCAATTTATATTACTTCTTGTTCTATTCTTTCTTTTTCTGTTTTCTCCTTCAGCCTACGTTGATCCTTACTCACTTGTCTTGGTGTCATAAATTTATACTTCTTTTGATGTCCCTCATGCCTCAAATAAAGGGAACGTTCATCAAGATGGAGTGTTTTAAAATGAAGCCATGCCTATCCCAAAAGAAGATATCAAGAATCCATGGGAGCAATATCACATAATACTTCTTTCACACATTGCCATGTACTGAATTTGATCCATGCTTGATCCAGATGAAAGGTTGCTGGTAACTGGAGTTTCTCCACAAATATTTGGCTCACAACATGGTTTTCGCTTCCGTAATCGAATGCAACTAAACATGGATGGCCTTCGGTTAAGCACTTTGTATAATAAACTTCCTTTCCTATTCCAAATCTAGATAGCCAAGCTCTGAATACCAAAAGATGTGAATCCACAGGGTTCGATTCGTTTGACTGATCTACCATTGTTGGAATGCTAACAAGCAAGAAATTTGAGAAATTATTTAAAACGAGAAAATGGAAACATAAAAGAAGATGGAACGGAAATTGATAGACATCACACTTCCAAGAATGGAAGACAAGCCTAAGAGTTGAAACACACAGAGGGATAAAGGACCTTTGATTAAACTCAAGGATTCTTGAATCAGTCAAGAACTTAGGAGAATCACTCTCACTAAGATAAATGAGATAAAACTCGTTTATTTTCTGAATAAAACTCAGCTTGCCTTCATTGATGAAAATGGTTCAACTTGTATAGGAGCTTAAACCATCAAAATTACAAAAGACACATAAATTTTAATATCATCCCGCTTTAAGCTATTAATTAATGATCCACTCAAGCTAATGACGATCCGCTACATAATGGTTGATTGTAACTGAATTTAAGGCTAGCAAAAGTTATCCACAAACTTTGAGCAAAGGTCTGCTTGATCTTCCAAAGGTTGGTTCTTAAGTGGGCATATGGACCCCTATTTCAACTTGAAGATAAAGCAAAACTAAAGCTCGTTAATTGGTTAAGCACAAAAACAATTTGGTCAGCCAATTTTACAAAGCATTGGGCCCTTATTTAAATAAAAGAAACTGCATCAACACGACGGATTAGTCATCCTCCATTTGACCCATATGCAATTCACATCATACCCTCCTTCTTCGAGAAGATTTGTCCTGAATTTTAAGACAGTAGTTTTAACGTAAGTTTATTATGATCTTGTGAAGGACTTTTATTTTTTCACAAGTTGAAACTAATTCTCTTCTTCCAGGATTAAATTCAACTTGATATTTGTTACTTTGCAATGGTTGCAATCCGTTGATAACATTTCTTGGCAACAGTACCCCACATTGGTATGTAACAATAAATAATTCCATGCATTGTGTTTGACGAATTTGCTTCTTATCGACGGACCAAATGCATAATAAAGCACTATGAGCAAGCTTCCTTTTTAAACATGGAAGTTGGTGTGTTTCATTCACATGCTTATCCTTTTGTTCCTGTAATATGATATCACAAACTGTAGAAGAAAAAACATTGACGAATAAACTCTCTCTAGTTCCATTTCTTTTCCTTTATTTTCCCTTCTTTCTGTAGTTTATATTACTTCTTTTTCTATTCTTTCTTTTTCCGTTTCCTCCTTCAGCCTACGTTGATCCTCACTGACTTGTCTTGCTGTCATAAATTTCTACTTCTTTTGATGTCCCTCATGCCTCAAATAAAGGGAACGTTCATCAAGATGGAGTGTTTTAAAACGAAGCCATGCCCATCCCAAAAGAGGATGACAAGAGTCCATGGGAGCAATATCACATAATACTTCTTTCACACATTACCAAGTACTGAATTTGATCCATGCTTGATCCAGATGAAAGGTTGCTGGCAACTGGAGTTTCTCCACCAATCTTTGGCTCACAACATTGTTTTCGCTTCCGTAATCGAATGCAACTAAACATGGATGGTCTTTGGTTAAACACTTTGTATAATAAACTTCCTTTCCTATTCCAAATCTAGATAGCTAGGCTCTGCATACCAAATGATGTGAATCCACAGGGTTCGATTCGTTTGACTGATCTATCATTGTTGGAATGCTAACAAGCAAGAAATTTGAGAAATTATTTAAAACGAGAAAATGGAAACATAAAAGAAGATGGAACGGAAATTGATAGACATCACACTTCCAAGAATGGAAGATAAGCCTAAGAGTTGAAACACACAAAGCGATAAAGGACCTTTGATCAAACTCAAGGATTCTTGAATCAGTCAAGAACTTAGGAGAATCACTCTCACTAAGATAAATGAGATAAAACTCGTTTATTTTCTGAATAAAACTCAGCTTGCCTTCATTGATGAAAATGGTTCAACTTGTATAGGAGCTTAAACCATCAAAATTACAAAAGACACATAAATTTTAATATCATCCCGCTTTAAGCTATTAATTAATGATCCACTCAAGCTAATGACGATCCGCTACATAATGGTTGATTGTAACTGAATTTAAGGCTAGCAAAAGTTATCCACAAACTTTGAGCAAAGGTCTGCTTGATCTTCCAAAGGTTGGTTCTTAAGTGGGCATATGGACCCCTATTTCAACTTGAAGATAAAGCAAAACTAAAGCTCGTTAATTGGTTAAGCACAAAAACAATTTGGTCAGCCAATTTTACAAAGCATTGGGCCCTTATTTAAATAAAAGAAACTGCATCAACACGACGGATTAATCATCTTCCATTTGACCCATATGCAATTCACATCATACCCTCCTTCTTCGAGAAGATTTGTCCTGAATTTTAAGACAGTAGTTTTAACGTAAGTTTATTATGATCTTGTGAAGGACTTTTATTTTTTCACAAGTTGAAACTAATTCTCTTCTTCCAGGATCAAATTCAACTTGATATTTGTTACTTTCCAACGGTTGTAATCTGTCGATAACATTTCTTGGCAACAGTACCCCACCATGATATCTAACAATAAATAATTCCATGCATTGTGTTTGACGAACTTGCTTCTTATCGACAAACCAAATGCATAATAAAGAACTATGAACAAGCTTCCTTTTTAAACATGGAAATTGGTGTGTTTGATTCACATGCTTATCCTTTTGTTCCTGTAAAATGACATTACAAACTGTAGAAGAAAAAACATTGACGAATAAACTTTCTCTAGTTCCATTTCTTTTTCTTTATTTTCCCTTCCTTCTGCAATTTATATTACTTCTTGTTCTATTCTTTCTTTTTCTGTTTTCTCCTTCAGCCTACGTTGATCCTTACTCACTTGTCTTGGTGTCATAAATTTATACTTCTTTTGATGTCCCTCATGCCTCAAATAAAGGGAACGTTCATCAAGATGGAGTGTTTTAAAATGAAGCCATGCCTATCCCAAAAGAAGATATCAAGAATCCATGGGAGCAATATCACATAATACTTCTTTCACACATTGCCATGTACTGAATTTGATCCATGCTTGATCCAGATGAAAGGTTGCTGGTAACTGGAGTTTCTCCACAAATATTTGGCTCACAACATGGTTTTCGCTTCCATAATCGAATGCAACTAAACATGGATGGCCTTCGGTTAAGCACTTTGTATAATAAACTTCCTTTCCTATTCCAAATCTAGATAGCCAAGCTCTGAATACCAAAAGATGTGAATCCACAGGGTTCGATTCGTTTGACTGATCTACCATTGTTGGAATGCTAACAAGCAAGAAATTTGAGAAATTATTTAAAACGAGAAAATGGAAACATAAAAGAAGATGGAACGGAAATTGATAGACATCACACTTCCAAGAATGGAAGACAAGCCTAAGAGTTGAAACACACAGAGGGATAAAGGACCTTTGATTAAACTCAAGGATCCTTGAATCACTCAAGAACTTAGGAGAATCACTCTCACTAAGATAGATGACATAAAACTCGTTTATTTTCTGAATAAAACTCAGCTTGCCTTGATTGATGAAAATGGTTCAACTTGTATAGGAGCTTTCACCATCAGAATTACAACAGACACATAAATTTCAATATAATCCCGCTTAAAGCTATTAATTAATGATCCACTCAAGGTAATGACGATCCGCTACTTAATGGTTGATTGTAACTGAATTTAAGGTTACCAAAAGTCATCCACAAACTTGAGCAAAGGTTCTCCTGATCTTCCAAAGGTTGGTTCCTAAGTTGGCATATGGACCTTTATTTCAACTTGAAGATAAAGATAACTAAAGCCCATTAATTGGTTAAGCAGAAACACAATTTGGTCAGCCAATTTTACAAAGCATTAGGCCCTTATTTAAATAAAAGAAACTGAATCAAAACGGCGCATTAGTCATCCTCCATTTGACCCATATGTAATTCACATCATACCCTCCTTCTTCGAGAAGATTTGTCCCAAATCTTAAGACACTAGTTTTAAGGTAAGTTTATTATGATCTTGTGAAGGACTTATTTTTTCACAAGTTGAAACTAATTCTCTTCTTCCAGGATTAAATTCAACTTGATATTTGTTACTTTGCAATGGTTGCAATCCGTCGATAACATTTCTTGGCAACAGTACCCCACATTGGTATGTAACAATAAATAATTCCATGCATTGTGTTTGACGAATTTGCTTCTTATCGACGGACCAAATGCATAATAAAGCACTATGAGCAAGCTTCCTTTTTAAACATGGAAGTTGGTGTGTTTCATTCACATGCTTATCCTTTTGTTCCTGTAATATGATATCACAAACTGTAGAAGAAAAAACATTGACGAATAAACTCTCTCTAGTTCCATTTCTTTTCCTTTATTTTCCCTTCTTTCTGTAGTTTATATTACTTCTTTTTCTATTCTTTCTTTTTCCGTTTCCTCCTTCAGCCTACGTTGATCCTCACTGACTTGTCTTGCTGTCATAAATTTCTACTTCTTTTGATGTCCCTCATGCCTCAAATAAAGGGAACGTTCATCAAGATGGAGTGTTTTAAAACGAAGCCATGCCCATCCCAAAAGAGGATGACAAGAGTCCATGGGAGCAATATCACATAATACTTCTTTCACACATTACCAAGTACTGAATTTGATCCATGCTTGATCCAGATGAAAGGTTGCTGGCAACTGGAGTTTCTCCACCAATCTTTGGCTCACAACATTGTTTTCGCTTCCGTAATCGAATGCAACTAAACATGGATGGTCTTTGGTTAAACACTTTGTATAATAAACTTCCTTTCCTATTCCAAATCTAGATAGCTAGGCTCTGCATACCAAATGATGTGAATCCACAGGGTTCGATTCGTTTGACTGATCTATCATTGTTGGAATGCTAACAAGCAAGAAATTTGAGAAATTATTTAAAACGAGAAAATGGAAACATAAAAGAAGATGGAACGGAAATTGATAGACATCACACTTCCAAGAATGGAAGATAAGCCTAAGAGTTGAAACACACAAAGCGATAAAGGACCTTTGATCAAACTCAAGGATTCTTGAATCAGTCAAGAACTTAGGAGAATCACTCTCACTAAGATAAATGAGATAAAACTCGTTTATTTTCTGAATAAAACTCAGCTTGCCTTCATTGATGAAAATGGTTCAACTTGTATAGGAGCTTAAACCATCAAAATTACAAAAGACACATAAATTTTAATATCATCCCGCTTTAAGCTATTAATTAATGATCCACTCAAGCTAATGACGATCCGCTACATAATGGTTGATTGTAACTGAATTTAAGGCTAGCAAAAGTTATCCACAAACTTTGAGCAAAGGTCTGCTTGATCTTCCAAAGGTTGGTTCTTAAGTGGGCATATGGACCCCTATTTCAACTTGAAGATAAAGCAAAACTAAAGCTCGTTAATTGGTTAAGCACAAAAACAATTTGGTCAGCCAATTTTACAAAGCATTGGGCCCTTATTTAAATAAAAGAAACTGCATCAACACGACGGATTAGTCATCCTCCATTTGACCCATATGCAATTCACATCATACCCTCCTTCTTCGAGAAGATTTGTCCTGAATTTTAAGACAGTAGTTTTAACGTAAGTTTATTATGATCTTGTGAAGGACTTTTATTTTTTCACAAGTTGAAACTAATTCTCTTCTTCCAGGATCAAATTCAACTTGATATTTGTTACTTTCCAACGGTTGTAATCTGTCGATAACATTTCTTGGCAACAGTACCCCACCATGATATCTAACAATAAATAATTCCATGCATTGTGTTTGACGAACTTGCTTCTTATCGACAAACCAAATGCATAATAAAGAACTATGAACAAGCTTCCTTTTTAAACATGGAAATTGGTGTGTTTGATTCACATGCTTATCCTTTTGTTCCTGTAAAATGACATTACAAACTGTAGAAGAAAAAACATTGACGAATAAACTTTCTCTAGTTCCATTTCTTTTTCTTTATTTTCCCTTCCTTCTGCAATTTATATTACTTCTTGTTCTATTCTTTCTTTTTCTGTTTTCTCCTTCAGCCTACGTTGATCCTTACTCACTTGTCTTGGTGTCATAAATTTATACTTCTTTTGATGTCCCTCATGCCTCAAATAAAGGGAACGTTCATCAAGATGGAGTGTTTTAAAATGAAGCCATGCCTATCCCAAAAGAAGATATCAAGAATCCATGGGAGCAATATCACATAATACTTCTTTCACACATTGCCATGTACTGAATTTGATCCATGCTTGATCCAGATGAAAGGTTGCTGGTAACTGGAGTTTCTCCACAAATATTTGGCTCACAACATGGTTTTCGCTTCCATAATCGAATGCAACTAAACATGGATGGCCTTCGGTTAAGCACTTTGTATAATAAACTTCCTTTCCTATTCGAAATCTAGATAGCCAAGCTCTGAATACCAAAAGATGTGAATCCACAGGGTTCGATTCGTTTGACTGATCTACCATTGTTGGAATGCTAACAAGCAAGAAATTTGAGAAATTATTTAAAACGAGAAAATGGAAACATAAAAGAAGATGGAACGGAAATTGATAGACATCACACTTCCAAGAATGGAAGACAAGCCTAAGAGTTGAAACACACAGAGGGATAAAGGACCTTTGATTAAACTCAAGGATCCTTGAATCACTCAAGAACTTAGGAGAATCACTCTCACTAAGATAGATGACATAAAACTCGTTTATTTTCTGAATAAAACTCAGCTTGCCTTGATTGATGAAAATGGTTCAACTTGTATAGGAGCTTTCACCATCAGAATTACAACAGACACATAAATTTCAATATAATCCCGCTTAAAGCTATTAATTAATGATCCACTCAAGGTAATGACGATCCGCTACTTAATGGTTGATTGTAACTGAATTTAAGGTTACCAAAAGTCATCCACAAACTTGAGCAAAGGTTCTCCTGATCTTCCAAAGGTTGGTTCCTAAGTTGGCATATGGACCTTTATTTCAACTTGAAGATAAAGATAACTAAAGCCCATTAATTGGTTAAGCAGAAACACAATTTGGTCAGCCAATTTTACAAAGCATTAGGCCCTTATTTAAATAAAAGAAACTGAATCAAAACGGCGCATTAGTCATCCTCCATTTGACCCATATGTAATTCACATCATACCCTCCTTCTTCGAGAAGATTTGTCCCAAATCTTAAGACACTAGTTTTAAGGTAAGTTTATTATGATCTTGTGAAGGACTTATTTTTTCACAAGTTGAAACTAATTCTCTTCTTCCAGGATTAAATTCAACTTGATATTTGTTACTTTGCAATGGTTGCAATCCGTCGATAACATTTCTTGGCAACAGTACCCCACATTGGTATGTAACAATAAATAATTCCATGCATTGTGTTTGACGAATTTGCTTCTTATCGACGGACCAAATGCATAATAAAGCACTATGAGCAAGCTTCCTTTTTAAACATGGAAGTTGGTGTGTTTCATTCACATGCTTATCCTTTTGTTCCTGTAATATGATATCACAAACTGTAGAAGAAAAAACATTGACGAATAAACTCTCTCTAGTTCCATTTCTTTTCCTTTATTTTCCCTTCTTTCTGTAGTTTATATTACTTCTTTTTCTATTCTTTCTTTTTCCGTTTCCTCCTTCAGCCTACGTTGATCCTCACTGACTTGTCTTGCTGTCATAAATTTCTACTTCTTTTGATGTCCCTCATGCCTCAAATAAAGGGAACGTTCATCAAGATGGAGTGTTTTAAAACGAAGCCATGCCCATCCCAAAAGAGGATGACAAGAGTCCATGGGAGCAATATCACATAATACTTCTTTCACACATTACCAAGTACTGAATTTGATCCATGCTTGATCCAGATGAAAGGTTGCTGGCAACTGGAGTTTCTCCACCAATCTTTGGCTCACAACATTGTTTTCGCTTCCGTAATCGAATGCAACTAAACATGGATGGTCTTTGGTTAAACACTTTGTATAATAAACTTCCTTTCCTATTCCAAATCTAGATAGCTAGGCTCTGCATACCAAATGATGTGAATCCACAGGGTTCGATTCGTTTGACTGATCTATCATTGTTGGAATGCTAACAAGCAAGAAATTTGAGAAATTATTTAAAACGAGAAAATGGAAACATAAAAGAAGATGGAACGGAAATTGATAGACATCACACTTCCAAGAATGGAAGATAAGCCTAAGAGTTGAAACACACAAAGTGATAAAGGACCTTTGATCAAACTCGTGGATTCTTGAATCACTCAAGAACTTAGGAGAATCACTCTCACTAAGATAGATGAGATAAAAATCGTTTATTTTCTGAATAAAACTCAGCTTGCCTTCATTGATGAAAATGGTTCAACTTATATAGGAGCTTTGACCATCAGAATTACAAAAGACACATAAATTTCAATATCATCCCCCTTAAAGCTATTAATTAATGATCCACTCAAGCTAATAGCGATCCGCTGCTTAATGGTTGATTGTAACTGAATTTAAGGCTACCAAAAGAAATCCACAAACTTTGAGGAAAGGTCCTCTTGATCTTCCAAAGGTTGGTTCTTAAGTTGGCATATGGACCCCTATTTCAACTGGAAGATAAAGCAAAACTAAAGCCCATTAATTGGTTAAGCACAAACACAATTTTGTCAGCCAATTTTACAAAGCATTGGGCCCTTATTTAAATAAAAGAAACTGGATACACACGGCGCATTGGTCATCCTCCATTTGACCCGTATGCAATTCACATCATACCCTCCTTCTTCGAGAAGATTTGTCCCGAACTTTAAGACACTAGTTTTAATGTAAGTTTATTATGATCTTTGAAGGACGTTTATTTTTTCACATGTTGAAACTAATTCTCTTCTTCCAGGATCAAATTCAACTTGATATTTGTTACTTTCCAATGGTTGCAATCCGTCGATAACATTTCTTGGCAACAGTACCCCACCTTGATATGTAACAATAAATAATTTCATGCATTGTGTTTGACGAATTTGCTTCTTATTGACGGACCAAATGCATAATAAAGCACTATAAACAAGCTTCCATTTTAAACATGGAAGTTGGTTTGTTTCGTTCACATGCTTATCCTTTTGTTCCTGTAAAATGACATCACAAACTGTAGAAGAAAAAACATTGACGAATAAACTTTTCATCATATTTTTCAATTGTTCCATTTCTTTTTCTTTATTTTCCCTTCCTTCTGCAGTTTATATTACTTCTTTTTCTGTTTTCTCCTTCAGCCTACGTTGATCCTTACTAACTTGTCGTGGTGTCATAAATTTCTACTTCTTTTGATGTCCCTTATGCCTTAAATAAAGGGAACGTTCGTCAAGATGGAGTGTTTTAAAACAAGCCATGCCCATCCCAAAAGAAGATGACAAGAGTCCATGGGAGCAATATCACATAATATTTGTTTCACACATTGCCATGTACTGAATTTGATCCATGCTTGGTCCAGATGAAAGGTTGCTGGTACGTGGAGTTTCTCCACCAATCATTGGCTCAAACCATTGTTTTCGCTTTCTTAATCGAATGCAACTAAACATGGATGGCCTTCGGTTAAACACTTTGTATAATAAACTTCCTCTCCTATTCCAAATCTAGATAGCCAGGCGCTGAATAGCAAATGATGTGAATCCACAGGGTTCAATTCGTTTGACTGATCTATCATTGTTGGAATGCTAACAAGCAAGAAATTTGAGAAATTATTTAAAACGAGAAAATGGAAACATAAAAGAAGATGGAACGGAAATTGATAGACATCACACTTCCAAGAATGGAAGGTAAGCCTAAGAGTTGAAACACACAAAGGGATAAAGCACTTTTGATTAAACTCATGGATTCTTGAATCACTCAAGAACTTAGGAGAATCACTCTCACTAAGATAGATGATATAAAACTCGTTTATTTTCTGAATAAAACTGAGCTTGTCTTCATTGATGAAAATGGTTTATCTTGTATAGGAGCTTTAACCATCAAAATTACAAAAGACACATAAATTTCAATATCATCCTGCTTAAAGCTACTAATTAATGATCCACTCAAGGTAATAACGATCCGCTACTTAATGGTTGATTGTAACTGAATTTAAGGCTACCAAAAGTCATTCACAAACTTTGAGCAAAGGTCCTCTTGATCTTCCAAAGGTTGGTTCTTAAGTCGGCATATGGACCCTTATTTGAACTTTAAGATAAAGCAAAAGTAAAGCCCGTTAATTGGTTAAGAACAAACACAATTTGGTCAGCCAATTTTACAAAGCATTGGGCCCTCATTTAAATAAAAGAAATTGCATCAACACGGCGCATTGGTCATCCTCCATTTGACCCATATGCAATTCACATCATACCTTCCTTTGAGAAGATTTGTCCGGAATCTTAAGACACTAGTTTTAATGTAAGTTTATTATGATCTTGTGAAGGACTTTTATTTTTTCACAAGTTGAAACTAATTCTCTTCTTCCAGGATCAAATTCAACTTCATATTTGTTATTTTCCAGTGGTTACAATCCGTCGATAACATTTTTGGGCAAGAGTACCCCACCTTGATATGTAACAATAAATATTTCCATGCATTGTGTTTGACGAATTTGCTTCTTATCGACGAACCAAATGCATAATAAAGCACTATGAACAAGCTTCCTTTTTAAACATGGAAGTTGGTGTGTTTCATTCACATGCTTATCCTTTTGTTCTTGTAAAATGACATCACAAACTGTAGAAGAAAAAACATTGATGAATAAACTTTTCATCATATTTTTCTATTGTTCCATTTCTTTTCCCTTCCTTCTGTAGTTTATATTACTTCGTTTTCTGTTTTCTTTTTCAGCCTACGTTGATCCTTACTAACTTGTCTTGGTGTCATAAATTTCTACTTCTTTTGATGTCCCTCATGCCTCGAATAAAGGGAACGCCTGTCAAGATGGAGTGTTTTAAAACGAAGACATGCCCATCCCAAAAGAAGATGACAAGAGTCCGTGAGAGCAATATCACATAATACTTCTTCCACACGTTGCCATGTACCGAATTTGATCCATGCTTGATCCAGATGAAAGGTTGCTGGTAACTGGAGTTTCTCCACCAATCTTTGGCTCACAACATTGTTTTCGCTTCCGTAATGGAATGCAACTAAACATGAATGGCCTTCGGTTAAACACTTTGTATAATAAACTTCGTTTCCTATTCCAAATCTAGATAGCCAGGCTTTGAATACCAAATGATGTGGATCCACAATGTTGGATTCGTTTGACTGATCTATCATTGTTGGAATTCTAACAAGCAAGAAATTTGAGAAATTATTTAAAACGAGAAAATGGAAACATAAAGAAGATGGAACGGAAATTGATAGACATCACACTTCCAAGAATGGAAGATAAGCCTAAGAGTTGAAACACACAAAGCGATAAAGGACCTTTGATTAAACTCATGGATTCTTGAATCACTTAAGATTTTAGGAGAATCACTCTCACTAAGATAGATGAGATAAAACTCGTTTATTGATGAAGGCATGACCACCTCCTTAGAAGCTCCATCAAGAAGGATCACTAGAAGCATGTCTAGAGGGGAGTCTTCTATTCCATCACCTTTATCTTTGTTTTGCATTACTTTAGTTTGAATCCCTAAGTTGGTTTATAGTTGATTTATTTTGGTTGACTTGTTAACTTTGATCCAAAGTTGACCTTGGACCAAGATTAGATTAACTTAAACCAACATCCTAATCCTTGTTTGTCTTGTTTTGTAGGTAATTAAGAGAAAGTAGAGCATGGCTAGGTGGCACTTGGTGATTGGAGCACTTGGATGAAGTGGAAGAGAGAGGAAAGCAAAAAGCATAAAGCAAAAGCAAAAGTAGACATGTACCTTGTCTCCATTTGCCTTTGTGGTTTATGCCTTAGAATGTCACTTGGTCTCCTTCCTCTTTTGGCCTAGAATCCTCATGGGAATGCCTCCACCAATCATCTCCCTTCACTTGGCCAAGACTCACTCTCACATTAGGTTTAGGGTTTGCTAGTTAATCCTTTTTCATGTTTTTGTATTTGCTAAAGGACCCTTATGAACACCTATTTAAAGGGTGCTCCTTGTCTTGTAAAAGGGTTGATCATTTTGTTTCTAAACTATTGTGTTTCAACCATTAAATTTTTGTGAGCTCTCCTTCCTAGAAGTGAACTCACCTTTGCCTTATCTTGCTTGCAAGTGGCGGCACCATCACTCATCTTTAGGGCTTGGTTGGCTTAGATCCCCCCTATGAGTGGCGTGCTTCTTCCATGCTTCATCTTCTACGCTGATGAAGGATTATCTTGTTCCTTTTTAAGATGATTGAATATGGTGTGAATTGATTTAGAAAGCTAAGTGAAATCCCCACTGGACATTAAGATAGCAAGCTATCTAGATGTGAAGGTTCCTTTCACAAAGCTCAAGAGAAGAAGATGATGGATTGATTCAAAATGAAAAGAAAATGGAAAGCACATAAACCATAAAAAACCAAGAACCATTAAAAGAAGAAGAAAACATAAAATGGGAAGGAAAGAAATGGTAAAAATGTGAGAAGCACGCCACTACAAGGCTAGGCTAGAAGCCATGGCAACCTTGAAGATGAGTGGATGTGTGCCGCCACTTGCTATGCAAGATAAGGCTTAAAAGTATTCACTCCCAAGGGAGGAAACTCTCACAAATGGTTGAGACACAAGAGTGTTTTTACTTCAAAATGTTCAACCCCTTTTACATGTCTAGGAGCACCCCTTATATAGAAGAGTTTAGGGGCCTCTAAGCAAATAAAAGATACCTAAGGATGTCTCTACAAAAACCTAACCCTAGCTTCTAGAAACTAGGTCAAATAAGGTTACAAAAATGAGAGACAAAAGAGCTAACTATTGTGTGTGCAAGGCTAATTTCGTTCTAGCACAAAAGGAGACAAAGAATGTGTCTCATATGTCTCTAAAAAGTGGTCAAAGTGTGCTAAAAACAAAGGAGACCAAAGGTACATAGGTACACTTGCTTCATTCCTTTTACTTTATGCTTTATGCCTTTGCTTTACTCTCTCCTCCACATCATTTGTGCTCCCCAATCACCATGCGCCACCTAGCATTGCTTTCTTACTCCTAATTAACCGACAAAGCAAATAAACATAGATTAGCATGTTGGCTTAAGTCAAGTCAACTATAGTCAACAAGTCAAACCTAGTCAAAGGTCAACAAGTCAACTAAAGTTGATTCAACTAAGTCAACTTAGGGAATCAAAAATAACAAATATAAATGAAAGGGATGAAGGATTAGTGAACTTCCTTTCTAAACATGCTTAGTCTTCTTAAGCATGTGCCTTCATCCTTGGTTGGGGTCAATCCTTCATCATCCTCCCCTTCTTGGAGAGAATTTGACCACAAATTCTTTAAGCCTTTGTAGATGGAGCTTGACTTGATTTGGGGGAGGTTTTGCGGCTCCCTTTTATGAGCTCTTGTTCCATCTTTTCTAAGGGTACTACCCCTAGCTTTGGTTAGGCCATCCCTCTTTTCTAGACCACTATTCTTCTCATGCTTGCACATTGGGTCTTCCTTTTGAGCCTTGGAAGAGAAGGAAGAATGGTGATGTCCATCTTGCTTTGAAAATATTTTTTTAGAGGCAAGTAACACTTTGGAGGTAACTTGCTCTTTTTCTTTTTCATCTTTTCTCTTATCTTTCACTTTATTTTGGTCCTCATTTGCTTGATTGGGTGAGAGAGGTAGGAGTGTGAACTTCTTGCCTTGGAAGGAGAAAGCATAGGTGTTAGCATGGCCATCATAAAAGACTTTTCTATCAAATTGCCATGGCCTACCTAACAAAATATGAGTTTCTTCCATAGGCACAACATCACATAACACTTCATCTTTAAAATTTCCAATTCAAAAGTTAATGAGCACTTGTTGAGTTACTTTATTGTCTTCTTTCTTAAGCCATGATATCTTGTAGGGCTTGGCATGAGGGATAGTTTTCAAGCCAAGCTTGTCCACAACCCTTGTGCTAGCCACATTTACACAACTTCCATTATCTATGAGGAGGGGACATAGTATGTCTTAGATATGACACCTTGAATGAATAAGGTTTTGTCTTTGAGAAGGGTCAAGTTCCTTGGAAACTTGTCTTAGTTGGTGCCTTATCATTGACAATCGACCTTCAAGGGGTTTAATCCTTTCAATTGAAGAAGAAGTGTGGGAAGAAGTACTTTTGGGGGAAGGGGGAAAAGAATGTTCACTCTCTACTTCTTTTTTAAGGTTTAAGGCCATGGTTCTTTTGGTGGGACAATTTGAAGCTATGTGCCCATATCCCAAACACTTAAAACATTTTATAGAACTTGTCCTTGTACCTTGAGAAGAATTAGGAGTTTCATTAGAAGGCCTATACGAATTAGTCCTAGGAGGTGGGTCTTTGGAACTCTTGAGTGGTGATTTATCATGTTTTCTTTCTTTATCTTTCCAAGTACTAGAATAGTAGTCATTGTACGAACCACTCCTCTTGGCCTCTTTTTTCTTTTGCAATTGAGTTTCAACTTTGATGGCCAAATGTAAAACTTTGTCAAGAGAGGAGTACTCATATAACTCTACTAAATCTTGTATGTCCCTCCTTAACCCACTCACAAATCTAGCTACCTTTTCCTCTTCACTTTCAAATTGGAGTCCTACTTTTAGAAGCATGGACTCCATTAACTTGTAATATTCATCCACACATATGGACCCTTGTTGAAGCCTTTGGAGCTTCAAAAGAGTCTCCCTCCTATAGTAGGAAGGAACAAATCTAGTCTGCATCAAATTTTTAAGGTCCCTCCAAGAAGTCGCGAATGACTCTTGGTTAATATTGTCCATCCATAATTGATGCCACCAAGTCATGGCACAATCCTCAAACTCTAAGACTACCAAATCTACTTGCTTTTGATGACTAACTACATGAATGGTAAAAATTTGGTCTACTTTTTGTACCCACTCAATGTAGATGTTTGGGTCATTTTCTCCTTTGAACTTAGGAATCTTTGGAGTTTGCTTCTCTTGTGATGGGTTGCGCCTAGAATGCCATCTTTTCCTAGCCTCTCTTTCTTGCTTTTTAGCTTCAAGCCTTTGAATGTGCTCTTGGATTCTTAGGTCACTTTGCTCCTTGTCCTTTCTCAATTGTTCAAAGGCCTCCTTCCTAGACAACTCCAAATCCCGAAGCAATCTCATCAATGTATTGTTTTTGTTTGGAGTAGGTGCATTTGATGAACTTGCCATGATTCCTACAACAAAACACTCAAAGCCAAAATAAAATAAATGAATTAGGGGTTAGACAACATGAAAACCAAGACCAATTCCAACCCAAAATGTAACCCAAGTGTTTAGATCACTCTCCCAAAGTAACAAGGCAAGGCTACACTCAAAGCTCCTCCAAAGGAGTGAAGCAAACACTTTTAAAAACTTGTTCAAAACCTTTCAAATGCAAGACAAGTGATTCGGCCACAACATCCCAAGAGTTTCAAGAAAAGAAAACTACTAAGACAAAACAAAGAACACCTAGTGACAAGCAAGAAAAGCACAAAAACAAGGAAAGCTAAACTCTAAAGAAGAAAAGTTTGAGACAAAACTTTTAACAAGACTAAAACAAGAAAAGCACATTTTAAAGACTCTCTCTATGGAAAGCACTTGACAAGCATCTTCAAGTTTTAAATCATGCATACACCAAGAAAGATCATAACCAAGTTAAAGCATGGAACTCATTAGCCAATATCACCCAATTCTCAAGTATGAAAAACTAGTAGCATAACACCTAGTGAAAAACACACTTTTAATTCACCAAGGAGCAAGATTGCTCTCGGTTTTTAGGCAAATATTGGTGCAAAATTTTCTTCTTTCCACAACTAGTTTCATAAAATGGTGAGAAAGAGTTTTAGGTGGCTTGGACACTTAGTTCCTCAAGTTTTAGGCCAAAATCAATTTCATGGAGCATACATCAAGCAAGACAAAGTGAATGCAAGATTCAAATACTTGGAAAAACAAGAATAAGAAAACTTCAAGTTAACATATGACTCAAGCAAAAGTTAGGCACATTTAAAGACTCAACATGACATACACAAGACACAAACATGTAGCTATCATGCATTTAAACTCATGGATTTGAGGCTCAAAGACTAAGCATCCAAATACATGTTATCCAACCACATTTAGGAGCTTAAAGAGGTGCAAAAACCGTAGCCAAACTGCCACAAAAGAACCTGAAAACGCTGATTCACGTATTCTTGGCAAATCTGATCTTTGCTCACTAATTTGATCATAACTTTCTCCATAGAACTCCAAATGCGTTGGTTCTTTTTTTTCTGGAAACTAAACTAAAAGAGCTTTCTTTTGACACCAAAAACGTAATTTTTGGACCGCTGAGCTGGTGCAGTTTAATATTTTAAAATCGTGAACAGTTTCTGCCAGCACTGTTTTTATGTGGACCATTCAAAGATAGCTACACAAGACAAGGTTAGAACATGAAAACACCATATTCAAGATAACCTAGGCTCTAGATACCAAATGATGAAGGATTATCTTGTTTCCTTTTAGAGTTATGAATATGGTGAAGTTATTTAAGAAAGCTTTTTGAAAATTCCCACTGGACATTAAGATAGCAAGCTATCTAGATGTGAAGGTTCCTTTCACAAAGCTCAAGAGAAGAAGATGATGGACTGATTCAAAACAAAAAGGAAATGGAAAGCACATAAACCATAGAAAACCAAGAACCATTAAAAGAAGAAGAAAACATAAAATGGGAAGGAAAGAAATGGTAAAAATGTGAGACACAAGAGTGTTTTTACTTCAAAATGTTCAACCCCTTTTACATGTCTAGGAGCACCCCTTATATAGAAGAGTTTAGGGGCCTCTAAGCAAATAAAAGTTACATAAGGATGTCAAATAAAAGATACAAAAACCTAACCCTAGCTTCTAGAAACTAGGTCAAATAAGGTTACAAAAATGAGAGACAAAAGAGCTAACCATTGTGTGTGCAAGGCTAATTTCGTTCTAGCACAAAAGGAGACAAAGAATGTGTCTCATATGTGTCTAAAAAGTGGTCAAAGTGTGCTAAAAACAAAGGAGACCAAAGGTACATAGGTACACTTGCTTCATTCCTTTTACTTTATGCTTTATGCCTTTGCTTTACTCTCTCCTCCACATCATTTGTGCTCCCCAATCACCATGCGCCACCTAGCATTGCTTTCTTACTCCTAATTAACCTACAAAGCAAATAAACATAGATTAGCACGTTGGCTTAAGTCAAGTCAACTATAGTCAACAAGTCAAACCTAGTCAAAGGTCAACAAGTCAACTAAAGTTGATTCAACTAAGTCAACTTAGGGAATCAAAAATAACAAACATAAATGAAAGGGATGAAGGATTAGTGAACTTTCTTTCTAAACATGCTTAGTCTTCTTAAGCATGTGCCTTCATCCTTGGTTGGGGTCAATCCTTCATCATACGCTTTCTATTTTTATTGTTTCTTCTTTCATTTTGCTCTTTAGTGTTGTTATTGCCGTGTGTATTTAAGCTTGAATCCAACTCTCTTCTTCCTTTTATGAGTTTGAGAAATGAACCTTCACATCTAGATAGCATGCTATCTTAATGTCCAGTGGGAATTTTCAAAAAGCTTTCACAAACAACTTCACCATATTCATAACTCTAAAAGGAAACAAGATAATCCTTCATCATTTATTTTCTGAATAAATGTAAGCCCTTTTTCTTTTGTCCCAGAGGTTTGGGCCTGACCCTTCGTAGGCCCAAGGGCCGCCCTTCTGAAGGACACCCTACCCTGCCACAGACCCCTCCATTCTCCTCATTCCTCAGTTTTCTTTTTCAGAAGCAGCAACTCCACACCTTTACCCTCTGCTAGGGCACACCAGTCGCACGTCTCCGAGCTACCAAAACCCTTTCTTTTCCAAGTAAGTGAACTTCGGAGCTTCTGGTCCGCTCATTTCCTTTTCCTCTCTATTTAAAACGCGTGGGTCAAGTTGGGGTTGAGTTTCTTGACTTCGTTTTGTCCCTTTTTCCATGTTTCAGCTCATTCCTAGAGTTGTGGTACCCCTTAGTTCAGATCGGTTTGCTTTTGGTGCTCAATATAGAGGTAAGGGAAGCTAGATTCATCGGAATTATATTAGTATTGACTATTTTTGGTCGTTTTTATGGTGATATGCGTGCTTAGTACATTTTTATTGGATGAAATGGAGTTGCATGTGTATTTGGGAGTTGATCTGAGCTGTTTCCGCCACTACATGTGGGCTGACAGTGGTGAGCTCTGTTATTCTCGCCTAAGCGAGCTCGTCTCGCCTAGGCGAGAGTATCAGAATGCTCACCCTAGTTCTGCCTCGAGCACTCGCCTAGGCGAGGGGCTGTGTTTTTAAGCGACAGGTCAGCTCGCCAAGGCGAGACAGTCTCGCCTAAGCGAGGGGTCGCGAACTCTCCAATGACCCACTGTTGTAGGCTCGCCTAAGCGAGAGCCCGTCGCCTGAGCGAGACAGCTTCTCTCGTCTGGGCGACGACTCTTAGCTTGAGCGAGGCTGCTGCAGCGGGTGGTTCCAATTCGGTTTTTCTCTTTGTTTGATGGGGGAATTGTGTGATTTATTTATTTACCCCTTTCTTTTAAAACCTAAAGCATGTGAATATATATATATATATATATGGTTGCTTGAATCTTACGAACTAAAAGTTGGTATGTTGGCATGAATAACACATGGATTTTGGTTGGTTGGTTGAGAACTTGCATGAGAATTGGATGTTTCAAGATAAAGGTGGTGGATATGGTATGAAACATGAATTTGGTGTGTGATAGGCGTAATTCCATGTGTCTCGTGGGGAGACCTCGTGGTGGCGTGTAGTGTATATATTAAGATATGGATTCAAGTAAGGATCGCATCCCGAAACTCTAAAGGGTCAGTGAGTCTCAGGTAGAGCAATCTGACCCAAGTGGTGAGAGTGGCGGGAGACCTTAGTCTTTGGCAGGATAATGGCCTTAGATGCTTGAAGGTCAACCTTGTGCGTGGTAGGGTAAAACCCATTGGCAATGGCTCTGTAGAGCAGTAGAGGCCACCACAAGTGCAAGCGTCCAGTGAATCCGATCTTAGTATAATTATCCGGATAATTGAGTCATAGTGTCCTGCTTGTTTGCTATAACATGATGTTCTGTGCCTATTGTGTTGCGTGTTAAGGAATGTTTAAGTACTTGCCTGTTGTATCATGATAAGATCAAATTACATTAGCTTACCCTTGCATTTTGTGTTGTTTCTGTTATGTTTTCTCTTTTGCGATGATCACCTTCTGGTGGGAGCGGATGAGAGGGAGGCTCGAGATGGATCCGGGAGACGCATCGGTGCGGCCTAGATTTCCCTGTCTGGATGTCTTAGGAGTAGTTTCATGGCCATGAGGCCTTTTGTATTAGTTGCCTTAGTGGCAACCCTTTGCAAAACTGTTGCACCCTTTTAAATTTCTTTTTGCTTAGGACTATGTGGTATGCCTAAGTTTCCTTTTAAGTAATTACGGATGACTGTAATAGTTATCTTTCCTACGTTTTATATTTCTCTGAGTGCTTCTCGTTATTATGATCTTGTGACGTTTTATTTAGTAGTAATATCTTTCTAAAATGGGATGTCACACTTTTATGGTATCAGAGCCTTCGTTCCTTAGTGTCTGTGGGCTATGTGTTTGCTTAGCTTTCGTTGTGCCTTTCTTGTCGTGTTAGGTGAGTTTCCAGTCTAACCAAGTTCTGATGGTTCTTTCTGTGTGTTCAGTGTTATGGCACCCCCGCGTATCGCTCCTCCTCCACCCCCTCAGGGCGATGGGCAAGATCTGGCTAGGGCGATCGAGGCCATGGCTGCGGCTTTGACTCAGCAAAGCAATGCCATGATGCAACAGCATGAGGCGGCGATGCAGCGCCAGGAAGCCTCTCTTGAGCAGCAGAACTTCATGATGCAGTAGATGGAAGCTGCTAGGCAGGCTGTAGAGGATGCTCAGAGGCAGCATGTGGATGCTCTCCGTCAGTTAGGGGAGAATGCTGCTGGTGCTTAGATGTATGGTCCTCATCCCCAACCTCCACCCCCTAAATGGAGTTTGGAAGACTTCTTGAAGCACCAACCTGCCAAGTTTGATGGCAAGAAGAGTCCCGATCAGGCAAACCAATGGATGAAGGATATGGAGCGCATCTTCGACGCCAAGAGGTGCCCGGATGAGAGCAGGCTTGCTTTCACTGTCTACATGCTCACTGGAGAGGCTGAGCATTGGTGGGCCAGCATGAAGCTAGTAATGGAAGAGAGGCACGAGGATATCACATGGAGAGCCTTCAAGAAGAGGTTCTTGTCTGAGTATTTCCCTGATAGCGTGAGGTACGCTAAGGAGGTAGAATTTCTCCAGCTGACGCAGGGAAACAGGTCAGTGGCCGAGTATACCGAGCAGTTCAAGCATCTGGGACGTTTCTATACCATGCCACTAGATGAGGAGTGGCGCTGCAGGAAGTTTGAGAACGGTCTCAGAGGGGACATCCGCTTGATGGTAGCTCCACTGTCCATCAAGGACTTTGCGGCCTTGGTGGAAAAGGCCAGAGTCATGGAGCGAATGAAGGTAGAGATGGAAGCTCAGCAGCAGCCACAACAGAGAGTTAGTGGACCATCTGGGTCCAGGCTGAGGGTTGAAGAGAAGAGGAAGCCGTATGCAAGGCCCCATCCACAGCCACAGGGATCTGGAGGTTCTTCTTTCCCGCCCAGCAGGATACAGTGTTATCATTGCGGAGGACCGCATGCGAAGAATTTCTGCCCTCGGCTACCAGGTTTCCGCTGATTCAACCTTTGTGGCAGGAGAGGCCACTTCGGCAGGGATTGTCCTTCCAGGAGGGGGGCAGTAGCACGACCTTCACCGCACACTCCGAGTTAGAGTTCAGGTCAGACTCAGCAGAGAGGAGGAGGCAGCAGGCCTCAGGCTACAGGTAGTGTTTTTGCGATGACCGGGTCAGAGGCAGCGGGTTCAGGTAACCTTGTGATTGGTTGTTGTGTGATATCTGGCAAGTCTTGTTGCGTGCTTTTTGATTCTGGAGCGACACACTCATTTGTGTCAGAGTCTTATGTGCGGGAGTTGGGTCTGCCGGTGTGTGAGCTACCGTTTGACCTCGTGGTATCTACCCTGGCATCTGGGTTGGTTAGGACTTCCTCTGTGTGTGCTAGATGTCCAGTTGAGGTAGATGGGCGCGTATACAAAGTCAATCTCATATGCCTCCCTCTGCAAGGGCTTGATGTGATCTTGAGAATGGATTGGCTCTCTGCCAATCATGTTCTCATAAACTGTCGGGAGAAGAAGCTGTTGTTCTCCAACTCAGAGGAGCCTGAGTTGTTGTCTTCTCATGGGGTTATGAAGGAAGTCCAGGGTGGCGCACAGTGCTTTATGGTCTTTGCCAAGATAGAGGTTGAGAAGGAAGAGAGGATCACCGTGATACCAGTGGTCAGGGAATTTGAGGATGTGTTCCCCGAAGAGGTACCAAGTTTGCCTTCGAGGAGAGAAGTTGAGTTCTCCATAGAATTGGTA
The DNA here is from genome assembly GCF_037176805.1 of Vigna unguiculata. Taxonomy (NCBI): domain Eukaryota; kingdom Viridiplantae; phylum Streptophyta; class Magnoliopsida; order Fabales; family Fabaceae; genus Vigna; species Vigna unguiculata. The sequence goes on along the minus strand of NC_140793.1, from coordinate 11,294,071 downwards.
CCAGGAGCTGGCCCCGTGTTGATAGCTCCTTACCGCATGGCCCCAACGGAGTTGGTGGAGTTAAAGAAACAGATAGAAGGACTGCTAGAGAAACAGTTTATACGGCCGAGTGCTTCGCCGTGGGGAGCGCCTGTCTTGTTAGTAAAGAAGAAGGATGGCGGCTCGAGGTTGTGTGTGGATTATAGGCAGCTGAACAAGCTGACTATCAAAAACAAGTATCCTTTGCCGAGAATAGATGATTTGATGGATCAGCTACATGGGGCGTCGGTGTTCTCCAAGATTGATCTTCGGTCAGGTTATCATCAGATTCTGGTGAAGGCAGAAGATGTTCAGAAGACTGCTTTCAGATCCAGATACGGGCATTGTGAGTATGTTGTCATGCCATTTGGTGTGACTAAGGCCCTGACTTTGTTCATGGACTACATGAACCGGATCTTTCGTCCGTTTCTAGATAAGTTTGTCGTGGTCTTCATAGACGACATTCTCATCTACTCCAGGACGCATGAGGAACATGCTGAACATCTGAGGATAGTGCTTGGTATCTTGAGGGAGAAACAACTGTTTGCCAAGTTGTCAAAGTGTGACTTCTGGATGAGAGAGGTGCAGTTCTTGGGGCACGTGATATCAGCTCAGGGTATAGCTGTGGATCTAGCTAAGGTAGAGGCTGTGATACAGTGGGAATGTCCCAAGTCAGTGACGGAGATTCGAAGCTTCGTGGGTTTAGCTGGCTACTATAGGAGATTTATAGAGGGGTTCTCCAAGATAGTGGCACCCCTGACACAGCTAACCAGGAAAGACCAACCGTTTGCATGGACAGATAGGTGTGAGGAGAGCTTCAGGAAGCTTAAGTATAGGCTGACGAGTGCTCCAGTGTTGGTAATCCCAGATGTGAGTAAACCCTTTGAGGTTTACTGTGATGCCTCTCATCAGGGCCTTGGGTGTGTCTTGATGCAAGAGAGGAAGGTGGTGGCCTATGCTTCGAGGCAGTTGAAGGTTCATGAGAAGAACTACCCTACTCATGATCTCGAGTTAGCAGCAGTGGTTTTTGCTTTGAAAATCTGGAGGCACTACCTGTATGGTGCGCAGTTCCGTGTGTTTAGTGACCACAAGAGTTTGAAGTACCTCTTCGATCAAAAAGAGCTGAATATGAGGCAAAGGCGGTGGATAGAGTTTTTAAAGGACTACGACTTCGAGCTTCTCTATCACCCAGGGAAGGCGAATGTGGTGGCAGACGCACTGAGCAGGAAGACCGTGCGTGTGGCACACTTGATGATGAAAGAGTTAGAGTTGCTTGAGAGTTTCAGAGACATGAAGCTACAGTTTGAGTTGGAACCAGCATTCATCAGGTGTAGCACCTTGGTTATATCTTGTGACTTCTTGGGCCTAATCAGGGAGAGGCAAGCAAGGGATGTTAGTCTACAGAAGGTAAAGGAGTTACTGGGATCGGATCAGGCCAAGGAGTTTGCCTTGGGCAGTGATGGTGTGTTGAGGTTCAGAGGTAGGGTTTGTGTACCAGATGATGCTGAGTTGAGGAAGTTGATCCTTGAGGAGGGACACAAGAGTCGTCTTAGTCTGCACCCTGGCATGACTAAGATGTACCAAGACCTCAAGGAGAACTTTTGGTGGCAGGGCATGAAAAAGGAAGTTGCACAGTTCGTATCGGCCTGTTTGACTTGTCAAAAGGCGAAGGTGGAGCATCAGAAACCCGGTGGGAAGCTTCAACCTTTGGATATTCCGGTATGGAAGTGGGATGGCAGAGCTATGGATTTTCTTACCCACTTGGCTCGCACCGTGAGAGGACATGATGCTATATGGGTGGTGGTGGATCGTTTGACGAAGAGTGCTCACTTTTTGGCAGTGAATCTCAGAATGTCAATGGCCAAGTTGGCCTAGCTCTACATCCGAGAGATAGTGAGACTTCATGGAGTGCCTAGTACCATAGTGTCTGACAGAGACCCCCGGTTCACTTCCAGGTTTTGGCAGGCACTGCAGGAGGCTATGGGTAGCAGGTTGAGGATGAGTTCTGCTTATCATCCTCAGACGGATGGCCAGTCAGAGAGAGTGATTCAGTCCTTAGAGGACTTGTTGAGGACTTGCATCTTGGACCACCTTGGTAGTTGGAATGAGGTGTTACCGCTGGTGGAGTTTACCTATAACAACAGTTACCAAGCGAGTATAGGGATGGCGCCTTATGAGGCTTTGTATGGGAGGAGGTGTAGGACTCCTTTATGTTGGTACCAGGACGGTGAGTCAGTTTTGGTAGGACCTGAGTTGTTGCAACAAACTACAGAGAAGGTGCAGTTAGTGAGGGATAGGTTGCAAGCGTCTCAGAGTCGGCAGAAGGCATATGCAGACCGAAGAAGGAGGCCCTTAGAGTTTGATGTAGGGGAGCATGTGTTCCTGAGGGTGGCCCGAACCACTGGTGTGGGGAGGGCTATCCGCTCAAGGAAGTTGTCTCCTAAGTTCTTGGGTCCGTATCAGATCTTGAGGAGGATAGGGCCCGTGGCTTATGAGATTGCATTGCCACCCCAGTTGGCTAATCTACACCCCGTCTTTCACGTTTCACAGCTACGGAAGTATGTTTTTGACCCATCGCATGTCTTGGAGGCAGAGGATGTGCAAGTCAGGGAGAATCTCCAGGTAGTAGTACAGCCCGTGGCAATAGAGGATCGCCAAGTGAAGGAGCGCAAGGGAAGAGCCACTAGTCTCGTGAAGGTCATTTGGGACCAGAGGACAGGTGACTCGACTTGGGAGCTAGAGGAGGAGATGAGGAGTTCACATCCGCACCTGTTCTGGTAAGTCTAATTTTTCGAGGACGAAAAATTTTTGTTGTTGGGGAGATATTGTAAGCCCTTTTTCTTTTGTCCCAGAGGTTTGGGCCTGACCCTTCGTAGGCCCAAGGGCAGCCCTTCTGAAGGACACCCTACCCTGCCACAGACCCCTCCATTCTCCTCATTCCTCAATTTTCTTTTTCAGAAGCAGCAACTCCACACCTTTACCCTCTGCTAGGGCACACCAGCCGCACGTCTTCGAGCTACCAAAACCCTTTCTTTTCCAAGTAAGTGAACTTCGGAGCTTCTGGTCCGCTCATTTCCTTTTCCTCTCTATTTAAAATGCGTGGGTCAAGTTGGGGTTGAGTTTCTTGACTTCGTTTTGTCCCTTTTTCCATGTTTCAGCTCATTCCTAGAGCTGTGGTACCCCTTAGTTCAGATCGGTTTGCTTTTGGTGCTCAATATAGAGGTAAGGGAAGCTAGATTCATCGGTCTTAAATTATTCTTGACTGTTTTTGGTCGTTTTTATGGTGATATGCGTGCTTAGTACGTTTTTATTGGTTGAAATGGAGTTGCATATGTAGTTGGGAGTTGATCTGAGCTGTTTCCGCCACTACATGTGGGCTGACAGTGGTGAGCTCTGTTATTCTTGCCTAAGCGAGCTCGTCTCGCCTAGGCGAGAGTATCAGAATGCTCACCCTAGTTCTGCCTCGAGCACTCGCCTAGGCGAAGGGCTGTGTTTTTAAGCGACAGGTCAGCTCGCCCAGGCGAGACAGTCTCGCCTAAGCGAGGGATCGCGAACTCTCCAATGACCCACTGTTGTAGGCTCGCCTAAGCGAGAGCCCGTCGCCTAAGCGAGACAGCTTCTCTCGTCTGGGCAACGACTCTTAGCTTGAGCGAGGCTTCTGCAGCGGGTGGTTCCAATTCGGTTTTTCTCTTTGTTTGATGGGGGAATTGTGTGATTTATTTATTTACCCCTTTCTTTTAAAACCTAAAGCATGTGAATATATATATATATATATATATATATATATATATATATATATATATATATATATATATATATATATATATATATATATATATATATATATATATATATATATATATATGGTTGCTTGAATCTTATGAACTAAAAGTTGGTATGTTGGCATGAATAACACATGGATTTTGGTTGGTTGGTTGAGAACTTGAATGAGAATTGGATGTTTCAAGATAAAGGTGGTGGATATGGTGTGAAACATGAATTTGGTGTGTGATAGGCGTAATTCCATGAGTCTCGTGGGGAGACCTCGTGGTGGCGTGTAGTGTATATATTAAGATATGGATTCAAGTAAGGATCGCATCCCGAAACTCTAAAGGGTCAGTGAGTCTCAAGTAGAGCACTCTGACCCAAGTGGTGAGAGTGGCGGGAGACCTTAGTCTTTGACAGGATAATGGCCTTAGATGCTTGAAGGTTAACCTTGTGCATGGTAGGGTGAAACCCATTGGCAATGGCTCTGCAGAGCAGTAGAGGCCACCACAAGTGCAAGCGTCCAGTGAATCCGATCTTAGTATAATTATCCGGATAATTGAGTCATAGTGTCCTGCTTGTTTGCTATAACATGATGTTCTGTGCCTATTGTGTTGCGTGTTAAGGAATGTTTAAGTACTTGCCTGTTGTATCATGATAAGATCAAATTACATTAGCTTACCCTTGCGTTTTGTGTTGTTTCTGTTATGTTTTCTCTTTTGCGATGATCACCTTCTGGTGGGAGCAGATGAGAGGGAGGCTCAAGATGGATCCGGGAGACGCAGCGGTGCGGCCTAGATTTCCCTGTCTGGATGTCTTAGGAGTAGTTTCATGGCCATGAGGCCTTTTGTATTAGTTGCCTTAGTGGCAACCTTTTTGCAAAACTGTTGCACCCTTTTAAATTTCTTTTTGCTTAGGACTATGTGGTATGCCTAAGTTTCCTTTTAAGTAATTACGGATGACTGTAATAGTTATCTTTCCTACGTTTTATATTTCTCTGAGTGCTTCTCGTTATTATGATCTTGTGACGTTTTATTTAGTAGTAATATCTTTCTAAAATGGGATGTCACAATAAACCTCAGCTTGCCTTCATTGATGAAAATGGTTCAAGTTATATAGGAGCTTTAACCATCAGAATTACAAAAGACACATAAATTTAAATTACAACCCGATTAAAGCTATTAATTAATGATCCACCCGAGCTAATGGCGATCCGCTACTTAATGGTTTATTGTAACTGAATTTAAGGCTACTAAAACTCATCCACAAACTTTGAGCAAAGGTCTGCTTGATCTTCCAAAGGTTGGTTCTTAAGTGGGCATATGGACCCTTATTTGAACTTGAAGATAAAGCAAAACTAAAGCCCGTTAATTGGTTAAGCACAAACACAATTTGGTAAGCCAATTTTACAAAGCATTGGGCCCTTATTTAAATAAAAGAAATTGCATCAACACGGCGCATTAGTCATCCTCCATTTAAACCATATGCAATTCACATCACACCCTCCTTCTTCGAGAAGATTTGTCCCGAATCTTAAGACACTAGTTTTAATGTAAGTTTATTATGATCTTGTGAAGGACTTTTATTTTTTCACAAATTGAAACTAATTCTCTTCTTCCAGGATCAAATTCAACTTGATATTTCTTAAATAACTTCACCATATTCAATCGTCAGAAGCCCTCAAGTGTTTTGTGGATTACAACCTTCGGTTCCGTAAGAACAATGTGAGATAATGGAAACATAAAAGAAGATGGAACGGAAATTGATAGACATCACACTTCCAAGAATGGAAGATAAGCGTAAGAGTTGAAACACACAAAGGGTTAAAAGACCTTTGATTAAACTCATGGATTCTTGAATCACTCAAGAACTTAGGAGAATCACTCTCACTAAGATAGATGAGATAAAACTCGTTTATTTTCTGAATAAACCTCAGCTTGCCTTCATTGATGAAAATGGTTCAAGTTATATAGGAGCTTTAACTATCAGAATTACAAAAGACAGATAAATTACAATTACAACCCGATTAAAGCTATTACTTAATGATCCACTCAAGCTAATGACGATCCGCTACTTAATGGTTGATTGTAACTAAATTTAAGGCTACCAAAAGTCATCCACAAACTTTGAGCAAAGGTCCGCTTGATCTTCCCAAGGTTGGTTTTTAAGTGGGCATATGGACCCTTCCTAAAGAGCACGACCCTCGGCCAAATATTTGGACGCATACATCACACCAAACACCCTCCATGAAGAGCACGACCCTTAGCAAGACCGGGACGAAATACATAATAAACCACTATGAACAAGCTTCCTTTTTAAACATGGAAGTTGGTGTGTTTCATTCACATGCTTATCCTTTTGTTCCTGTAAAATGACATCACAAACTGTAGAAGAAAAAACATTGACTATACCCATAGGATACGCGACCATAGTCCGCAAATGAAAATTGCAAAAACACCACCACCCGCTATCTCCTCAAGACTAGGAGACTGATGTCCTAACCATACCTAGGTACACGGCACCAGACATAGCCGCTGACCCCCTACCTTAACAGAGCCCCCATGGTTCATGTAGCATCCAGAAAACCTAATGACAGCCTACATCACCTCCCGCTCTAGAGGATCCCACCCCCTAATATACAACCTCCAGCAAAGCCTCAGAGCTGCTTACTCGACAAAGGTCCCACTAGCCGTATGCATCACACCAAACACCCTCCCTAAAGAGTAGGACCCTCGGCCAAACTTGTGGACGCATACATCACACCAAACACCCTCCCTAAAGAGCACGACCCTCAGCAAGACCGGGGCCCGCATACTCACAAAAGACAATCTCCCAAACTACGCGTCCTTTGGCAACCCTCCTGATGGCCACCTACCCCGCACTACGAATATCCCTCCCCAAGACAGTACAGATCCGTGACGTAGCCTATCCGAATAACAAAATTAGATCATCCAACCATAGAGATCCTCATGACCAAGTACCGAACCGCCAATCCCTGAAGGATCTCTTGGTAATTTCCCCTGATGAAGGATTATCTTGTTCCTTTTTAATATTATTGAATATGGTGTGAGTTGATTAAGAAAGCTAAGCGAAATCCCCACTGGACATTAAGATAGCAAGCTATCTAGATGTGAAGGTTCCTTTCACAAAGCTCAAGAGAAGAAGATGATGGATTGATTCAAAACAAAAAGGAAATGGAAAGCACATAAACCATAGAAAACCAAGAACAATTAAAGGATGAAGAAAACATAAAATGGAAAGGAAAGAAATGGTAAAAATGTGAGAAGCACGCCACTACAAGGCTAGGCTAGAAGCCATGGCAACCTTGAAGATGAGTGGATGTGTGCCGCCACTTGCTATGCAAGATAAGGCTTAAAAGTATTCACTCCCAAGGGTGGAAACTCTCACAAATGGTTGAGACACAAGAGTGTTTTTACTTCAAAATGTTCAACCCTTTTACATGTCTAGGAGCACCCCTTATATAGAAGAGTTTAGGGGCCTCTAAGCAAATAAAAGATACCTAAGGATGTCTCTACAAAAACTAACCCTAGCTTCTAGAAACTAGGTCAAATAAGGTTACAAAAATGAGAGACAAAAGAGCTAACTATGGTGTGTGCAAGGCTAATTTCGTTCTAGCACAAAAGGAGACAAAGAATGTGTCTCATATGTCTCCAAAATTGGACATAGTGTGCTAAAAACAAAGGAGACCAAAGGTACATAGGTACACTTGCTTTATACCTTTTTCTTTATGTTTTATGCCTTTGCTTTACTCTCTCCTCCACATCATTTATGCTCCCCAATCACCATGTGCCACCTAGCATTGATTTCTTACTCCTAATTAACCTACAAAGCAAATAAACATAAATTAGCATGTTAGCTTAAGTCAAGTCAACTATAGTCAACAAGTCAAACCTAGTCAAAGGTCAACAAGTTAACTAAAGTTGATTCAACTAAGTCAACTTAGGGAATCAAAAATAACAAACACAAATGAAAGGGATGAAGGATTAGTGAACTTCCTTTCTAAACATGCTTAGTCTTCTTAAGCATGTGCCTCCATCCTTGGTTGGGGTCAATCCTTCATCATCCTCCCCTCCTTGGAGAGAATTTGACCACAAATTCTTTAAGCCTTTGTAGATGGAGCTTGACTTGATTTGGGGGAGGATTTGCACCTCCCTTTTATGAGCTCTTGTTCCATCCTTTCTAAGGGTATTACCCCTAGCTTTGGTTAGGCCATCCCTCTTTTATGGACCATTCTTCCTCTCATGCTTGGGCATTGGGTCTTCCTTTTAAGCCTTGGAAGAGAAGGAAGAATGGTGATGTCCATCTTTCTTTGGAAATCTTTTTTTGGAGTCAAGTAACACTTTGGAGGCAACTTGCTCTTTTTCATTTTCATCTTTTCTCTTATCTGTCACTTTATTTTGGTCCTCATTTGCTTGATTGGGTGAGAGAGGTAGGAGTGTGAACTTCTTGCCTTGGAAGGAGAAAGCATAGGTGTTAGCATGTCCATCATAAAAGACTTTTCTATCAAATTGTCATGGCCTACCTAGCAAAATATGAGTTGCTTCCATAGGCACAACATCACATAACACCTCATCTTTAAAATTTCCAATTGAAAAGTTAATGAGGACTTGTTGAGTTACTTTAATGTCTTCTTCCTTAAGCCATGATAGCTTGTAGGGCTTGGCATGAGGGATAGTTTTCAAGCCAAGCTTGTCCACAACCCTTGTGCTAGCCACATTTACACAACTTCCATTATCTATGAGGAGGGGACATAGTTTGTCATTGATATGGCACCTTGAATGAAAAATGTTTTGTCTTTGAGAAGGTTCAAGTTCCTTGGAAACTTGTCTTAGTTGGTGCCTTATCATTAACAATCCACCTTCAAGGGGTTTAATCCTTTCACTTGAAGAAGAAGTGTAGGAAGAAGTACTTTTGGGGGAAGGGCGAGAAGAATGTTCACTTTTTACTTCTCTTTTAAGGTTTAAGGTCATGGTTCTTTTGGTAGGACAATTTGAAGCTATGTGCCCATATCCCAAACACTTAAAACATTTTATAGAACTTATCCTTGTACCTTGAGAAGAATTAGGAGTTTCATTAGAAGGCCTAGATGAATTAGTCCTAGGAGGTGGGTCTTGGGAACTCTTGAGTGGTAATTTATCATGTTTTCTTTCTTTATCTTTCCAAGTACTAGAATAGTAGTCATTGTATGAACCACTCCTCTTGGCCTCTTTTTTCTTTTGCAATTGAGTTTCAACTTTAATGGCCAAATGTAAAACTTTGTCAAGAGAGGAGTACTCATATAACTCTACTAAATCTTGTATGTCCCTCCTTAACCCACTCAAAAATCTAGCTACCTTTTCCTCTTCACTTTCAAATTGGAGTCCTACTTTTAGAAGCATGGACTCCATTAACTTGTGATATTCATCCACACACATGGACCGTTGTTGAAGCATTTGGAGCTTCAAAAGAGTCTCCATCATATAGTAGGAAGGAACAAATCTAGTGCGCATCAAATTTTTAAGGTCCCTCCAAGAAGTCGTGAGTGACTCTTGGTTAATATTGTCCATACATAATTGATGCCACCAAGTCATGGCATAATCCTCAAACTCTAAGACTACCAAATCTACTTGCTTTTGATCACTAACTACATGAATGGTAAAAATTTGGTCCACTTTTTGTTCCCACTCAATGTAGATGTTTGGGTCATTTTCTCCTTTGAACTTAGGAATCTTTGGAGTTTGCTTCTCTTGTGATGGGTTGCGCCTAGAATGCCATCTTTTCCTAGCCTCTCTTTCTTGCTCTTTAGCTTCAAGCCTTTGAATGTGCTCTTGGATTCTTAGGTCACTTTGCTCCTTGTCCTTTCTCAATTGTTCAAAGGCCTCCTTCCTAGACAACTCCAAATCCCGAAGCAATCTCATCAATGTATTGTTTTTGTTTGGTGTAGGTGCATTTGATGAACTTGCCATGATTCCTACAACAAAAACACTCAAATCCGAGACAAAATAAATGGATTAGAGGTTAGACAACATGAAAATCGAGACCAAATCCAACCCAAAATGTAACCCAAGTGTTTAGATCACTCTCCCAAAGTAACAAGGCAAAGCTACACTCAAAGCTCCTCCAAAGGAGTGAAGCAAACACTTTTAAAAACTTGTTCAAAACCTTTCAAATGCAAGACAAGTGATTCGGCCACAACATCCCAAGAGTTTCAAGAAAAGAAAACTACTAAGACAAAACAAAGAACACCTAATGACAAGCAAGAAAAGCACAAAAACAAGGAAAGCTAAACTCTAAAGAAGAAAAGTTTGAGACAAAACTTTTAACAAGACTAAAACAAGAAAAAGCACATCTTAAAGACTCTATGGAAAGCACTTAACAAACATCTTCAAGTCTTAAATCATGCATACACCAAGAAAGATCATAACCAAGTTAAAGCATGGAACTAATTAGCCAATATCACCCAATTCTCAAGTATGAAAAACTAGTAGCATAACACCTAGTGAAAAACACACTTTTAGTTCACCAAGGAGCAAGATTGCTCTTGGTTTTTAGGCAAATATTGGTGCAAAATTTTCTTCTTCCCACAACTAGTTTCATAAAATGGTGAGAAAGAATTTTAGGTGGCTTGGACACTTAGTTCCTCAAGTTTTAGGCCAAAATCAATTTCATGGAGCATACATCAAGCAAGACAAAGTGAATGCAAGATTCAAATACTTGGAAAAACAAGAATAAGAAAACTTCAAGTTAACATATGACTCAAGCAAAAGTTAGGCACATTTAAAGACTCCACATGACATACACAAGACACAAACATGTAGCTATCATGCATTTAAACTCATGGATTTGAGGCTCAAAGACTAAGCATCCAAAGACATGTTATCCAACCACATTTAGGAGCTTAAAGAGGTGCAAAAACTGTAGCCAAACTGCCACAAAAGAACCTGAAAACGCTGATTCACGTATTCTTGGCAGATCTGACCTTTGCTCACTAATTTGATCATAACTTTCTCCACAGAACTCCAAATGCGATGGTTCTTTTTTTTCTGGAAACTAGACTCAAAGAGCTTTCTGTTGACACCAAAGACCGCTGAGCTGGTGCAGTTTAATGTTTCCAAATTGTCACGTTTTCTGCCAGCACTGTTTTTGTGTGTCATGAAAGTGGACTTGAACCATACCAAGATAGCTACAAAAAAACAAGGTTAGCACATGAAAAACACCATATTCAAGATAACCTAGGCTCTAGATACCAAATGATGAAGGATTATCTTGTTCCTTTTTAATATTATTGAATATGGTGTGAGTTGATTAAGAAAGCTAAGCGAAATCCCCACTGGACATTAAGATAGCAAGCTATCTAGATGTGAAGGTTCCTTTCACAAAGCTCAAGAGAAGAAGATGATGGATTGATTCAAAATAAAAAGGAAATGGAAAGCACATAAACCATAGAAAACCAAGAACAATTAAAGGAAGAAGAAAACATAAAATGGAAAGGAAAGAAATGGTAAAAATGTGAGAAGCACGCCACTACAAGGCTAGGCTAGAAGCCATGGCAACCTTGAAGATGAGTGGATGTGTGCCGCCACTTGCTATGCAAGATAAGGCTTAAAAGTATTCACTCCCAAGGGAGGAAACTCTCCCAAATGGTTGAGACACAAGAGTGTTTTTACTTCAAAATGTTCAACCCTTTTACATGTCTAGGAGCACCCCTTATATAGAAGAGTTTAGGGGCCTCTAAGCAAATAAAAGATACCTAAGGATGTCTCTACAAAAACCTAACCCTAGCTTCTAGAAACTAGGTCAAATAAGGTTACAAAAATGAGAGACAAAAGAGCTAACTATGGTGTGTGCAAGGCTAATTTCGTTCTAGCACAAAAGGAGACAAAGAATGTATCTCATATGTCTCCAAAATTGGCCATAGTGTGCTAAAAACAAAGGGGACCAAAGGTACATAGGTACACTTGCTTTATGCCTTTTTCTTTATGTTTTATGCCTTTGCTTTACTCTCTCCTCCACATCATTTATGCTCCCCAATCACCATGTGCCACCTAGCATTGATTTCTTACTCCTAATTAACCTACAAAGCAAATAAACATAAATTAGCATGTTAGCCTAAGTCAAGTCAACTATAGTCAACAAGTCAAACCTAGTCAAAAGTCAACAAGTTAACTAAAGTTGATTCAACTAAGTCAACTTAGGGAATCAAAATTAACAAACACAAATGAAAGGGATGAAGGATAGTGAACTTCCTTTCTAAACATGCTTAGTCTTCTTAAGCATGTGCCTCCATCCTTGGTTGGGGTCAATCCTTCATCATCCCCTCTCAACGCTGGATCCAAGAATAGCCAAAAAGGGAATATTGGGCCAGAAAGCCCATCCAAGGTAGGACCCACAGGTACAAAAGGTATAAATAGCACATTGTTCCATGCATTGATTACGCATTAAATTATTCTGATACTCTGACATCACCATTGCTGACTTAGGCATCAGAGTGTCTTTTGCACGTCCCCTGCTCCACCCCCGGAATTCCTTTGAAAGTAACAGAAGAATAGCCCGAAATCAACCGTCCGAAGCCCTCAAGTGATTTGTGGATTACAACCTTCGGTTGCATAAGAACAATGTCAGATAAAGGAAACATAAAAGAAGATGGAACAGAAATTGATAGACATCACACTTCCAAGAATAGAAGATAAGCCTAAGAGTTGAAACACATGAAGGGATTAAGGACATTTGATTAAACTCATGGATTCTTGAATCACTCAAGAACTTAGGAGAATCACTCTCACTAAGATAGATGAGGTAAAACTCATTTATTTTCTGAATAAACCTCAGCTTGTTTCATTTATGAAAATGGTTCAAGTTATGTAGGAGCTTTAACCATTAGAATTACAAAAGACACAAAAATTTGAATTACAACCCGATTAAAGCTATTAATTAATGATCCACTCAAGCTAATGACGATCCGCTACTTAATGGTTGATTGTAACTGAATTTAAGGCTACCAAAAGTCATCCACAAACTTTGAGCAAAGGTCCGCTTGATCTTCCAAAGGTTGGTTCTTAAGTGGGCATATGGACCCTTATTTGAACTTGAAGATAAAGCAAAACTAAAGCCCGTTAATTGGTTAAGCACAAACACAATTTGGTCAGCCAATTTTACAAAGCATTGGGCCCTTATTTAAATAAAAGAAACTGCATCAACACGGCGCATTAGTCATCCTCCATTTGACCCATATGCAATTCACATCATACCCTCTTTCTTCGAGAAGATTTGTCCCGAATCTTAAGACACTAGTTTTAATGTAAGTTTATTATGATCTTGTGAAGGACTTTTATTTTTTCACAAGTTGAAACTAATTCTCTTCTTCGAGGATGAAGTTCAACTTGATATTTGTTACTTTCCAATGGTTGCAATCCGTCGATAACATTTCTTGGCAACAATACCCCAGCTTGATATGTAACAATAAATAATTCCATGCATTGTGTTTGACGAACTTGCTTCTTATCGACGGACGAAATACATAATAAACCACTATGAACAAGCTTCCTTTTTAAACATGGAAGTTGGTGTGTTTCATTCACATGCTTATCCTTTTTTTCCTGTAAAATGAGATCACAAACTGTAGAAGAAAAAACATTGACTATACCCACAGGATACGCGACCATAGTCCACAAATGAAAATTGCAAAAACGCCACCACCCGATAAGTCTTTACGTCGCTATCTCCTCAAGACTAGGAGACTGATGTCCTAACCATACCTAGGTACACGGCACCAGACACACCCGCTGACCCCCTACCTTAACAGAGCCCCCCTGGTTCATGTAGCATCCAGAAAGCATAATGACCGCCTATATCACCTCCCGCTCTAGAGGATCCCACCCCCTAATATATGACCTCCAGCAAAGCCTCAGAGCTGCTTACTCGACAAAGGTCCCACTAGCCGTATGCATCACACCAAACACCCTCCCTAAAGAGCACGACCCTCGGCCAAACTTGTGGACCCATACATCACACCAAACACCCTCCCTAAATAGCATGACCCTCAGCAAGACCGGGGCCCGCATACTCACAGAAGACAATCTCCCAAACTACGCGTCCTTTGGCAACCCTCCTGATGGCCACCTACCCCGCACAACGAATATCCCTCCCCAGGACAGTCCAGATCCCTGACGTAGCCTATCCGACCAACAAAATGAGATCATCCACCCATAGAGATTCTCATGACCAAGTACCGAACAGCAAATCCCTGAAGGATCTCTGGGTAATTTCCCCTCTCAACGCTGGATCCAAGAATAGCCAAAAAGGGAATATTAGGCCAGAAAGCCCATCCAAGGTAGGACCCACAAGTACAAAAGGTATAAATAGCACACTGTTCCATGCATTGATTACGCATTAAATTATTCTGATACTCTGACGTCACCATTGCTGACTTAGGCATCAGAGTGTCTTTTGTAGGTCCCCTGCTCCACCCCCGGAATTCCTTTGAATGTAACAGAAGAATAGCCCGAAATCAACCGTCCGAAGCCCTCAAGTGATTTGTGGATTACAACCTTCGGTTGCATAAGAACAATGTGAGATAAAGGAAACATAAAAGAAGATGGAACAGAAATTGATAGACATCACACTTCCAAGAATAGAAGATAAGCCTAAGAGTTGAAACACACGAAGGGATTAAGGACCTTTGATTAAACTCATGGATTCTTGAATCACTCAAGAACTTAGGAGAATCACTCTCACTAAGATAGATGAGATAAAACTCGTTTATTTTCTGAATAAACCTCAACTTGCCTTCATTGATGAAAATGGTTCAAGTTATATAGGAGCTTTAACCATCAGAATTACAAAAGACACATAAATTTCAATTACAACCCGATTAAAGCTATTAATTAATGATGCACTCAAGCTAATGACGATCCGCTAGTTCACGGTTGATTGTAACTAAATTTAAGGCTACCAAAAGTCATCCACAAACTTTGAGCAAAGGTCCGCTTGATCATCCAAAGGGTGGTTCTTAAGTGGGCATATGGACCCTTATTTGAACTTGAAGACAAAGCAAAACTAAAGCCCGTTAATTGGTTCAGCAGAAACCCAATTTGGTAAGTCAATTTTACAAAGCATTGGGCCCTTATTTAAATAAAAGAAACTGCAGCAACAGGGCGCATTAGTCATCCTCCATTTGACCCATATGCAATTCACATCATACCCTGCTTCTTCGAGAAGATTTGTCCTAAATCTTAAGTCACTAGTTTTAATATAAGTTTATTATGATCTTGTGAAGGACTTTTATGTTTTCAGAAGTTGAAACTAATTCTGTTACTTTCCAATGTGATGAAGGATTGACCCCAACCAAGGATGAAGGCACATGCTTAAGAAGACTAAGCATGTTTAGAAAAGGAAGTTCACTAATCCTTCATCCCTTTCATTTGTGTTTGTTATTTTTGATTCCCTAAGTTGACTTATTGACCTTTGACTAAGTTTGACTTGTTGACTTTAGTTGACTTGACTTAAGCCAACATGCTAATGTATGTTTATTTGCTTTGTAGGTTAATTAGGAGTAAGAAAGCAATGCTAGGTGGCGCATGGTGATTGGGGAGCATAAATGATGTGGAGGAGAGAGTAAAGCAAAGGCATAAAGCATAAAGTAAAAGGCATGAAGCAAGTGTACCTATGTACCTTTGGTCTCCTTTGTTTTTAGCACACTTTGACCACTTTTTGGAGACATATGAGACACATTCTTTGTCTCCTTTTGTGCTAGAACGAAATTAGTCTTGCACACACAATAGTTAGCTCTTTTGTCTCTCATTTTTGTAACCTTATTTGACCTAGTTTCTTGATGAAGGATTGACCCCAACCAAGGATGGAGGCACATGCTTAAGAAGACTAAGCATGTTTAGAAAGGAAGTTCACTAATCCTTCACCCCTTTCATTTGTGTTTGTTATTTTTGATTCCCTAAGTTGACTTAGTTGAATCAACTTTAGTTGACTTGTTGACCTTTGACTAGGTTTGACTTGTTGACTATAGTTGACTTGACTTAAGCCAACATGCTAATCTATGTTTATTTGCTTTGTAGGTTAATTAGGAGTAAGAAAGCAATGCTAGGTGGCACATGGTGATTAGGGAGCATAAATGATGTGGAGGAGAGAGTAAAGCAAAGGCATAAAGCATAAAGTAAAAGGCATAAAACAAGTGTACCAATGTACGTTTGGTCTCCTTTGTTTTTAGCACACTTTGGCCACATTTTGGAGACATATGAGACACATTCTTTGTCTCCTTTTGTGCTAGAACGAAATTAGCCTTGCACACACCAAAGTTAGCTCTTTTGTCTCTCATTTTTTATAACCTTATTTGACCTAGTTTCTAGAAGCTAGGGTTAGGTTTTTGTAGAGACATCCTTAGGTATCTTTTATTTGCTTAGAGGCCCCTAAACTCTTCTATATAAGGGGTGCTCCTAGAAATGTAAAAGGGTTGAACATTTTGAAGTAAAAACACTCTTGTGTCTCAACCATTTGTGAGAGTTTCCTCCCTTGGGAGTGAATACTTTTAAGCCTTATCTTGCATAACAAGTGGCGGCACACATCCACTCATCTTCAAGGTTGTCATGGCTTCTAGCCTAGCCTTGTAGTGGTGTGCCTCTCACATTTTTACCATCTCTTTCCTCTCCATTTTATGTCTTCTTCTTCCTTTAATTGTTCTTGGTTTTCTATGGTTTATGTGCTTTCCATTTTCTTTTTGTTTTGAATCAATCCATCATCTTCTTCTCTTGAGCTTTGTGAAAGGAACCTTCACATCTAGATAGCTTGCTATCTTAATGTCCAGTGGGGATTTCACTTAGCTTTCTTAATCAACTCACACCATATTCAATAATCTTAAAAAGGAACAAGGTAATCCTTCATCATTTGGTATCTAGAGCCTTATTTGATCATCCTCTTGATCTTCCAAAGGTTGGTTCTTAAGTTGGCATATGGACCCTTATTTGAACTTGAAGATAAACCAAAACTAAAGCCCGTTAATTGGTTAAGCACAAACACAATTTGGTCAGCTAATTTTACAAAGCATTGGGCCCTTATTTAAATAAAAGAAACTGCATCAACACTGCGCATTAGTCATCCTCCATATGACCCATATGCAATTCACATCATACCCTCCTTCTTCGAGAAGATTTGTCCTGAATCTTAAGACACTACTTTTGATGTAGGTTTATTATGATATTGTGAAGGACTTTTATTTTTTCACAAGTTGAAACTAATTCTCTTCTTCCAGGATCAAATTCAACTTGATATTTGTTACTTTCCAATGGTTGCAATCCGTCGATAACATTTCTTCGCAACAGTACCCCACCTTGATATGTAACCATAAATAATTCCATGCATTGTGTTTGACGAATATGCTTCGTATCGATTGACCAAATGCATAATAAAATACTATGAACAAGGTTCCTTTTTAAACATGGAAGTTGGTGTGTTTCATTCACATGCTTATCCTTTTGTTCCTGTAAAATGACATCACAAACTGTAGAAGAAAAAACATTGACTATACCCATAGGATACGCAATCATAGTCCACAACTGAAAATTGCAAAAACGCCACCACCCGATAAGTCTTTACGTCGCTATCTCCTCAAGACTGGGAGGCTGATGTCCCAACCATACCTTGGTACACGGCACCAGACACTCCCGCTGACCGCCTACCTTAACAGAGCCCCCCGGGTTCATGTAGCATCCAGCAAGCCTAATGACCACCCACATCACCTGCCGCTCTGGAGAATCCCACCCCCTAATATACGGCCTCCAGCAAAGCCTCAAAGTCGCTTACTCGACAAAGGTCCCACTAGCCGAATACATCACACCAAACACCCTCCCTAAAGAGCACGACCCTCGGCAAACCTGTGGACGCATACATCACACCAAACACCCTTCCTAAAGAGCACGACCCTCAGCAAGACCGGGGCCCGCATACTCACAGAAGACAATCTCCCAAACTACGCGGCCTTTGGTGACCCTCCTGATGGCCGCCTACCCCGCACTACGAGTATCCCTCCCCAAGACAGTCAAGATTCGTGACGTAGCCGTTCCGACCAATAAGATGAGATCATCCACCCATAGAGATCCTCATGACCGAGTATCGAATACCGCCAACCCCTGAAGGATTTCTTGGTAATTTCCCCTCTCAACACTAGATCCAAGAATAGCCAAAAAGGGAATATTGGGCCAGAAAGCCCATCCTAGGTAGGACCCACAGGTAAAAAAGGTATAAATAGCACACAGTTCCAAGCATTGATTACGCATTAAATTATTCTGATACTCTGACATCACCAGTGCTGACTTAGGCATCGGAGTGTGTTCTGCAGGTCCCCTGCTCCGCCCCCGGAATTCCTTTGGAAGCAACAGAAGAACAGCCCGAGATCAACCGTTCTAAGCCCTCCAGTGATTTGTGGATTACAACCTTCGGTTCCGAAAGAACATTAACGAATAAACTTTTCCTCATATTTTTCTCTATTTCCATTTCTTTTCTTTATTTTTCGTTCCTTTTGCAGTTTATATTACTTCTTTTTTTGTTTTCTCCCTCAGCCTACGTTAATCCTTACTGACTTGTCTTGGTGTCATAAACTTCTACTTCTTTTGATGTCCCTCATGCCTCAAATAAAGGGAACGTTCATCAAGATGGAGTGTTTTTAAACGAAGCCATGCCCATCCCAAAAGAAGATGACAAAAGTCCATGGGAGCAATATCACATAATACTTCTTTCACACATTGCCATATACTGAATTTGATCCATGCCTGATATAGATGAAAGGTTGCTGGTAACTGGAGTTTCTCCACTAATCTTTGGCTGACAACATTGTTTTCGCTTTCGTAATCGAATGGTTCAACTTATATAGGAGCTTTAAGCATCAGAATTACAAAAGACACATAAATTTCAATTACAACCCACTTAAAGCTATTAATTAATGATCCACTCAAGCTAGCAATGATCCGCTACTTAATTGTTGATTGTAACTGAATTTAACGCTACCAAAAGTCATCCACAAACTTTCAGCAAACGTCCTCTTGATCTTCCAAAGGTTGGTTCTTAAGTTGGCATATATGGACCCTTATGTCAACTTGAAAATAAAGCAAAACTAAAGCCAAGTAATTGGTTAAGCCAAAACACAATTTGGTCAGCCAATTTTACAAAGCATTGGGCCCTTATTTAAATAAAAGAAATTGCATCAACACAGCGCATTAGTCATCCTCCATTTGACCCACATGCAATTCCCATCATACCGTCCTTCTTCGAGAGGATTTGTCCCGAATCTTAAGACACTAGTTTTAATATAAGTTTATTATGATCTTGTGAAGGACTTTTATTTTTTCACAAGTTGAAACTAATTCTCTTCCTGTAGGATCAAATTCAACTTGATATTTGTTGCTTTCCAATGGTTGCAATCCGTCGATAACATTTCTTAGCAACAGTACCCCACCTTGATATGTAACAATAAATAATTCCATGCATTGTGTTTGACGAATTTGCTTCTTATCGACGGACCAAATGCATGATAAAGCACTATCAACAAGCTTCCTTTTCAAACATGGAAGTTGGTGTGTTTCCTTCACATGCTTATCCTTTTGTTCTTGTAAAATGACATCACAAACTGTAGAAGAAAAAACATTGACGAATAAACTTTTCATCATCTTTTTCTCTAGTTCCAGTTCTTTTTCTTTCTTTTCCCTTCCTTCTACTGTTTATATTACTTCTTTTTCTGTTTTCTCCTTCAGCCTACGTTGATCCTTACTAACTTGTCTCGGTGTCATAAACTTCTACTTCTTTTGATGTCCCTCATGCCTCAAATAAAGGGAACGTTCATCAAGATAGAATGTTTTAAAACGAAGCCATGCCCATCCCAAAAAAGAAGATGATAAGAGTCCATGGGAGCAATATAACATAATACTTCTTTCACATATTGCCATGTACTGAATTTGATCCATGCTTGATTCAGATGAAAGGTTGTTGGCAACTGGAGTTTCTCCACCAATCTTTGGCTCACAACATTGTTTTCGCTTTCGTAATCGAATGCAACTAATCATGGGTGGCCTTTGGTTAAACACCTTGTATAATAAACTTCCATTCCTATACCAAATCTACATAGTCAGGCTCTGAATACCTAATGATGTGAATCCAAAGGGTTCGATTCGTTTTACTGATCTTTCAAGGTTGGAATGCTAATAAGCAAGAAATTTGAGAAATTATTTAAAACGAGAAAATGGAAAAGTATAAGAAGATGGAGCGGAAATTGATAGACATCACACTTCCAAGAATGGAAGATAAGCCTAAGAGTTGAAACACACAAAGCGATAAAGGAACTTTGATAAAACTTGGGGATTCTTGAATCACTCAAGAACTTAGGAGAATCACTCTCACTAAGATAGATGAGATAAAACTCATTTATTTTTTGAATAAAACGCAGCTTGCCTTCATTTATGAAAATGGTTCAACTTATATAGGAGCTTTAAGCATCAGAATTACAAAAGACACATAAATTTTAATTACAACCCACTTAAAGCTATTAATTAATGATCCACTCAAGCTAGAAATGATCCGCTACTTAATTGTTGATTGTAACTGAATTTACGGCTACCAAAACTCATCCACAAACTTTAAGCAAAGGTCCTCCTGATCTTCCAAAGGTTGGTTCTTAAGTTGGCATATATGGACCCTTATTTCAACTTGAAAATAAAGCAAAACTAAAGCCCATTAATTGGTTAAGCCAAAACACAATTTGGTCAGCCAATTTTACAAAGTATTGGGCCATTATTTAAATAAAAGAAACTGCATCAACACGGTTGATTAGTCATCCTCCATTTGACTCATATGCAATTCACATCATACCCTCCTTCTTCAAGAGGATTTGTCCCGAATCTTAAGACACTAGTTTTAATATAAGTTTATTATGATCTTGTGAAGGACTTTTATTTTTTCACAAGTTGAAACTAATTTTCTTCCTCCAGGATCAAATTCAACTTGATATTTGTTTCTTTCCAATGGTTCCAATCCGTCGATAACATTTCTTGGCAACATGACCCCACCTTGATATGTAACAATAAATAATTCCATGCATTGTGTTTGACGAATTTGCTTCTTTTTGACGGACCAAATGCATGATAAAGCACTATGAACAAGCTTCCTTTTCAAACATGGAAGTTGGTGTGTTTCCTTCACATGCTTATCCTTTTGTTCCTGTAAAATGTCATCACAAACTGTAGAAGAAAAAACATTGACGAATAAACTTTTCATCATCTTTTTCTCTAGTTCCATTTCTTTTTCTTTACTTTCCCTTCCTTCTACAGTTTATATTACTTCTTGATGAAGGATTATCTTGTTTCCTTTTAGAGTTATGAATATGGTGAAGTTATTTAAGAAAGCTTTTTGAAAATTCCCACTGGACATTAAGATAGCAAGCTATCTAGATGTGAAGGTTCATTTCTCAAGCTCATGAAAGGAAGAAGAGAGTTGGATTCAAGCTTAAACTCACACAACATTAACAACACTTAAAGAACCAAAATGAAAGAAGAAACATTAAAAATGGAAAGCATAGAAGATGAAGCATGGAAGAAGCACGCCACTCATAGGGGGGGATCTAAGCCAACCAAGCCCTAAACATGAGTGATGGTGCCGCCACTTGCAAGCAAGATAAGGCAAAGGTGAGTTCACTTCTAGGAAGGAGAGCTCACGAAAATTTAAAGGTTGAAACACAATAGTTTAGAAACAAAATGATCAACCCTTTTACAAGACAAGGAGCACCCTTTAAATAGGAGTTCATAGGGGTCCTTTAGCAAATACAAAAACATGAAAAAGGATTAACTAGCAAACCCTAAACCTAATGTGAGAGTGAGTCTTGGCCAAGTGAAGGAAGATGATTGGTGGAGGCATTCCCATGAGGATTCTAGGCCAAAAGAGGAAGGAGACCAAGTGACCTTCTAAGGCATAAACCATAAAGGCAAAAGGAGACAAGGTACATGTCTACTTTTGCTTTTGCTTTATGCTTTTTGCTTTCCTCTCTCTTCCACTTCATCCAAGTGCTCCAATCACCAAGTGCCACCTAGCCATGCTCTACTTTCTCTTAATTACCTACAAAACAAGACAAACAAGGATTAGCATGTTGGTTTAAGTTAATCTAATCTTGGTCAAAGGTCAACTTTGGATCAAAGTCAACAAGTCAACCAAAATAAATCAACTAGAAACCAACTTAGGGAATTCAAACTAAAGTAATGCAAAACAAAGATAAAGGTGATGGAATAGAAGACTCCCCTCTAGACATGCTTCTAGTGATCCTTCTTGATGGAGCTTCTAAGGAGGTGGTCATGCCTTCATCACTTCTTTTTCTGTTTTCTCCTTCAGCCTACGTTGATCCTTACTAACTTGTCTTGGTGTCATAAACTTCTACTTCTTTTGATGTCCCTCATGCCTCAAATAAAGGGAACGTTCATCAAGATAGAATGTTTTAAAACGAAGTCATGCCCATCCCAAAAGAAGATGATAAGAGTCCATGGGAGCAATATAACATAATACTTCTTTCACACATTGCCATGTACTGAATTTGATCCATGCTTGATTCAGATGAAAGGTTGTTGGCAACTGGAGTTTCTCCACCAATCTTTGGCTCACAACATTGTTTTTGCTTTCGTAATCGAATGCAACTAATCATGGGTGGCCTTCGGTTAAACACCTTGTATAAGAAACATCCATTCCTATACAAAATCTACATAGTCAAGCTTTGAATACCAAATGATGTGAATCCAAAGGGTTTGATTCGTTTTACTGATCTTTCAAGGTTGGAATGCGAATAAGCAAGAAATTTGAGAAATTATTTAGAACCAGAAAATGGAAAAATAAAAGAAGATGGAACGAAAATTGATAGACATCACACTTCCAAGAATGGAAGATAAGCCTAAGAGTTGAAACACACTAAGGGATAAAGGACCTTTGATTAAACTCATGGATTCTTGAATCACTCAAGAACTTAGGAGAATCACTCTCACTAAGATAGATGAGATAAAACTCGTTTATTTTCTGAATAAAAATCAGCTTGCCTTCATTGATGAAAATGGTTCAACTTATATAGGAGCTTTAAGCATCAGAATTACAAAAGACACATAAATTTCAATTACAACCCACTTAAAGCTATTAATTAATGATCCACTCAAGCTAGCAATGATCCGCTACTTAATTGTTGATTGTAATTGAATTTAAGGATACCAAAAGTCATCCACAAACTTTCAGCAAAGGTCCTCTTGATAATCCAAAGGTTGGTTCTTAAGTTGGCATATATGGACCCTTATTTCAACTTGAAAATAAAGCAAAACTAAAGCCCATTAATTGGTTAAGCCAAAACAAAATTTGGTCAGCCAATTTTACAAAGCATTGGGTTCAAATAAAAGAAAATGCATCAACACGGCACATTAGTTATCCTCCATTTGACCCATATCCAATTCACATCATATCCTCCTTCTTCGAGAGCATTTGTCCCGAATCTTAAGACACTAGTTTTAATATAAGTTTATTATGATCTTGTGAAGGACTTTTATTTTTTCACAAGTTGAAACTAATTCTCTTCCTCCAGGATCAAATTCAACTTGATATTTGTTACTTTCCAATGGTTGCAATTCGTCGATAACATTTCTTAGCAACAGTACCCTACCTTGATATGTAACAATAAATAATTCCATGCATTGTGTTTGACGAATTTGCTTCTTATCGATGGACCAAATGCATGATAAAGCACTATGAACAAGCTTCCTTTTCAAACATGGAAGTTGGTGTGTTTTCTTCACATGCTTATCCTTTTGTTCCTGTAAAATGACATCACAAACTGTAGAAGAAAAAACATTGACGAATAAACTTTTCATCATACTTTTCTATAGTTCCATTTCTTTTTCTTTATTTTCCCTTCCTTCGACAGTTTATATTACTTCTTTTTCTGTTTTCTCCTTCGGTAAGACCCTATTATTTTATAACCCTTAATAAAAAGGGCTGCCCCAAAATCTGATGGGCCAAAGAGCTGGCCCAAGGGATAAAGCTGGTCCGTAGTTGCCCTAACACTTCCACCCTTTCATTCTCATAGATCCAATCGTCAACCCTTTCTCCCTCTCATGAAGAGCTCTGCTAGGGTTAGGTTTCTGCCATCTTCAAGCTAGCTCGAAACTGTTCTCTACTCCATTATCCTTTCAGCTCCTCTATTCGTCCCTGAGCTGCTGTGTTCGCACGCTTGGCTGCCGAAGTCTCTTATTTCCCTTCCAGGTAAGGGAAGCTAGAACTTCTTTGTATGGTGTGATTTGACTTGTATCATTGTAGTTCGTTGATTTATTGAGTTTGTGAGCTGCCATGAGTGACTGTAGTGGCTGAAATATCTGTTTGGTATATGTGTACACATTGTGCAGGTGCAAACAGTGGCGAGGTCTGCTAAACTCGCCTAAGCGGGCATGTCTTGCCTAGGCGAGGTTAACAGGGGCTCGCCTAGGTATTTTGCCACGAAGGGTCGCCCAAGCGACCCACTATGAATTTTTGAGCGAGCGACCATCTCGCCCAGGCGAGAGGGGTCTCGCCTAAGCGAGATCCCGCCTGTGATTCTGCTCCATGTTTTGAGCCCTCGCCTAGGCGAAGGGGGGCTCGCCTGGGCGAGAACGTCTCGCCTGAGCGAGACCCTCCACCCTGAGCGAGGTGCTGGGCGAGACAGTGCAATGTGGGATTGTTTTCTTGGCTTTGTATGGATAATGCATGCTTGGTTTTGAGTATTGTGATAAAGGTTTGATATGAATGAGTATGATTGAGTGATACAAGTCATGAATTATGAATAATGGGTTGACATGAGTTTCGCATGAGATTGTAATGAAATGGTTGGTATGAAAGAGGCATGATAACGATATGATTTGGAAATCCTTGGTACATGGATGGTTTATGATGAGATGAAATGAGTTGGGCCTGGAACATGAAAGGCGTTGGCTTTAAAGGTTGGTACAATTAACGTATACGTGCATGGTGAATATGGTTTTGGCGGCGTGATTTTGTTTTGTATGTGTTAGTGCATAATTCCTTGGGATCTCTAGGTGAGGCTTTCAGGGTCGCACTTCAGTGGTCGGGACGTAATTCCACGGCCCCTGTTAGTGGGTGTCCATGGTGGTGCCCCATCTGTATAACTAGGCAAGGATTCAAGGTAAGGACTGCATCCTGACACTCTAAGGACTGCATCTGTGGTGAGAGTAATAGGAGGCCTGAAATTCATTAAGGGCTAACCTTGTGGTGAGGGAGATTTGATTCATCGTAACACTTGTAACACATAGCTCGGAGATTAGCAGCTCAGGGTCGAGCAGAGGTATCCACCACAAGTGCAAGCATCCGCTGAATCTGACTAAGTTATACGTATCCGGATGAGTCGAGTCGAGTCGTAGTGTATTGATTGAAGAGTCTTAACATGCTTGGATGTGGTATTGATATTGGATGGCGAAAGTATGTTTAATTGTATGATGAAGATGTTGATTGGCTCTAGCTTACCCTTTTCTTGTTGGTTGCCTTGTTTGTCGTGTTTCTATCTTTGCGATGATCATCAATTTATTGATGGGAGCAGACGCGAGGGATCATCGTGGTCATCAGGGAGGAGGCAACTCTACAACTTAGTGTTCTTGGGATATCTTGAGGGCTATGGCCTATGTATTTGTCAGTCTTTATATGCTAGTGTTCCAGCAGACTTTTATGATACTCTTTTATCTCTTGTGGCATCGTGGTGTGCCTTATTTTGTAAGGTCTTACGTTTAAACTCCAGAACTGCGCTGTTATATTATAATTATGTGATGTTTCCTTTAATTACACTAATTAATTAATTGGGGCGTTACACCTTCAGCCTACGTTGATCCTTACTGACTTGTCTTGGTGTCATAAACTTCTACTTCTTTTGATGTCCCTCATGCCTCAAATAAAAGGAATGTTCATCAAGATGGAATGTTTTAAAACGAAGCCATTCCCATCCCAAAAGAAGATGACAAGAGTCCATGGGAGCAATATAATATAAAAGTTCTTTCACACATTGCCATGTACTGAATTTGATCCATGCTTGATTCAGATGAAAGGTTGTTGGCAACTGGAGTTTCTCCACCAATCCTTGGCTCACAACATGGGTGGCCTTCGGTTAAACACCTTGTATAATAAACTTCCATTCCTATACCAAAACTACATAGCCAGGCTCTGAATACCAAATGATGTGAATCCAAAGGGTTTGATTCGTGTTACTGATCTTTCAAGGTTGGAATGCTAATAAGCAAGAAATTTGAGAAATTATTTAAAACGAGAAAATGGAAAAGTATAAGAAGATGGAGCGGAAATTGATAGACATCACACTTCCAAGAATGGAAGATAAGCCTAAGAGTTGAAACACACAAAGGGATAAAGGAACTTTGATAAAACTTGGGGATTCTTGAATCACTCAAGAACTTAGGAGAATCACTCTCACTAAGATAGATGAGATAAAACTTGTTTATTTTCTAAATAAAACTCAGCTTGCCTTCATTGATGAAAATGGTTTAACTTATATAGGAGCTTTAAGCATCGGAATTACAAAAGACACATAAATTTCAATTACAACCCACTTAAAGCTATTAATTAATGATCCACTCAACCTAGCAATGATCTGCTACTTAATTGTTGATTGTAACTGAATTTAAGGCTACCAAAACTCACCCACAAACTTTCAGCAAAGCTCCTCTTGATCTTCCAAATGTTGGTTCTTAAGTTGGCATATATGGACCCTTATTTCAACTTGAAAATAAAGCAAAACTAAAGCCCATTAATTGGTTAAGCCAAAACACAATTTGGTCAGCCAATTTTACAAAGCATTGGGCCCTTATTTAAATAAAAGAAACTGCATCAACAAGGCGCATTAGTCATCCTCCATTTGACCCATATGCAATTCACATCACACCCTCCTTCTTCGAGAGGATTTGTCCCGAATCTTAAGACACTAGTTTTAATATAAGTTTATTATGATCTTGTGAAGGACTTTTATTTTTTCACAAGTTGAAACTAATTCTCTTCCTCCAGGATCAAATTCAACTTGATATTTGTTACTTTCCAATGGTTGCAATCCGTCGATAACATTTCTTGGCAACAGTACCCCACCTTGATATGTAACAATAAAGAATTCCATGCATTGTGTTTGACGAATTTGTTTCTCATCGACGGACCGAATGCATAATAAACCACTGTGAACAAGCTTCCTTTTTAAACATGGAAGTTGGTGTGTTTCATTCACATGCTTATCCTTTTATTCCTGTAAAATGACATCACAAACTGTAGCAGAAAAAAACATTGACGAATAAACTTTCTCTAGTTCCATTTGTTTTTCCTTATTTTCCCTTCCTTCTGCAGTTTATATTACTTCTTTTTCTAGTCTTTCTTTTTCTGTTTTCTCCTTCAGCCTATGTTGATCCTTACTGACTTGTCTTGGTGTCAAAAATTTGTACTTCTTTTGATGTCCCTCGCGCATCAATAAAGGGAACGTTCATCAAGATGGAGTGTTTTAAAACGAAGCCATGCCCATCCCTAAAGAAGATGACAAGAGTCCATGGGAGCAATATCACATAATACTTCTTTCACACATTGCCATGTACTGAATTTGATCCATGCTTGATCCAGATGAAAGGTTGCTGGTAACTAGAGTTTCTCCACCAATCTTTGGCTCACAACATTGTTTTCGCTTTCGTAATCGAATGCAGCTAAACATGGATGACTTTCGGTTAAACACTTTGTATAATAAACTTTCTTTCCTATTCCAAATCTAGATAGCCAGGCTTTGAATACCAAATGATGTGAATCCACAGGGTTCGATTCGTTTGACTTATCTATCAATGTTGGAATGCATAGAAATTTGAGAAATTATTTAAAACGAGAAAACGGAAACATAAAGGAGGATGGAATGAAAATTGATAGACATCACACTTCCAAGAATGGACGATAAGCCTAAGAGTTGAAACACACAAAGGGATAAAGGACCTTTGATTAAACTCATGGATTCTTGAATCACTCAAGAACATAGGAGAATCACTCTCACTAAGATAGATGAGATAAAACTCGTTTATTTTCTGAATAAAACTCAGCTTGCCTTCATTGATGAAAATGGTTCAACTTATATAGGAGCTTTAACCATCACAATTACAAAAGACACATAAATTTCAATATCATCCCGCTTAAAGCTATTAATTAATGATCCACCCAAGCTAATAATGATCCGCTACTTAATGGTTGATTGTAACAGAATTTAAGGCTACCAAAAGTCATCCACAAACTTTGAGTAAAGGTCCTCTTGATCTTCCAAAGGTTGGTTCTTAAGTTGGCATATGGACCCTTATTTTAACTTGAAGATAAAGCAAAACTAAAGCCCATTAATTAGTTAAGCACAAACACAATTTGGTCAGCCAATTTTACAAAGCATTGGGCCCTTATTTAAATAAAAGAAATTGCATCAACATGGCGCATTAGTCATCCTAAATTTGACCCATATTCAATTCACATCATACCCTCCTTCTTCGAGAAGATTTGCCCCGAATCTTAAGACACTAGTTTTAATGTAAGTTTATTATGATCTTGTGAAGGACTTTTATTTTTTCACAAGTTGAAACTAATTCTCTTCTTCCAGGATCAAATTCAACTTGATATTTGTTACTTTCCAATGGTGGCAATCCGTCGATAACATTTCTTGGCAACAGTACCCCACCTTGATATGTAACAATAAATAATTTCATGCATTGTGTTTGAAGAATTTGCTTCTTATCAACGGACCAAATGCATAATAAAGCACTATGAACATGCTTCCTTTTTAAACATGGAAGTTGGTGTGTTTCATTCACATGCTTATCCTTTTGTTCCTGTAAAATGACATCACAAACTGTGGAAGAAAAAACATTGACGAATAAACTTTCTCTAGTTCCATTTCTTTTTCTTTATTTTCCCTTCCTTCTGCAGTTTATATTACTTATTTTTCTATTTTTTCTTTTTCTATTTTCTCCTTCGGCCTACGTTGATCCTTACTGACTTGTCGTGGTGTCATAAATTTCTACTTCTTTTGGTGTCCCTCGCGCCTCAATAAAGGGAACGTTCATCAAGATGGAGTGTTTTAAAACGAAGCCATGCCCATCCCAAAAGAAGATGACAAGAGTCCATGGGAGCAATATCACATAATACTTCTTTCACACATTGCCATGTACTGAATTTGATCCATGCTTGATCCAAATGAAAGGTTGCTGGTAACTGGAGTTTCTCCAACGATCTTTGGCTCACAACATTGTTTTCGCTTCCGTAATCGAATGAAACTAAACATGGATGGCCTGCAGTTAAACACTTTGTATAATAAACTTCCTTTCCTATTCCAAATCTAGATAGCCAGGCTCTGAATACCAAATGATGTGAATCCACAGGGTTCGATTTGTTTGACTGATGTATCATTGTTGGAATGCTAACAAGCAAGAAATTTGAGAAATTATTTAAAATGAGAAATTGGAAACATAAAAGAAGATGGAACGGAAATTGATCTACATCACACTTCCAAGAATGGAAGATAAGCTTAAGTGTTGAAACACACAAAGGGATAAAGGACCTTTGATTAAACTCCTGGATTCTTGAATCACTCAAGAACTTAGGAGAATCACTCTCACTAAGATAGATGAGATAAAACTCGTTTATTTTCTGAGCAAAATTCAGCTTGTCTTCATTGATGAAAATGGTTCAACTTATATCGGAGCTTTAACCATCAGAATTACAAAAGACACATAAATTTCAATATCATCCCGCTTAAAGCTATTAATTAGTGATCCACTCAAGCTAATAACGATCCGCTACTTAATGGTTGATTGTAACTAAATTTAAGGCTACCAAAAGTCATCCACAAACTTTGAGCAAAGGTCCTCTTGATCTTCCAAAGGTTGGTTCTTAAGTTGGTATATGGACCCTTATTTCAACTTGAAGATAAAGCAAAACTAAAGCACATTAATTGGTTAAGCACAAACACAATTTAGTCTGCCAATTTTACAAAGCATTGGGCCCTTATTTAAATAAAAGAAACTCCATCAACACGGCGCATTAGTCATCCTCCGTTTGACCCATATGCAATTCACATCATACCCTCCTTCTTCGAGAAGATTTCTCTCGAATCTTAAGACACTAGTTTTAATGTAAGTTTATTATGATCTTGTGAAGGACTTTTATTTTTTCACAAGTTGAAACTAATTCTCTTCTTCCAGGATCAAATTCAACTTGATATTTGTTACTTTCCAATGGTTGTAATCCGTCGATAACATTTCTTGGCAACAGTACCCCAACTTGATTCCATGCATTGTGTTTGACGAATTTGCTTCTTATCGACGGACCAAATGCATAATAAAGCACTATGAACAAGCTTCCTTTTTAGACATGGAAATTGGTGTGTTTCATTCACATGCTTATCCTATTGTTCCTGTAAAATGACATCACAAACTATAGAAGAAAAAACATTGACGAATAAACTTTCTCTAGTTCCATTTATTTTTCTTTATTTTCCCTTCCTTCTGCAGTTTATATTACTTCTTATTCTATTCCTTCTTTTTCTGTTTTCTCCATTCCAGGTAGGACCCACAGGTAAAAAGGTATAAATAGCACACTGTTCCATGCATTGATTACGCATTAAATTATTCTGATACTCTGACATCACCAGTGCTGACTTAGGCATCGGAGTGTCTTTTGCAGGTCCCTTGCTCCGCCCCTGGAATTCCTTGGAAGCAACAGAAGAACAGCCGAGATCAACCGTTCGAAGCCCTCAAGTGATTTGTGAATTACAACCTTCGGTCACGTAAGAACATTTGGCGCCCACCGTGGGGCCGAAGAGTACTTCATAGGTCCAAAACAACCACCCAAGAAGACAAGATGGTTTCCACGAGAAGCAGGACAACATATGTGCCCCCCATGTCCCAACTGTTGAAGTTGGGGACCCCAGACCAGCATCAGAGATTTCCCGCATTCTGGAGGCCCAAGCCAGACGTACGACGGCACAACGGATCCAGACGAGTTCGTATCTATTTATACCAACCAGGTAGGTTTATATTCCACGGACGACGCCGTCCTGTGTAAGTCGTTTTCGGTGGCCCTCAGAGGATCGACTTTAGAATGGTTCATGAGCCTCCCCCCTACACCATTGACTCCTTCACCATGCTTACCACCACCTTCACCACCCAATTCGACACAAGTCGTCACCACGACCTCACCACAATTGCCCTCCTCAATCTCAGACAGGAGGAGGGAGAACCTCTCCGAGTTTTTATCGACAGATTTGGCGCCATCGCCATGAAAATCAAGGACCTTACCCCCAATCTCATATTGATGTACATGATGACCTCCCTCCGGCCAGGACCCTTCACTGATGAGTTAGCAATGCGCCCCCCCTTGAGCATGCATGAGCTTAGGAAAAGAGTAGCCATGTTTATCAGAGTCGAGGACATGAGGCGATACCAAAGCAACGTCCAGACCGCCCCGGCGTGAACCGACATCAAGAGGCCTAACAAAGAACCCCCCCTCCCCGCGTGAATAGAACCGCCCTATGAGGCAAAGGCCCGCTAAGTTCTCCAACTACACCCACTTGAATGCACCCATATCTCGCATACTAGACGAGGTCCTGCAGGCAGAACTCATCCCCCCACCCAGGAAGTACCAAAACCCACCTAACGCGGACCTAAGCAAGTATTGCCATTACCATCGCAACAACGACCATACAACTGATGAATGCGACACCCTGCGGGACAAGATAGAAGAGCTCGTGCGGGCCGGGCATCTCAAACATTACGTAAGAGAAACAGGGGAAGGCCCACCCAGACCCCGGTATGAGAGAAATGACAATAGATGAGTTGAGCGACGAGCAGACCGGCGAACTGAGCGTAGAGAACCAAGAAGAGAACCCGCAAGAACCCAACACACAGAACAAAGAGCGCCAGCACAACCGCAACCTAGACGAACCGACAATAGACCACCCCTGCGCGGAACAATCAACACCATATCTGGAGGATTCGCCGGAGGAGGGAGGTCGTCCTCTTCCAGGAAGAAGCACCTAAGAGCTGTCCAATTAGTACATGTTGTGTCCGGTAGAACGATAAGAAGAATGTCGCCCATCACATTCTCCGACTTAGACTTTCAAGGCACCGACCCCAACCAAGACGACCCTATGGTCATAACCATAGAAGTAGAAAACTTCGTAGTCAAGAAAGTGCTCATCGACCAAGGAAGCTCCGTAGATATCTTATACTGGAAAACTTTCAACAAATTACAAATACCCCCAGCCGACCTCACTCCCCATAATGAACCCATGATGAGTACGTATTTTTGCCCTCATTTAATGTTTAATTCTGGGTATTTAATTGAATTTATGTGCCTAAAGAGTGATTTAATTGATAATTTTGATAATTAGGTTGTTTGAGCTTGTGTGATCGACCCATATACGGATTCTCAGGTGAAAGGGTCCCAACCAAAGGATATATCGACCTCCACACGACCTTTGGAGAGGGTAGAGAAACGAAGACCATACCCATCCGCTACCTAGTCGTGGAGGCCCACACATCCTACAACATACTTCTGGGAAGACCATCTATCAATGCCTTGGGAGCCATCGTATCCACCCCACACCTTGCCATGAAATTCCCATCCCCGCAAGGCGACATAATCACGGAACACGGCGACCAGCGCGCCGCCAGGGAATGCTATATAGCAAGCCTAAAACTTCCCCACACACCCTTGACAACCCACAACATCGAACAATCCCAGTCAAGAACAGCCTTAGCAGGAGACGACCTCGACCCCAGAATAAACTCTGAAGCCAGGGTCGAGCCCGTTGGGGACATAAGACAACTGCCCCTAGCACAGCAAAATTGATTCCTCCAAATTGGCACCACCCTCCCCGAGGGAAAGGAGCACCACATTGAAAAAATCCTTAAACGGAACGCCGATCTTTGCGCCTGGTCTGCAGCAGATCTCCCTGACGTACACCCCAAAGTAGCCTCCCATAAGTTATCCGTCTTCCCCAACGCCAAACCTGTCTCCCAGAAGAAGAGGAAACTCGGAGAAAGCAAAAGACAAGCAGCCATCGAAAAAGCCAATAAACTCAAGTAGGCCGGATTCGTTGGTGAAGCCCAATACACAACCTGGCTAGCAAACGTGGTGCTAGTAAAGAAACCCAGCGGCAAATGGCGCATGTGCGTAGATTACACAGACCTAAACAAAGCCTGCCCACGAGATGCCTACCCACTCCCCAGCATCGATAGACTAGTTGATGGGGCTGCAGGACACGCGGTACTAAGTTTCCTTGATGCCTATTTCGGCTACAATCAGATACCCATGGTCGATGAAGACAAGCTTAAAACTGCTTTTATCATAGAGGGGGCCAACCTTTTCTATAAGGTCATGCCCTTTGGCCTCAAGAGCGCCGGCGCAACGTACCAACGCCTGATGGATTCTTTCAGCCACTCCTTGGCAGAACGGTGGAGGTTTACGTTGATGATATCATCGTAAAGTCCCCCAACCCCAAATAGCACTCAGCAGATTTGGCCGAAGTCTTTAAGGCCCTGCGAACCTATAACATCAGACTCAACCCCGAAAAATGTACCTTCGGAGTCGATGGCGGCAAATTCCTCAATTTCATGCTCACACAACGCGGGATCGAGGGAAACCCTGAAAAATGCCAAGCAATAATCGACATGAGAAGTCCCACAAATGTCAAGGAAGTGCAACGACTAGTGGGCAGATTAACCGCCATCTCACGCTTTCTCCCCAAGTTGGCAGACAAAATCAAACCAATGATCAAGTGATGAAGGATTATCTTGTTCCTTTTTAATATTATTGAATATGGTGTGAGTTGATTAAGAAAGCTAAGCGAAATCCCCACTGGACATTAAGATAGCAAGCTATCTAGATGTGAAGGTTCCTTTCACAAACCTCAAGAGAAGAAGATGATGGATTGATTCAAAACAAAAAGGAAATGGAAAGCACATAAACCATAGAAAACCAAGAACAATTAAAGGAAGAAGAAAACATAAAATGGAAAGGAAAGAAATGGTAAAAATGTGAGAAGCACTCCACTAAAAGGCTAGGCTAGAAGCCATGGCAACCTTGAAGATGAGTGGATGTGTGCCGCCACTTGCTATGCAAGATAAGGCTTAAAAGTATTCACTCCCAAGGGAGGAAACTCTCACAAATGGTTGAGACACAAGAGTGTTTTTACTTCAAAATGTTCAACCCTTTTACATGTCTAGGAGCACCCCTTATATAGAAGAGTTTAGGGGCCTCTAAGCAAATAAAAGATACCTAAAGATGTCTCTACAAAAACCTAACCCTAGCTTCTAGAAACTAGGTCAAATAAGGTTACAAAAAATGAGAGACAAAAGAGCTAGCTATGGTGTGTGCAAGGGTAATTTCGTTCTAGCACAAAAGGAGACAAAGAATGTGTCTCATATGTCTCCAAAATGTGGCAAAAGTGTGCTAAAAACAAAGGAAACAAAAGGTACATAGGTACACTTGTTTTATGCCTTTTACTTTATGCTTTATGCCTTTGCTTTACTCTCTCCTCCACATCATTTATGCTCCCCAATCACCATGCGCCACCTAGTATTGCTTTCTTACTCCTAATTAACCTACAAAGCAAATAAACATAGATTAGCATGTTGGCTTAAGTGAAGTCAACCATAGTCAACAAGTCAAACCTAGTCAAAGGTCAACAAGTCAACTAAAGTTGATTCAACTAAGTCAACTTAGGGAATCAAAAATAACAAACACAAATGAAAGGCATGAAGGATTAGTGAACTTCCTTTCTAAACATGCTTAGTCTTCTTAAGCATGTGCCTCCATCCTTGGTTGGGGTCAATCCTTCATTATCCTCGCCTCCTTGGAGAGAATTTGACCACAAATTCTTTTAGCCTTTGTAGATGGAGCTTGACTTGATTTGGGGGAGGATTTGCGCCTCCCTTTTATGAGCTCTTGTTCCATCCTTTCTAAGGGTATTACCCCTATCTTTGGTTAGGCCATCTTTATTTTCTAGACTACTCTTCCTCTCTTTCTTGTGCTTTGGACCTTCATTTTTGGCTTGGGAAGGGAAAGAAGGGTGATGCACATCTTGCTTTGGAAGAATTTTTTTGTAGGCAAGTAACACCTTAGTGAAAGCTTGCCCCTTTTCTTTTTCTTCTTTTTCTTTTCTCATTATATTTCTATCCTTTTTAACTTCTTGAGGTGATAGAGGTTGGAAAATGGTCTTTTTCCCATTTTTGAAGAAAATATATTGGTTGGTATAACCATCATGTAAAGTTTGTTTATCAAATTGCCATGGCCTACCTAGTAAGATATGTGTGACTTCCATGGGCACAATATCACATAGCACCTCATCTTTGTAGCTTCCTATAGAGAAGTTAATTAGGACTTGTTTATTGACATCTATTTCTCCCTCTTTACTTATCCAAGCAAGCTTGTAGGGCTTAGCATGAGGAATGGTCTCTACGCTAAGCTTTTCCACCAACCTTGTGCTAGCTACATTGGTACTACTTCCTCCATCAATAATTAGAGAGCAAACCCATTTGTTAATTTTGCATCTAGATTGAAAAATGTTTTCTCTTTGAGTTGGTTCAAGCTCACTTTGATCTTGACCTATCATACGCCTTAATAACATAAGGTCTTTCTCAAAAAATTTAGTTTTACTAGAGGAAGAAGATTCTTTTCAAAGAGAATGGGGAGATGAGTGTTCACTTTCAACATCATTACTCTTCTTTAAGATCATGGTCCTTTTGGTTAGGCAATTTAAAGCAATGTGATTATAACCCAAACATTTAAAACATTTAATGGAACTTGATCTTTGAGAAGTGGAATGGTGAATGTGATCACTTGGTGAATTACTTTTACTTGGTGGTTCTTGATGAGAGTTAGAAGGGAATTTATCATGTTTCTTTTTATCATTTCCCTTCCATGAGTGACTAGAGTAGTGGTTGGGTGAGTAACTCTTCTTTGCCCTTCTTTTTCTTTTCAATTGAATTTCAATCCCAAGGGCAAGTGTGAAAACATTTTCAAGAGTGGAGTACTCATACAACTCTACTTGGTCTTTTATGTCTCTCCTAAGACCACTCACAAATCTTTTTATTTTCTCTTTGTTAGTTTCTTTTATTTCAACCCTACGCATTTGGGATTCTAATTCTTTAAAGTATTCACTCACACTCATAGGACCTTGGTGAAGCCTTTGGAACTTCAAAATAAGTTCCTTCCTATAGGAGGGAGGAACAAACCTAGCGCGCATAAGAGTTTTAATGTCCATCAAAGAAGCTGCGGGTGGCCCTTGGTCATAATTCTTACAAACTTTATGCCACCAAGTATTGGCATACTCCAAAAATCCTAAAACTACTATATCAACTTGTGCTTGATCCTTTACATGATTTTCAATGAAAATTTGATCAACTTTAGCTTCCCAATCAAGGAAGATTTTGGGATCACTTCCACCATAGAACTTAAGAATCTTTGGAGTTTGCTTCTCTTGTGATGGGTTGCGCCTAGAATGCTCTCTTTTCCTAGGCTCTCTTTCTTTCTCCCTAGCTTCAAGCCTTTGAATGTGCTCTTGGATTCTTAGGTCACTTTGCTCCTTGTGTTTTCTCAATTGTTCAAAGGCCTCCTTCCTAGACAACTCCAAATCCCGAAGCAATCTCATCAATGTATTGTTTTTGTTTGGTGTAGGTGCATTTGATGAACTTGCCATGATTCCTACAACAAAAACACTCAAATCCGAGACAAAATAAATGGATTAGAGGTTAGAAAACATGAAAACCGAGACCAAATCCAAACCAAAATGTAACCCAAGTGTTTAGATCACTCTCCCAAAGTAACAAGGCAAGGCTAGCACTCAAAATTCACCAAAGGAGTGAAGCAAACACTTTTAAAAACTTGTTCAAAACCTTTCAAATGCAATACAAGTGATTCGGCCACAACATCCCAAGAGTTTTTCAAGAAAAGAAAACTACTAAGACAAAACAAAGAACACCTAGTGACAAACAAGAAAAGCACAAAAACAAGGAAAGCTAAACTCTAAAGAAGAAAAGTTTGAGACAAAACTTTTAACAAGACTAAAACACGAAAAGCACATTTTAAAGACTCTATGGAAAACACTTGACAAACAACTTCAAGTCTTAAATCATGCATACACCAAGAAAGATCATAACCAAGTTAAAGCATGGAACTAATTAGCCAATATCACCCAATTCTCAAGTATGAAAAACTAGTAGCATAACACCTAGTGAAAAACACACTTTTAGTTCACCAAGGAGCAAGGTTGCTCTCGGTTTTTAGGCAAAAATTGGTGTAAAATTTTCTTCTTTCCACAACTAGTTACATAAAATGGTGAGAAAGAGTTTTAGGTGGCTTGGACACTTAGTTCCTCAAGTTTTAGGCCAAAATCAATTTCATGGAGCATATCAAGCAAGACATAAAGTGAATGCAATATTCAAATACTTGGAAAAACAAGAATAAGAAAACTTCAAGTTAACATATGACATATGACTCAAGCATAAGTTAGGCACATTTAAAGACTCAACATGACATACACAAAGACACAAACATGTAGCTATCATGCATTTAAACTCATGGATTTGAGGCTCAAAGAGTAAGCATCAAAAGACATGTTATCCAACCACATTTCGAAGCAAAAGAGTCACAAAGCCGAAGTCAAAATTGCCACAACATAACCTGAAAACGTTGTTTTTCGTATTCTCGGCAACTCTGACCTTTGCTCACTCATTTGATCATAACTCTCTCCACAGAACTCCAAATGCGTTAATTCTTTTTTTGTTGGAAACTAGACTCATAGAGATTTCTTTTGATATAAAGAAAGTTACTTTTGGACCACTGAGCTAGCTCCAGTATTTTTTTCAAAAACGCACACGTTGCTGCCAGCATTGTTTTTATGTGGACCATTCAAAGATAGCTACACAAGACAAGGTTAGAACATGAAAACACCATATTCAAGGACAACCAAAGCTCTAGATACCAAATGATGAAGGATTATCTTGTTCCTTTTTAATATTATTGAATATGGTGTGAGTTGATTAAGAAAGCTAAGCGAAATCCCCACTGGACATTAAGATAGCAAGCTATTTAGATGTGAAGGTTCCTTTCACAAACCTCAAGAGAAGAAGATGATGGATTGATTCAAAACAAAAAGGAAATGGAAAGCACATAAACCATAGAAAACCAAGAACAATTAAAGGAAGAAGAAAACATAAAATGGAAAGGAAAGAAATGGTAAAAATGTGAGAAGCACGCCACTACAAGGCTAGGCTAGAAGCCATGGCAACCTTGAAGATGAGTGGATGTGTGCCGCCACTTGCTATGCAAGATAAGGCTTAAAAGTATTCACTCCCAAGGGAGGAAACTCTCACAAATGGTTGAGACACAAGAGTGTTTTTACTTCAAAATGTTCAACCCTTTTACATGTCTAGGAGCACCCCTTATATAGAAGAGTTTAGGGGCCTCTAAGCAAATAAAAGATACCTAAGGATGTCTCTACAAAAACCTAACCCTAGCTTCTAGAAACTAGGTCAAATAAGGTTACAAAAAATGAGAGACAAAAGAGCTAGCTATGGTGTGTGCAAGGCTAATTTCGTTCTAGCACAAAAGGAGACAAAGAATGTGTCTCATATGTCTCCAAAATGTGGCCAAAGTGTGCTAAAAACAAAGGAAACAAAAGGTACATAGGTACACTTGTTTTATGCCTTTTACTTTATGCTTTATGCCTTTGCTTTACTCTCTCCTCCACATCATTTATGCTCCCCAATCACCATGCGCCACCTAGCATTGCTTTCTTACTCCTAATTAACCTACAAAGCAAATAAACATAGATTAGCATGTTGGCTTAAGTCAAGTCAACTATAGTCAACAAGTCAAACCTAGTCAAAGGTCAACAAGTCAACTAAAGTTGATTCAACTAAGTCAACTTACGGAATCAAAAATAACAAACACAAATGAAAGGCATGAAGGATTAGTGAACTTCCTTTCTAAACATGCTTAGTATTCTTAAGCATGTGCCTCCATCCTTGGTTGGGGTCAATCCTTCATTATTAAGCTACAAAAGAAATCGGCCAAGTTCGTCTGGGACGAGACCTACGAACAAAATTTCAACACTTTGAAACAGTTGCTCACCACCCCCCGATTCTCACCAAACCCGATCTCTACCTCCCCCTCGTGATGTACATAGCGGCCTCTACAAACGCCGTCAGCTCCGCACTCGTCCAAGAGAAAGACAACACCCAACAACCCATATATTTCACCAGCCGCATCCTCCAAGACCCAGAAACACGATACCAGATGATTGAAAAGGTTGCCCTTGCACTGATAACCGCAGCACGCCGACTACGCCCATACTTTCAATCCCACACAGTCATTGTCAGAACAAACCACCCTGTACAAAAAATCCTCCAGAAACCAGATTTGGCAGGACGACTATCTTCTTGGGCCATCGAATTGTCGGCATTCAATATCCGATATGAACCACATGGACCCATCAAAGCGCAATGCTTAGCAGACTTGACCAACGACCTTCAGAACCAACCCCCCACCCACGACACTTGGTGGACAATGCATGTAGATGGCTCCTCAAACCCCCAAGGCACCGGTGCAGGAATAGTACTAGAAGGCCCCGGCAACATCCTCGTTGAACAGTTCCTCCGCTTCAATTTCAAAACTTCCAACAATCAAGCGGAGTACAAAGCTATAATAGCTGGCCTCAATCTAGGATGCGACGTCGGTGCCAAGAAACTACTCTACAAAACAAACTCCAAGCTCATAGTGGGACACCTCAACGGCGAATACCAGGTTAAGGACACCATGCTCTCGCAATACTAGCACACGGTAACCGCCCTAATCGAACACTTCGAGGCCTTCAAAATCGAACATGTCCCTAGAAGTAACAATACGAGAGCCGATATCCTCTCCAAGCTCGCTAGCACTAAGAAGAGGGGCCGATACAAGTCACTTTTGCAACACACCTTGAGCATACCCTCCATCGAACAAAATAATCAATGCCTCAGCATTACCACAACCGGCAGCTGGATGGAACCCTCTGTCAAGTACCTAAAAGAAGGAACCACCCCAGCAAACGAAGACAAAGGATGGGCTCGGAAAGCGGCACGCTATACTTTAGTCGAGGGAGAACTATTCAGAAGCAGCTTCAGCAGACCCTTGCTCAAGTGCATCACACGCGAACAAGCCGAATATGTCATGCAAGAGATACAACAAGGGATTTGTGGCTATCACTCGGGCCCCAAAACCATGGCCGCCAGGATACTACGCGCCGAATACTTCTGGCCAACAATGGAGGGAGATTGCACCACATACATCAGAAAATGCGTACAATGTCAAAGGCACGGTCCCGTAACGCACGTACCCCAAGAAGAACTCCACCATGTGTCATCACCGTGGCCATTCTCCAAATGAGGAATGGACATAATCGGCCCCTTCGCACCAGGGAAAGGTCAAGTAAAATTCCTACTCGTCGCAGTAGATTACTTCTCCAAGTGGATCGAGGCAGAACCCCTCGCCACTATAACAGCCAACCAAGTATAACGCTTCGTCTGGAAGAACATCATCTGTCGTTACGGTATCCCTCACACTATCATAACTGACAACAACCGCCAGTTCATAGATAAGGGCCTCATCGAATTCTACTGTAACTTGAAAATCACACACATCACCTGTTCCGTCGAGCACCCGCAAACAAACGGTCAAGCAGAAGCTGCAAACAAAGTCCTCCTCGGCCAACTCAAGAAATGACTACACGGAGCAAAGGGGAAATGGCCAGATGAGCTTCTCGAAGTACTTTAGGCATATAGATGCACGCCCCAATCGTCAACCCACGAAGCACCATACACCCTTGTCTACGGAATCGATGCCGTGATTCCCGTAGAAATCGGACAACCATCCTTACGTCATCAGCACCACAACCCACAATCCAACGACGACTGCATGAATACCCATCTCGACCTCCTATACGAAGCACGAGAAAAAGCACGCATCCAAGACCTTGCGACCAAATTAAGAGTCGCCAGAAGATACAACTCCAAGCTCAAGTCGCGCTCTCTCCACAAGGGAGACCTAGTCTGGAGGATGGCCAGTAAAGCACGGAAACATGAAGGCAAATTTTCACCAAACTGGGAGGGCCCATTCCGTATACTAAAAGACGTCGGCAAAGGAGCATATCGTCTAGAGAAGCTTTCTGGGGAGCCGCTGCCCAACACTTGGAACATTTCCCATTTAAAATTTTATTTTAGCTGAACATTACTTGTAAATGGATGTACTCTTTCCTACCTCGGCATTTTTCCCTAAGGAGGGTTTTGGCCAGGAAGGTTTTAACGAGGCATCCACCCACCAATATATTACAAGGAATTCGTTACTCAAGAACTGGCCTATCGCAACTTCCAGCCACTGCTCTAAGTGCCGCTGGTCGAAATTAAGACTAACACTCCCAGCCACTACTCTAAGTGCCGCTGGTCGAAACTCAGACTAACACTCCCGGCCACTGCTCAAAGTGCCGCTGGTCGAAACCAATTAAATTCCTAGCCACTACCCTAAGTGCCGCTAGTCAAAACTAAAGTCTACATTCCCAGCCACTACTCTAAGTGCCGCTGGTCGAACTAAAATAAGTATCCTCAACCACTACTTTAAAAATGCCGAATGACAATACACTACAAGAAGTTGTATAACAACACCAAAACGAGATATGTTAACTAAGGCACATCACACAACACAATTAAAGAAATCACGTCACGATAAAACCAACCACATGCATACGCGAACAAATAAACCTCAACTGAGCAAGAAATATCGCAATATACCGCAGGAAAGCAAATATGAACAAACAAGCTTTTAATATTCATTTCCAAATCAAGTTACCACCATACAAGCCAATACATAACGGCCCTCTCATATTTACACAACAAAAAGGTACCCAGCCACCAACAAATCAAAATAAAGGTTCTCTCGACCACAAAGGCCCACAACCACATTACAAACATTAAACATAAAGATTTCGGCGTCCTCGCCCCA
The DNA here is from genome assembly GCF_037176805.1 of Vigna unguiculata. Classification (NCBI taxonomy): domain Eukaryota; kingdom Viridiplantae; phylum Streptophyta; class Magnoliopsida; order Fabales; family Fabaceae; genus Vigna; species Vigna unguiculata. The sequence continues at coordinate 11,252,197 of NC_140793.1, read as the reverse complement.
AAGAAACTACGCTAACTACCTATTCCTCAACTACGTCGTTCTCCCCATCAGCAGCCTCGCCCTCGGCCTCTCCCTCCACATCTTCCTCGTTAGAAACACGGTCATCACCAACATTCATTGGAGTCGTCACCAAAGTCTCCTCCTCATCCCGTGCGACCTCCACCCCCTCGGCCAGTGCCTTCAATTTGCTAATCTCCGCCACATCCAACATCTTATTATCATAGATGTCCAAATTCACGTTGAAGCGGCAGTCGGTGACAGAGACCTCTTTATACAAAAACTCAGCCTGCCTTAATGCCTTCTCAAAACCCTTCACATGTTCCGTATACATGGCCTACTGTAAACCGCTAATATCATCAGCCGCCTCCTCAGACTCTGCTTTCCTCCTCGCCTGCAACTCGTCCACCTCCACTTATTTTAACTTCAATTTCTTCTCCGCAGCTAACACCCTAACCTTCAACTTCTTCACCTTGGCCTCCAACTTCTTCTTCTCCTCATCCCAATTGCGCTGATCACGCTCTACCTGCACCTTCAACGTAGCCAGCTCGTCAGCCAATTTCTTCTTGTCACCAACAGCGATCTCTTCTTGCATCATCGCCGACAACCGGCGCCCCAATACAAGTCCACGTGACGTATACTCATTTCAGGCCCTCAAAATCAACCCAGGATCCGTCAACTTAATCTCCACCCCTTCCTCATCTAAACCTTTGCCTTCTCTAAACTGCCCAAGTCCGGGTTGTTAGATCCACCAGCGCAACGCCCCCAGTCTTGGTAAGAGCCCTCAACCTTTTCCTATCCTTTTCAACCCCCTTCAGCTTTGATACAGCCGCCCTTTTCGCAGCAGGACGAACCGTCTCCACCACGGGACCAGCCAAAGCAGGCGCCTTTGAAGAACCCTCTCCCTTCGAAGAAGCCGCCAACTGATCCCTGATTTTAGCAAATAGATCTTCTGAAGCCCCCACTTTCTTAGCATAATGCGCCATCACACCTGTAAAAAAGCAACACATTCAGATTAGTCCAACACGCGAATCCATACAGCTACAAGAAAACATACCACAAACATCCCGCCCCGGATCATCAGTCAAGTAGCAACAAACTATCCACTTCCTAAGGGCCCTAGGCGGCAATCTCTCCAAAACTTCTACAACCCGCCTACTTGCTGCATCCAACGTATCTTTAGACATCAACTCCCACTTGGTAGGCGAACGCGTCCAATACAGCGGGAACCTCGCCGCACCCACCTCATCCAAATACCACGACTCATTCCCCGCCTCCACACTCACACGGAAAAACCCATCTTTAAAATTCTTGAAGGATTGCGTGAACCCATCCAAAACACAACTCCTTGGTCTACCCACAAGTGACACCTAACTACACGGGTCCCTCGGCCTCGTCACATAAAAATACAAAAAGCTCTCGGCAGTCAGCTCCACAAAAAGCGCCCTACACAGCAATTTGAACGCTTGCAAGCTACCCCAGCTATTCGGATGCAACTGGGTAGGCGCCACGTTCAATAACCTGAGGACACCCATCGTGAAGTTGTTAAACGGAAGTCAGACGTGCAACTTCACAAACATGCATGAGTACACGTAAAAGAAGTCAGCAGTTGCCCCCTCTCTGCCATGACATACACACTCCACGGCACTCACCCGCTCCACCCTCATCGTGTCCGGATCAAAACCCCTCTCAAAAAGATATATGCTATTCAACCCAGATTTAAGCAGCCAAGACCACCTATACTTCGAATAATAATTCCTCACACCTTCGGCTTCCCAACCATACCCGTCCCGCTTCGGCCATAGGGACTCGACATGCTCACTAGGCGGATCCTTACGCACTTCCCGCTCCACCTCAACTCGTAGTGACTCAGACGAACTACTGAGAAACTCCAACCTTAATTCTCCGTAATTCGCGTCAGACTCCCCCAAATTAGAACCATTAGAAGAGGACGACATACCTTCACAAGAAACAACACGGCCACTACACACGACTACCCTTAATCCCCAGCCGTTATCTCTCTTAGCGAATTCAAGGCGCACAACTCAAGTATGAACCAACCACCACCCACGAGCCTTAAATACCAACCACGCACCCTTTCACATCCCACATGAAACAGGGCAAGCCCAAGGCCCAAATCCCTTCGAAAAACGCACCCTGACGTAGAACAGTACAACCCAAACGTCACATCAATTCAATGCACCCTGACACTCCCGTAGCACCTTCTGATAGCCACCTATGAACTCATACTTAACCCTAAAATTCACCAAAACCAGCACATACATAGCGGCCTATCCACAACAAGCACCCCCCACCACCATCCAGTAAGTCTTTACATCACTTCGTTTCCTCAAGACTGGGAGGCTGGTATACCCATAGAGTACGCGACCTTAACCCACAAATGAAAATTGCAAAGTGCCACAACCCCGACAAGTCTTTACGTCGCTATCTCCTCAAGACTGGGAGGATGATGTCCCAACCTAGGTACGCGACACCAACCACACCCGCCAACCGCTTACCTTAACAGAGCCCCTGGTTCATGAAGCACCCAACAAGGCTGATGACCGCCCACATCACCTTCTGCTATGGAAGATCCCAACCCTTGGTATACGGCCCCCAGCAAAGTCTCGTAGCCGCTTATTCAACCCAGGTTCCACCAGCCGCATACGTCACACCAAACACCCTCCTTGAAGAGCATGACCCTCAGCAGGACCAGGGACCGCATGCTCATAGAAGGCAACCTCACAAACTACGCAGTCTTTGGCGACCACACTGGTGGCCGCCTACCCCGCGTTACAGGCCGCCTACCCCACATTACGAGTATCCTTCCACAAGACAGCCCAGATATGTGACATAACCATTCCAGCCAACAACATGAAACCATCCACCCACAAAGATCCTCATGACCGAGTACCGAACACTGTCAACCCTTGAAGGATCCCTTGGTAATTTCCGTTCTAAGAATAGCCAAAAAAGGGAATGTTGGGCCAGAAAGCCCATTCCAGGTAGGACCCACAGGTAAAAAGGTATAAATAGCACACTATTCCATGCAGTGATTTCGCATTAAATTATTCTGCCAGAACGTTCATCAAGATGGAGTGTTTTAAAACGAAGCCATGCCCATCCCAAAAGAAGATGACAAGAGTCCATGGGAGCAATATCACATAATACTTCTTTCACACATTGCCATGTACTGAATTTGATCCATGCTTGATCCAGATGAAAGGTTGTTGGTAACTGGAGTTTCTCCACCAATCTTTGGCTCACCACATTGTTTTCGCTTCCGTAATCGAATGCAACTAAACATGGATGGCCTTCGGTTAAACACTTTGTATAATAAACTTCCTTTCCTATTCCAAATCTAGATAGCCAGGCTCTAAATACCAAATGATGTGAATCCAAAGGGTTCGATTCGTTTGACTGATCTATCATTGTTGGAATGCTAACAAGCAAGAAATTTGAGAAATTATTTAAAACGAGAAAATGGAAACATAAAAGAAGATGGAACGAAAATTGATAGACATCACACTTCCAAGAATGGAAGATAAGCCTAAGTGTTGAAACACACAAAGGGATAAAGGACCTTTGATTAAACTCCTGGATTCTTGAATCACTCAAGAACTTAGGAGAATCACTCTCACTAAGATAGATGAGATAAAACTCATTTATTTTCAGAATCAAACTCAACTTGCTTTCATTGATGAAAATGATTCAACTTATATAGGAGCTTTAACCATCAGAATTACAAAAGACACATAAATTTCAATATCATCCCGCTTAAAGCTATTAATTAATGATCCACTCAAGGTAATAACGATCCGCTACTTAATGGTTGATTGTAACTGAATTTAAGGCTACCAAAAGTCATCCACAAACTTTTAGCAAAGGTCCTCTTGATCTTCCAAAGGTTGGTTCTTAAGTTGGCATATGGACCCTTATTTCAACTTCAAGATAAAGCAAAACTAAAGCCAATTAATTGGTTAACCACAAACATAATTTGGTCAGCCAATTTTACAAAGCATTGGCCCTTATTTAAATAAAAGAAACTCCATCAACACGGCGCATTAGTCATCCTCCATTTGACCCATATGCAATTCACATCATACCCTCCTTCTTTGAGAAGATTTGTCCCGAATCTTAAGACACTAGTTTTAATGTAAGTTTATTATGATCTTGTGAAGGACTTTTATTTTTTCACAAGTTGAAACTAATTCTCTTCTTCCAGGATCAAATTCAACTAGATATTGGTTACTTTCCAATGGTTGTAATCCGTCGATAACATTTCTTGGCAACAGTACCCCAACTTGATATGTAACAATAAATAATTCCATGCATTGTGTTTGACGAATTTGCTTCTTATCGACAAACCAAATGCATAATAAAGCACTATGAACAAGCTTCCTTTTTAAACATGGAAATTGGTGTGTTTCATTCACATGCTTATCCTATTGTTCCTGTAAAATGACATCACAAACTGTAGAAGAAAAAACATTGACGAATAAACTTTCTCTAGTTCCATTTATTTTTCTTTATTTTCCCTTCCTTCTGCAGTTTATATTACTTCTTATTCTATTCCTTCTTTTTCTGTTTTCTCCTTCAGCCTACGTTGATCCTTACCGCCTTGTCTTGGTGTCATAAATTTCTACTTCTTTTGATGTCCCTCATGCCTCAAATAAAGGGAACGTTCATCAAGATCGAGTGTTTTAAAACGAAGCCATGCCCATTCCAAAAGAAGATGACAAAATTCCATGGGAGCAATATCACATAATACTTCTTTCACACATTGTCGTGTACTGAATTTGATCCATGCTTGATCCTGATGAAAGGTTGCTGGTAACTGGAGTTTCCCCACCAATCTTTGGCTCACCACATCATTTTCGCTTCCGTAATCGAATGCACCTAAACATGGATGGCCTTCGGTTAAACACTTTGTATAATAAACTTCCTTTCCTATTCCGAATCTAGATAGCCAGGCTCTAAATTCCAAATGATATGAATCCACAGGGTTCGATTCGTTTGACTGCTATCATTGTTGGAATGCTAACAAGCAAGAAATTTGAGAAATTATTTAAAACGAGAAAATGGAAACATAAAAGAAGATGGAACGGAAATTGATAGACATCACACTTCCTGGTGGAGGCGTGGCTCAGGATCGTCAGAGAAGTTGATGGAATCATGCCCAATACCTTTAGAGAGCGATCTCGGATTAGGAACTCTTTTATAATTTTTGTAATGTTTTTGTTTGGGCTTCATTGGGCCTTTAGTTGTGTTGGGCCTTTTGGTGTTTCGGCCCATAGTATATAAGCCCATGTGAGACACTTTTGTTTTCAGATTTGAGTTATATGAAAATTTGTGTTTTCTCTCAAGTCTCGAGGTTCTCCCTAGAACCACCGATCCTTATCTTTGAATCTCTGATTCAGAGTGGCGGATCTTCCTCACTTATCTTGGAACCTCCTCCAAGTGGGATGAATTTCTCCCGTTCCGAAAACCCCCAAATCGACATCCTCCATTTCCCCCCATTCGTTCTAGGGTTCATAACCATTTTCATTCTAGATGAATTTCACCCTAAATCTGAGACGATCCTTCATCATCTTGCCTCCAGGTTGGAGAAAATTCGACCTCGAATTTTAGCGTTTTATTACCTACAACCAAATACACATACATAAGTGCTGAAAGCACACAAAACCTGAATAGTCTAAAGATAGAAAAAAAGTGCTTTCTAAAAAATGTGATTGAAATCGTGGGAAAGGTCAATCTCTTATTATCAAGGTGGTTGGAGATTGTCCTCTAGGATCAAAGATAAACCTGCAGAACACATCAAAGAGTTTCAACACAACTATACTATTCACAATGAAACACAAGGGAAAATAAGCCATAGTAATCATAATAGAAAAAGAGTGTCCTTGAAATCCCGTAGGATTTTCAGGATAGGACAAACACACTAGCAGATGATTAAAGTCAGATTCATGTGTTGCCCATGTTGTTATTGCCTTTTCTATCATCTTTTCCTCACCCCATTGCTTATGCCATTGCTCCTTAATGTATAAGTCTTCCCTATGCATTAAGACAAAAAGAGAGGGGTTAGTAAGTGTTCCCAATGAAAATGAAAAATCATGGTGTGAATGGGAACAATAATTTAACGCATTATCATCCCCCTTTAAGGATTTCATCCCAACCATGCATGTCAAGGGTGTGAGGAGAGACTCTTTCTCGTGTTTCTCTTTGTGTTCTTCTTCTTCTTTTGCTCTTTGTTCTTTCTCTTCTCGCTCTTGTAGCTCTTGCTCTTTTCTTTCTCTAAGCTCTTTCATCTTTTGTTCTCTTTCTCTCATCTCTAGCTCCTTTCTTTCTCTTTTCTTTTTCTTCTCTTGCTCTCTTAGCTCTTTCTCCTTTCTCTCTTTTAGCTCTTTTTCCTTTTTGAACTCTCTCTCTTGTCTTGCCTTTTCCCACTCCCTTTCTACTTGTTGCTCTCGTCTGACTTCGAGCTTTTTCCTAACACTCCTCTTCACCTCTTTCAAGTATACAATGTAATCTTGGAGATCTTGAAGATTCATGTACTTTGCGTTCCAATTAGGACATTGGTAATTTTCATGTCCATATCCTTCACACTTGGTGCACCTAATAGCACTTGTTTTGTTGCTTGGCAATGATCCTCTATCTTCATGGTGCTCCCTTCTAAGATTCCCAAGTTTGCTATTCAACCTCATAATTCTGGACACAATGAAGTTGATATCTTCTATCAAGGTCGAACGTGTATGGAACATTCTGGAGTGCCCAGAGTTTCTAATTCCTGTAGTGAAAGAGAGGAAACAAGAACTAACACAAAACATAGTAAGTGGTTAGCAAAAGAACGTAGATGAAGTTATCAAATGGTCCTCACCACTCCTTACGTGTTTACACTCAATTCCACTCGTGTTTCACTCTCAAAGTGTATTCACTCGCTCTCAAGTTCTGTTCAGTTCTTCAAAGAACCTCCAATCAACCTATGAAGAATTCAACATCAAAGTGAAAGGTGTAACGAATCTAAGCTCAACTCAGGAGGCTAAGGAAAGAAAACTCTAAGACAAAACCAAGGAAATTTGAAGACAAACTACAAAAGCACCAAAATCAAGAAAGGGCTAAACCAAAGGGAGTAAATATGAGACAAAGCTAGGACTATGACAACGAGAAAAGCACTTTTAAAGACAAGAGTAATCTAAGGATTACTACTAGAAATGTGAAACAAAATACTCAAGCTAAATTGTGATGATTAATTCAAACTCCCACAAGCAATACTTCCAACAATTTAGCTCAAGGCACATTGTCCCACAACACAAGAAACCAAGGAAAAAATCAAACTCAAAGAGAAATTATGGGCATGAGACTCAATTAAAGCAAGGAATTTAAGGAAAAAGACTTATGTTAACAAGGACTTTGACCTAGAAAGAAGCATAATGTGCACCACGTATATCAATCATAACAAAACAGCCTAAGAATCAACTCCATTCATGCCCGAAACAAAGTGAGACACTAGCAAAACATCAACAAAAACAACAAGCACACTTGCTATCCAAACCAGCCAAAACACCCCCAAAACACAGTAACAAAATTGTACTGTTCAGCCAAAGAAATAACACCAAAATTCACCTCAATTAGTGGCCCCAATATGCGGTCAAAAGTGAATGAGACAGCATCGCATGGACTAGAACATGGTGTGGTCAATGGCTTGTGATAATTCCAATTGGCTACTCCATAAGTTACCACCGCATGAATTTTAAACAACTTTCACTGCACTAAATTGGTTGTTGTTCAATCAAAAAGTGCACCACAAAACTACCAAATGCACCGTTTCAAAATCAACATTAATGAACCAAGGATGCACCAAAATTTTCTGCCACCACCGCTCGAAAATAATGTATGTTGCTACCACCACCGCTTGAACTAATGTATGTTATTATCAATGGGACCAATCCAACCAGTTGCTGCCACCATTGGAACAACCGAATGGAACAACAGACATTGAACTCCAAATTGTTCAAACAGATCAGTCGTTGCTATAATTTAGGCACTGTCCAGCTAGAATATTTTATGCATTCACCTATTTAGTTGGCTGCCACAACACATTGTCCTGCACCCCTGAAAAAGAAAAAGTTGATGCACCGCTTGAAGTTAGGGAGTGTGGTTGTGACGTGCACCAAGCTTCCAAATGCCACTGCACCGAATGGTTGTTGCCTAAAATAATTATCTGCACCAGCTGTTCCACTTCCAATCTGCACCAGCTTTACTGCACCAAAAGGAAAGCCACCACTCAATCAAAACTGCATCGGTTGAGATGTCATGTAATTGGCTGCTACAATTTGTCACCGATTAGTTTTAGTGATCAAACTCACGAGTCAACTGTCAATTAACACCAAACAACAGTAATAAGCAGCACAAAATAGCACCCAAAAGCATCCACATGATAGGCCACAACAACTTTAAAAGAGGAACAAGCTAAAGGTGGTTGTCTCAAATGTGTTTCTGCTGCACCAAATGATACTTAAGCTGGCTGCCACGACTCCAAACAACTATGGTTGCTTAACACAACTTCACTAACTAAATGGCACTGAAAGAGATGAAAGCCTGCAATTGTTTCACTATTGCTGCAGTTGGTCCAAACTATTTTAGCACTTTTAACTCCAATTTCACGTTATTGTCCCAACTTTAGATAGGATAAAGTGGTTGCTGCATAACAGTTTGCCTCTTGTGGAATGGTCCAACTGCTGCATCAATTGGTTCACATGGCAAAAGAAACCAAAGACGCACCATGAACACCAACTCAAAACAGGGTCATAACGTCTCCAGGTGAAACCAGCCAACATTCAAAATATTGCAGGGAAATTTTAATTGCACCTAATGGATTTAAGCAAGCTGTTGTCAAACATAATTCATAGGACGTTGTTGCACCACTACCAATTATGCACTGAATGTAGCAAAGAGCCAAACACAACTACACCACTTGGAACACTACTTAAGCGAGGAGGTTTTGCCCCAAAGAAAAAGGCTGCTGAAAGGTTCAATTTCAATTCTGCACTAGAAGAAATTCTGCACCGAATGGAATTGCTGCCAACGCACACACCACTAGCACGTTGAAGACCAGCTTGGACAATTGCGCCCCATTTGAACTAAATCACCTCATCAATTCACCACGCTGCAATGGCTTACCTCTCAATTGAAACCAGCTATTTTAAATGAAAGTACAACACAAAATTTCAGCGCCAGAAAAAGAGCCCAAACTATATTATGTTTCCATACTCTTCATTGAGTGAAAAGCACAAACACGTTGTGTGCTTAAGCTTATAAGTATGGGTAGCCACACCAACATAACGTGCAACCCCAAGCAACACTCTTATTAACCCAATTACATCTAGCCAACCACCACCACGTACGCAAACAAAAAAATGTGACCCACCACCAATTTAATAACTCAAATGCAGCATCAAGTGCAGAAAGCGGTGAACACAATCACCTTGAGCAGAGAATAACGAAACAAAGAAGAGAAAATCAAGCACCAAGTCGTTTTAGTTAATGAGGACGAACGCATACACCGAATGCCCAATAGTAGAGGAACCCAAAACGAGAAACAACTTAAGAGAACGAAAATCTGAAACGAATCGAACGAGAATCAACTGAGCTCTGATTACCAGAGGATGAAGGATCGTCTCGGATTTAGGATGAAATTCATCTAGAACGAAAATGGTTATGAACCCTAGAACGAATGGGGGGAAATGGAGGATGTCGATTTGGGGGTTTCGGAACGGGAGAAATTCAAGCCACTTGGAGGAGGTTCCAAGATAAGTGAGGAAGATTCGCCACTCTGAATCGAAGATTCAAAGATAAGGATCGATGGTTCTAGGGAGAACCTTGAGACTTGAGAGAAAAATCAAATTTTCATATAACTCAAATCTGAAAACAAAAGTGTCTCACATTGGCTTATATACTATGGGCCGAAACACCAAAAGGCCCAACACAACTAAAGGTCCAATGAAGCCCATCAACTTCTCTGACGATCCTGAGCCACGCCTCCATCATTTCCAAGAATGGAAGATAAGCCTAAGTGTTGAAACACACAAAGGGATAAAAAACCTTTAATTAAACTCGTGGATTCTTGAATCACTCAAGAACTTAGGAGAATCACTCTCACTAAGATAGATGAGATAAAACTCGTTTATTTTCTGAATAAAACTCAGCTTGCCTTCATTGATGAAAATGGTTCAACTTATATAGGAGCTTTAACCATCAGAATTACAAAAGACACATAAATTTCAATATCATCCCGCTTAAAGCTATTAATTAATGATCCATTCAAGGTAATAACGATCCGCTACTTAATGCTTGAATGTAACTGAATTTAAGGCTACCAAAAGTCATTCACAAACTTTGAGCAAAGGTCCTCTTGATCTTCCAAAGGCTGGTTTTTAAGTTGGCATATGGACCCTTATTTCAACTTAAAGATAAAGCAAAACTAAAGCCCATTAATTGGGTAAGCTCAAACACAATTTGGTCATCCAATTTTACAAAGCATTGGGCCCTTATTTAAATAAAAGAAACTCCATCAACACGGTGCTTATTAGTCATCCTCCATTTGACCCATATGCAATTCACATCATACCCTCCTTCTTCGAGAAGATTTCTCCTGAAACTTAAGACACTAGTTTTAATGTAAGTTTACTATGATCTTGTGAAGGACTTTTATTTTTTCACAAGTTGAAACTAATTATCTTCTTCCAGAATCAAATTCAACTTGATATTGGTTACTTTCCTATGGTTGCAATCCGTCGATAACATTTCTTGGCAACAGTACCCCACCTTGATATGTAACTATAAATAATTCCATGCATTGTGTTTGAAGAATTTGCTTCTTATCGACGGACCAAATGCATAACAAAGCACTATGAACAAGCTTCTTTTTTAAACATGGAAGTTGGTCTGTTTCATTCACATGTTTATCCTGTTGTTCCTGTAAAATGACATCACAAACTGTAGAAGAAAAAACATTGACGAATAAACTTTCTCTAGTTCCATTTCTTTTTCTTTATTTTCCCTTCCTTCTGCAGTTTATATTACTTCTTGTTATATTCTTTCTTTTCTGTTTTCTCCTTCACCCTACGTTGATCCTTACTGACTTGTCTTGGTCTCATAAATTTGTACTTCTTTTGATGTCCCTCATGCCTCAAATAAAGGGAACGTTCATCAAGATGGAGTGTTTTAAAACGAAGCCATGCCCATCCCAAAAGAAGATGGCAAGAGTCCATGAGAGCAATATCACATAATACTTCTTTCACACATTGCCATGTACTGAATTTGATCCATGCTTGATCCAGATGAAAGGTTGCTGGTAACTGGAGTTTCTCCACCAATCTTTGGCTCACAACATCGTTTTCGCTTCCGTAATCGAATGCAACTAAACATGGATGGCCTTCGGTCAAACACTTTGTATAATAAACATCATTTCCTATTCCAAATCAAGATATCCAGGCTCTGAATACCAAATGATGTGAATCCACAGGGTTCGATTCGTTTGACTGATCTATCATTGTTGGAATGCTAACAAGCAAGAAATTTGAGAAATTATTTAAGACGAGAAAATGGAAACATCAAAGAAGATGGAACGAAAATTGATAGACATCACACTTCCAAGAATGGAAGATAAGCCTAAGTGTTGAACACACAAAGGGATAAAGGACCTTTGATTAAACTCTTGGATTCTTGAATCACTCAAGAACTTAGGAGAATTACTCTCACTAAGATAGATGAGATAAAACTCGTTTATTTTCTGAATAAAACTCAGCTTGCCTTCATTGATGAAAATGGTTCAACTTATATAGGAGCTTTAACCATAAGAATTACAAAAGACACATAAATTTCAATATCATCCCGCTTAAAGCTATTAATTAATGATCCACTCAAGGTAATAACAATCCGCTACTTAATGGTTGATTGTAACTGAATTTAAGGCTACCAAAAGTCATCCACAAACTTTGAGCAAAGGTCCTCTTGATCTTCCAAAGGTTGGTTCTTAAGTTGGCATATGAACCCTTATTTCTACTTAAAGATAAAGCAAAACTAAAACCCATTAATTGTTTAAGCACAAATATAATTTGGTCAGCCAATTTTACAAAGCATTGGGCCTTTATTTAAATAAACGAAACTCCATCAACACGATGCATTAGTCATCCTCCATTTGACCCATATGCAATTCAAATCATACCCTCCTTCTTCGAGAAGATTTGTCTCGAATCTTACAACACTAGTTTTAACGTAAGTTTATAATGATCTTGTGAAGGACTTTTATTTTTTCACAAGTTGAAACTAATTCTCTTCTTCTAGGATCAAATTCAACTTGATATTTGTTACTTTCCAATGGTTGCAATCTGTCGATAACATTTCTTGGCAACAGTACCCCAGCTTGATATGTAACAATAAATAATTCCATGCATTGTGTTTGACGAATTTGCTTTTATCGACGGACCAAATGCATAATAAAACACTATGAACAAGCTTCCTTTTTAAACATGGAAGTTGGTGTGTTTCATTCACATGCTTATCCTTTTGTTCTTGTAAATTGATATCACAAACTGTAGAAGAAAATCCATTGACGAATAAACTTTCTCTATCTTCACCATCGTTTTCTATCTTCACAGCAGATCCGCAAGACCACCACGCCTCCGCGAAGCTTGTTCCGCGCACCACCACGTCGGAATCAGCAACCACCGCGAGCTTTGCCGCAACCGCTGCAGTAGCGAACACCACCATCTTGCGTGCCATCACCACCGCAAAAACACCATTGCTGGAGACGCACAAGTCACGTCCGACCACCTCGCCGGAAAGCGGCAGCAGCCGCGCCGTCAGCCGTCATTGGCATCTCCATCTCCATTGCATCTGAAAAAACCCTAATTCTGGAGAGAGAATCTGCACTGCCACGTGTCAACATCTGATAGGACAGTCAAACTGGTCAACTCTGGTCAACTGGTCAACTGGTCAAAGTCAGCAGTCAACTCTGGTCAAAACTGCAAATATGGTTAAATGAGAGGGGCAAAATTGAAAATTGGACAGCAATTAAGTTGCTAATTAATTAAATAAAAATGAAAGATTTTAGCAACTGACAGATAAAGCCCAAAGTCCAGTTGAAGCCTATATAAAGAGACTTAAGGGAGCAGAAGCGAGGACTTATAATTTACAACTTACGGCTTTAACACTTAGAACTCTCTAGTTTTGGCAGATACCGTCTCCACCACATCTCTCATTCTTTCTTTTATTTTCTTTCCTTCATATTATCATGTATTCCATCAAAGCCATAGAGGGCTAAGCTTTAAGGGTTGATTCCACTGTAATTTCTTAAATGGATTCTGAGGTTAGATGAATTTATATGTTTTGTTAATTTGATTATTGTTGTGGTTTTTATTTATCTATGTCCTTTGCTTCTTAATTGAATAGAAAATAATGATTTTAAATCTACATGCATGCTAATCATATGAGTTAAAAGGTTTTTAAATTAAATTGAGACTTTACTTTGATTTTGTTTAGAAACTTTCATTTGATTAAATAAGTTTTTGCCAATAATTGAGACTTTAATTTGATTAGAGGTAATACTTTAACTAAAATTAGTCAAGACTTTACTTTGATTAATTAGGTTTTATATTTGGTAAAGAAACAAAGGAATAAACATGATTAGGCATAGTAAAATTAATTGAGACTGTACTTTGATTGAATTTACTATGGACAATCTAACAATTCTCACTTTTAATTGAGACTATACTTTGATTAAAAGTGAGGATGCCAACAAATGAATTGAGTCTTTACATTGATTTATTTGTAAATCAATAACAATAATTAATTTAACAATAATCTCTAGATAACCAATAAAGAATCTGATTTAGAAAAAGCAGTGGAATTGACCTATTTACTATTACTGTGTTTACAATCTTCCGTGTCATTTTCTTTGCATATCAAAACCCCCATATTTTTATAATTGCTAGTTTTAATTGCATTTTTAAGAATCAAATATTTGAGATCAATTCCGTATTCGTTGTGAGACGACTTAGGGTTATCTTAACCCTAACTATTTTGTTCACTACTAACTGGCAATACTGAAGTTGCTAAAGTAGTGGTAATTTGATCGCCTAACGACAGCGATATCATCCACTCAAGCTAATAACGATCTGCTACTTAATGGTTGATTGTAAGTGAATTTAAGGCTACCAAAAGTCATCCACAAATTTGAGCAAAGGTCCTCTTGATCTTCCAAAGGTTGGTTCCTAAGTTGGCATATGGACCCCTATTTCAACTTGAAGATAAAGCAAAACTAAAGCCCATTAATTGGTTAAGCAGAAACACAATTTGGTCAGCCAATTTTACAAAGCATTGGGCCCTTATTTAAATAAAAGAAAGTGCATCAACACGGCGCGTTAGTCATCCTTCATTTGATCCATGTGCAATTCACATCATACCCTCCTTCTTCGAGAAGATTTGTCTTGAATCTTAAGACACCAGTTTTAATGTAAGTTTATTATGATCTTGTGAAGGACTTTTATTTTTTCACAAGTTGAAACTAATTCTCTTCTTCCAGGATCAAATTCAACTTGATATTTGTTAGTTTCCAATGGTTGCAATTCGTCGATAACATTTCTTGACAATAGTACGCCACCTTGATATGTAACAATAAATAATTCCATGCATTCTTTTTTACGAATTTGCTTTTATCGACGGGCCAAATGCATAATTAAAGACTATGAACAAGCATCCTTTTTAGACATTGAAGTTGTTGTGTTTCATTCACATGCTTATCCTTTTGTTCCAGTAAAATAACATCACAAACTGTAGAAGAAAAAACATTGACGAATAAACTTTCTCTAGTTCCATTTCTTTTTCTTCATTTTCCCTTCCTTCTACAGTTTATATTAACTCTTGTTCTATTCTTTCTTTTTCTATTTTCTCCTTCAGCCTACGTTGATCCTTACTGACTTGTCTTGGTGTCATAAATTTTTACTTCTTTTGATGTCCCTCATGCCTCAAATAAAGGGAACGTTCATCAAGATGGAGTGTTTTAAAACAAAGCCATGTCCATCCCAAAAGAAGATGACAAGAGTCTGTGGGAGCTATATCACATAATACTTCTTTCACACATTGCCATGTACTAAATTTGATCCATGCTTGATCCAGATGAAAGGTTGCTAGTAATTGGAGTTTCTCCACCAATCTTTGGCTCACAACATTGTTTTTTCTTCCGTAATCGAATGCAACTAAACATGGATGGCCTTCGGTTAAACACTTTGTATAATAAACTTCCTTTCCTATTCCAAATCTAGATAGCCAGGCTCTGAATAGAAAATGATGTGAATCCACAGGGTTCGATTCGTTTGACTCATCTATCATTGTTGGAATGCTAACACGCAAGAAATTTGAAAAATTAATTAAAACGAGAAAATGGAAACATAAAAGAAGATGGAAGGAAATTGATAGACATCACAGT
This sequence comes from Vigna unguiculata, assembly GCF_037176805.1. Taxonomy (NCBI): domain Eukaryota; kingdom Viridiplantae; phylum Streptophyta; class Magnoliopsida; order Fabales; family Fabaceae; genus Vigna; species Vigna unguiculata. Next base: position 11,236,713 of record NC_140793.1, on the reverse strand, counting down.
TCCAAGAATGGAAGATAAGCCTAAGAGTTGAAACACACAAGGGATAAAGGACCTTTGATTAAACTCAAGGATTCTTGAATCACTCAAGAACTTAGGAGAATAACTCTCACTAAGATACATGAGATAAAACTCGTTCATTTTCTGAAATAAAACTCAGCTTGCCTTCATTGATGAGAATGGTTCACCTTATATAGGACCTTTAACCATCAGAATTACAAAAGACACATAAATTTCAATATCATCCTGCTTAAAGCTACTAATTAATGATCCACTCAAGCTAATACCGATCTGCTACTTAATGGTTGATTGTAGTTGAATTTAAGGCTACCAAAAGTCATCCACAAACTTTGAGCAAAGGTCCTCTTGATCTTCCAAAGGTTGGTTCTTAAGTTGGCATATGGACCCTTATTTCTACTTAAAGATAAAGCAAAACTAAAACCCATTAATTGTTTAAGCACAAACACAATTTGGTCAGCCAATTTTACAAAGCATTGGGCCCTTATTTAAATAAACGAAACTCCATCAACACGGCGCATTAGTCATCCCCCACTTGACCCATATGCAATTCACATCATACCCTCCTTCTTCGAGAAGATTTATCTCGAATCTTACAACACTAGTTTTAATGTAAGTTTATAATGATTTTGTGAAGGACTTTTATTTTTTCACTAGTTGAAACTAATTCTCTTCTTCCAGGATCAAATTCAACCTGATATTAGTTACTTTCCAATGGTTGCAATCAGTCGATAACATTTCTTGGCAATAGTACCCCACCTTGAAATGTAACAATAAATAATTCCATGCATTGTGTTTGACGAATTTGCTTCTTGTTGACGGACCAAATGCATAATAAAGCACTATGAACAAGATTCCTTTTTAAACATAGAAGTTGGTGTGTTTCATTCACATGCTTATCCTTCTGTTTCTGTAAAATGACATCACAAACTGTAGAAGAAAAGATGATGAAGGATTATCTTGTTCCTTTTTAGCATTATTGAATATGGTGTGAGTTGTTTAAGAAAGCTAAGTGAAATCCCCACTGGACATTAAGATAGCAAGCTATCTAGATGTGAAGGTTCCTTTCACAAAGCTCAAGAGAAAAAGATGATGGATTGATTCAAAACAAAAAGGAAATGGAAAGCACATAAACCATAGAAAACCAAGAACAATTAAAGGAAGAAGAAAACATAAAATGGAGAGAAAGGGAATGGTAAAAATGTGAGAAGCACGCCACTACAAGGTTAGCCTAGAAGCCATGGCAACCTTCAAGATGAGTGGATGTGTGCCGCCACTTGCTATGCAAGATAAGGCTTTAAAGTATTCACTCCCTAGGGAGGAAACTCTCACAAATGGTTGAGACACAAGAGTGTTTTTACTTCAAAATGTTCAACCCTTTTACATGTCTAGGAGCACCCCTTATATAGGAGAGTTTAGGGGCCTCTAAGCAAATAAAAGATACCTAAGGATGTCTCTACAAAAACCTAACCCTAGCTTCTAGAAACTAGGTCAAATAAGGTTACAAAAATGAGAGACAAAAGACCTAACTATGGTGTGTGCAAGGCTAATTTCGTTCTAGCACAAAAGGAGACAAAGAATGTGTCTTATATGTCTCCAAAAAGTGGCCAAAGTGTGCTAAAAACAAAGGTAGATAGGTATACTTGTTTTATGCCTTTTACTTTATGCTTTATGTATTTGCTTTACTCTCTCATCCACATTATTTATGCTCCCCAATCACCATGCGTCACCTAGCATTGCTTTCTTACTCATAATTAACCTACAAAGCAAATAAACATAGATTAGCATGTTGGCTTAAGTCAAGTCAATTATAGTCAACAAGTCAAACCTAGTCAAAGGTCAACAAGTCAACTAAAGTTGATTCAACTAAGTCAACTTAGGGAATAAAAAATAGCAAACACAAATGAAAGGGATGAAGGATTAGTGAACTTCCTTTCTAAACATGCTAAGTCTTCTTAAGCATTTGCCTCCATCCTTGGTTGGGGTCAATCCTTCATCAAAAACATCGACGAATAAACTTTCTCTAGTTCCATTTCTTTTTCTTTATTTTCCCTTCCTTCTGTAGTTTATATTACTTCTTGTTCTATTCTTTCTTTTTCTGTTTTCTCCTTCATCCTACGTTGATGCTTACTGACTTGTCTTGGTGTCATAAATTTCTACTTCTTTTGATATCCCTCATGCCTCAAATAAAGGGAACGTTCATCAAGATGGAGTGTTTTAAAACAAAGCCATGCCCATCCCAAAAGAAGATGACAAGAGTCCATGAGAGCAATATCACATAATACTTCTTTCACATATTGCCATGTACTGAATTTGATTCATGCTTGATAAAGATGAAAGGTTGCTGGTAACTGGAGTTTCTCCACCAATCTTTGGCTCAAAACATCATTTTCGCTTCCGTAATCGAATGCAACTAAACATGGATGGCCTTCGGTTAAATACTTTGTATAATAAGCTTCCTTTCCTATTCCAAATCTAGATAGCCAGGCCCTAAATACCAAATGATGTGAATCCACAAGGTTCGATTCGTTTGACTGATGTATCATTGTTGGAATACTAACAAGCACGAAATTTAAGAAATTATTTAAAACGAGAAAATGGAAACATAAAAGACGATGGAACGGAAATTGATAGTCATCACACTTCCAAGAATGGAAGATAAGCCTAAGTGTTGAAACACACAAAGGGATAAACGACCTTTGATTAAACTCCTGCATTGTTGAATCACTCAAGAACTTAGGAGAATAACTCTCACTAAAATAGATGAGATAAAACTCGATTATTTTCTGAATAAAACTGAGCTTGCCTTCATTGATGAAAATGGTTCAACTTATATAGGAGCTTTAACCATCAGAATTACAAAAGACACATAAATTTCGATATCATCCCGCTTAAAGCTATTAATTAATGATCCACTCAAGGTAATAACGATCTGCTACTTAATGGTTGATTGTAAATGAATTTAAGGCTACCAAAAGTCATCCAGAAACTTTGAGCAAAGGTCCTCTTGATCTTCGAAAGGTTGGTTCTAAAGTTGGCATATGGACCCTTATTTCAACTTAAAGATAGAGCAAAACTAAAGCCCATTAATTGTTTAAGCACAAACACAATTTGGTCAGCCAATTTTACAAAGCATTGGGCCCTGATTTAAATAAATGAAACTCCATCAACACGGCGCATTAGTCATCCTCCATTTGACCCATATGCAATCCACATCATACCCTCCTTCCTTGAGAAGATTTGTCCCGAATCTTAAGACACTCGTTTTAATGTAAGTTTATTATGATCTTGTGAAGGACTTTTATTTTTTCACAAGTTGAAACTAATTCTCTTCTTGGAGGATCAAATTCAACTTGATATTGGTTACTTTCCAATGGTTGCAATCCATCGATAACATTTCTGGGAACAGTACCCCACCTTGAAATGTAACAATAAATAATTCCGTGCATTGTGTTTGACGAATTTGCTTTTTATCGGCGGACCAAATGCATAATAAAGCACCATGAACAAGCTTCCTTTTTAAACATGGAAGTTGGTGTGTTTCATTCACATGCTTATCCTTTTGTTCCTGTAAAATGACATCACAAACTGTAGAAGAAAAAACATTGACGAATAAACTTTCTATAGTTCCATTTCTTTTTCTTTATTTTCCCTTCCTTCTGCAGTTTATATTAATTCTTGTTCTATTCTTTCTTTTTTTGTTTTCTCCTTCAGCCTACGTTGATCCTTACTGACTTGTCTTGGTGTCATAAATTTCTACTTCTTTTGATGTCCCTCATGCGTCAAATAAAGGGAACATTCATCAAGATGGAGTGTTTTAAAACGAAGCCATGCCCATCGCAAAAGAAGATGACAAGAGTCCATGAGAGCAATATCACATAATACTTCTTTCACACACTGCCATGTACTGAATTTGATCCATACTTGATCTAGATGAAAGGTTGCTGGTAACTGGAGTTTCTCCACCAATCTTTGGCTCACAACATCGTTTTCGCTTCCGTAATCGAATGCAACTAAACATGGATGACCTTCGGTTAAATACATTGTATAATAAGCTTCCTTTCCTATTCCAAATCTAGATAGCCAGGCCCTAAATACCAAATGATGTGAATCCACAAGGTTCGATTCGTTTGACTGATGTATCATTGTTGGAATGCTAACATGCAAGAAGTTTGAGAAATTATGTAAAACGAGAAAGTGGAAACATAAGAGAAGATGGAACGGAAATTGATAGTCATCACACTTCCAAGAATGGAAGATAAGCCTAAGTGCTGAAACACACAAAGGGATAAACGACCTTTGATTAAACTCCTGCATTCTTGAATCACTCAAGAACTTAGGAGAATAACTCTCACTAAAATAGATGAGATAAAACTCGTTTATTTTCTGAATAAAACTCAGCTTGCCTTCATTGATGAAAATGGTTCAACTTATATAGGAGCTTTAACCATCAGAATTACAAAAGACACATAAATTTCAATATCATCCCGCTTAAAGCTATTAATTAATGATCCACTCAAGGTAATAACGATCTGCTATTTAATGGTTGATTGTAAATGAATTTAAGGCTACCAAAAGTCATCCAGAAACTTTGAGCAAAGGTCCTCTTGATCATCGAAAGGTTGGTTCTAAAGTTGGCATATGGACCCTTATTTCAACTTAAAGATAGAGCAAAACTAAATCCCATTAATTGTTTAAGCACAAACACAATTTGGTCAGCCAATTTTACAAAGCATTGGGCCCTGATTTAAATAAATGAAACTCCATCAACACGGCGCATTAGTCATCCTCCATTTCACCCATATGCAATTCACATCATACCCTCCTTCCATGAAAAGATTTGTCCCGAATCTTAAGACACTCGTTTTAATGTAAGTTTATTATGATCTTGTGAAGGACTTTTATTTTTTCACAAGTTGAAACTAATTCTCTTCTTGCAGGATCAAATTCAACTTGATATTGGTTACTTTCCAATGGTTGCAATCCGTCAATAACATTTCTGGGAACAGTACCCCACCTTGAAATGTAACAATAAATAATTCCATGCATTGTGTTTGACGAATTTGATTCTTATCGGCGGACCAAATGCATAATAAAGCACTATGAACAAGCTTCCTTTTTAAACATGGAAGTTGGTGTGTTTCATTCACATGCTTATCCTGTTGTTCCAGTAAAATGACATCACAAACTGTAGAAGAAAAAACATTGACGAATAAACTTTCTCTAGTTCCATTTCTTTTTCTTTATTTTCCCTTCCTTCTGCAGTTTATATTACTTCTTTTTCTATTCTTTCTTTTTCTGTTTTCTCCTTCAGCCTACGTTGATCCTTACTGACTTGTCTTGGTGTCATAAATTTCTAATTCTTTTGATGTCTGTCATGCCTCAAATAAAGGGAACATTCATCAAGATGGAGTGTTTTAAAATGAAGCCATGCCCATCCCAAAAGAAGATGACAAGAGTCCATGAGAGCAATATCACATAATACTTCTTTCACACATTGCCATGTACTGAATTTGATCCATGCTTGATTCAGATGAAAGGTTGCTGGTAACTGGAGTTTCTCCACCAATCTTTGGCTCACAACATTGTTTTCGCTTCTGTAATCGAATGCAACTAAACATGGACGACCTTCGGTTAAACACTTTGTATAATAAACTTCCTTTCCTATTCCAAATCTAGATAGCCAGGCTCTGAATACCAAATGATGTGAATCCACAGGGTTCGATTCGTTTGACTCATCTATCATTGTTGGAATGCTAAAAAATAAGAAATTTGAGAAATTAATTAATACGAGAAAATGGAAACATAAAAGAAGATGGAACGGAAATTGATAGACATCACACTTCCAAGAATGGAAGATAAACCTAAGAGTTGAAACACACAAAGGGATAAAGGACCTTTGATTAAACTCATGGATTCTTGAATCACTCAAGAACTTAGGAGAATAACTCTCACTAAGATACATGAGATAAAACTCGTTTATTTTCTGAATAAAACTCAGCTTGCCTTCATTGATGAAAATGGTTCAACTTATATAGGACCTTTAACCATCAGAATTACAAAAGACACATAAATTTCAATATCATCCTGCTTAAAGCTACTAATTAATGATCCACTCAAGGTAATAACGATTCGCTACTTAATGGTTGATTGTAACTGAATTTAAGGCTACCAAAAGTCATCCATAAACTTTGAGCAAAGGTCCTCTTGATCTTCCAAAGGTTGGTTCCTAAGTTGGCATATGGACCCTTATTTCAACTTGAAGATAAAGAAAAACTAAAGCCCATTAATTGGTTAAGCACAAACACAATTTGGTCAGCCAATTTTACAAAGCATTGGGCCCTTATTTAAATAAAAGAAAGTGCATCAACACGGCGTATTAGTCATCCTCCATTTGACCCCTATGCAATTCACATCATACCCTCCTTCTTCGAGAAGATTTGTCCTGAATCTTAAGACACCAGTTTTAATGTAAGTTTATTATGATCTTGTGAAGGACTTTTATTTTTTCACAAGTTGAAACTAATTCTCTTCTTCCAGGATCAAATTCAACTTGATATTTGTTACTTTCCAATGGTTGCAATCCGTCGATAACATTTCTTGGCAATAGTACCCCACCTTGATATGTAACAATAAATAATTCCATGCATTGTGTTTGACGAATTTGCTTTTATCGATGGACCACATGCATAACAAAACACTATGAACAAGCTTCCTTTTTAAACATGGAAGTTGGTGTGTTTCATTCAAATGCTTATGCTTTTGTTGCTTAAAATGACATCACAAACTGTAGATGAAAATCCATTGACGAATAAACTTTCTCTAGTTCAATTTCTTTTTCTTTATTTCCCCTTCCTTCTGCAGTTTATATTACTTCTTGTTCTATACTTTCTTTTTCTGTTTTCTCCTTCAGCCTATATTGATCCTTACTAACTTGTCTTGGTGTCATAAGTTTCTACTTCTTTTGATGTCCCTCATGCCTAAAACGAAGCCATGCCGATCCCAAAAGAAGATGACAAAAGTCCATGAGAGCAATATCACATAATACTTCTTTCACACATTGCCATGTACTGAATTTGATCCATGCTTGATCCAGATGAAAGGTTGCTGGTAACTGGAGTTTCTCCACCAATCTTTGGCTCACAACATAGTTTTCGCTTCCGTAATTGAATGTAACTAAACATGGATGGCCTTCGGTTAAACACTTTGTATAATAACCTTCCTTTCTTATTTCAAATCTAGATAGCCAGGCTCTGAATAGAAAATGATGTGAATCCACAGGGTTCGATTCGTTTGAATGATCTATCATTGTTGGAATGTTAACAAGAAAGAAATTTAAGAAATTATTTTAAACGAGAAAATAGAAACATAAAAGAAGATGGAACGGAAATTGATAGACATCACACTTCCAAGAATGGAAGATAAGCCTAAGAGTTGAAACACACAAAGGGATAAAGTACCTTTGATTAAACTCATGGATTCTTGAATCACTCAAGAACTTAGGAGAATCACTCTCACTAAGACAGATGAGATCAAACTCGTTTATTTTTTGATTAAAACTCAGCTTGCCTTCATTGATGAAAATGGTTCAACTTATATAGGAGCTTTAACCATCAGAATTATAAAAGACACATATGCATCAGTCATCCTCGACTTAACCCTTATGCAATTCACATCATACCGTCCTTCTTCCGGAAGATTTGTCCCGAATCTTAAGACACTAGTTTTAATGTAAGTTTAATATGATCTTATGAAGGAATTTTATTTTTTCACAAGTTGAAACTAATTCTCTTCTTCCAGGATGAAATTCAACTTGATATGTGTTACTTTCCAATGGTTGCAATTCGTCGATAACATTTCTTGGAAACAGTACCCCACCTTGATATGTAACAATAAATAATTCCATGCATTGTGTTTGAGGAATTTGCTTCTTATCGACGGACCAAACGCATAATAAAGCACTATGAACAAGCTTCCTTTTTAAACATGGAAGTTGGTATGTTTCATTCACATGCTTATCCTTTTGTTCCGTTAAAATGACATCACAAACTGTAGAAGAAAAAACATTGACGAATAAACTTCCTTTATTTCCATTTCTTTTTCTTTATTTTCCCTTCCTTCTGCAGTTTATATTACTTCTTTTTCTGTTTTCTCCTTCAGCCTACGTTGATCCTTATTGACTTGTCTTGGTGTCATAAATTTCTACTTGTTTTGATGTCCCTCATGCGTCAAATAAATGGAGCGTTCATCAAGATTGAGTGTTTTAAAACGAAGCCATGCCCATCCCAACAGAAGATGACAAGAGTCCATGGGAGCAATATCATATAATACTTCTTTAACACATTGCCATGTACTGAATTTGATCCATGCTTGATCCAGATGAAAGGTTGTTGGTAACCTGAGTTTCTCCACCAATCTTTGGCTCACAACATTGTTTTCGCTTCCGTAATTGAATGTAACTAAACATGGATGGCCTTCGGTTAATGACGAAGGATTATCTTCTTTTCTTTTAAGATTGTTGAATATGGAGTGAGTTGATTAAGAAAGCTGAGTGAAATTCCCATTGGACATTAAGATAGCAAGCTATCTAGATGTGAAGGTTCCTTTCACAAAGCTCAATAGAAGAAGATGATGGATTGCTTCAAAACAAAAAGGATATGGAAAGCACGTAAACCATAGAAAACAAAGAATACTTAAAGGAAGAAGAAAACATAAAATGGAAAGGAAAGAAATGGTTAAAATGTGAGAAGCACGCCACTACAAGGCTAGGCTAGAAGCCTTGGCAACCTTGAAGATGAGTAGATGTGTGCCGCCACTTGCTATGCAAGATAAGGCTTAAAAGTATTCACTCCCAAGGGAGGAAACTCTCACAAATGGTTGAGAGACAAGAGTGTTTTTACTTCAAAATGTTCAACCCTTTTACATGTCTTGGAGCCTCTAAGCAAATAAAAGATACCTAAGGATGTCTCTACAAAAACCTAACCCTAGCTTCTAGAAACTAGGTCAAATAAGGTTACAAAAAATGAGAGACAAAAGAGCTAACTATGGTGTGTGCAAGGCTAAATTTCGTTCTAGCACAAAAGGAGACAAAGAATGTGTCTCATATGTCTCCAAAATGTGGCCAAAGTGTGCTAAAAACAAAGGAGACCAAAGGTACATAGGTACACTTGTTTTATGGCCTTTAATTTATGCTTTATGCCTTTGCTTTACTCTCTCCTCCACATCATTTATGCTCCCCAATCACCATGCACCACCTAGCATTGCTTTCTTACTCCTAATTAACCTACAAAGCAAATAAACATAGATTAGCATGTTGGCTTAAGTCAAGTCAACTATAGTCAACAAGTCAAACCTAGTCAAAGGTCAACAAGTCAACTAAAGTTGATTAAACTAAGGTAACTTAGGGAATCAAAAATAACAAACACAAATGAAAGGGATGAAGGATTAATGAACTTCCTTTCTAAACATGCTTAGTCTTCTTAAGCATGTGCCTCCATCCTTGGTTGGGGTCAATCCTTCATCATCCTCCCCTCCTTGGAGAGAATTTGACGACAAATTCTTTAAGCCTTTGTAGATGGAGCTTGACTTGATTTGGGGGAGGATTTGCGCCTCCCTTTTATGAGCTCTTATTCCATCCTTTGTAAGGGTATTATCCCTAGCTTTGGTTAGGCCATCTTTTTTTTCTAGACTACTCTTCCTATCTTTCTTGTGCTTTGGGCCTTCCTTTTTGGTTTGGGAAGGGAAGGAAGGGTGATGCACATCTTGCTTTGGAAGAATTTTTTTGTAGGCAAGTAACACCTTAGTGAAAGCTTGCCCCTTTTGTTTTTCTTCTTTATCTTTTCTTATTATATTTCTATCCTTATTAACTTCTTGAGGTGATACAGGTAATAAAGTTGTCTTTTTCCCATTTTTAAAGAAAATGTATTGGTTGGTATGGCCATCATGTAAAGTTTGTTTATCAAATTGCCATGGCCTACCTAGTAAGATATGTGTGACTTCCATGGGAACAACATCACATAACACCTCATCTTTGTAGCTTCCTATAGAGAAGTTAATTAGGACTTGTTTATTGACATCTATTTCTCCCTCTTTACTTATCCAAGCAAGCTTGTAGGGCTTAGCATGAGGAATGGTCTCTAAGCTAAGCTTTTCCACCAACCTTGTGCTAGCTACATTGGTACTACTTCCTCCATCAACAATTAGAGAGCAAACCCATTTGTTAATTTTGCATCTAGATTGAAAAATGTTTTCTCTTTGAGTTGGCTCAAGCTCACTTTGATCTTGACCTATCATGTGCCTTAATAACATAGGGTCTTTCTCATAAATTTTAGTTTTACTAGAGGAAGAAGATTCTTTTGAAAGAGAATGGGGAGATGAGTGTTCACTTTCAACATCATTACTCTTCTTTAAGATCATGGTCCTTTTGGTTGGGCAATTTAAAGCAATGTGATTATAACCCAAACATTTAAAACATTTAATGGAACTTGATCTTTCAGAAGTGGAATGGTGAATGTGATCACTTGGTGACTTACTTTTCCTTGGTGGTTCTTGATGAGAGTTAGAAGGGAACTTATCATGTTTCTTTTTATCCTTTCCCTTCCATGAGTGACTAAAGTAGTGGTTGGGTGAGTAACTCTTCCTTGCCCTTCTTTTTCTTTTCAATTGAATTTCAATCCCAAGGGCAAGTGTGAAAACATTTTCAAGAGTGGAGTACTCATACAACTCTACTTGGTCTTGTATGTCTCTCCTAAGACCATTCACAAATCTTTTTATTTTCTCTTTGTTAGTTTCTTTTATTTCAACCCTATGCATTTGAGACTCTAATTCTTTAAAGTACTCACTCACACTCATAGAACCTTGGTGAAGCCTTTGGAGCTTCAAAAGAAGTTCCTTCCTATAGGAGGGAGGAACAAATCTAGCGCGCATAAGAGTTTTAATGTCCATCCAAGAAGCCGCGGGTGGCCCTTGGTCATAATTCTTACAAACTTTATGCCACCAAGTATTGGCATACTCAAAAAATCCTAAAACTACTAGATCAACTTGTGTTTGATCCTTTACATGATTTTCATTGAAAATTTGATCAACTTTAGCTTCCCAATCAAGGAAGACTTTGGGATCACTTCCTCCATAGAACTTAGGAATCTTTGGAGTTTGCTTCTCTTGTGATGGGTTGCGCCTAGAATGCCCTCTTTTCCTAGCCTCTTTTTCTTGCTCTTTAGCTTCAAGCCTTTGAATGTGCTCTTGGATTCTTAGGTCACTTTGCTCCCTATCTTTTCTTAATTGTTCAAAGGCCTCCTTCCTAGACAACTCCAAATCCCGAAGCAATCTCATCAATGTATTGTTTTTGTTTGGTGTAGGTGCATTTGATGAACTTGCCATGATTCCTACAACAAAAAACTCAAATCCGAGACAAAATAAATGGATTAGAGGTTAGACAACATGAAAACCTAGACCAAATCCAACCCAAAATGTAACCCAAGTGTTTAGATCACTCTCCCAAAGTAACAAGGCAAGGCTAGCACTCAAAATCCACCAAAGGAGTGAAGCAAACACTTTTAAAAACTTGTTCAAAACCTTTCAAATGCAAGACAAGTGATTCGGCCACAACATCCCAAGAGTTTCAAGAAAAGAAAACTACTAAGACAAAACAAAGAACACCTAGTGACAAGCAAGAAAAGCACAAAAACAAAGAAAGCTAAACTCTAAAGAAGAAAAGTTTGAGACAAACTTTTAACAAGACTAAAACAAGAAAAGCACATTTTAAAGACTCTATGGAAAGCACTTGACAAGCATCTTCAAGTCTTAAATCATGCATACACCAAGAAAGATCATAACCAAGTTAAAGCATGGAACTAATTTGCCAATATCACCCACTTCTCAAGCATGAAACTAGTTGCATAACACTTAGTGAAAAACACACTTTTAGTTCACTAATGAGCAAGATTGCTCTCGGTTTTTAGACAATATTTGGTGCAAAAATTTTCTTCTTTTCACAACTAGTTTCATAAAATGGTGAGAAAGAGTTTTAGATGGCCTGAACACTTAGTTCCTCAAGTTTTAGGCCAAAATCAATTTCATGGAGCATACATCAAGCAAGACATAAAGTAAAAGCAAGATTCAAATACTTGGAAAAACAAGAATAAGAAAACTTCAAGCTAACATATGACATATGACTCAAGCAAAAGTTAGGCACATTTAAAGACTCAAACAAGTAGCTATCATGCATTTAAACTTTTGGAAATGAAGGTCAATGATTAAGCACACAAAGACATGTTATCCAACAACATTTAGGAGTAAGAAGAGTAACAAAAACAGTAGCCAAAACTGCCCAACATAACCTGAAAAACGTTGATTCGCGGTGATCTCAGCAGCTTTGACCTTTGCTCACTATTTCAATCATAACTCTCTCCACAGAACTCCAAATGCATTGGTTCTTTTTTTGTTAGAAACTAGACTAACAGAGCTTTCTTTTGACATCAAGAACGTAATTTTTGGACCACTGAGCAGGTGCAGTTTAATCTTTTAAAATCGTGAACAGTTTCTGCCAGCATTGTTTTTATGTGGACCATTCAAAGATAGCTACACAAGACAAGGTTAGAACATGAAAACACCATATTCAAGGACAACCAAAGCTCTAGATACCAAATGATGAAGGATTATCTTGTTCCTTTTTAAGATTATTGAATATGGTGTGAGTTGATTAAGAAAACCAAGGAAATCCCCACTGGACATTAAGATAGCAAGCTATCTAGATGTGAAGGTTCCTTTCCAAGGTTCTAGAGAGGAGGAGAATGGATTGATGGGGAGTAAGAAATCAAAAGGAAAAACATATAATAGAAACAATATAAACCAAGAAGAGTAAAGAAACATAAAATGAAAAGCAAGGGAAATGGGAGGAATGGAGGATTCACGCCACCACAAGGCTAGGCTAGAAGAAGCCATGGCAACCTTGAAGATGAGTGGTGTATGTCACACTTCCAAGAATGGAAGATAAGCCTAAGAGTTGAAACACACAAAGCGATAAAGGACCTTTCATTAAACTCATGGATTCTTGAATCACTCAAGAACTTAGGAGAATAACTCTCACTCAGATAGATGAGATAAAATTCGTTTATTTTCTGAATAAAACCCTGCTTGCCTTCTTTTATGAAAATGGTTCAACTTATATAGGAGCTTTAACCATGAGAATTACAAAAGACACATAAATTTCAATATCATCCCGCTTAAAGCTATTAATTAATGATCCACTCAAGCTAATAACGTTCCGCTACTTAAAGGTTCATTGTAACTGAATTTAAGGCTACCAAAAGTCATCTAAAAACTTTGAGCAAAGGTCCTCTTGATCTTCCAAAGGTTGGTTCTTAAGTTGGCATATGGACCCTTATTTCAACATGAAGATAAAGCAAAACTAAAGCCCACTAATTGGTTAAGACAAACACAATTTGGTCAGCCAATTTTACAAAGCATTGGGCCCTTATTTAAATAAAAGAAACTGTAACAACACGGTGCATCAGTCATCCTCCATTTGACCAATATGCAATTCACATCATACCGTCCTTCTTCCAGAAGATTTGTCCCGAATCTTAAGACACTAGTTTTAATGTAAGTTTATTGTGATCTTGTGAAGGAATTTTATTTTTTCACAAGTTGAAACTAATTCCCTTCTTCCAGGATCAAATTCAACTTGATATGTGTTACTTTCCAATGGTTGGAATCCGTCGATAACATTTCTTGGCAACAGTACCCCACCTTGATATGTAACAATAAATAATTTTATGCATTGTGTTTGACGAATTTGCTTCTTATTGACGGACCAAACGCATAATAAAGCACTACGAACAAGCTTCCTTTTTAAACATGGAAGTTGGTTCGTTTCATTCACATGCTTATCCTTTTGTTCCATTAAAAGGACATCACAAACTGTAGAAGAAAAAACATTGACGAATAAACTTCCTCTATTTCCATTTCTTTTTCTTTATTTTCCCTTCCTTCTGCAGTTTATATTACTTCTTTTTCTGTTTTCTCCTTCAGCCTACGTTGATCCTTATTGACTTCTCTTGGTGTCATAAATTTCTACTTCTTTTGATGTCCCTCATGCGTCAAATAAAGGGAGCGTTCATCAAGATGGAGTGTTTTAAAACGAAGCCATGCCCATTGCAACAGAAGATCACAAGAGTCCATGGGAGCAATATCACATAATAGTTCTTTCACACATTGCCATGTACTGAATTTGATCCATGCTTGATCCAGATGAAAGGTTGCTAGTAACTGGAGTTTCTCCACCAATCTTTGGCTCACAACATTGTTTTCGCTTCCGTAATCGAATGCAACTAAACATGGATGGCCTTCGGTTAAACACTTTGTATAATAAACTTCCTTTCCTATTCCAAATCTAGATAGTCAGGCTCTGAATAGGAAATGATGTGAATCCACATGGTTCAATTCGTTTGACTGATCTATCATTGTTGGAATGCTAACAAGCAAGAAATTGGAGAAATTATTTAAAACGATAAAATGGAAACATAAAAGAAGATGGAAAGGAAATTGATAGACACCACACTTTCAAGAATGGAAGATAAGCCTAAGAGTTGAAACACACAAAGTGATAAAGGACCTTTCATTAAACTCATGGATTCTTGAATCACTCAAGAACTTAGGAGAATAACTCTCACTAAGATAGATGAGATAAAACTAGTTTATTTTCTGAATAAAACCCAGCTTGCCTTCATTGATGAAAATGGTTCAACTTATATAGGAGCTTTAACCATCAGAATTACAAAAGACACATAAATTTCAATATCATCCTGCTTAAAGCTATTAATTAATGATCCACTCAAGCTAATAACGCTCCGCTACTTAATGGTTCATTGTAACTGAATTTAAGGCTACCAAAAGTCATCCAAAAACTTTGAGCAAAGGTCCTCTTGATCTTCCAAAGGTTGGTTCTTAAGTTGGCATATGGACCCTTATTTCAACATGAAGATAAAGCAAAACTAAAGCCCATTAATTGGTTAAGCACAAACACAATTTGGTCAGCCAATTTTACAAAGCATTGGGCCCTTATTTAAATAAAAGAAACTGTAACAACACGGTCCATCAGTCATCCTCCATTTGACCAATATGCAATTCACATCATACCGTCCTTCTTCC
Organism: Vigna unguiculata; assembly: GCF_037176805.1. Taxonomy (NCBI): domain Eukaryota; kingdom Viridiplantae; phylum Streptophyta; class Magnoliopsida; order Fabales; family Fabaceae; genus Vigna; species Vigna unguiculata. Next base: position 11,221,548 of record NC_140793.1, on the reverse strand, counting down.
AGAAGATTTGTCCCGAATCTTAAGACACTAGTTTTAATGTAAGTTTATTCTGATCTTGTGAAGGAATTTTAATTTTTCACAAGTTGAAACTAATTCTCTTCTTCCAGGACCAAATTCAACTTGATATGTGTTACTTTCCAATGGTTGCAATCCGTCGATAACATTTCTTGGCAAAAGTACCCCACCTTGATATGTAACAATAAATAATTCCATGCATTGTGTTTGACGAATTTGCTTCTTATCGATGCACCAAACGCATAATAAAGCACTATGAACAAGCTTCCTTTTTAAACATGGATGTTGGTGTGTTTCATTCACATGCTTATCTTTTTGTTCCTGTAAAATGACATCACAAACTGTAGAAGAAAAAACATTGACGAATAAACTTTCTCTATTTCCATTTCTTTTTCTTTATTTTCCCTTCCTTCTGCAGTTTATATTACTTCTTTTTCTATTTTCTCCTTCAGCCTACGTTGATCCTTACTGACTTGGCTTGGTGTCATAAATTTCTACTTCTTTTGATGTCCCTCATGCCTCAAATAAAGGGGACATTCATCAAGGTAGGGTGTTTTAAAACGAAGCCATGCCCATCCCAAAAGAAGATGACAAGATTCCATGGGAGCAATATCACATAATACTTCTTTCACACATTGCCATGTACTGAATTTGATCCATGCTTAATCCAGATGAAAGGTTGCTGGTAACTGGAGTTTCTCCACCAATCTTTGGCTCACAACATTAGTTTCGCTTCCGTAATCGAATGCCACTAAACATGGATGGCCTTCGGTTAAACACTTTGTATAATAAACTTCCTTTCCTATTCCAAATCTAGATAGCCAGGCTCTGAATACCAAATGATGTGAATCCACAGGGTTCGATTCGTTTGACTGATCTACCATTTTTGGAATGCTAACAAGCAAGAATTTTGAGAAATTATATAAAACGAGAAAATGGAAACATAAAAGAAGATGGAACGAAAATTGATAGACATCACACTTCCAAGAATGGAAGATAAGCCTAAGAGTTGAAACACACAAAGGGATAAAGGACCTTTGATTAAACTCAAGGATTCTTGAATCACTCAAGAAGTTAGGAGAATCACTCTCACTAAGATAGATGAGATAAAACTTGTTTATTTTCTGAATAAAACTCAGCTTGCCTTCATTGATGAAAATGGTTCAACTTTTATAGGAGCTTTAACAATTAGAATTACAAAAGACACATAAATTTCAATATCATCCCGCTTAAAGCACTTAATTAATGATCCACTTAAGCTAATGACGATCCGCTACTTAATGGTTGATTGTAGTTGAATTTAAGGCTACAAAAAGTCATCCACAAACTTTGAGCAAAGGTCCGCTTGATCTTCCAAAGGTTAGTTCTTAAGTGGGCATATGGACCCCTATTTCAACTTGAAGTTAAAGCAAAACTAAAGCCCGTTAATTGGTTAAGCACAAACACAATTTGGTCAGCCAATTTTACAAAGCATTGGGCCCTTATTTAAATAAAAGAAACTGCATTAACACGGCGCATTAGGCATCCTCCATTTGACCCATATGCAACTTACATCATACCCTCCTTCTTCGAGAAGATTTGTCCCGAATCTTAAGACACTAGTTTTAACGTAAGTTTATTATGATCTTGTGAAGGACTTTTATTTTTTCACAAGTTGAAACTAATTCTCTTCTTCCAGGATCAAATTCAACTTGATATTTGTTACTTTCCAATGGTTGCAATCCGTCGATAACATTTCTTGGCAATAGTACCCCACCTTGATATGTAACAATAAATAATTCCATGCATTGTGTTTGACGAATTTGCTTCTTATCGACGGACCAAACGCATAATAAAGCACTATGGACAAGCTTCCTTTTTAAACATGGAAGTTGGTGTGTTTCATTCACATGCTTATCCTTTTGTTCCTGCAAAATGACATCACAAACTGTAGAGGAAAAAACATTGACGAATAAACTTTCTCTAGTTCCATTTCTTTTTTTTATTTTCCCTTCCTTCTGCAGTTTATATTACTTCTTTTTCTATTCTTTCTTTTTCTGTTTTCTCCTTCAGCCTACGTTGACCCTTACTGACTTGTCTTGGTGTCATAAATTTCTACTTCTTTTGATGTCCCTTATGCCTCAATTAAAGGGAACGTTGATGAAGGATTATCTTGTTTCTTTTAAAGATTATTGAATATGTTGTGAGTTGGTTAAGAAAGCTAAGTGAAATCCCCACTGGACATTAAGATAGCAACCTATCTAGATTAAAGGTTCCTTTCACAAAAGCTCAAGAGAAGAAGATGATGGATTGATTCAAAATAAAAAGGAAATGGAAAGCACATAAACCATAGAAAACCAAGAATAATTAAAGGAAGATGAAAACATAAAATGGAAAGGAAAGAAATGGTAGAAATGTGAGAAGCACGCCACTACAAGGCTTGGCTAGAAGCCGTGGCAACCTTGAAGATGAGTGGATGTGTGCCGCCACTTGCTATGCAAGATAAGGCTTAAAAGTATTCACTCCCAAGGGAGGAAACTCTCACAAATGGTTGAGACACAAGAGTGTTTTACTTCAAAATATTCAACCTTTTTACATGTCTAGGAGCACCCCTTATATAGAAGAGTTTAGGGGCCTCTAAGCAAATAAAAGATACCTAAGGATGTCTCTACAAAAACCTAACCTTAGCTTATAGTAACTAGGTCAAATAAGGTTACAAAAATGAGAGACAAAAGAGCTAACTATGGTGTGTGCAAGGCTAATTTCGTTCTAGCACAAAAGGAGACAAAGAATGTGTCTCATATGTCTCCAAAAAGTGGCCAAAGTATGCTAAAAACAAAGGAGACCAAAGGTACATAGGTACACTTTTTTTATGCCTTTTACTTTATGCTTTATGCCTTTGCTTTACTCTCTCATCCACATCACTTATGCTCTCCAATCACCATGCGCCACCTAACATTGCTTTCTTACTCCTAATTAACCTACAAAGCAAATAAACATAGATTAGCATGTTGGCTTAAGTCAAGTCAACTATAGTCAACATGTCAAACCTAGTCAAAGGTCAACAAGTCAACTGAAGTTAATTCAACTAAGTCAACTTAGGGAATCAAAAATAAAAAACACAAATGAAAAGGATAAAGGATTAGTGAACTTCCTTTCTAAACATGCTTAGTCTTCTGAAGCATGTGCCTCCATCTTTGGTTGGGGTCAATCCTTCATCATCCTCCCCTCCTTGGAGAGAATTTGACCACAAATTGTTTAAGCCTTTGTAGGTGGAGCTTGACTTGATTTGGGGGAGGATTTGCGCCTCCCTTTTTTGAGCTCTTGTTCCATCATTTCTAAGGACATTACCCTTAGCTTTGGTTAGGCCATCTTTATTTTCTAGAGTACTCTTCCTCTCTTGCTTGTGCTTTGGGCCTTCCTTTTTGGCTTGGGAAGAGAAGGAAGGGTGATGCACATCTTGCTTTGGAAGAATTTTTTTGTGGGCAAGTAACACCTTAGTGAAAGCTTGCCCCTTTTCTTTTTCTTCCTTATCTTTTCTTATTATATTTCTATCCTTATTAACTTCTTGAGGTGATAGAGGTAGTAAAGTTGTCTTTTTCCCATTTTTGAAAAAAATGTATTGGTTGGTATGGCCATCATGTAAAGTTTGATTATCAAATTGCCATGGCCTACCTAGTAAGATATGTGTGACTTCCATGGAACAACATCACATAAAACCTCATCTTTGTAGCTTCCTATAGAGAAGTTAATTAGGACTTGTTTATTGACATCTATTTCTCCCTCTTTACTTATCCAAGCAAGCTTGTAGGGCTTAGCATGAGGAATGGTCTCTAAGCTAAGCTTTTCCACCAACCTTGTGCTAGCTACATTGGTACTACTTCCTCCATCAATAATTAGAGAGCAAACCCATTTGTTAATTTTGCATCTAGATTGAAAAATGTTTTCTCTTTGAGTTGGCTCAATCTCACTTTGACCTTGACCTATCATCCGCCTTAATAACATAGGGTCTTTCTCAAAAAATTTAGTTTTACTAGAGGAAGAAGATTCTTTTGAAAGAGAATGGGGAGATGAGTGTTCACTTTCAACATCATTACTCTTCTTTAAGATCATGGTCCTTTTGGTTGGGCAATTTAAAGCAATGTGATTATAACCCAAACATTTAAAACATTTAATGGAACTTGATCTTTGAGAAGTGGAATGGTGAATGTGATCACTTGGTGACTTACTTTTACTTGGTGGTTCTTGATGAGAGTTAGAAGGGAACTTATCATGTTTCTTTTTATCCTTTTCCTTCCATGAGTGACTAAAGTAGTGGTTGGGTGAGTAACTCTTCTTTGCCCTTCTTTTTCTTTTCAATTGAATTTCAATCCCAAGGGCAAGTGGGAAAACAATTTCAAGAGTGGAGTACTCATACAACTCTACTTGGTTTTGTATATCTCTCCTAAGACCACTCACAAATCTTTTTATTTTCTCTTTGTTAGTTTCTTTTATTTCAACCCAACGCATTTGAGACTCTAATTCTTTAAAGTACTCACTAACACTCAGAGAACCTTGTTGAAGCCTTTGGAGCTTCAAAAGAAGTTCCTTCCTATAGGAGGGAGGAACAAATCTAGCGCGCATAAGAGTTTTAATGTCCATCCATGAAGCCGCGGGTGGCCCTTGGTCATAATTCTTACAAACTTTATGCCACCAAGTATTGGCATACTCCAAAAATCCTAAAACTACTAGATCAAGTTCTGCTTGATCCTTTACATGATTTTTATTGAAAATTTGCTCAACTTTAGCTTCCCAATCAAGGAAGATTTTGGGATCACTTCCACCATAGAACTTAGGAATCTTTGGAGTTTGCTTCTCTTGTGATGGGTTGCACCTAGAATGCCCTCTTTTCCTAACTTCTCTTTCTTGCTCTTTAGCTTCAAGCCTTTGAATGTGCTCTTGGATTCTTAGGTCACTTTGCTCCTTGTCTTTTCTCCATTGTTCAAAGGACTCCTTCCTAGACAACTTCAAATCCCGAAGCAATCTCATCAATGTATTGTTTTTGTTTGGAGTAGGTGCATTTGATGAACTTGCCATGATTCCTACAACAAAACACTTAAAGCCAAAACAAAATAAATGAATTAGGGGTTAGACAACATGAAAACCAAGACCAATTCCAACCCAAAATGTAACCCAAGTGTTTAGATCACTCTCCCAAAGTAACAAGGCAAGGCTACACTTAAAGCTCCTCCAAGGAGTGAAGAAAACTCTTTGTTCAAAAATCCTTTTCTTGCATACAAGTGCCTCGGTTCAAACACTCAAGAATTTCAAGAAGACAAACATACTATGACAAAACAAAGAGTACCTAAACACAAGCAAGAAAAGCACAAAAACAAGAAATGCTAAACTCTAAAGAAGAAAAGTTTGAGACAAACTTTTAACAAGACTAAAACAATGAAAAGCACTTTTAAGGACTCTATGGAAAGCATTTGAACAAGCCAAGATTATACCTCAAATCATGCATACACCATGAAAGATCATAACCAAGTCAAAACATGGAACTAATTTGCCAATATCACCCAAAATCCAAGTATAAAATTTGGTAGCATAACACCTAGTAAAAATTGCCAAATGGATTCACCAAGCATTGTAAAAGCTCTCGGCCAAACTGTTTTTGGTCTTGAAAACACTTTTTCTTTTCAAAACTAGGTACTTAAAATAATGAGAAGGATGTTTTAGGGTGTCTTGATCACTTAGTTCCTTAAAATTTGGTCAAAATCAATTTCAAGGAGCATACAACAACACAAGGCATAGATCTCATGCAATAGTTCAAAAACTTAGAAACAAGAACAAGAAAATTCAAAGAAGCATATGACAAGAGACTCAAGCAAAAGTTAGACACATTTAAAGACTCGACATGACATACACAAAGACACAAACATGTAGCTATCATGCGTTTAAACTCATGGATTTGAGGCTCAAAGACTAAGCATCAAAAGACATGTTATCCAACCACATTTAGGAGCAAAAGAGTCATAAAACCGAAGCCAAAATTGCCACAACATAACCTGAAAACGTTGTTTTTCATATTCTCGGCAGCTCTGACCTTTGCTCACCCATTTGATCATAACTCTCTCCACAGAACTCCAAATGTGTTAATTCTTTTTTTGTTGGAAACTAGACTCACAGAGCTTTATTTTGATATAAAGAACGTTACTTTTGGACCACTGAGCTAGCTGCAGTATTTTTTTCAAAAACGCACACGTTGCTGCCAGCACTGTTTATATGTGGACCATTCAAAGATAGCTACACAAGACAAGGTTAGAACATGAAACCACCATATTCAAGGACAACCAAAGCTCTAGATACCAAATGATGAAGGATTATCTTGTTTTTTTTAAAGGTTATTGAATATGGTGTGAGTTGGTTAAGAAAGCTAAGTGAAATCCCCACTGAACATTAAGATAGCAAGCTATCTAGATGTGAAGGTTCCTTTCACAAAGCTCAAGAGAAGAAGATGATGGATTGATTCAAAATAAAAAAGAAATGGAAAGCACATAAACCATAGAAAACCAAGAATAATTAAAGGAAGATGAAAACATAAAACGGAAAGGAAAGAAATGGTAGAAATGTGAGAAGCACGCCACTACAAGGCTAGGCTAGAAGCCATGGCAACCTTGAAGATGAGTGGATGTGTGCCGCCACTTGCTATGAAAGATAAGGCTTAAAAGTATTCACTCCCAAGGGAGGAAACTCTCACAAATGGTTGAGACACAAGAGTGTTTTACTTCAAAATCTTCAACCCTTTTACATGTCTAGGAGCACCCCTTATATAGAAGAGTTTAGGGGCCTCTAAGCAAATAAAAGATACCTAAGGATGTCTCTACAAAAACCTAACCTTAGCTTCTAGAAACTAGGTCAAATAAGTTTACAAAAATGAGAGACAAAAGAGCTAACTATGGTGTGTGCAATGCTAATTTCGTTCTAGCACAAAAGGAGACAAAGAATGTATCTCATATGTCTCCAAAAAGTGGCCAAAGTGTGCTAAAAACAAAGGAGACCAAAGGTACATAGGTACACTTCTTTTGTGCCTTTTACTTTATGCTTTATGCCTTTGCTTTACTCTCTCATCCACATCACTTATGCTCTCCAATCACCATGCGCCACCTAGCATTGCTTTCTTACTCCTAATTAACCTACAAAGCAAATAAACATAGATTAGCATGTTGGCTTAAGTCAAGTCGACTATAGTCAACATGTCAAACCTAGTCAAAGGTCAACAAGTCAACTAAAGTTAATTCAACTAAGTCAACTTAGGGAATCAAAAATAACAAACACCAATGAAAAGGATGAAGGATTAGTGAACTTCCTTTCTAAACATGCACAGTCTTCTTAAGAATGTGCCTCCATCCTTGGTTGAGGTCAATCCTTCATCAAACATTCATCAAGATGGAGTGTTTTAAAACGAAGCCATGCCCATCCCAAAAGAAGATGACAAGAGTCCATGGGAGCAATATCACATAATACTTCTTTCACACATTGCCCTGTACTGAATTTGATCCATGCTTGATCCAGATGAAAAGTTGCTAGTAACTGGAGTTTCTCCACCAATCTTAAGCTCACAACATTGTTTTCGCTTCCGTAATCGAATGCAACTAAACATGGATGGCCTTCGGTTAAACACTTTGTATAATAAACTTCCTTTCCTAATCCAAATCTAGAGAGCCAGGCTTTGAATACCAAATGATGTGAATCCACAGGGTTCGATTCGTTTGACTGATCTACCATTTTTGGAATGCTAACAAGCAAGAATTTTGAGAAATTATTTAAAACGAGAAAATGGAAACATAAAAGAAGATGGAACAGAAATTGATAGACATCACACTTCCAAGAATGGAAGATAAGCCTAAGAGTTGAAACACACAAAGGGATAAAGGACCTTTGATTAAACTCATGGATTCTTGAATCACTCAAGAACTTAGGAGAATCACTCTCACTAAGATAGATGAGATAAAACTCGTTTATTTTCTGAATAAAACTAAGCAAGCCTTCATTGGTGAAAATGGTTCAACTTGTATAGGAGCTTTAACCATCAGAATTAAAAAAGACACATAAATTTCAATATCATCCCGCTTAAAGCTATTAATTAATGATCCACTCAAGCTAATGACGATCCGCTACTTAATGGTTGATTGTAACTGAATTTAAGCCTACCAAAAGTCATCCACAAACTTTGAGCAAAGGTCCGCTTGATCTTCCAAAGCTTGGTTCTTAAGTGGGCATATGGACCCCTATTTCAACTTGAAGATAAAGCAAAACTAAAGCCCGTTAATTGGTTAAGCACAAACACAATTTGGTCAGCCAATTTACAAAGCATTGGGTCCTTATTTAAATAAAAGAAACTGCATCAACACGGTGCATTAGTCATCCTCCATTTGACCCATATGCAATTCACATCATACCCACCTTCTTCGAGAAGATTTGTCCCGAATCTTAAGACACTAGTTTTAACATAAGTTTATTATGATCTTGTGAAGGACTTTTATTTTTTCACAAGTTGAAACTAATTCTCTTCTTCCAGGATCAGATTCAACTTGATATTTGTTACTTTCCAATGGTTGCAATCCGTCGATAACATTTCTTGGCAACAGTACCCCACCTTGATATGTAACAATAAATAATTCCATGCATTGTGTTTGACGAATTTGCTTCTTATCGACGAACCAAATGCATAATAAAGCACTATGAACAAGCTTCCTGTTCAAACATGGAAGTTGTTGTGTTTCATTCACATGCTTATCCTTTTGTTCCTGTAAAATGACATCACAAACTGTAGAAGAAAAAACATTGACAAATAAACTTTCTCTAGTTCCATTTCTTTTTCTTTATTTTCCCTTCCCTCTGCAGTTTATATTACTTCTTTTTCTATTCTTTCTGATGAAGGATTATCTTGTTCCCTTTTAGAGTTATGAATATGGTGAAGTTGTTTAAGAAAGCTTTTTGAAAATTCCCACTGGACATTAAGATAGGATGCTATCTAGATGTGAAGGTTCATTTCTCAAGCTCATGAAAGGAAGAAGAGAGTTGGATTCAAGCTTAAACACACACTGCAATAACAACACTAAAGAGCAAAATGAAAGAAGAAACAACAAAAATGGAAAGCATAGAAGATGAAGAATGGAAGAAGCACGCCACTCATAGGGGGGGATCTAAGCCAACCAAGCCCTAGAGATGAGTGATGGTGCCGCCACTTGCAAGCAAGATAAGGCAAAGGTGAGTTCACTTCTAGGAAGGAGAGCTCACGAAAATTTAAAGGTTGAAACACAATAGTTTAGAAACAAAATGATCAACCCTTTTACAAGACAAGGAGCACCCTTTAAATAGGAGTTCATAGGGGTCCTTTAGCAAATACAAAAACATGAAAAAGGATTAACTAGCAAACCCTAAACCTAATGTGAGAGTGAGTCTTGGCCAAGTGAAGGGAGATGATTGGTGGAGGCATTCCCATGAGGATTCTAGGCCAAAAGAGGAAGGAGACCAAGTGACCTTCTAAGGCATAAACCACAAAGGCAAAAGGAGACAAGGTACATGTCTACTTTTGCTTTTGCTTTATGCTTTTTGCTTTCCTCTCTCTTCCACTTCATCCAAGTGCTCCAATCACCAAGTGCCACCTAGCCATGCTCTACTTTCTCTTAATTACCTACAAAACAAGACAAACAAGGATTAGCATGTTGGTTTAAGTTAATCTAATCTTGGTCAAAGGTCAACTTTGGATCAAAGTCAACAAGTCAACCAAAATAAATCAACTAGAAACCAACTTAGGGAATTCAAACTAAAGTAATGCAAAACAAAGATAAAGGTGATGGAATAGAAGACTCCCCTCTAGACATGCTTCTAGTGATCCTTCTTGATGGAGCTTCTAAGGAGGTGGTCATGCCTTCATCATCCTCCCCTTCTTGGAGAGAATTCGACCACGAATTCTTAAACCCTACATCAAAAGGAGAAAGGTCACAAACATTAAATGAGTTACTTATGTTGTAGCTTGGGGGTAAGTCTAACTCATAAGCATTGTTGTTAATTCTCCTAATGACTTGAAAGGGGCCATCCCCTCTAGGGAGGAGCTTAGACTTCCTTTGAGTAGGGAATCTCTCCTTTCTCAAGTGAAGCCAAACCCAATCTCCCTCTTGGAAGATGACTTCCTTTCTTCCCTTATTACCATCCTCTTGTTGTTTCTTAACTCTCCTCTCAATGGTTTCCTTAACTTGTGAATGCAAGTCTTGGATGTACTTGGCTTTGGTCTCACCATCTTGGCAAGTCCATGCCTCATGAGTGGGTAGGGGAAGGAGGTCTAAGGGAGTTAGGGGATTGAACCCATACACAACCTCAAAAGGGGAATGGGAAGTAGTGGAATGCACAACCCTATTGTAGGCAAACTCTATGTGGGGAAGAAGTTCCTCCCACTCTCTAATGATTTGCACTATCATACATCTTAGCATTTGCCCTAGGGTTCTATTAACCACCTCGATTTGGCCATCACTTTGGGGATGACAAGTGGTGGAGAAAAGAAGCTTGGTTCCAAGTTTACCCCATAAGGTTCTCCAAAACTGGCTTAGGAACTTGGAGTCCCTATCACTTACAATGGACCTAGGTAAGCCATGTAGTCTTACCACTTGATGAAGGATTAACCCCAACCAAGGATGGAGGCACATGCTTAAGAAGACTAAGCATGTTTAGAAAGGAAGTTCACTAATCCTTCATCCCTTTCATTTGTGTTTGTTATTTTTTGATTCCCTAAGTTGGCTTAGTTGAATCAACTTTAGTTGACTTGTTGACCTTTGACTAGGTTTGACTTGTTGACTATAGTTGACTTGACTTAAGCCAACATGCTAATCTATGTTTATTTGCTTTGTAGGTTAATTAGGAGTAAGAAAGCAATGCTAGGTGGCGCATGGTGATTGGGGAGCATAAATGATGTGGAGGAGAGAGTAAAGCAAAGGCATAAAGCATAAAGTAAAAGGCATAAAACAAGTGTACCTATGTACCTTTGGTCTCCTTTGTTTTTAGCACACTTTGGCCACTTTTTGGAGACATATGAGACACATTCTTTGTCTCCTTTTGTGCTAGAACGAAATTAGCCTTGCACACACCATAGTTGGCTCTTTTGTCTCTCATTTTTGTAACCTTATTTGACCTAGTTTCTAGAAGCTAGGGTTAGGTTTTTGTAGATACATCCTTAGGTATCTTTTATTTACTTAGAGGCCCCTAAACTCTTCTATATAAGGGGTGCTCCTAGACATGTAAAAGGGTTGAACATTTTGAAGTAAAAACACTCTTGTGTCTCAACCATTTGTGAGAGTTTCCTCCCTTGGGAGTGAATACTTTTAAGCCTTATCTTTCATAGCAAGTGGCGGCACACATCCACTCATCTTCAAGGTTGCCATGGCTTCTAGCCTAGCCTTGTAGTGGCGTGCTTCTCACATTTTTACCATTTCTTTCCTTTCCATTTTATGTTTTCTTCTTCCTTTAATTGTTCTTGGTTTTCTATGGTTTATGTGCCTTCCATTTCCTTTTTGTTTTGAATCAATCCATCATCTTCTTCTCTTGAGTTTTTTGAAAGGAACCTTCACATCTAGATAGCATGCTATCTTAATGTCCAGTGGGGATTTCGCTTAGCTTTCTTAATCAACTCACACCATATTCAATAATCTTAAAAAGGAACAAGCTAATCCTTCATCATTTGGTATCTAGAGCCTAGGTTATCTTGAATATGGTGCTTTTCATGTGCTAACCTTGTCTTGTTGTAGCTATCTTGGTATGGTTCAAATCCACTTCCATTACACACAAAAATAGTGCTGGCAGAAAACGTGACGATTTTAAAACAATAAACTGCACCATCTCAGATGTCCAAAAGTTACGTTCATGGTGTCAAAAGAAAGCTCTTTGTGTCTAGTTTCCAGCAAAAAAAGAACCAACGCATTTGGAGTTCTGTGGAGTGAGTTATGATCAAATGAGTGAGCAAAGGTCAGAGCTGCCGAGAATACGAAAAACAACGTTTTCAGGTTATGTTGTGGCAATTTTGGCTTCGGTTTTGCACCTCTTTAAGCTCCTAAATGTGGTTGGATAACATGTCTTTGGATGCTTAGTCTTTGAGCCTCAAATCCATGAGTTTAAATGCATGATAGCTACATGTTTGTGTCTTTGTGTATGTCATGTTGAGTCTTTAAATGTGTCTAACTTTTGCTTGAGTCATATGTCATATGCTTCTTTGAGTTTTCTTATTCTTGTTTCTAAGTATTCGAGCTATTGCATGAGATCTATGCCTTTTGTTGTAGCATGCTCCTTGAAATTGATTTTGACCTAATTTTAAGGAACTAAGTGTTCAAGACACCCTAAAACATCCTTCTCATCATTTTAAGTACCTAGTTTTGAAAAGAAAAAGTGTTTTCAAGACCAAAAACAGTTTGGCCGAGAGCTAATGTGTTGCTTGGTGAATCCATTTGGCCATTTTTACTAGGTGTTATGCTACCAAATTTTATACTTGGATTTTGGGCGATATTGGCAAATTAGTTCCATGTTTTAACTTGGTTATGATCTTTCTTGGTGTATGCATAATTTGAGGTATAATCTTGGCTTGTTCAAATGCTTTCCATAGAGTCTTTAAAAGTGTTTTTCATTGCTTTAGTCTTATTCAAGTTTTGTCTTTAAAACAAAATTTCCTTAGAAGTTAAACTTTCTTGTTTTTGTGCTTTTCTTGCTTGTCACTACGTGTTCTTTGTTGTGTCTTAGTAGTTTTCTTTTCTTGAAACTCTTGGGATGTTGTGGCCGAATCACTTGTCTTGCATTTGAAAGGTTTTGAACAAGTTTTTAAAAGTGTTTGCTTCACTCCTTTGGTGGATTTTGAGTGCTAGCCTTGCCTTGTTACTTTGGGAGAGTGATCTAAACACTTGGGTTACAATTTGGGTTGGATTTGGTCTCGGTTTTCATGTTGTCTAACCTCTAATCCATTTATTTTGTCTCGGATTTGAGTGTTTTTGTTGTAGGAATCATGGCAAGTTCATCAAATTCACCTACACCAAACAAAAACAATACATTGATGAGATTGCTTCGGGATTTGGAGTTGTCTAGGAAGGAGGCCTTTGAACAATTAAGAAAAGACAAGGAGCAAAGTGACTTAAGAATCCAAGAGCACATTCAAAGGCTTGAAGCTAAAGAGCAAGAAAGAGAGGCTAGAAAAAGAGGGCATTCTAGGCGTAACCCATCACAAGAAAAGCAAACTCCAAAGATTCCTAAGTTCTATGGAGGAAGTGATCCCAAAGTCTTCCTTGATTGGGAAGGGTGGCATAAAGTTTGTAAGAATTATGACCAAGGGCCACCCGCGGCTTCTTGGATGGACATTAAAACTCTTATGCGTGCTAGATTTGTTCCTCCCTCCTATAGGAAGGAACTTCTTTTGAAGCTCCAAAGGCTTCACCAAGGTTCTATGAGTGTGAGTGAGTACTTTAAAGAATTAGAGTCTCAAATGCGTATGGTTGAAATAAAAGAGACTAACAAAGAGAAAATAAAAAGATTTGTGAGTGGTCTTAGGAGAGACATACAAGACCAAGTAGAGTTGTATGAGTACTCCACTCTTGAAAATGTTTTCACACTTGCCCTTGGGATCGAAATTCAATTGAAAAGAAAAAGAAGGGCAACGAAGAGTTACTCACCCAATCACTACTTTAGTCACTCATGGAAGGGAAAGGATAAAAAGAAACATGATAAGTTCCCTTCTAACTCTCATCAAGAACCACCAAGTAAAAGTAAGTCACCAAGTGATCACATTCACCATTCCACTTCTCAAAGATCAAGTTCCATTAAATGTTTTAAATGTTTGGGTTATAATCACATTGCTTTAAATTGCCCAACCAAAAGGACCATGATCTTAAAGAAGAGTAATGATGTTGAAAGTGAACACTCATCTCCCCATTCTCTTTCAAAAGAATCTTCTTCCTCTAGTAAAACTAAAATTTTTGAGAAAGACCCTATGTTATTAAGGCGCATGATAGGTCAAGATCAAAGTGAGCTTGAGCCAACTCAAAGAGAAAACATTTTTCAATCTAGATGCAAAATTAACAAATGGGTTTGCTCTCTAATTATTGATGGAGGAAGTAGTACCAATGTAGCTAGCACAAGGTTGGTGGAAAAGCTTAGCTTAGAGACCATTCCTCATGCTAAGCCCTACAAGCTTGCTTGGAAAAGTAAAGAGGGAGAAATAGATGTCAATAAACAAGTCCTAATTAACTTCTCTATAGGAAGCTACAAAGATGAGGTGCTATGTGATGTTGTCCCCATGGAAGTCACACATATCTTACTAGGTAGGCCATGGCAATTTGATAAACAAACTTTACATGATGGTCATACCAACCAATACATTTTCCTCAAAAATGGGAAAAAGACAACTTTACTACCTCTATCACCTCAAGAAGTTAATAAGGATAGAAATAAAATAAGAAAAGATAAAGAAGAAAAAGAAAAAGGGCAAGCTTTCACCAAGGTGTTACTTTCCTACAAAAAAATTCTTCCAAAGCAAGATGTGCATCACTCTTCCTTCTCTTCCCAAGCCAAAAAGGAAGGCCCAAAGCATAAGCAAGAGAGGAAGAGTAGTCTAGAAAATAAAGATGGCCTAACCAAAGCTAGGGGTAATACCCTTAGAAAGGATGGAACAAAAGCTCATAAAAGGGAGGCGCAAATCCTCCCCCAAATCAAGTCAAGTTCCATCCACAAAGGCTTAAAGAATTTGTGGTCAAATTCTCTCCAAGAAGGGGAGGATGATGAAGGATTAACCCCAACCAAGGATGGAGGCACATGCTTAAGAAGACTAAGCATGTTTAGAAAGGAAGTTCACTAATCCTTCATCCCTTTCATTTGTGTTTGTTATTTTTTGATTCCCTAAGTTGGCTTAGTTGAATCAACTTTAGTTGACTTGTTGACCTTTGACTAGGTTTGACTTGTTGACTATAGTTGACTTGACTTAAGCCAACATGCTAATCTATGTTTATTTGCTTTGTAGGTTAATTAGGAGTAAGAAAGCAATGCTAGGTGGCGCATGGTGATTGGGGAGCATAAATGATGTGGAGGAGAGAGTAAAGCAAAGGCATAAAGCATAAAGTAAAAGGCATAAAACAAGTGTACCTATGTACCTTTGGTCTCCTTTGTTTTTAGCACACTTTGGCCACTTTTTGGAGACATATGAGACACATTCTTTGTCTCCTTTTGTGCTAGAACGAAATTAGCCTTGCACACACCATAGTTGGCTCTTTTGTCTCTCATTTTTGTAACCTTATTTGACCTAGTTTCTAGAAGCTAGGGTTAGGTTTTTGTAGATACATCCTTAGGTATCTTTTATTTACTTAGAGGCCCCTAAACTCTTCTATATAAGGGGTGCTCCTAGACATGTAAAAGGGTTGAACATTTTGAAGTAAAAACACTCTTGTGTCTCAACCATTTGTGAGAGTTTCCTCCCTTGGGAGTGAATACTTTTAAGCCTTATCTTTCATAGCAAGTGGCGGCACACATCCACTCATCTTCAAGGTCGCCATGGCTTCTAGCCTAGCCTTGTAGTGGCGTGCTTCTCACATTTTTACCATTTCTTTCCTTTCCATTTTATGTTTTCTTCTTCCTTTAATTGTTCTTGGTTTTCTATGGTTTATGTGCCTTCCATTTCCTTTTTGTTTTGAATCAATCCATCATCTTCTTCTCTTGAGCTTTTTGAAAGGAACCTTCACATCTAGATAGCATGCTATCTTAATGTCCAGTGGGGATTTCACTTAGCTTTCTTAATCAACTCACATCATATTCAATAATCTTAAAAAGGAACAAGATAATCCTTCATCACCACTTCCTTGAAGAAAAGATTTGCAATATAAGTTGCATCATCAATCTTATGGCAAGGAATGAAATGGGCCATCTTAGAGAACCTATCCACCACTACAAAAATGGAATCCCTACCTTTTTTGGTCCTTGGGAGACCTAAGACAAAATCCATAGAAATGTCAACCCAAGGCTTGGAAGGGATTGGCAAGGGGGTGTAAAGACCATGGGGTTGGACTCTAGATTTGGCTTTCATGCATGCTATGCAACCTTTGCAATGCCTATCTACATGCTTCCTCATGTGAGGCCAATAGAAGTGTTCTTTCAAGACTTCCAAAGTCTTGTTTGGCCCAAAATGCCCCATTAATCCTCCCTCATGTGCCTCTCTAATGAGTGAGGCTCTTAAGGAACCTTGGGGAATGCAAAGTCTCTTACCTTTGAAAAGATATTGATTGAGAAGGTAAAATTCTTTGTAAGCCCCTTGGTGGCACTCACTAAGAATGGGGGAGAAATCAACATCCTTTGGATACAATTCCTTAATATGATCAAAACTAAGAAATTTAGTTTCAAGAATGGAAAGAAGGGAATGCCTTCTTGAAAGTGCATCCGCCACAATGTTAGCCTTTCCTTGCTTATGTTTGATCACATATGGGAATTGTTCTAAGAACTCTACCCACCTAGCATGTCTCTTGTTTAACTTGCCTTGGCTTTTCAAAAATTTGAGTGACTCATGGTCACTATGTATCACAAACTCCTTTGAAAGAAGATAGTGTTGCCAAGTTTGCAAAGTTCTCACAAGAGCATAAAGCTCTTTGTCATAGGTGGAGTAGTTGATGTGACTCCCCTTGAGTTTCTCACTAAAATAAGCTATGGGGTGCCCTTCTTGGAGAAGCACGGCCCCAATGCCTACATTGGATGTATCACACTCAATTTCAAAAGTTTTGGAGAAGTTAGGGAGGGCTAAGAGTGGTGCATTGATCAATTTTTGTTTTAAAGTTTCAAAAGCCTTTTCTTGATCTTTGCCCCACTTATAGGCCACACCTTTCTTGACCAATTCATTGAGAGGGGCAGCTATGGTGCTAAAGTTTGGCACAAACCTCCTATAGAAACTAGCTAACCCATGAAAAGACCTAAGCTCACTTACATTCTTTGGGGGAGGCCAATCCTTGATTGCCATCACTTTTTCTTGGTCCACATGGACCCCATGTTGATTTATTTTGAAACCTAGGAAGATCACATGATCCATCCCAAACACACATTTCTCCATATTAGCATACAA
Source organism: Vigna unguiculata (assembly GCF_037176805.1). NCBI lineage: Eukaryota > Viridiplantae > Streptophyta > Magnoliopsida > Fabales > Fabaceae > Vigna > Vigna unguiculata. The sequence goes on along the minus strand of NC_140793.1, from coordinate 11,204,447 downwards.
GGATGCCTTCCTTAAGGTTTCTAACACACTCCTTAAATGATGCAAGTGGTCATCTTGAGACATACTATAAATGAGAATGTCATCAAAGTATACCACAACAAACTTCCCTAAGAACTCTCTAAGAACATGGTGCATGAGTCTCATGAATGTACTAGGTGCATTGGTCAAGCCAAAAGGCATGACTAACCACTCATATAATCCAAACTTAGTCTTGAAAGAGGTTTTCCATTCATCACCTTCTTTGATTCTAATTTGATTGTACCCATTTTTCAAGTCTATTTTGGAAAATATGGTTGCACCATGTAACTCATCAATCAAATCATCTAACCTAGGAATGGGATGCCTATACTTGATGGTTATGTTGTTGATAGCCCTACAATCTATGCACATTCTCCATGTTCCATCCTTTTTGGGGACTAGGATCACGGGCATTGCACAAGGACTCATGCTATGTTGCACCCACCCCTTTTCTAACAACTCATCCACTTGTTTTTGAATTTCTTTAGCCTCCTCGGGACTAGTCCTATAGGCTGGCCTATTAGGCAAAGATGAGCCTTGTATGAAATCAATTTGGTGTTCTATACCTCTTAGGGGTGGGAGACCCTTTGGAGGTTCTTGAAAAACATCTTTGAACTCATCTAAGACTAATGACAAGTCTAAGGGACATCTAGAGTGAGGGTTTTGGAAGGAGGGGGAAGATTCACTAGGATAAGCTAGGAAGATGGGTTTTTGGGCAAGCATTACCTTCTTCACCCCCTTGAGAGTGATCATGCTCTTCTTGGACTCATGCCCTTGCGCCTTCTTTTGTGCCTTCTCTTCTTTTCTTTTCTTAATCATTTGCAATTGGTCCTCATTGACTTCTCTTGGTGAAAGAGGTAGTAATGTGATCTTTTTGCCTTGGAAGCTAAAGGTAAACTTGTTAGCATGGCCATCATGAAAAGCTTTTCTATCAAATTGCCATGGCCTTCCTAATAAAATGTGAGTTGCTTCCATGGGCACTAAGTCACATAATACCTCATCCTTGTAGTTTCCAATGGAGAAGTTAATAAGGACTTGTTTGTCCACTTTAATTTCACCTTCCTCACTAAGCCAAGAAAGCTTATAGTGCTTGGCATGAGGGATGGTTTTCAAGCCAAGCTTGTCCACAACCCTTGTGCTAGCCACATTAACATAACTTCCACTATCAATTATGAGGGAGCAAGTTTTGTTGTTGATTTGGCACCTTGAGTGAAAAATATTTTCTCTTTGGTTTTCAAATTCTTTAGGCACTTGACCTAGCATGCGCCTAACCACCAACAAACCTCCTTCATTAGGTTTGATTTCATCCTCACTTGAAGATTGGGAAGAAGTGTGGGAGGAAGAACTTTTAGGGGAGGGGGGAGAAGAATGTTCACTTTCAACCTCTCCTTTAGGGTTCAAGATCATGTTCCTTTTTGTTGGGCAATTTGAAGCAATGTGACCATAGCCCAAACACTTAAAACATTTGATGGAACTAGTTCTTGAACTTTGAGAAGAGTTTGCATTTTCATGGGAGGTTCTAGACGAATTGGTCCTAGGTGGGTGGTCTTTGGAAGGAGGTTTCTCATCCTTTCTTTCTTTTCCTTTCCAAGTTCTAGAGTAGTATTCATTGTATGAAGTATTCCTCTTGGCCTCTTGTTTCTTTTTCAATTGACTTTCAACTTTTAAGGCCAAGTGTAAAATTTTGTCAAGAGTGGAATACTCATACAACTCAACTACATCTTGAACTTCTCTTCTAAGACCACTCACAAATCTAGCTACCTTTTCTTCTTCACTTTCAAATTGGAGTCCTACTTTGAGAAGCATTGACTCCATCATTTTAAAATATTCATTCACACACATAGACCCTTGTTGAAGCCTTTGGAGCTTCAAAAGAGTCTCCCTCCTATAGTAGGAAGGAACAAATCTAGCGCGCATCAAAGTTTTAATGTCCATCCAAGAGGTCGCGGGTGGCTCTTGGTTAATATTGTCCATACACAATTGATGCCACCATGTCATGGCATAATCTTCAAATTCTAAAACTACTAAATCTACTTGTTCTTGATTACTAACTAAATGAATATTGAAGATTTGGTCCACTTTTTGCTCCCACTCTATGTAGAGGTTTGGATCATTCTCCCCTTTGAACTTTGGAATCTTGATTGGTGGAGGTTGTCTTTGTGGGAGTTGATTGCGCCTTCCACCACCCTCATAGCCGTGTCTTCTTCTTCTTCCACCATGGCTAGAGTCCTCGGAAGAGGACCTCCTCCTTCTCCTCTCATCTTCCCTAAGCTCAAGTCTTTGGATGTGCTCTTGTAGGAAGATCTCACTTTGCCTCCTATCCGCCCTTAATTGGTCAAAAGTTTCTCTCCTACTCACTTCCATCCCACGTAAGATGTTGGCAAGGGTTATTTGTCCACTTTCTTGGGCCATAGGAGTCACCATGGGAGGGGAATAAGGTGAGGCCGACTCCTCCTCTTCTTCTACCTCCAAGATTGGATCCATATTTATGTTCCTACACCAAAAACTCACCAAAAACCGAGACAAGGAAGAGGTTAGCTAACAAACAATTCCAAACCCGAGACCAAGTGTGGTCTTCTCAAGCACCTAAGTGTTTTTGATCACACTCCCAAAGCACACAAGCAAGGCTAGCACTCAAAAACCTTCCAAACAAGTGAAAACACCTTTAAAGAGATGAAAACCTTTTCAAAGCTCAAACAAGTGGCTCGACCACAACACTCTAGGAAGAAAAGGAAAAGAAAACTACTAAGACAAAACAAAGATTACCTAAAGACAAGCAAGCAAAGCTCAAAAAACAAGAAAGTTTAACTTCTAAGGAAACTTATTTTTAAAGACAAAACTTGAACAAGACTAAAGCAATGAAAAGCACTTTCAAAGACTCTATGGAAAGCATTTGAACAAGCCAAGATTATACCTCAAATTATGCATACACCAAGAAAGATAATAACCAAGTTAAAGCATGGAACTAATTTGCCAATATCACCCAAAATCCAAGTATAAAATTTGGTAGCATAACACCTAGTAAAAATGGCCAAATGGATTCACCAAGCAACATAGCTCTCGGCCAAACTGTTTTTGGTCATGAAAATAATTTTTCTTTTCAAAACTAGGCACTTAAGATGATGAGAAGGATATTTCAGGGCGTCTTGAATACTTAGTTCCCAAAAAAATTAGGTCAAAATCAATTTCAAGGAGCATACAACAACAAAAGGCATAGATCTCATGCAATAGCTCAAATACTTAGAAACAAGAACAAGAAAACTCAAAGAAGCATATGACAAGAGACTCAAGCATCCAAAGACATGTTATCCAACCACATTTAGGAGCAAAAGAGTCACAAAACCGAAGCCAAAATTGCCACAACATAACCTGAAAACGTTGTTTTTCGTATTCTCGACAACTCTGACCTTTGTTCACTCATTTGATCATAACTCTCTCCACAGAACTCCAAATGCGTTAATTCTTTTTTTGTTGGAAACTAGACTCACAGAGCTTTCTTTTGATATAAAGAACGTTACTTTTGGACCACTAAGCTAGCTCACTACGCCAAAATTGTCAATAGACAACGCTTTTTTTGATAATAGATAGCGCTTTTTAGGCGCTATCTATTAGAGCGATATCTATTAATAGAGAGCGTTTGTAAAAAAGCGCTATCTAATGACACCTTATAGAAAACACTTGACTAAACAAGCACCGTCTATGTATTTTCAGAAAGACAACACTTTTTGCAAAAAGTGCTATCTATAAATGCTCTTATAGACAACACTTATGTTTTCAAACACAATCTATGTATTCTTCGATAAATAGTGTTTTTTCAAACAAGTGTTATCTATTGATTTGATTATTTTTTTATAATTTATTTAATTTTGCGTTCATTCTTCTTCTTTTAGTGTTATCTTTCACTCCAAATTATACTACGACATTTATAAATGTCACTATTATAAATTATTCTTTAATAAAATATTTTATTATTTATTATTTTCCTCCTATATTTATAATTTCATAATTCAATAAATTTTTCCTTAATAATGACAATTTAAATTATATAAAAATATTATAAAACTCTAAAAACAACATGTCGGTATACAAATAAAAATGAAAAGAAAAGAGATTTCATTAATTGTTCAACAATTTCAAAGTGTCAAAGAGTTGAAATATTTAAACATAAAATAGACAACATTAAAAATCATTGACAAATCTTAATACAATACTACATTTAAACCTAATCTTAATGTGTTTTGCTTCCACCATTTGATCATCCTGCATCATTTGGACATCATTTGGGCATCATTTAGAGACAATACACCACTTTGAACATCCTGTGCATTCAATGATTAAAGAATATAAGTAATTGAATAATTTTAAAATAGTAATACAATAAGATTAGGTAATTTGCTTAAGTAAATTATACCTTATTATACCATACGGATGTACCAAAACAACAATCATTGCAGCGAGAGGTTCAAGAATATCTTCTCCAGAAGCAACTAAGGCAAGCAAGGTTTGCATTTGGTTTATTGAATGCTTCGTCTTGCAAACACATCCTGCTAGTAGCGCCGGTAGTTATCAACTTCAAAAATGCAACAAGTGATGCAAAAAATAATGGCAGAAAAATAATGTAGAGTTTTGCAACATGACCTTTGTGATCAAATGCTTTTATTTTCCCAAATAAGTACAATGATAAAAACCCTAGCCCAGAAATGACCCTACAAATAAATTTAAACTATTTAAAGCAAGAACTACAGAAATTTGAGAACACGTGCTTTGAATGAGCTAAACTAATTCCACCATTCATTTCCGTTAAAAGATAAAAGTTATGGCTGCTTGGGAAACTCTTATGTCTTTCCTTTACGACCTTTTTTCCACCATGACAAATGACATCTACTAATTTATCATAAAGCTAATGAAAAGGTCTAATATAGAGTAAACATAATTGATAGATATGAAACTAGTTCAACTTGATAGAGACTCATGAAATTAAATTATCAGAAATTATTTTCAATTATTAGATCCCCTGGAAATAGACACAAAACAAACAAGTGGGTTTGTTCATTACCATTCTAGAAACTGAATACTCAACACTTGCCACATTATGTTGTTGAACTTCACTAATATAGTTTAAGATTAACTTTATTTTAAAATATATGAAAAATAATAATTTTAAACTTTTTTTTTGTTGCTTAACTTTTACATAAATTAGGTAACGATCAATCCATAAAAATAACAATAATATTGAATGGATTAAAGTTGCTCTTACACTAAACAATTAAAAGGATCAAAACTATAAAACGCAAATAAATAATTAATTGATGATTGAAGTCCCTTTATTTGGGGAAATTGAAAAGTAAAAATGAATATCCATGTAGATGAAGAAAGAGAAATAATTAAGATTTCGTAGACTCTTCTAAGTATCACTTTTTACTAATTAATGGATAGTAAAGAAGAAATATCATGACCAATACTTACAAGATGAATGATCCAGAAAAGTATCAGGCACAATAAAATTGGATGGCTTACATTAGGTTTGTGAACTCCATTGAAACAATATATATATATATATATATATATATATATATATATATATATATATATATATATATATATATATATATATATATATATATATATATATATATATATATATATATATATATATATATATATCACTAGTTTGCATTAAATGGAGAAAAAAATATACGTGCAAACTTCTACAACAGTTCAACTATCTTATCTTTGTTGCCCCTATTCTTGCTTGATCTTGTTTCAATAGGAAAAAATCTTAGATTTATATCTTTATGACACCATAGCAGCAACAAGCCGAAAAGAATTATAACATATTCATTGCTTAATTAAATGAACAACAGAATGGTTTACCTATGCCCTATTCATGGAACACTCCTAGCACACGAGTCCCTTCTTCATACTTTCCACAAACTCATAAGGTGTAAGCCCCTACAAGACACAGAAAACAATACCATGTTAGAGACGAAAGCCAAAGTCCGCAGTGTATTTTTTTAGCAAGGCAACGCCTCCAAAATATTTTGAAAACTCTCTTATTTCTAAGTTTATTGTATTAATTATAAAATAATAACCTTTATAATTCCATACCACCTCTTAATAATTTAATTAGTTCCAACCAAATTCACAGCAAAAAGTACATTTCATACCCGGTCATAAGCATCTTGAAGTGGAGAGCAACATCATAAATGGCACCCCCAAATCGATGACCAATTGTAAGCAAACCTTATTTAGAATTAGGCATATATTTAGCTGATACAAGATTGGAAACTAGATCCTTCCCAACCCTTGCTATTTAGATATAAATAACAATATATTCTAAAAACTTACAACTGCTCTGTTCCACAAGAATGACAATCACTACTAGAGAATAGGCTCTACAAAAAATCATTGTAACAAATTGCTAATTGAAATGGAAATGAGAAGAAAAATATCTATCTTCTGTACATTCCTAGGCAAGTCAAGATGAGTAGAAAGATAAAAAAAAAAAATCATTGATTCATATATCAATCATTAAGTCAAGAAGCATGATTAATGCCTTCCAATCCACATAGCTTAATCAATGGAAATATATAAAGTGTATTTCTATTTACCTTTTCAAGAATTGAATTCATAATCTATTAATACAACTGACCTCAACCAATATGACCCTTTGCCATTTGGAAATGACCTATCACTTCGTATAGGAACAACATCAAAATCTTCTATATCATGTAATTTTGTCCCCCTTTTCTTGATTGAACCCTTCAAAATCTTGCTACTGTCGCACTCCTTGGTCTTCCCTTTAGTAGCATTAGGTCCACAAAAATTGTTGTATATTATCAACCAAATCACATGAACTGAAAATGAAAATGAAAAAAAGAAGAAAACACCCTAATGAAAAACTTTGAAAATTAACTCCTAATTCTACACCTTGTTATGACGCGAGGTAGATATTCCTTTACATGGGTATGAATTTACACTGTAACAAGAAGCACAAACATAAGGAGACAACTTACCCTGGGAGAAAGCTTCCTATAATCTTCCTGTAAACCTCATGTGTAGAAAAATGGATTAAACGTTTATTGTTTTCAGTCCAAACTTAATATGTCTCACATGAACAACCCAATATTACATACACACACATAAACTTTAAGAGATACTTTTTCACGAAACAACCCGATCTTCAAAACCCACCACCAGAATCAAATGAACGAATTTTCCAAAGATGATATATAAAGGTCCGCTACCCCAGTGTCACTACATATAATTGAAATTACACATACACATCAGTTTAAAAATTACTAACCTTTATTGCAACGATTTTGGGACTCTACAACAAGGTGATTTGGAAGCTTTTCGGACTATATTAGTAGCGTTCTCTCAAGTTGTATCAACATTGTCATGCCAAGGTTTTGGGTTTGTATTAGTGATGAACTGATGGTTAGGGTTTTGATCTGGCCAGAAAACGTCAAAAGCGAGATAAGGTGACTATGATATTAGAGAAGGTCGAAGAACGAAATAAAACCTAAGTTAGTGATAGTCGATAATGATTTTCGCAAAGAGGAGGCAATGCGGGCGTGAAATTTTTTTAGAATTCTTTTAATAAATAATAGATGGCGTTTTTTTTTAATAAAACGCTCTTTATTGATATTTGAATACACAACGCTTGAATTTAAAAGTGCTTTCTATTAATTTATTTAATTTTTCTTTTTTAAAAATAAAATATAAATTCAATATAGATAACGTTTTTTGATGAAGCGCTATCTATATGTCCATCTTTTATAGCGCTCATTTTATGAAACGCTGTTTTTTGGGTCCGTAACTTAATGTAAAGCGTTTAATTAAATAAGCGCTATCTAAATAGTGTTATCTATTGATCATTTTAGTGTAGTGGCTGCAGTATTTTTTTCAAAAACGCACACGTTGCTGCCAGCACTGTTTTTATGTGGACCATTCAAAGATAGCTACACAAGACAAGGTTAGAACATGAAAACACCATATTCAAGGAAAACCAAAGCTCAAGATACCAAATGATGAAGGATTATCTTGTTCCCTTTTAGAGTTATGAATATGGTGAAGTTGTTTAAGAAAGCTTTTTGAAAATTCCCACTGGACATTAAGATAGCATGCTATCTAGATGTGAAGGTTCATTTCTCAAGCTCATGAAAGGAAGAAGAGAGTTGGATTCAAGCTTAAACACACACAGCAATAACAACACTAAAGAGCAAAATGAAAGAAGAAACAATAAAAATGGAAAGCATAGAAGATGAAGAATGGAAGAAGCACGCCACTCATAGGGGGGGATCTAAGCCAACCAAGCCCTAGAGATGAGTGATGGTGCCGCCACTTGCAAGCAAGATAAGGCAAAGGTGAGTTCACTTCTAGGAAGGAGAGCTCACGAAAATTTAAAGGTTGAAACACAATAGTTTAGAAACAAAATGATCAACCCTTTTACAAGACAAGGAGCACCCTTTAAATAGGAGTTCATAGGGGTCCTTTAGCAAATACAAAAACATGAAAAAGGATTAACTAGCAAACCCTAAACCTAATGTGAGAGTGAGTGTTGGCCAAGTGAAGGGAGATGATTGGTGGAGGCATTCCCATGAGGATTCTAGGCCAAAAGAGGAAGGAGACCAAGTGACCTTCTAAGGCATAAACCACAAAGGCAAAAGGAGACAAGGTACATGTCTACTTTTGCTTTTGCTTTATGCTTTTTGCTTTCCTCTCTCTTCCACTTCATCCAAGTGCTCCAATCACCAAGTGCCACCTAGCCATGCTCTACTTTCTCTTAATTACCTACAAAACAAGACAAACAAGGATTAGCATGTTGGTTTAAGTTAATCTTATCTTGGTCAAAGGTCAACTTTGGATCAAAGTCAACAAGTCAACCAAAATAAATCAACTAGAAACCAACTTAGGGAATTCAAACTAAAGTAATGCAAAACAAAGATAAAGGTGATGGAATAGAAGACTCCCCTCTAGATATGCTTCTAGTGATCCTTCTTGATGGAGCTTCTAAGGAGGTGGTCATGCCTTCATCACTTTCTTTTTCTGTTTTCTCCTTCAGCCTACGTTCATCCTTACTGACTTGGCTTGGTGTCATAAATTTCTACTTGTATAGGAGCTTTAACAATCAGAATTACAAAAGAAACATAAATTTCAATATCATCCCGCTTAAAGCTATTAATTAATGATCCACTCAAGCTAATGACGATCCACTACTTAATGGTTGATTGTAACTGAATTGAAGGCTACCAAAAGTCATCCACAAACTTTGAGCAAAGGTCCGCTTGATCTTCCAAAGTTTGGTTCTTAAGTGGGCATATGGACCCCTATTTCAACTTGAAGTTAAAGCAAAACTAAAGCCTGTTAATTGGTTAAGCACAAACACAATTTGGTCACCCAATTTTACAAAGCATTGGGCCCTTACTTAAATAAAAGAAATTGCATCAACACAGCACATTAGTCATCCTCCATTTGACCCATATGCCATTCACATCATACCCTCCTTCTTCGAGAAGATTTGTCCCGAATCTTAAGACACTAGTTTTAATGTAAGTTTATTATGATCTTGTGAAGGAATTTTATTTTTTCACAAGTTGAAACTAATTCTCTTCTTCTAGGATCAAATTCAACTTGATATTTGTTACTTTCCAATGGTTGCACTCCGTCGATAACATTTCTTGGCAACAGTACCCCACTATGATATGTAACAATAAATAATTCCATGCATTGTGTTTGACGAATTTGCTTCTTATCGACGGACCAAATGCATAATAAAACACTACGAACAAGCTTCCTTTTCAAACATGGAAGTTGGTGTGTTTCATTCACATGCTTATCCTTTTGTTCCTGTAAAATAAAATCACAAACTGTAGAAGGAAAAACATTGACGAATAAACTTTCTCTAGTTCCATTTCTTTTTCTTTATTTTCCCTTCCTTCTGCAGTTTATATTACTTCTTTTTCTATTCTTTCTTTTTCTATTTTCTCCTTCAGCCTACGTTGATCCTTACTGAGTTGGATTGGTGTCATAAATTTCTACTTCTTTTGATGTCCCTCATGCCTCAAATAAAGGGGACATTCATCAAGATAGGGTGTTTTAAAACGAAGCCATGCCCATCTCAAAAGAAGATGACAAGAGTCCATGGGAGCAATATCACATAATACATCTTACACACATTACCATGTACTAAATTTGATCCATGCTTAATCCAGATGAAAGCTTGCTGGTAACTGGAGTTTCTCCACCAATCTTTGGCTCACAACATTATTTTCGCTTCCGTAATCGAATGCAACTAAACATGGATGACCTTCGGTTAAACACTTTGTATAATAAACTTCCTCTCCTATTCCAAATCTAGATAGCCAGGCTCTGAATACCAAATGATGTGAATCCACAAGGTTCGATTCGTTTGACTGATCTACCATTTTTGGAATGCTGACAAGTAAGAATTGTAAGAAATTATTTAAAACGAGAAAATGGAAACATAAAAGAAGATGGAACGAAAATTGATAGACATCACACTTCCAAGAATGGAAGATAAGCCTAAGAGTTGAAACACACAAAAGGATAAAGGACCTTTGATTAAACTCAAGGATTCTTGAATCACTCAAGAACTTAGGAGAATCACTCTCACTAAGATAGAGGAGATAAAACTTGTTTATTTTCTGAATAAAACTCAGCTTGCCTTCATTGATGAAAATGGTCCAACTTGTATAAGAGCTTTAAGAATTAGAATTACAAAAAACACATAAATTTCAATATCATCCCGCTTAAAGCTATTAATTAATGATCCACTCAAGCTAATGACGATTTGCTACTTAATGGTTGATTGTAGTTGAATTTAAGGCTACAAAAAGTCATCCACAAACTTTGAGCAAAGGTCCGCTTGATCTTCCAAAGGTTGGTTCTTAAGTGGGCATATGGACCCCTATTTCAACTTGAAGTTAAAGCAAAACTAAAGCCCGTTAATTGGTTAAGCACAAATACAATTTGGTCAGCCAATTTTACAAAGCATTGGGCCCTTATTTAAATAAAAGAAACTGCATCAACATGGCGCATTAGTCATCCTCCATTTGACCCATATGCAATTCACATCATACCCTCCTTCTTTGAGAACATTTGTCTCGAATCTTAAGACACTAGTTTTAATGTAAGTTTATTATGATCTTGTGAAGGACTTTTATTTTTTCACAAGTTGAAACTAATTCTCTTCTTCTAGGATCAAATTCAACTTGATATTTGTTACTTTCAATTGGTTGCAATCCGTCGATAACATTTCTTGGCAACAATACCCCACCTTGATATGTAATAATAAATAATTCCATGCATTGTGTTTGACGAATTTGCTTCTTATCGACCGACCAAATGCATATTAAAGCCTTATGAACAAGCTTCCTTTTCAAACAGGGAAGTTGGTGTGTTTCATTCACATGGTTATCCTTTTGTTCATGTAAAATCACATCACAAACTGTAGAAGAAAAAACATTGACGAATAAACTTTCTCTAGTTCCATTTCTTTTTCTTTATTTTCCCTTCCTTCTGCAGTTTATATTACTTCTTTTCCTCTTCTTTCTTTTTCTGTTTTCTCCTTCAGCCTACGTTGATCCTTACTGACTTGGCTTGGTGTCATAAATTTCTACTTCTTTTGATGTCCCTCATGCCTCAAATAAAGGGGACGTTCATCAAGATTGAGTGTTTTAAAACGAAGCCATGTCCATCCCAAAAGAAGATGACAAGAGTCCATGGGAGCAATATGACATAATACTTCTTTCACACATTGCCATGTACTGAATTTGATCCATGCTTGATCCAGATGAAAGGTTGCTGGTAACTGGAGTTTCTCCACCAATCTTTGGCTCACAACATTATTTTCACTTCCGTAATTGAATGCAACTAAACATGGATGGCCTTCGGTTAAACACTTTGTATAATAAACTTCCTTTCCTATTCCAAATCTAGATAGCCAGGCTCTGAGTACCAAACGATGTGAATCCACAGGATTCGATTCGTTTGACTGATCTATCATTGTTGGAATGCTAAAAAGCAAGAAATTTTAGAAATTATTTAAAACTAGAAAATGGAAACATAAAAGAAGATGCAACGGAAATTGATAGACATCACACTTCCAAGACTGGAAGATAAGCCTAAGAGTTGAAACACACAAAGGGATAAAGGACCTTTGATTAAACTCATGGATTCTTGAATCACTCAAGAACTTAGGGGAATCACTCTCACTAAGATAGATGAGATAAAACTCGTTTATTTTCTGAATAAAACTCAGCTTGCCTTCATTGGTGAAAATGGTTCAACTTGTATAGGAGCTTTAACAATCAGAATTACAAAAGAAACATAAATTTCAATATCATCCCGCTTAAAGCTATTAATTAATGATCCACTCAAGCTAATGACGATTCGCTACTTAATGGTTGATTGTAGTTGAATTTAAGGCTACAAAAAGTCATCCACAAACTTTGAGCAAAGGTCCGCTTGATCTTCCAAAGGTTGGTTCTTAAGTGGGCATATGGACCCCTATTTCAACTTGAAGTTAAAGCAAAACTAAAGCCCGTTAATTGGTTAAGCACAAATACAATTTGGTCAGCCAATTTTACAAAGCATTGGGCCCTTATTTAAATAAAAGAAACTGCATCAACACGGCGCATTAGTCATCCTCCATTTGACCCATATGCAATTCACATCATACCCTCCTTCTTCGAGAACATTTGTCCCGAATCTTAAGACACTAGTTTTAATGTAAGTTTATTATGATCTTGTGAAGGACTTTTATTTTTTCAAAAGTTGAAACTAATTCTCTTCTTCTAGGATTAAATTCAACTTGATATTTGTTACTTTCCAATGGTTGCAATCCGTCGATAACATTTCTTGGCAACAATACCCCACCTTGATATGTAATAATAAATAATTCCATGCATTGTGTTTGACGAATTTGCTTCTTATCGACCGACCAAATGCATATTAAAGCCTTATGAACAAGCTTCCTTTTCAAACAGGGAAGTTGGTGTGTTTCATTCACATGGTTATCCTTTTGTTCATGTAAAATCACATCACAAACTGTAGAAGAAAGAACATTGACGAATAAACTTTCTCTAGTTCCATTTCTTTTTCTTTATTTTCCCTTCCTTCTGCAGTTTATATTACTTCTTTTCCTATTCTTTCTTTTTCTATTTTCTCCTTCAGCCTACGTTGATCCTTACTGACTTGGCTTGGTGTCATAAATTTCTATTTCTTTTGATGTCCCTCATGCCTCAAATAAAGGGGACGTTCATCAAGATTGAGTGTTTTAAAACGAAGCCATGTCCATCCCAAAAGAAGATGACAAGAGTCCATGGGAGCAATATGACATAATACTTCTTTCACACATTGCCATGTACTGAATTTGATCCATGCTTGATCCAGATGAAAGGTTGCTGGTAACTGGAGTTTCTCCACCAATCTTTGGCTCACAACATTATTTTCACTTCCGTAATTGAATGCAACTAAACATGGATGGCCTTCGGTTAAACACTTTGTATAATAAACTTCCTTTCCTATTCCAAATCTAGATAGCCAGGCTCTGTGTACCAAATGATGTGAATCCACAGGATTTGATTCGTTTGACTGTTCTATCATTGTTGGAATGCCAAAAAGCAAGAAATTTTAGAAATTATTTAAAACTAGAAAATGGAAACATAAAAGAAGATGGAACGGAAATTGATAGACATCACACTTCCAAGACTGGAAGATAAGCCTAAGAGTTGAAACACACAAAGGGATAAAGGACCTTTGATTAAACTCATGGATTCTTGAATCACTCAAGAACTTAGGAGAATCACTCTCACTAAGATAGATGAGATAAAACTCGTTTATTTTCTGAATAAAACTCAGCTTGCCTTCATTGGTGAAAATGGTTCAACTTGTATAGGAGCTTTAACAATCAGAATTACAAAAGAAACATAAATTTCAATATCATCCCGCTTAAAGCTATTAATTAATGATCCACTCAAGCTAATGACGATCCACTACTTAATGGTTGATTGTAACTGAATTGAAGGCTACCAAAAGTCATCTGCAAACTTTGAGCAAAGGTCCGCTTGATCTTCCAAAGGTTGGTTCTTAAGTGGGCATATGGACCTTTATTTCAACTTGAAGTTAAAGCAAAACTAAAGCCCGTTAATTGGTTAAGCACAAACACAATTTGGTTACCCAATTTTACAAAGCATTGGGCCCTTACTTAAATAAAAGAAATTGCATCAACACAGCGCATTAGTCATCCTCCATTTGACCCATATGCAATTCACATCATACCCTCCTTCTTCGAGAACATTTGTCCCGAATCTTAAGACATTAGTTTTAATGTATGTTTATTATGATCTTGTGAAGGACTTTTATTTTTTCACAAGTTGAAACTAATTCTCTTCTTCTAGGATCAAATTCAACTTGATATTTGTTACTTTCAAATGGTTGCAATCCGTCGATAACATTTCTTGGCAACAATACCCCATCTTGATATGTAACAATAAATAATTCCATGAATTGTGTTTGACGAATTTGCTTCTTATCGACGGACCAAATGCATAATAAAACACTACGAACAAGCTTCCTTTCCAAACATGGAAGTTGGTGTGTTTCATTCACATGCTTATCCTTTTGTTCCTGTAAAATGACGTCACAAACTGTAGAAGAAAAAACATTGACGAATAAACTTTCTCTAGTTCCATTTCTTTTTCTTTATTTTCCCTTCCTTCTGTAGTTTATATTACTTCTTTTTCTATTCTTTCTTTTCCTATTTTCTCCTTCAGCCTACGTTGATCCTTACTGACTTGGATTGGTGTCATAAGTTTCTACTTCTTTTGATGTCCCTCATGCCTCAAATAAAGGGAACATTCATCAACATTGAGTGTTTTAAAACGAAGCCATGTCCATCCCAAAAGAAGATGACAAGAGTCCATGGGAGCAATATCACATAATACTTCTTTCACACATTGCCATGTACTGAATTTGATCCATGCTTGATCCAGATGAAAGGTTGCTGGTAACTGGAGTTTCTCCACCAATCTTTGGCTCACAACATTATTTTCACTTCCGTAATCGAATGCAACTAAACATGGATGGCCGTCGGTTAAACACTTTGTATAATAAACTTCCTTTCCTATTCTAAATCTAGATAGCCAGGCTCTGAGTACCAAATGATGTGAATCCACAGGATTCGATTCGTTTGACTGATCTATCATTGTTGGAATGCTAAAAAGCAAGAAATTTTAGAAATTATTTAAAACTAGAAAATGGAAACATAAAAGAAGATGGAACGGAAATTGATAGACATCACACTTCCAAGACTGGAAGATAAGCCTAAGAGTTGAAACACACTAAGGGATAAAGGACCTTTGATTAAACTCATGGATACTTGAATCACCCAAGAACTTAGGAGAATCACTCTCACTAAGATAGATGAGATAAAACTCGGTTATTTTCTGAATAAAACTCAGCTTGCCTTCATTGGTGAAAGTGGTTCAACTTGTATAGGAGCTTTAACAATCAGAATTACAAAAGAAACATAAATTTCAATATCATCCCGCTTAAAGCTATTAATTAATGATCCACTCAAGCTAATGACGATCCACTACTTAATGGTTGATTGTAACTGAATTGAAGGCTACCAAAAGTCATCGACAAACTTTGAGCAAAGGTCCGCTTGATCTTCCAAAGGTTGGTTCTTAGGTGGGCATATGGACCCCTATTTCAACTTGAAGTTAAAGCAAAACTAAAGCCCGTTAATTGGTTAAACACAAACACAATTTGGTTACCCAATTTTACAAAGCATTGGGCCCTTACTTAAATAAAAGAAATTGCATCAACACAGCGCATTAGTCATCCTCCATTTGACCCATATGCAATTCACATCATACCCTCCATCTTCGAGAAGATTTGTCCCGAATCTTAAGACACTAGTTTTAATGTAAGTTTATTATGATCTTGTGAAGGACTTTTATTTTTTCACAAGTTGAAACTAATTCTCTTCTTCTAGGATCAAATTCAACTTGATATTTGTTACTTTCCAATGGTTGCAATCCGTCGATAACATTTCTTGGCAACAATACCCCACCACATATGTAACAATAAATAATTCCATGCATTGTGTTTGACGAATTTGCTTCTTATCGACCGACCAAATGCATATTAAAGCCTTATGAACAAGCTTCCTTTTCAAACAGAGAAGTAGGTGTGTTTCATTCACATGGTTATCCCTTTGTTCATGTAAAATGACATCACAAACTGTAGAAGAAAAAACATTGACGAATAAACTTTCTCTAGTTCCATTTCTTTTTCTTTATTTTCCCTTCCTTCTGCAGTTTATATTACTTCTTTTCCTCTTCTTTCTTTTTCTGTTTTCTCCTTCAGCCTACGTTGATCCTTACTGACTTGGCTTGGTGTCATAAGTTTCTACTTGTTTTGATGTCCCTCATGCCTCAAATAAAGGGAACATTCATCAACATTGAGTGTTTTAAAACGAAGCCATGTCCATCCCAAAAGAAGATGACAAGAGTCCATGGGAGCAATATGACATAATACTTCTTTCACACATTGCCATGTACTGAATTTGATCCATGCTTGATCCAGACGAAAGGTTGCTGGTAATTGGAGTTTCTCCACCAATCTTTGGCTCACAACATTATTTTCACTTCCGTAATCGAATGCAACTAAACATGGATGGCCTTCGGTTAAACACTTTGTATAATAAACTTCCTTTCCTATTCCAAATCTAGATAGCCAGGCTCTGAGTACCAAATGATGTGAATCCACAAGATTCGATTTGTTTGACTGATCTATCATTGTTGGAATGCTAAAAAGCAAGAAATTTTAGAAATTATTTAAAACTAGAAAATGGAAACATAAAAGAAGATGGAACGGAAATTGATAGACATCACACTTCCAAGACTGGAAGATAAGCCTAAGAGTTGAAACACACAAAGGGATAAAGGACCTTTGATTAAACTCATGGATTCTTGAATCACCCAAGAACTTAGGAGAATCACTCTCACTAAGATAGATGAGATAAAACTCGTTTATTTTCTGAATAAAACTCAGCTTGCCTTCATTGGTGAAAATGGTTCAACTTGTATACGAGCTTTAACAATCAGAATTACAAAAGAAACATAAATTTCAATATCATCCCGCTTAAAGCTATTAATTAATGATCCACTCAAGCTAATGACGATCCACTACTTAATGGTTGATTGTAACTGAATTGAAGGCTACCAAAAGTCATCGACAAACTTTGAGCAAAGGTCCGCTTGATCTTCCAAAGGTTGGTTCTTAGGTGGGCATATGGACCCCTATTTCAACTTGAAGTTAAAGCAAAACTAAAGCCCGTTAATTGGTTAAACACAAACACAATTTGGTTACCCAATTTTACAAAGCATTGGGCCCTTACTTAAATAAAAGAAATTGCATCAACACAGCGCATTAGTCATCCTCCATTTGACCCATATGCAATTCACATCATACCCTCCATCTTCGAGAAGATTTGTCCCGAATCTTAAGACACTAGTTTTAATGTAAGTTTATTATGATCTTGTGAAGGAATTTTATTTTTTCACAAGTTGAAACTAATTCTCTTCTTCTAGGATCAAATTCAACTTGATATTTGTTACTTTCCAATGGTTGCAATCCGTCGATAACATTTCTTGGCAACAATACCCCACCTTGATATGTAACAATAAATAATTCCATGCAATGTGTTTGACGAATTTGCTTCTTATCGACTGACCAAATGCATATTAAAGCCTTATGAACAAGCTTCCTTTTCAAACAGGGAAGTTGGTGTGTTTCATTCACATGGTTATCTTCTTGTTCATTTAAAATGACATCACAAACTGTAGAAGAAAAAACATTGACGAATAAACTTTCTCTAGTTCCGTTTCTTTTTCTTTATTTTCCCTTCCTTTTGCAGTTTATATTACTTCTTTTTCTATTCTTTCTTTTTCTGTTTTCTCCTTCAGCCTACGTTGATCCATACTAACTTGGCTTGGTGTCATAAATTTCTACTTCTTTTGATGTCCCTCATGCCTCAAATAAAGGGGACGTTCATCAAGATTGAGTGTTTTAAAACGAAGCCATGTCCATCCCAAAAGAAGATGACAAGAGTCCATGGGAGCAATATGACATAATACTTCTTTCACACATTGCCATGTACTGAATTTGATCCATGCTTGATCCAGATGAAAGGTTGCTGGTACTGGAGTTTCTCCACCAATCTTTGGCTCACAACATTATTTTCGCTTCCGTAATCGAATGCAACTAAACATGGATGGCCTTCGGTTAAACACTTTGTATAATAAACTTCCTTTCCTATTCCAAATCTAGATAGCCAGGCTCTGAGTACCAAATGATGTGAATTCACAAGATTCGATTCGTTTGACTGATCTATCATTGTTGGAATGCTAAAAAGCAAGAAATTTTAGAAATTATTTAAAACTAGAAAATGGAAACATAAAAGAAGATGGAACGGAAATTGATAGACATCACACTTCCAAGACTGGAAGATAAGCCTAAGAGTTGAAACACACAAAGGGATAAAGGACCTTTGATTAAACTCATGGATTCTTGAATCACCCAAGAACTTAGGAGAATCACTCTCACTAAGATAGATGAGATAAAACTTGTTTATTTTCTAAATAAAACTCAGCTTGCCTTCATTGGTGAAAATGGTTCAACTTGTATACGAGCGTTAACCATCAGAATTACAAAAGAAACATAAATTTCAATATCATCCCGCTTAAAGCTATTAATTAATGATCCACTCAAGCTAATGACGATCCACTACTTAATGGTTGATTGTAACTGAATTGAAGGCTACCAAAAGTCATGCACAAACTTTGAGCAAAGGTCCGTTTCATCTTCCAAAGGTTGGTTCTTAAGTGGACATATGGACCCCTATTTCAACTTGAAGATAAAGCAAAACTAAAGCCCCTTAATTGGTTAAGCACAAACACAATTGGGTCAGCCAATTTTACAAAGCATTGGGCCCTTATTTAAATAAAAGAAATTGCATCAACACAGCGCATTAGTCATCCTCCATTTGACCCATATGCAATTCACATCATACCCTCCTTCTTCGAGAAGATTTGTCCCGAATCTTAAGACACTAGTTTTAACATAAGTTTATTATGATCTTGTGAAGGACTTTTATTTTTTCAGAAGTTGAAACTAATTCTCTTCTTCTAGGATCAAATTCAACTTGATATTTGTTACTTTCCAATGGTTGCAATCCGTCGATAACATTTCTTGGCAACAGTACCGCACATTGGTATGTAACAATAAATAATTCCATGCATTGTGTTTGACGAATTTGCTTCTTATCGACGGACCAAAAGCATAATAAAGCACTATGAACAAGCTTCCTTTTCAAACAGGGAAGTTGGTGTGTTTCATTCACATGGTTATCTTCTTGTTCATGTAAAATGACATCACAAACTGTAGAAGAAAAAACATTGACGAATAAACTTTCTCTAGTTCCGTTTCTTTTTCTTTATTTTCCCTTCCTTTTGCAGTTTATATTACTTCTTTTTCTATTCTTTCTTTTTCTGTTTTCTCCTTCAGCCTACGTTGATCCATACTAACTTGGCTTGGTGTCATAAATTTCTACTTCTTTTGATGTCCCTCATGCCTCAAATAAAGGGGACGTTCATCAAGATTGAGTGTTTTAAAACGAAGCCATGTCCATCCCAAAAGAAGATGACAAGAGTCAATGGGAGCAATATGACATAATACTTCTTTCACACATTGCCATGTACTGAATTTGATCCATGCTTGATCCAGATGAAAGGTTGCTGGTACTGGAGTTTCTCCACCAATCTTTGGCTCACAACATTATTTTCGCTTCCGTAATCGAATGCAACTAAACATGGATGGCCTTCGGTTAAACACTTTGTATAATAAACTTCCTTTCCTATTCCAAATCTAGATAGCCAGGCTCTGAGTACCAAATGATGTGAATCCACAAGATTCGATTCGTTTGACTGATCTATCATTGTTGGAATGCTAAAAAGCAAGAAATTTTAGAAATTATTTAAAACTAGAAAATGGAAACATAAAAGAAGATGGAATGGAAATTGATAGACATCACACTTCCAAGACTGGAAGATAAGCCTAAGAGTTGAAACACACAAAGGGATAAAGGACCTTTGATTAAACTCATGGATTCTTGAATCACCCAAGAACTTAGGAGAATCACTCTCACTAAGATAGATGAGATAAAACTTGTTTATTTTCTAAATAAAACTCAGCTTGCCTTCATTGGTGAAAATGGTTCAACTTGTATACGAGCGTTAACCATCAGAATTACAAAAGAAACATAAATTTCAATATCATCCCGCTTAAAGCTATTAATTAATGATCCACTCAAGCTAATGACAATCCACTACTTAATGGTTGATTGTAACTGAATTGAAGGCTACCAAAAGTCATGCACAAACTTTGAGCAAAGGTCCGTTTCATCTTCCAAAGGTTGGTTCTTAAGTGGACATATGGACCCCTATTTCAACTTGAAGATAAAGCAAAACTAAAGCCCCTTAATTGGTTAAGCACAAACACAATTGGGTCAGCCAATTTTACAAAGCATTGGGCCCTTATTTAAATAAAAGAAATTGCATCAACACAGCGCATTAGTCATCCTCCATTTGACCCATATGCAATTCACATCATACCCTCCTTCTTCGAGAAGATTTGTCCCGAATCTTAAGACACTAGTTTTAACATAAGTTTATTATGATCTTGTGAAGGACTTTTATTTTTTCAGAAGTTGAAACTAATTCTCTTCTTCTAGGATCAAATTCAACTTGATATTTGTTACTTTCCAATGGTTGCAATCCGTCGATAACATTTCTTGGCAACAGTACCGCACATTGGTATGTAACAATAAATAATTCCATGCATTGTGTTTGACGAATTTGCTTCTTATCGACGGACCAAAAGCATAATAAAGCACTATGAGCAAGGTTCCTTTTTAAACATGGAAGTTGGTGTGTTTCATTCACATGCTTATCCTTTTGTTCCTATAATATGACATCACAAAATGTAGAAGAAAAAACATTGACGAATAAACTTCCTCTAGTTCCATTTCTTTTTCTTTCTTTTCCCTTCCTTCTGCAGTTTATATTACTTCTTTTTCTGTTTTCTCCTTCAGCCTACGTTGTTCCTTACTAACTTGGCTTGGTGTCATAAATTTCTACTTCTTTTGATGTCCCTCATGCCTCAAATAAAGGGGACACTCATCAAGATGGAGTGTTTTAAAACGAAGTCATGCCCATCCCAAAAGAAGATGACAAGACTCCATGGAGCAATATCACATAATACTTCTTTCACATATTGCCATGTACTGAATTAGATCCATGCTTGATCCAGATGAAAGGTTGCTGGTAATTGGAGTTTCTCCACC
This sequence comes from Vigna unguiculata, assembly GCF_037176805.1. Classification (NCBI taxonomy): domain Eukaryota; kingdom Viridiplantae; phylum Streptophyta; class Magnoliopsida; order Fabales; family Fabaceae; genus Vigna; species Vigna unguiculata. Next base: position 11,182,990 of record NC_140793.1, on the reverse strand, counting down.
AATTTTTGGCTCACAACATTGTTTTCGCTTCCGTAATCGAATGCAACTAAACATGGATGGCCTTTAGTTAAACACTTTGTATAATAAACTTCCTTTCCCATTCCAAATCTAGATAGCTAGGCTCTGAATAGCAACTGATGTGAATCCACAAGGTTCGATTTGTTTGACTGATCTATCATTGTTGGAATTCTAACAAGGAAGAAATTTGAGAAATTATTTAAAATGAGAAAATGGAAACATAAAAGAAGATGGAACGAAAATTGATAGACATCACACTTGCAAGAATGGAAGATAAGCCTAAGAGTTGAAACACACAAAGGGATAAAGGACCTTTGATCAAACTCATGGATTCTTGAATCACTCAAGAACTTAGGAGAATAACTCTCACTAAGATTGATGAGATAAAACTAGTTTATTTTCTGAATAAAACTCAGCTTGCCTTCATTGATGAAAATGGTTCAACTTGTATAGGAGCTTTAACCATCAGAATTACAAAAGACACATGAATTTCAATATCATCCCGCTTAAAGCTATTACATAATGATCCACTCAAGCTAATGACATTCCGTTGCTTAATGGTTGATTGTAACTGAATTTAAATCTAGCAAAAGTCATCCACAAACTTTGAGCAAAGGTCCGCTTGATCTTCCAAAGGTTGATTCTTAAGTGGTCATATGGACACCTATTTCAACTTGAAGATAAAGCAAAACTAAAGCCCGTTAATTGGCTAAGCACAAACACAATTTCGTCAGCCAATTTTACAAAGCATTGGGCCCTTATTTAAATAAAAGAAACTGCATCAAAACGGCGCATTAGTCATCCTCCATTTGACCCATATGCAATTCACATCATACCCTCCTTCTTCGAGAAGATTTGTCTCGAATCTTAAGACACCAGTTTTAAGGTAAGTTTATTATGATCTTGTGAAGGACTTTTATTTTTTCACAAGATGAAACTAATTCTCTTCTTCAAGGATTAATTTCAACTTGATATTTGTTACTTTCCAATGGTTGCAATCCGTCGATAACATTTCTTGGCAACAGTACCCCACCTTGATATGTAACAATAAATAATTCTATGCATTGTGTTTGACGAATTTGCTTCTTATCGACGGACCAAAAGCATAATAAAGCACTATGAGAAAGCTTCCTCTTTAAACATGGAAGTTGGTGTGTTTCATTCACATGCTTATCCTTTTGTTCCTGTAAAATGACATCACAAACTGTAGAAGAAAAAACATTGACGAATAAACTTTCTTTAGTTCCGTTTCTTTTTCTTTATTTTCCCTTCCTTCTGCAGTATATATTACTTCTTGTTCAATTCTTTCTTTTTCTGTTTTCTACTTCAGCCTACGTTGATCCTTATTGACTTGTCTTGGTGTCATAAATTTCTACTTCTTTTGATGTCCCTCATGCCTCAAATAAAGGGAACGTTCATCAAGATGGAGTGTTTTAAAACGAAGCCATGCCCATCCCAAAAGAAGATGACAAGAGTCCATGAGAGCAATATCACATAATACTTCTTTCACACATTGCCATGTACTGAATTTGATCCATGCTTGATCCAGATGAAAGGTTGCTGGTAACTGGAGTTTCTCCACCAATCTTTGGCTCACAACATCGTTTTCGCTTCTGTAATCGAATGCAACTAAACATGGATGGCCTTCGGTTAAACACTTTGTATAATAAACTTCCTTTCCTATTCCAAATCTAGATATCCAGGCTCTGAATACCAAATGATGGGAATCCACAGGGTTCGATTCGTTTGACTGATCTATCATTGTTGGAATGCTAACAAGCAAGAAATTTGAGAAATTATTTAAAACGAGAAAATGGAAACATCAAAGAAGATGGAACGAAAATTGATAGACATCACACTTCCAAGAATGGAAGATAAGCCTAAGTGTTGAAACACACAAAGGGATAAAGGACCTTTGATTAAACTCCTGGATTCCTAAATCACTCAAGAACTTAGGAGAATCACTCTCACTAAGATAGATGAGATAAAACTCGTTTATTTTCTGAATAAAACTCAGCTTGCCTTCATTGATGAAAATGGTTCAACTTATATAGGAGCTTTAACCATCAGAATTACAAAAGACACATAAATTTCAATATCATCCCGCTTAAAGCTATGAATTAATGATCCATTCAAGGTAATAATGATCCGCTACTTAATGGTTGAATGTAACTGAATTTAAGGCTACCAAAAGTCATTCACAAACTTTGAGCAAAGGTCCTCTTGATCTTCCAAAGGCTGGTTTTTAAGTTGGCATATGGACCCTTATTTCAACTTAAAGATAAAGCAAAACTAAAGCCCATTAATTGGGTAAGCTCAAACACAATTTGGTCAGCCAATTTTACAAAGCATTGGGACCTTATTTAAATAAAATAAAGTGCATCAACACGGCGCATTAGTCATCCTCCATTTGACCCATATGCAATTGACATCATACCCTCCTTCTGCGAGAAGATTTGTCCCGAATCTTAAGACACCAGTTTTAATGTAAGTTTATTATGATCTTGTGAAGGACTTTTATTTTTTTACAAGTTGAAACTAATTCTCTTCTTCCAGGTTCAATTTCAACTTGATATTTGCTACTTTCCAATGGTTGCAATCCGTCGATAACATTTCTTGGCAATAGTACCCCACCTTGATATGTAAAAATAAATAATTCCATGCATTGTGTTTGACGAATTTGCTTTTATTGAAGGACCAAATGCATAACAAAACACTATGAACAAGCTTCATTTTTAAACATGGAAGTTGGTGTGTTTCATTCACATGCTTATGCTTTTGTTGCTGTAAATTGATATCACAAACTGTAGATGAAAATGCATTGACGAATAAACTTTCTCTAGTTCAATTTCTTTTTCTTTATTTCCCCTTCCTTCTGCAGTTTATATTACTTCTTATTCTATTCTTTATTTTTCTGTTTTCTCCTTCAGCCTACGTTGATCCTTACTAACTTGTCTTGGTGTCATAAATTTCTCCTTCTTTTGATGTCTCTCATGCGTCAAATAAAGGGAACGTTCATCGAGATTAAGTGTTTTAAAACGAAGCCATGCCTATCCCAAAAGAAGATGACAAGAGTCCACGGGAGCTATATCACATAATACTTCTTTCACACATTGCCATGTACTGAATTTGATCCATGCTTGATCCAGATGAAAGGTTGCTGGTAACTGGAGTTTCTCCACCAATCTTTGGCTCACAACATTGTTTTCGCTTTTGTAATCGAATGCAACTAAACATGGATGGCCTTCGGTTAAACACTTTGTATAATAACCTTCCTTTCCTATTCCAAATATAGATAGCCAGGCTCTGAATAGAAAATGATGTGAATCAACAAGGTTCGATTCGTTTGACTGATCTATCATTGTTGGAATGTTAACAAGAAAGAAATTTAAGAAATTATTTAAAACAAGAAACTAGAAACATAAAAGAAGATGGAACGGAAATTGATAGACATAATACTTCCAAGAATGGAAGATAAGCCTAAGAGTTGAAACACAAAAAGGGATAAAGTACCTTTGATTAAACTCATGGATTCTTGAATCACTCAAGAACTTAGGAGAATCACTCTCACTAAGATAGATGAGATAAAACTCGTTTATTTTTTGAATAAAACTCAGCTTGCCTTCATTGATGAAAATGGTTCAACTTATATAGGAGCTTTAACCATCAGAATTACAAAAGAAACATAAATTTCAATATCATCCCGCTTAAAGCTATTAATTAATGATCCACTCAAGGTAATAACGATCCGCTACTTAATGGTTGATTATAAATGAATTTAAGGCTACCAAAAGTGATCCACAAACTTTGAGCAAAGGTCCTCTTGATCTTCCAAAGGTTGGTTCTTAAGTTGGCATATGGATCCTTATTTCAACTTGAAGATAAAGCAAAACTAAAACGCATTAATTGGGTATGCACAAACACAATTTGGTTAGCCAATTTTACAAAGCATTGGGCCCTTATGGAAATAAAAGAAAGTGCATCAATACTGCGCATTAGTCATCCTCCATTTGACCTATATGACATTCACATCATAACCTCCTTCATTGATGAAAATGGTTCAACTTATATAGGAGCTTTAACCATCAGAATTACAAAAGACACATATGCATCAGTCATCCTCGATTTGACCCATATGCAATTCACATCATGCCGTCCTTCTTCCGGAAGATTTGTCCCGAATCTTAAGACACTAGTTTTAATGTAAGTTTATTATGATCTTGTGAAGGAATTTTATCTTTTCACAAGTTGAAACTAATTCTCTTCTTCCAGGATCAAATTCAACTTGATATGTGTTACTTTCCAATGGTTGTAATTCGTCGATAACATTTCTTGGCAACAGTACCCCACCTTGATATGTAACAATAAATAATTCCATGCATTGTGTTTGACGAATTTGCTTCTTATCGACGGACCAAACGCATAAGAAAGCACTATGAACAAGCTTCCTTTTTAAACATGGAAGTTGGTGTGTTTCATTCACATGCTTATCCTTTTGTTCCGTTAAAATGACATCACAAACTGTAGAAGAAAAAACATTGACGAATAAACTTCCTTTATTTTCATTTCTTTTTCTTTATTTTCCCTTCCTTGTGCAGTTTATATTACTTCTTTTTCTGTTTTCTCCTTCAGCCTACGTTGATCCTTATTGACTTGTCTTGGTGTCATAAATTTCTACTTGTTTTGATGTCCCTCATGCGTCAAATAAATGCAGCGTTCATCAAGATGGAGTGTTTTAAAACGAAGCCATGCCCATCCCAAAAGAAGATGACAAGAGTCCATGGGAGCAATATCATATAATACTTCTTTAACACATTGCCATGTACTGAATTTGATCCATGCTTGATCTAGATGAAAGGTTGCTGGTAACTAGAGTTTCTCCACCAATCTTTGGCTCACAACATTGTTTTGGCTTCCGTAATTGAATGTAACTAAACATGGATGGCCTTCGGTTAATGACGAAGGATTATCTTCTTTTCTTTTAAGATCGTTGAATATGGAGTGAGGTGATTAAGAAAGCTAAGTGAAATTCCCATTGGACATTAAGATAGCAAGCTATCTAGATGTGAAGGTTCCTTTCACAAAGCTCAATAGAAGAAGATGATGGATTGCTTCAAAACAAAAAGGATATGGAAAGCACATAAACCATAGAAAACAAAGAATAATTAAAGGAAGAAGAAAACATAAAATGGAAAGGAAAGAAATGGTTAAAATGTGAGAAGCACGCCACTACAAGGCTAGGCTAGAAGCCATGGCAACCTTGAAGATGAGTAGATGTGTGCCGCCACTTGCTATGCAAGATAAGGCTTAAAAGTATTCACTCCCAAGGGAGGAAACTCTCACAAATGGTTGAGACACAAGAGTGTTTTTACTTCAAAATGTTCAACCCTTTTACATGTCTAGGAGCACCCCTTATATAGAAGAGTTTAGGAGCCTCTAAGCAAATAAAAGATACCTAAGGATGTCTCTACAAGAACATAACCCTAGCTTCTAGAAACTAGGTCAAATAAGGTTACAAAAAATGAGAAACAAAAGAGCTAACTATGGTGTGTGCAAGGCTAATTTCGTTCTAGCACAAAAGGAGACAAAGAATGTGTCTCATATGTCTCCAAAAAGGGGTCAAAGTGTGCTAAAAACAAAGGAGACCAAAGGTACATAGGTACACTTGCTTCATGCCTTTTACTTTATGCTTTATGCCTTTGCTTTACTCTCTCCTCCACATCATTTATGCTCCCCAATCACCATGCGCCACCTAGCATTGCTTTCTTACTCCTAATTAACCTACAAAGCAAATAAACATAGATTAGCATGTTGGCTTAAGTCAAGTCAACTATAGTCAACAAGTCAAACCCAGTCAAAGGTCAACAAGACAACTAATGTTGATTCAATTAAGTCAACTTAGGGAATCAAAAATAGCAAACACAAATGAAAGGGATGAAGGGTTAGTGAACTTCCTTTCTAAACATGCTTAGTCTTCTTAAGCATTTGCCTCCATCCTTGGTTGGGGTCAATCCTTCATCATCCTCCCCTCCTTGGAGAGAACTTGACCACAAATTCGTTAAGCCTTTGTAGATGGAGATTGACTTGATTTGGGGAAGGATTTGTGCCTCCCTTTTTGATGAAGGATTGACCCCAACCAAGGATGAAGGCACATGCTTAAGAAGACTAAGCATGTTTAGAAAGGAAGTTCACTAATCCTTCATCCCTTTTCATTTGTGTTTATTATTTTTGATTCCCAAAGTTGACTTAGTTGAATCAACTTTAGTTGACTTGTTGACCTTTGACTAGGTTTGACTTATTGACTATAGTTGACTTGACTTAAGTCAACATGCTAATCTATGTTTATTTGCTTTGTAGGTTAATTAGGAGTAAGAAAGCAATGCTAGGTGGCGCATGGTGATTGGGGAGCATAAATGATGTGGAAGAGAGAGTAAAGCAAAGGCATAAAGCATAAAGTAAAAGGCATGAAGCAAGTGTACCTATGTACCTTTGGTCTCCTTTGTTTTTAGCACTCTTTGGCCACTTTTTGGAGACATATGAGACACATTATTTGTCTCCTTTTGTGCTAGAACGAAATTAGCCTTGCACACACCATAGCTAGCTCTTTTGTCTCTCATTTTTTGTAACCTTATTTGACCTAGTTTCTAGAAGCTAGGGTTAGGTTTTTGTAGAGACATCCTTAGGTATCTTTTATTTGCTTAGAGGCCCCTAAACTCTTCTATATAAGGGGTGCTCCTAGACATGTAAAAGGGTTGAACATTTTGAAGTAAAAACACTCTTGTGTCTCAACCATTTGTGAGAGTTTCCTCCCTAGGGAGTGAATACTTTTAAGCCTTATCTTGCATAGCAAGTGGCGGCACACATCCACTCATCTTCAAGGTTGCCATGGCTTCTAGCCTAGCCTTGTAGTGGCGTGCTTCTCACATTTCTACCATTTCTTTCCTTTCCATTTTATGTTTTCATCTTCCTTTAATTATTCTTGGTTTTCTATGGTTTATGTGCTTTCCATTTCCTTTTTATTTTGAATCAATCCATCATCTTCTTCTCTTGAGCTTTGTGAAAGGAACCTTCACATCTAGATAGCTTGCTATCTTAATGTCCAGTGGGGATTTCACTTAGCTTTCTTAATCAACTCACACCATATTCAATAATCTTAAAAAGGAACAAGATAATCCTTCATCATTTGGTATCTAGAGCCTAGGTTATCTTGAATATGGTGTTTTTCATGTTCTAACCTTGTCTTGTGTAGCTATCTTTGAATGGTCCACATAAAAACAATGCTGGCAGAAACTGTTCACGATTTTAAAAGATTAAACTGTACCTGCTCAGTGGTCCAAAAATTACGTTCTTGATGTCAAAAGAAAGCTCTGTGAGTCTAGTTTCTAACAAAAAAAGAACCAATGCATTTGGAGTTCTGTGGAGAGAGTTATGATTGAAATAGTGAGCAAAGGTCAGAGCTGCCAAGATCACCGCGAATCAACGTTTTCCAGGTTATGTTGGGCAGTTTTGGCTACTGTTTTTGTTACTCTTCTTACTCCTAAATGTGGTTGGATAACATGTCTTTGGATGCTTAGTCTTTGAGCCTCAAATCCATGAGTTTAAATGCATGATAGCTACATGTTTATGTCTTTGTGTATGTCATGTTGAGTCTTTAAATGTGTATAACTTTTGCTTGAGTCATATGTCATATGCTTCTTTGAGTTTTCTTATTCTTGTTTCTAAGTATTTGAGCTATTGCATGAGATCTATGCCTTTTGTTGTAGCATGCTCCTTGAAATTGATTTTGACCTAATTTTTAAGGAACTAAGTGTTCAAGACACCCTAAAATATCCTTCTCATCATCTTAAGTACCTAGTTTTGAAAAGAAAAATAATTTTCATGACCAAAAACAGTTTGGCCGAGAGCTAATGTGTTGCTTGGTGAATCCATTTGGCCATTTTTACTAGGTGTTATGCTACCAAATTTTATACTTGGATTTTGGGTGATATTGGCAAATTAGTTCCATGCTTTAACTTGGTTATGATCTTTCTTGGTGTATGCATAATTTGAGGTATAATCTTGGCTTGTTCAAATGCTTTCCATAGAGTCTTTAAAAGTGTTTTTCATTGCTTTAGTCTTGTTCAAGTTTTGTCTTTAAAACAAAATTTCCTTAGAAGTTAAACTTTCTTGTTTTTGTGTTTTTCTTGCTTGTCACTAGGTGTTCTTTGTTGTGTCATAGTAGTTTTCTTTTCTTGAAACTCTTGGGATGTTGTGGCCGAATCACTTGTCTTGCATTTGAAAGGTTTTGAACAAGTTTTTAAAAGTGTTTGCTTCACTCCTTTGGTGGATTTTGAGTGCTAGCCTTGCCTTGTTACTTTGGGAGTGTGATCTAAACACTTGGGTTGCATTTTGGGTTGGATTTGGTCTCGATTTTCATGTTGTCTAACCCCTAATCCATTTATTTTGTCTCGGATTTGAGTGTTTTTGTTGTAGGAATCATGGCAAGTTCATCAAATGCACCTACACCAAACAAAAACAATACATTGATGAGATTGCTTCGGAATTTGGAGTTGTCTAGGAAGGAGGCCTTTGAACAATTAAGAAAAGACAAGGAGCAAAGTGACCTAAGAATCCAAGAGCACATTCAAAGGCTTGAAGCTAAAGAGCAAGAAAGAGAGGCTAGGAAAAGAGGGCATTCTAGGCGCAACCCATCACAAGAGAAGCAAACTCCAAAGATTCCTAAGTTCTATGGAGGAAGTGATCCCAAAGTCTTCCTTGATTGGGAAGCTAAAGTTGATCAAATTTTCAATGAAAATCATGTAAAGAATCAAACACAAGTTGATCTAGTAGTTTTAGGATTTTTGGAGTATGCCAATACTTGGTGGCATAAAGTTTGTAAGAATTATGACCAAGGGCCACCCGCGGCTTCTTGGATGGACATTAAAACTCTTATGCGCGCTAGATTTGTTCCTCCTTCCTATAGGAAGGAACTTCTTTTGAAGCTCCAAAGGCTTCACCAAGGTTCTATGAGTGTGAGTGAGTACTTTAAAGAATTAGAGTCTCAAATGCGTAGGGTTGAAATAAAAGAGACTAACAAAGAGAAAATAAAAAGATTTGTGAGTGGTCTTAGGAGAGACATACAAGACCAAGTAGAGTTGTATGAGTACTCCACTCTTGAAAATGTTTTCACACTTGCCCTTGGAATTGAAATTCAATTGAAAAGAAAAAGAAGGGCAAGGAAGAGTTACTCACCCAACAACTACTTTAGTCACTCATGGAAGGGAAAGGATAAAAAGAAACATGATAAGTTCCCTTCTAACTCTCATCAAGAACCACCAAGTAAAAGTAAGTCACCAAGTGATCACATTCACCATTCCACTTCTCAAAGATCAAGTTCCATTAAATGTTTTAAATGTTTGGGTTATAATCACATTGCTTTAAATTGCCCAACCAAAAGGACCATGATCTTAAAGAAGAGTAATGATGTTGAAAGTGAACACTCATCTCCCCATTCTCTTTCAAAAGAATCTTCTTCCTCTAGTAAAACTAAAATTTTTGAGAAAGACCCTATGTTATTAAGGCGCATGATAGGTCAAGATCAAAGTGAGCTTGAGCCAACTCAAAGAGAAAACATTTTTCAATCTAGGTGCAAAATTAACAATGGGTTTGCTCTCTAATTATTGATGGAGGAAGTAGTACCAATGTAGCTAGCACAAGGTTGGTGGAAAAGCTTAGCTTAGAGACCATTTCTCATGCTAAACCCTACAAGCTTGCTTGGATAAGTAAAGAGGGAGAAATAGATGTCAATAAACAAGTCCTAATTAACTTCTCTATAGGAAGCTACAAAGATGAGGTGCTATGTGATGTTGTTCCCATAGAAGTCACACATATCTTACTAGGTAGGCCATGGCAATTTGATAAACAAACTTTACATGATGGCTATACCAACCAATACATTTTCTTCAAAAATGGGAAAAAGACAACTTTACTACCTCTATCACCTCAAGAAGTTAATAAGGATAGAAATATAATAAGAAAAGATAAAGAAGAAAAAGAAAAGGGGCAAGCTTTCACCAAGGTTTTACTTGCCTACAAAAAAATTCTTCCAAAGCAAGATGTGCATCACTCTTCCTTCTCTTCCCAAGCCAAAAAGGAAGGCCCAAAGCATAAGCAAGAGAGGAAGAGTAGTCTAGAAAATAAAGATGGCCTAACCAAAGCTAGGGGTAATACCCTTAGAAAGGATGGAACAAAAGCTCATAAAAGGGAGGCGCAAATCCTCTCCCAAATCAAGTCAAGTTCCATCCACAAAGGCTTCAAGAATTTGTGGTCAAATTCTCTCCAAGAAGCGGAGGATGATGAAGGATTGACCCCAACCAAGGATGAAGGCACATGCTTAAGAAGACTAAGCATGTTTAGAAAGGAAGTTCACTAATCCTTCATCCCTTTTCATTTGTGTTTATTATTTTTGATTCCCAAAGTTGACTTAGTTGAATCAACTTTAGTTGACTTGTTGACCTTTGACTAGGTTTGACTTATTGACTATAGTTGACTTGACTTAAGTCAACATGCTAATCTATGTTTATTTGCTTTGTAGGTTAATTAGGAGTAAGAAAGCAATGCTAGGTGGCGCATGGTGATTGGGGAGCATAAATGATGTGGAAGAGAGAGTAAAGCAAAGGCATAAAGCATAAAGTAAAAGGCATGAAGCAAGTGTACCTATGTACCTTTGGTCTCCTTTGTTTTTAGCACTCTTTGGCCACTTTTTGGAGACATATGAGACACATTATTTGTCTCCTTTTGTGCTAGAACGAAATTAGCCTTGCACACACCATAGCTAGCTCTTTTGTCTCTCATTTTTTGTAACCTTATTTGACCTAGTTTCTAGAAGCTAGGGTTAGGTTTTTGTAGAGACATCCTTAGGTATCTTTTATTTGCTTAGAGGCCCCTAAACTCTTCTATATAAGGGGTGCTCCTAGACATGTAAAAGGGTTGAACATTTTGAAGTAAAAACACTCTTGTGTCTCAACCATTTGTGAGAGTTTCCTCCCTAGGGAGTGAATACTTTTAAGCCTTATCTTGCATAGCAAGTGGCGGCACACATCCACTCATCTTCAAGGTTGCCATGGCTTCTAGCCTAGCCTTGTAGTGGCGTGCTTCTCACATTTCTACCATTTCTTTCCTTTCCATTTTATGTTTTCATCTTCCTTTAATTATTCTTGGTTTCCTATGGTTTATGTGCTTTCCATTTCCTTTTTATTTTGAATCAATCCATCATCTTCTTCTCTTGAGCTTTGTGAAAGGAACCTTCACATCTAGATAGCTTGCTATCTTAATGTCCAGTGGGGATTTCACTTAGCTTTCTTAATCAACTCACACCATATTCAATAATCTTAAAAAAGAACAAGATAATCCTTCATCACTTTTATGAGCTCTTGTTCCATCCTTTCTAAGGGTATTACCCCTAGTTTTGGTTAGGCCATCTTTATTTTCTAGACTATTCTTCCTCTCTTGCTTGTGCTTTAGGCCTTCCTTTTTGGCTTGGGAAGAGAAAGAAGGGTGATGTACATCTTGCTTTGGAAGAATTTTTTTGTAGGCAAGTAACACCTTAGTGAAAGCTTGCCCCTTTTGTTTTTCTTCTTTATCTTTTCTTATTATATTTCTATCCTTATTAACTTCTTGAGGTGATAGAGGTAGTAAAGTTGTCTTTTTCCCATTTTTGAAGAAAATGTATTGGTTGGTATAGCCATCATGTAAAGTTTGTTTATCAAATTGCCATGGCCTACCTAGTAAGATATGTGTGACTTCCATGGGAACAACATCACATAGCACCTCATCTTTGTAGCTTCCTATAGAGAAGTTAATTAGGACTTGTTTATTGACATCTATTTCTCCCTCTTTACTTATCCAAGCAAGCTTGTAGGGCTTAGCATGAGGAATGGTCTCTAAGCTAAGCTTTTCCACCAACCTTATGCTAGCTACATTGGTACTACTTCCTCCATCAATAATTAGAGAGCAAACCCATTTGTTAATTTTGCACCTAGATTGAAAAATGTTTTCTCTTTGAGTTGGCTCAAGCTCACTTTGATCTTGACCTATCATGCGCCTTAATAACATAGGGTCTTTCTCAAAAATTTTAGTTTTACTAGAGGAAGAAGATTCTTTTGAAAGAGAATGGGGAGATGAGTGTTCACTTTCAACATCATTACTCTTCTTTAAGATCATGGTCCTTTTGGTTGGGCAATTTAAAGCAATGTGATTATAACCCAAACATTTAAAATATTTAATGGAACTTGATCTTTGAGAAGTGGAATGGTGAATGTGATCACTTGGTGAGTTATTTTTACTTGGTGGTTCTTGATGAGAGTTAGAAGGGAACTTATCATGTTTCTTTTTATCCTTTCCCTTCCATGAGTGACTAAAGTAGTGGTTGGGTGAGTAACTCTTCCTTGCCATTCTTTTTCTTTTCAATTGAATTTCAATCCCAAGGGCAAGTGTGAAAACATTTTCAAGAGTGGAGTACTCATACAACTCTACTTGGTCTTGTATGTCTCTCTTAAGACCACTCACAAATCTTTTTATTTTCTCTTTGTTAGTCTCTTTTATTTCAACCCTACGCATTTGAGACTCTAATTCTTTAAAGTACTCACTCACACTCATAGAACCTTGGTGAAGCCTTTGGAGCTTCAAAAGAAGTTCCTTCCTATAGGAGGGAGGAACAAATCTAGCGCGCATAAGAGTTTTAATGTCCATCCAAGAAGCCGCGGGTGGCCCTTGGTCATAATTCTTACAAACTTTATGCCACCAAGTATTGGCATACTCCAAAAATCCTAAAACTACTAGATCAACTTGTGTTTGATCCTTTACATGATTTTCATTGAAAATTTGATCAACTTTAGCTTCCCAATCAAGGAAGACTTTGGGATCACTTCCTCCATAGAACTTAGGAATATTTGGAGTTTGCTTCTCTTGTGATGGGTTGCGCCTAGAATGCCCTCTTTTCCTAGCCTCTCTTTCTTGCTCTTTAGCTTCAAGCCTTTGAATGTGCTCTTGGATTCTTAGGTCACTTTGCTCCTTGTCTTTTCTTAATTGTTCAAAGGCCTCCTTCCTAGACAACTCCAAATCCCGAAGCAATCTCATCATTGTATTGTTTTTGTTTGGTGTAGGTGCATTTGATGAACTTGTCATGATTCCTACAATAAAAACACTCAAATTCGAGACAAAATAAATGGATTAGAGGTTAGACAACATGAAAACCGAGACCAAATCCAACCCAAGTGTTTAGATCACTCTCCCAAAGTAACAAGGCAAGGCTAGCACTCAAAATCCACCAAAGGAGTGAAGCAAACACTTTTAAAAACTTGTTCAAAACCTTTCAAATGCAAGACAAGTGATTCGGCCACAACATCCCAAGAGTTTCAAGAAAAGAAAACTACTAAGACAAAACAAAGAACACCTAGTGACAAGCAAGAAAAGCACAAAAACAAGGAAAGCTAAGCTCTAAAGAAGAAAAGTTTGAGACAAAACTTTTAACAAGACTAAAACAAGAAAAGCACATTTCAAAGACTCTATGGAAAGCACTTGACAAACATCTTCAAGTTTTAAATCATGCATACACCAAGAAAGATCATAACCAAGTTAAAGCATGGAACTAATTTGTCAATATCACCCACTTCTCAAGTATGAAACTAGTTGCATAACACTTAGTGAAAAACACACTTTTAGTTCACCAATGAGCAAGATTGCTCTCGGTTTTTAGACAATATTTGGTGCAAAAAATTTCTTCTTTTCACAACTAGTTTCATAAAATGGTGAGAAAGAGTTTTAGGTGGCTTGAACACTTAGTTCCTCAAGTTTTAGGCCAAAATCAATTTCATGGAGCATACATCAAGCAAGACATAAAGTGAAAGCAAGATTCAAATACTTGGAAAAACAAGAATAAGAAAACATCAAGCTAACATATGACATATGACTCAAGCAAAAGTTAGGCGCATTTAAAGACTCAAACATGTAGCTATCATGCATTTAAACTTTTGGAAATGAAGGTCAATGATTAAGCACACAAAGACATGTTATCTAACAACATTTAGGAGTAAGAAGAGTAACAAAAACAGTAGCCAAAACTGCCCAACATAACCTGAAAAATGTTGATTCGCGGTGATCTCGGCAGCTCTGACCTTTGCTCACTATTTAAATCATAACTCTCTCCATAGAACTCCAAATGCATTGGTTCTTTTTTTGTTAAAAACTAGACTAACAGAGCTTTCTTTGGACATCAAGAACGTAATTTTTGGACCACTGAGCAGGTGCAATTTAATCTTTTAAAATCGTGAACAGTTTCTGCCAGCTTTGTTTTTATGTGGACCATTCAAAGATAGCTACACAAGACAAGGTTAGAACATGACAACACCATATTCAAGGACAACCAAAGCTCTAGATACCAAATGATGAAGGATTGACCCCAACTAAGGATGGAGGCAAATGCTTAAGAAGACTAAGCATGTTTAGAAAGGAAGTTCACTAATCCTTCATCCCTTTCATTTGTGTTTGCTATTTTTGATTCCCTAAGTTGACTTAGTTGAATCAACTTTAGTTGACTTGTTGACCTTTGACTAGGTTTGACTTGTTGACTATAGTTGACTTGACTTAAGCCAACATGCTAATCTATGTTTATTTGCTTTGTAGGTTAATTAGGAGTAACAAAGCAATGCTAGGTGGCGCATGGTGATTGGGGAGCATAAATGATGTGGAGGAGAGAGTAAAGCAAAGGCATAAAGCATAAAGTAAAAGGCATGAAGCAAGTGTACCTATGTACCTTTGGTCTCCTTAGTTTTTAGCACACTTTGGCCACTTTTTGGAGACATATGAGACACATTCTTTGTCTCCTTTTGTGCTAGAACGAAATTAGCCTTGCACACACAATAGTTAGCTCTTTTGTCTCTCATTTTTGTAACCTTATTTGACCTAGTTTCTAGAAGCTAAGGTTAGGTTTTTGTAGAGACATCCTTAGGTATCTTTTATTTGCTTAGAGGCCCCTAAACTCTTCTATATAAGGGGTGCTCCTAGACATGTAAAAGGGTTGAAGATTTTGAAGTAAAAACACTCTTGTGACTCAACCATTTGTGAGAGTTTCCTCCCTAGGGAGTGAATACTTTTAAGCCTTATCTTGCATAGCAAGTGGCGGCACACATCCACTCATCTTCAAGGTTGCCATGGC
The DNA here is from genome assembly GCF_037176805.1 of Vigna unguiculata. Classification (NCBI taxonomy): domain Eukaryota; kingdom Viridiplantae; phylum Streptophyta; class Magnoliopsida; order Fabales; family Fabaceae; genus Vigna; species Vigna unguiculata. The sequence goes on along the minus strand of NC_140793.1, from coordinate 11,167,779 downwards.
TTCTAGCCTAGCCTTGTAGTGGCGTGCTTCTCACATTTTTACCATTTCTTTCCTTTCCATTTTATGTTTTCTTCTTCCTTTAATTGTTCTTGGTTTTCTATGGTTTATGTGCCTTCCATTTCCTTTTTGTTTTGAATCAATCAATCATCTTCTTCTCATGAGCTTTGTGAAAGGAACCTTCACATCTAGATAGCTTGCTATCTTAATGTCCAGTGGGGATTTCCTTGGTTTTCTTAATCAACTCAAAACATATTCAATAATCTTAAAAAGGAACAAGATAATCCTTCATCACTTTGGCTTACAACATTGTTTTGGCTTCCGTAATCGAATGCAACTAAACATGGATGGCTTTCGGTTAAACACTTTGTATAATAAACTTCCATTCCTATTCCAAATCTAGATAGCCAGGCTCTGAATAGCAAATGATGTGAATCCACAGGGTTCGATTCGTTTGACTGATCTATCATTGTTGGAATGCTAACAAGCAAGAAATTTGAGAAATTATTTAAAACGAGAAAATGGAAACATAAAAAAGATGGAACGGAAATTGATAGACATCACACTTTCAAGAATGGAAGATAAGCCTAAGAGTTGAAACACACAAAGGGATAAAGGACCTTTGATTAAACTCATGGATTCTTGAATCACTCAAGAACTTAGGAGAATCACTCTCACTAAGATAGATGAGATAAAACTCGTTTATTGTCTGAATAAAACTCAGCTTGCCTTCATTGATGAAAATGGTTCAACTTATATAGGAGCTTTAACCATCAGAATTACAAAAGACACATAAATTTCAATATCATCCTGCTTAAAGCTATTAATTAATGATCCACACAAGCTAATAACGATCTGCTACTTAATGGTTGATTGTAACTGAATTTAAGGCTACCAAAAGTCAACCACAAACTTTGAGGAAAGGTCCTCTTGATCTTCCAAAGGTTGATTCTTTAGTTGGCATATGGACCCTTATTTCAACTTGAAGATAAAGGAAAACTAAAGCCCATTAATTGGTTAAGCACAAACACAATTTGGTCAGCCAATTTTACAAAGCATTGGGCCCTTGTTTAGATAAAAGAAACTGCATCAACACGACGCACTAGTCATCCTCCATTTGACCCATATGCAATTCACATCATACCCCCCTTCATCGAGAAGATTTGTCCGGAATCTTAAGACACTAGTTTTAATGTAAGTTTATTATGATCTTGTGAAGGACTGTTATTTTTTCAAAAGTTGAAACTAATTCTCTTCCTCCAGAATCAAATTCAACTTGATATTTGTTACTTTCCAATGGTTGCAATCCGTCGATAACATTTCTTGGCAAGAGTACCCTATCTTGATATGTAACAATAAATAATTCCATACATTGTGTTTGACGAATTTGCTTCTTATCGACGGACCAAATGCATAGTAAAGCACTATGAACAAGCTTCCTTTTTAAACATGGAAGTTGGTGTGTTTCATTCACATGCTTATCCTTTTGTTCCTGTAAAATGACATCACAAATTGTAGAAGAAAAAACAATGACGAATAAATTTTCTCTAGTTCCATTTCTTTTTCTTTATTTTCCCTTCCTTCTGTAGTTTATGTTACTTCTTTTTCTATTCTTTCTTTTTCTGTTTTCTCCTTCGGTCTACGTTGATCCTTACTGACTTGTCTTGGTGTCATAAATTTCTACTTCATTTGATGTCCCTCATGCCTCAAATAAAGGGAACGTTCATCAAGATGGAGTGTTTTAAAACGAAGCCATGCCCATTCGAAAAGAAGATGACAAGAGTCCATGGGAGCAATATCACATAATAGTTCTTTCACACATTGCCATGTACTGAATATGGTCCATGCTTGATCCAGATGAAAGGTTGCTGGTAACTGGAGTTTCTCCACCAATCTTTGGGTCACAACATTGTTTTCGCTTCCGTAATCGAATGCAACTAAACATGGATGGCCTTCGGTTAAACACTTTGTATAATAAACTTCCTTTCCTATTCCAAATCTAGATAGCCAGGCTCTGAATAGCAAATGATGTGAATCCACAGGGTTCGATTCGTTTGACTGATCTATCATTGTTGGAATGCTAACAAGCAAGAAATTTGAGCAATTATTTAAAACGAGAAAATGGAAACATAAAAAAGATGGAACGGAAATTGATAGACATCACACTTTCAAGAATGGAAGATAAGCCTAAGAGTTGAAAAACACAAAGGGATAAAGGACCTTTGATTAAACTCATGGATTCTTGAATCACTGAAGAACTTAGGAAGTACGGAAGAATGCAAAGCGCTCCAGGATAAAATAGAAGAACTGGTCTGTGCTGGCCACTTTCGCCGCTTCATCCGTAGGGATGACCATTCCTCCTCCTCCCAATCCCGCCACCACCCACGACATGACCACAGACGCCAACCAAACGACATCCATCACAATAGCCACCCCACCCAACTCAACAACCAACAGCCAGAGCCCGCCCACACCAACATTACCTCTGCCGACCCCCCCTTACGAGGCACCATTAACACCATCTTTGGTGGCTTCGCAAGTGGAGACTCCACCTCGTCTGCCAGAAAGAGACACCTCCGCCATATACAATCAATCAACCATATCACTCATTCCCATCACAGACGTCGTATGCCCCCCATCGTATTCACGGATGACGACTTCCACGGCCAAGACCACCAGCAGGACGACCCCATGGTCATCACCGTTGAAATCGAAAATTATGCCGTTAAGAAAGTCCTCGTGGATCAAGGCAGCTCAGTTGACATCCTCTACTAGGCCACCTACCAAAAGTTACAACTTCCTAACACTGCCATGATACCATATGATGAGCCCATATACGGCTTTTCCGGCGAACAAGTATCCACCCGGGGCTACATAGACCTCCATACCGTCTTTCGGATAGGAACCCAAACCAAAACCATCCCAATCCGCTTCCTTATAGTCGATGCGCCAACTTCCTACAACATACTCCTGGGTCGTCCTTCCCTCAATACACTTGGTGCAGTCGTCTCTACCCCTCACTTGGCCTTGAAGTTCCTAGCCCCATCCAGCGACATCCTGACCATCCACTGTGACCAACGCCTGGCACGCGAGTGCTATATGGCAAGCTTAAGACCACAACTCCCAATCCAACAAACAAACAATATCGAACGACCCCCTAATTCCCGCATAGCCCTATCCGGCGAGGACCTTGACTCTAGAATAGGCCGGGATGTCTGCCTCAAACCAGTCGAGGACACAACTCCCCTGAAACTCCCCAATGGCCACTCCATCAATTTAGGCACCAGTTTAAACTCTGATGAGCGTGCCACAATCACACCCATCCTCATCAATAACACAGATCTTTTCGCCTCGTCAGCCGCCGACCTCCCTGGAGTAGACCCCCAGGTGGCATCCCACAAGCTTTCGATATATAAAGAAGCCCGCTACGTATCCCAGAAAAAGCGCAAGCTTGGGGAAGAACGCAAACAAGCGGCCAAAGTAGAGGCCGACAAGTTACTGAGCGCAGGGTTTATAGAAGAAGCTCAATACACCACTTGGCTTTCTAACGTTGTCTTGGTAAAGAAAGCCAATGGCAAATGGCGGATGTGCGTAGACTACACAGACCTGAATAAGGCATGCCCTCGCGACACCTACCCCTTACCCAACATCGATCGACTCGTAGACGGCGCGACAGGACACAAGGTGCTTAGCTTTTTAGATGCATATTCAGGTTATAACCAAATCCCCATGGCCACAACAGATATGCACAAAACCGCCTTCATCACAGACGATGCCAACTACTTCTATAGGGTCATGCCCTTCGGCCTCAAAAACGCTGGGGCAACTTACCAGCGACTAATGGACAAAGTCTTCAGCCATCTAACAGGACACTGTGTCGAAGTCTACGTCGTTGACATGGTCGTCAAGTCCCCAAGCCATCATCAACACGCTAAAGACTTGGAGGCAGTGTTCTCTGCCCTGCGCCAATACAACCTCTGCCTAAATCCCGATAAATGCGTATTCGGCGTCGACCGAGGTAAATTCCTTGGTTTCATGCTAACCCAACGCGGCATAGAGGCTAACCCTGAAAAATGCAGGGCTATCATCGAAATGCGTAGCCCCACTATTGTCAAAGAAGTCCAACGCCTAATCGGCCGCCTCACGGCCATTTCTCGCTTCCTACCCAAACTAGCGGAACAAACTCAACCCATAATCCAGCTCCTAAAGAAATCCGCACGGTTCACGTGGACTGATGATTGTGAAAAGATCTTCCAGAAACTCAAAACAACCCTAACCTCACCCCCCATCCTCCACAAACCAGACATCAGCCAACCCCTACTGGTATATATCACGGCCACCAACTATACCGTCAGCGCAGCCCTTGTCCAAGAAGTAGAAGGCACGCAACATCCTGTGTATTTCGTGAGCAGAACACTACAAGATCCTGAAACCAGGTACCAAATGGTAGAAAAACTAGCCCTATCCTTGGTCCACGCCGCACGCCGCCTACGCCCATATTTCCAAAACCACACCATAACTGTCAAGACCGATTACCCAATCCAAAAAATATTACAAAAGCCGGATCTAGCCGGACGCATGTCATCATGGGCCGTGGAGCTGTCAGAATTCAACATTCGCTATGAACTCCACGGCCCCATCAAAGCCCAGTGTCTCTTAGACTTCGTCAATGACCTACAACAAACACCCGTTGAGGACCAGTGGACACTTCATGTAGATGGCTCCTCAAACCCATGGGGTGCCTGATGAAGGCATGACCAATAGAAGGACGGCGCCAAACGAGAGCGGCAGGTCTTGAAAACTCCACATATGTTATTTTGTGTTTTCCTTAATTAAAGGTTGTATTTTGGAGTTAAGCCATGTTTGGTTTGACCTAATTTTAGGGCAACTTACTCTTAGACTATAAATAGAGAGTTGCCTTCTTTGTAAAGACAGATTTGATGAATTGAAAGTTTCTATGCACCTTTGAGTGTGTCAAATCTCACAGTCTTATCTTTGGTGTTCCACCCAAGTGGCGATAATGGTCTTATCTTGAGTTTTGTTGCTCAAGTAGCGACCCTCCCTTCACTTATCTTGGCGTTATCCCCAAGTGACGTGACCTCCTCTATTCGCCCCGCCCTCCGATCGATCCGTGTTTCGACCTCACCCCAAATTCCATCCCACTCGCGTGTTGGTGTTTTCTCGTTTTTCCATTTGATTTTTGTGTTCGTAAGTGTTGTGGTTCCAGTCGCACCTTCCCTATTCGATTTTGTATCCAATCACGAACCCTAGATTCATGTTTTTTTTCATTTTCAAATCTGGTCCTTCATCATATGGTATTCAGAGCTTAGGTTTTGATTAAAATTTGCTTATCTGAAATTGGCATTTGATGAAGGATTGACCCCAACCAAGGATGGAGGCACATGCTTAAGAAGACTAAGCATGTTTAGAAAGGAAGTTCATTAATCCTTCATCCCTTTCATTTGTGTTTGTTATTTTTGATTCCCTAAGTTGACTTAGTTGAATCAAATTTAGTTGACTTGTTGACCTTTGACTAGGTTTGACTTGTTGACTATAGTTGACTTCACTTAAGCCAACATGCTAATCTATGTTTATTTGCTTTGTAGGTTAATTAGGAGTAAGAAAGCAATGCTAGGTGGCGTATGGTGATTGGGGAGCATAAATGATGTGGATGAGAGAGTAAAGCAAAGGCATAAAGCATAAAGTAAAAGGCATAAAACAAGTGTACCTATGTACCTTTGGTCTCCTTTGTTTTTAGCACACTTTGGCCACTTTTTGGAGACATATGAGACACATTCTTTGTCTCCTTTTGTGCTAGAACGAAATTAGCCTTACACACACCATAGTTGGCTCTTTTGTCTCTCATTTTTGTAACCTTATTTGACCTAGTTTCTAGAAGCTAGGGTTAGGTTTTTGTAGAGACATCCTTAGGTATCTTTTATTTGCTTAGAGGCCCCTAAACTCTTCTATATAAGGGGTGCTCCTAGACATGTAAAAGGGTTGAACATTTTGAAGTAAAAACACTCTTGTGTCTCAACCATTTGTGAGAGTTTCCTCCCTTGGGAGTGAATACTTATAAGCCTTATCTTGCATAGCAAGTGGCGGCACACATCCACTCATCTTCAAGGTTGTCATGGCTTCTAGCCTAGCCTTGTAGTGGCGTGCTTCTCACATTTTTACCATTTCTTTCCTTTCCATTTTATGTTTTCTTCTTCCTTTAATTGTTCTTGGTTTTCTATGGTTTATGTGCTTTCCATTTCCTTTTTGTTTTGAATCAATCCATCATCTTCTTCTCTTGAGCTTTGTGAAAGGAACCTTCACATCTAGATAGCTTGCTATCTTAATGTCCAGTGGGGATTTCGCTTAGCTTTCTTAATTAACTCACACCATATTCAATAATCTTAAAAAGGAACAAGATAATCCTTCATCATTTGGTATCTAGAGCTTTGGTTGTCCTTGAATATGGTGTTTTCATGTTCTAACCTTGTCTTGTTGTAGCTATCTTTGTATGGTTCAAATCCATTTCCATTGCACACAAAAATAATGCTGGCAGAAACTGTTCACGATTTTAAAAGATTAAACTGCACCTGCTCAGTGATCCAAAAATTACGTTCTTTATATCAAAAGAAAGCTCTGTGAGTCTAGTTTCCAACAAAAAAAGAATTAACGCATTTGGAGTTCTGTGGAGAGAGTTATGATCAAATGAGTGAGCAAAGGTCAGAGCTGCCGAGAATACGAAAAACAACGTTTTCAGGTTATGTTGTGGCAATTTTGGCTTCGGTTTTGTGACTTTTTTGCTCCTAAATGTGGTTGGATAACATGTCTTTTGATGCTTAGTCTTTGAGCCTCAAATCCATGAGTTTAAATGCATGATAGCTACATGTTTGTGTCTTTGTGTATGTCATGTTGAGTCTTTAAATGTGTCTAACTTTTGCTTGAGTCATATGTCATATGCTTCTTTGAGTTTTCCTATTCTTGTTTCTAAGTATTTGAGCTATTGTATGAGATCTATGCCTTTTGTTGTAGCATGCTCCTTGAAATTGATTTTGACCTAATTTTTAAGGAACTAAGTGTTCAAGACACCCTAAAATATCCTTCTCATCATCTTAAGTACCTAGTTTTGAAAAGAAAAATTATTTTCATGACCAAAAACAGTTTGGCCGAGAGCTAATGTGTTGCTTGGTGAATCCATTTGGCCATTTTTACTAGGTGTTATGCTACCAAAATTTATACTTGGATTTTGGGTGATATTGACAAATTAGTTCCATGCTTTGACTTGGTTATGATCTTTCATGGTGTATGCATAATTTGAGGTATAATCTTGGCTTGTTCAAATGCTTTCCATAGAGTCCTTAAAAGTGTTTTTCATTGTTTTAGTCTTGTTAAAAGTTTTGTCTCAAACTTTTCTTCTTTAGAGTTTAGCTTTCCTTGTTTTTGTGCTTTTCTTGCTTGTCACTAGGTGTTCTTTGTTTTGTCTTAGTAGTTTTCTTTTCTTGAAACTCTTGGGATGTTGTGGCCGAATCACTTGTCTTGCATTTGAAAGGTTTTGAACAAGTTCTTAAAAGTGTTTGCTACACTTCTTTGGAAGAGCTTTGAGTGTAGCCTTGCCTTATTACTTTGGGAGAGTGATCTAAACACTTGGGTTACATTTTGGGTTGGAATTGGTCTCGGTTATCATGTTGTCTAACTCCTAATTCATTTATTTTGTCTTGGCTTTGAGTGTTTTTTTGTAGGAATCATGGCAAGCTCATCAAATGCACCTACTCTAAACAAAAACAATACATTGATGAGATTACTTCGGGATTTGGAGTTCTCTAGGAAGGAGTCCTTTGAACAATTGAGAAAAGAAAAGGAGCAAAGTGACCTAAGAATCCAAGAGCACATTCAAAGGCTTGAAGCTAAAGAGCAAGAAAGAGAGGCTAGGAAAAGAGGGCATTCTAGGCGCAACCCATCACAAGAGATGGAAACTCCAAAGATTCCTAAGTTCTATGGAGGAAGTGATCCCAAAGTCTTCCTTGATTGGGAAGCTAAAGTTGATCAAATTTTCAATGAAAATCATGTAAAGGATCAAGCACAAGTTGATCTTGTAGTTTTAGGATTTTTGGAGTATGCCAATACTTGGTGGCATAAAGTTTGTAAGAATTATGACCAAGGGCCACCCGCGGCTTCTTGGATGGACATTAAAACTCTTATGCGTGCTAGATTTGTTCCTCCCTCCTATAGGAAGGAACTTCTTTTGAAGCTCCAAAGGCTTCACCAAGGTTCTATGAGTGTGAGTGAGTACTTTAAAGAATTAGAGTCTCAAATGCGTAGGGTTGAAATAAAAGAAACTAACAAAGAGAAAATAAAAAGATTTGTGAGTGGTCTTAGGAGAGACATAAAAGACCAAGTAGAGTTGTATGAGTACTCCACTCTTGAAAATGTTTTCACACTTGCCCTTGGGATTGAAATTCAATTGAAAAGAAAAAGAAGGGCAAGGAAGAGTTACTCACCCAACCACTACTTTAGTCACTCATGGAAGGGAAAGGATAAAAAGAAACATGATAAGTTCCCTTCTAACTCTCATCAAGAACCACCAAGTAAAAGTAAGTCACCAAGTGATCACATTCACCATTCCACTTCTCAAAGATCAAGTTCCATTAAATGTTTTAAATGTTTGGGTTATAATCACATTGCTTTAAATTGCCCAACCAAAAGGACCATGATCTTAAAGAAGAGTAATGATGTTGAAAGTGAACACTCATCTCCCCATTCTCTTTCAAAAGAATCTTCTTCCTCTAGTAAAACTAAAATTTTTGAGAAAGACCCTATGTTATTAAGGCGCATGATAGGTCAAGATCAAAGTGAGCTTGAGCCAACTCAAAGAGAAAACATTTTTCAATCTAGGTGCAAAATTAACAAATGGGTTTGCTCTCTAATTATTGATGGAGGAAGTAGTACCAATGTAGCTAGCACAAGGTTGGTGGAAAAGCTTAGCTTAGAGACCATTCCTCATGCTAAGCCCTACAAGCTTGCTTGGATAAGTAAAGAGGGAGAAATAGATGTCAATAAACAAGTCCTAATTAACTTCTCTATAGGAAGCTACAAAGATGAGGTGCTATGTGATGTTGTTCCCATGGAAGTCACACATATCTTACTAGGTAGGCCATGGCAATTTGATAAACAAACTTTACATGATGGCCATACCAACCAATACATTTTCTTCAAAAATGGGAAAAAGATAACTTTACTACCTCTATCACCTCAAGAAGTTAATAAGGATAGAAATATAATAAGAAAAGATAAAGAAGAAAAAGAAAAGGGGCAAGCTTTCACCAAGGTGTTACTTGCCTACAAAAAATATCTTCCAAAGCAAGATGTGCATCACCCTTCCTTCTCTTCCCAAGCCAAAAAGGAAGGCCCCAAACACAAGCAAGAGAGGAAGAATAGTTTAGAAAATAAAGATGGCCTAACCAAAGTTAGGGGTAATACCCTTAGAAAGGATGGAACAAGAGCTCATAAAAGGGAGGCGCAAATCCTCCCCCAAATCAAGTCAAGCTCCATCTACAAAGGCTTAAAGAATTTGTGGTCAAATTCTCTCCAAGGAGGGGAGGATGATGAAGGATTGACCCCAACCAAGGATGGAGGCACATGCTTAAGAAGACTAAGCATGTTTAAAAAGGAAGTTCATTAATCCTTCATCCCTTTCATTTGTGTTTGTTATTTTTGATTCCCTAAGTTGACTTAGTTGAATCAAATTTAGTTGACTTGTTGACCTTTGACTAGGTTTGACTTGTTGACTATAGTTGACTTCACTTAAGCCAACATGCTAATCTATGTTTATTTGCTTTGTAGGTTAATTAGGAGTAAGAAAGCAATGCTAGGTGGCGTATGGTGATTGGGGAGCATAAATGATGTGGATGAGAGAGTAAAGCAAAGGCATAAAGCATAAAGTAAAAGGCATAAAACAAGTGTACCTATGTACCTTTGGTCTCCTTTGTTTTTAGCACACTTTGGCCACTTTTTGGAGACATATGAGACACATTCTTTGTCTCCTTTTGTGCTAGAACGAAATTAGCCTTACACACACCATAGTTGGCTCTTTTGTCTCTCATTTTTGTAACCTTATTTGACCTAGTTTCTAGAAGCTAGGGTTAGGTTTTTGTAGAGACATCCTTAGGTATCTTTTATTTGCTTAGAGGCCCCTAAACTCTTCTATATAAGGGGTGCTCCTAGACATGTAAAAGGGTTGAACATTTTGAAGTAAAAACACTCTTGTGTCTCAACCATTTGTGAGAGTTTCCTCCCTTGGGAGTGAATACTTTTAAGCCTTATCTTGCATAGCAAGTGGCGGCACACATCCACTCATCTTCAAGGTTGTCATGGCTTCTAGCCTAGCCTTGTAGTGGCGTGCTTCTCACATTTTTACCATTTCTTTCCTTTCCATTTTATGTTTTCTTCTTCCTTTAATTGTTCTTGGTTTTCTATGGTTTATGTGCTTTCCATTTCCTTTTTGTTTTGAATCAATCCATCATCTTCTTCTCTTGAGCTTTGTGAAAGGAACCTTCACATCTAGATAGCTTGCTATCTTAATGTCCAGTGGGGATTTCGCTTAGCTTTCTTAATTAACTCACACCATATTCAATAATCTTAAAAAGGAACAAGATAATCCTTCATCAGCATTTCAGCTCTGGTTCATGATTGTTGTTTTGGACCCGTTTACCTAGGTGCTTAATTTTTCAATCAGTAAATGGTTCGTGAGCTTAAATCATTGTTCGGTAATTTTAGTTTCTCTTGCGAGGTTCATTCGTGCTCACTAGATTATTCATTTTGGTCAATTGGTTTGTTTTGTCTTTTGTCCATTCTACGATTTGCATTTGTTTCGGTTTCCACCAGTGTTTCTATTTTCGTCATGTGTGTTTTAATTTCATTGAATGATTTTGTTCTGTTATGCTTATTCCTAACTCAGTTGGCAATGGTTTGTATGTTTCTGAGCACTCGTACGTATGATCATTGCGCAATTGAATTTTTGCATTCCAACTGTTTGTTCTATTGTGTCATAGGTTTTTGAAGTGTTGTGTTTGCTTGTTTTAGGTGTTGTTTCGTCCCCGTTAATCCATTCTCTTATTTCTTTTGGTATTGCACTTCTATGGTTTTGTCTACCCAAAAGAGTGAGGTGGAGTTGTTCCTCTTTTGCTTGAGGTGTTAGCTCAAGAGATTGACAAGTAAAGAGATGCATTCTAGATTGTGGTGAGAAAAAAAAAGGGAATTGAGTGAACCCTTCCCTATAACTACTTGGCCAAGAGAAAAACTTGAGGGAGTGACATATAATTTGTGTTTTGCCTAACCTGGTTTCTTGTGTTACAGCCTTAGATACCTCCTCTTTTTTGTTTCTTGGTGCAGTTTTATGCTACTGGTGCGAAAAGGTTTGTGAATGTGGCCTGGCTTCACTTGGAGACACAATGACCCTTTCTTGAGTTGGGGCTGCAAGTTAAATTAATACATGCTTGAGTCAATTGTCACAGGGCAGATTTGGCAAGTGTGGTTGTTTAAGGAAATTAAAAGTGTATTGCTGATCTCACCAAATAGTTGGAGTTGTAGATCTGCATTTGAAGCGGTTTGGTGCAGGTTTGACATGTTGTTGGCAGCCATTGAACTGAACTTTATAGCAACGCATCTATTGCTGAATTTCGGTGCTGAATTTGCAAAGGTTTGAGTGTGGTGCTTGATGCAGACCTTTTACTGCAACAATCCTTTTTATTTGGAATTTGGTGCAGCAGGTTTTAGGATTTGAAACGGTGGAAACCAATTCCAATACTTTCCAGCAAGCAATTGTGACCTTTTAGTGTAGCATTCCGCCGTGCAACATTATTTGGTAGAATTCATGTGAATTGTAATTGGTTTGGCTGAATCAGATTACGAGTGGAGTGCATATCAGTGGTGGAAAATTGAAATTAGAGGTACTGGTTGGGTCAATGGCAAGGGAGACATTGTTTTGAGTAGGAAAGAAACGTTTGACAACATCAATTGCAAGCTGGTGCATGCCAATTGGAGAATAACGGCTGCCATGTGATCCCTCCAAGTTGGTCTGATCCAACATTGCAATTGAAGATTGAATTTGAAGCCATAGCTGCATGCTTTATTCCATTTATTAGTTCAAGCGGTGGTGGTAGCAACATACGCTTTTTTTTTAGAGCGGTGGAAGCAGGAAATTTGGGTGCATCATCAGGGGCAAAGTGATTCCAGCAGAGTCTTAAATTGGAGCAGTAAACAGTTTGGTGCATTGGTGCCAAAATCAATTGGCCTTTCGATATAGTGAAATAGCTAGAGCAGCAACAAACTTTATTGTTTCATGCATGACAACAGTCTCCCTCGCTTAAGCGACTTGATTGTTGGATGGAATCTTTTGAAGGCACTAGTTGATGGGTGCAATAGTGTGCTAATTGGAGCGGTACAAATTTTGATTTAACAACAGTCATTCGGTGCAGTGACGTTGGTTTAGAACCCATTCATGGCAGCAAGGGCTGGGATTATGGTGCATAACAACTTGAATATTGAACGCATGTGGCAACAGTTGATTCCTCTTTTGTGGTGACATAATCTTGGCCATTCGATGCGGTGCAGTGCAATTTTTGTGCAGGATTCCTTGAACAAGTATCACAGTAGCCAAGCAAATTTTTGTTAAACTTCAAGTCTCCATTCCTTTAATGCAGTCTAAAGTTAATAGTTGGTGAGAGTTACACAATTGGTGAAACTAGAAGCTACGGTTTTGGTTTTAGCTACATCAAAAAGACGTTGGGTTAACTTTGGGGTGTACACGTGCTGATTTATGTGATGAAGTCGTAGCAACCAAATACGTGACCTCAAAACAAGACCTCTCTACTCTTGATGTCAATCAATTAGTGGTTGTTTTAGAGGTGGTAACCAATTAATGGCTATTTAGTGCCAAACGTGTTGCGTGAATGTTTCGGGCATCATCAAGCGGTTGAGGCAACTTGAAAATTTTGGTGCGATGTTTGACTTGGTAGAGTTTGAAACATGTTGATGCAAAAGTTAGTCAAGCAGTTGGGCCAACAATGAGCCTTTTGGTTCATACGGTGTAACTAATCACATAAAAGGCTGCAACATCCATCAAGCCAATTAATTTAAATTCAATAGTGGTAGCAGCTTGAACTCCGCTCGGTTTGGGACAATAGCCACTTCATTTATCCATTATGGCAGCAAGTCTCATACATTCTGGGGGCAGCCACAACAATTTGTTATGGAAAATTTCAAATGGTGCAGTTTGGTCCTTTCTCTTTTGGGTGATTTGGTGCTTGCACACATCCAAACCTGGTTTATCTAATGTGACCACTAAAATTCGCGGTCGAATTCTCTCCAAGAAGGGGAGGATGATGAAGGCATGACCAATAGAAGGACGACGACAAACGAGAGCGGCAGGTCTTGAAAACTCCACATATGTTATTTTGTGTTTTCCTTAATTAAAGGTTGTATTTTGGTGTTAAGCCATGTTTGGTTTGACCTAATTTTAGGGCAACTTACTCTTAGACTATAAATAGAGAGTTCCCTTCTTTGCAAAGACAGATTTGATGAATTTAAAGTTTCTATGCACCTTTGAGTGTGTCAAATCTCACAGTCTTATCTTGGGTGTTCCACCCAAGTGGCGACAATGGTCTTATCTTGAGTTTTGTTGCTCAAGTGGCGACCCTCCCTTCACTTATCTTGGCGTTATCCCCAAGTGGCGTGACCTCCTCTATTCGCCCCGCCCTCCGATCGATCCGTGTTTCGACCTCACCCCAAATTCCATCCCACTCGCGTTTTGGTGTTTTCTCGTTTTTCCATTTGATTTTTGTGTTCGTAAGTGTTGTGGTTCCAGTCGCACCTTCCCTATTCGATTTTGTATCCAATCACAAACCCTAGATTCATGTTTTTTTTCATTTTCAAATCTGGTCCTTCATCAGTGCCGGCGCTGGCATCGTGTTAGAAGGCCCCAACGACATCCTCATCGAGAAATCTCTTCACTTTGCTTTTAAAACATCGAATAACCAAGCCGAGTACGAAGCTATCCTCGCCGGCCTTTCCCTAGCCCGTGAAGTCGGCGTCAAGAAGTTAACGTGCAAAACCGACTCCAAACTCACTGTAGGTCATCTAAATGATGAATTCCAAATCAAAGACCCCATCCTCCAACAGTATTACCATCTAGTCCGTGCGATTATTGAATCTGCCTTTGAACAAGTCCGCGTCGAACACATCTCGAGAACCGACAACGTCAGGGCCGACATCCTTTCCAAATTAGCCAGTACCAAACTCAAAAACCGTAATCGATCCCTACTATAGCAAACACTCTCCACACCTTCCATCACACGCACTTGCCAAACGTTAACCCACACCCCATCAAACAACATCACCCCCACCCAAACCCAAAACTGGACCACCCCTTACATTCAATACCTCAAAACCGGCAACCCCCCCCTCGACGCGGACAAAACTTGGCTGGCTAAGGCCGCCAGGTACACTATGGTAGGCGATGACCTCTACAAACGCGGGTACGGCCAACCCCTACTTAAGTGTGTCACGGTAGAGCAAGCCCAATATATCATCAAAGAATTACACGAAGGAATTTGTGGTTATCATTCAGGCGCACGCACCATGGCCACAAGAGTTCTCAAAGCCGGATACTTCTGGCCCACTATAGAAGCAGACTGCCAGGATCATGTCAGAAAATGCAAGCCATGCTAGAAGCACGACAACCTTATCCATCAGAAACAAGAACAACTACACCACATACTGTCCCCATGGCCATTCGCTAAGTGGGGAATGGACATCCTCGGCCCCTTCTCATCCGGCAAGGGGCAAGTAAAATTCCTAATCGGAGCCGTTGATTATTTTACCAAATGGATCGAAGCCAAGCCACTGACCACCATCACGGCCCAGCAAGTCCAGCAGTTTGTGTGGAAAGACATTATATGCAGATATGGTGTACCACATACCATCATAACAGACAATGGCCGACAATTTATCGACAAGAAGTTAGCCAAATTCTACACCGACCTAGGCATCAAACACATCACAAGCTCTGTAGAACATCCACAAACCAATGGGCAAGCAGAAGCGGCAAACTAAGTTATTCTCATAGAGCTACGCAAGAGGTTGGATACCGCCAAAGGCCGATGGCCTGAAGAGTTAATAGAAGTACATGGGCTTATAGATGCACCCCTCAATCATCAACAAACGAATCCCCATTCAGCCTAGTCTACGGCGCAGATGCCATGATACCGGTAGAAATTGGCGAACCATCCCTGCGCCGAGAACTATACGACCCAACTCAAAACCACCAAAACATGGCCTTACATCTCGACCTCCTTCCCGAACTCAGAGAAAAAGCCCAATACGCAATCTAGCCGCCAAACAACGAGCTGCCAGGAAATATAATGCAAACCTACACCCACGATCATTTGACGTCGGGGACCTAGTATGGAGAATGGCCAGCAGTGCTAGAAAGAAGGATGGCAAGTTCTCCGCCAATTGGGACGGCCCGTACCGCATACGAGAAGATGCAGGAGGAGGGGCTTATCGCCTGGAACAATTATCTGGGGAAGAGATTCCCAACACATGGAATGTATCCCACCTCAAGTTCTACTTCAGCTAAATATGTATCATAATTGAACCAATACTTGTAACCACGGGTGTACTCTTTTTCCTCACTTGGTCTTTTTTCCCTAAGGAGGGTTTTGGCCAAGGAGGTTTTAACGAGGCACCCCTATTCAATAAATAAAAAGAAGGGTTCCCTACTTTATGACTCTATGCCTTTAATCTTGGTTCACTCGTTTAAGTTCCCCACCCTCACCTCAAGTAAGCGGCCTGGGTCGAACACCCTTTAATCTTGGTTCATTCGTTTAAGTTCCCCACCCTTACCCCAAGTAAGCGGCCTGGGTCGAACACCCTTTAATCTTGGTTCACTCGTTTAAGTTCCCCACCCTTACCCCAAGTAAGCAGCCTGGTTTGAACACCCTTTAATCTTGGTTCACTCGTCTAAGTTCCCCACCCTTAGCCCAAGTAAGCGGCCTGGGTCGAACACCCTTTAATCTTGGTTCATTCGTTTAAGTTCCCCACCCTTACCCCATGTAAGCGGCCTGGGTCGAACACCCTTTAATATTGGTTCACTCGTTTAAGTTCCCCACCCTTACCCCAAGTAAGCGGCCTAGGTCGAACACCCTTTAATCTTGGTTCACTCGTTTAAGTTCCCGACCCTTACCCCAAGTAAGCGGCTTGCGTCGAACACCCTTTAATCTTGGTTCATTCGTTTAAGTTCCCTACCCTTACCCCAAGTAAGCGGCCTGGGTCAAACACCCTTTAATCTTGGTTCACTCGTTTAAGTTCCCCACCCTTACCCCAAGTAAGCGGCCTGGGTCGAACACCCTTTAATCTTGGTTCACTCGTTTAAGTTCCCCACCCTTACCCCAAGTAAGCGGCCTGGGTCGAACACCCTTTAATCTTGGTTCATTCGTTTAAGTTCTCCACCCTTACCCCAAGTAAGCGGCCTAGGTCGAACACCCTTTAATCTTGGTTAATTCGTTCCCCACCCTTACCCAAATTAAGCGTCCTAGGTTGAATACCCTCAATAACAAGTCCAAATCGCCAAACATCACATACACCAAAACATCCACTCATAATTATCCCATCCGCTAACGCACCACTATCACGCAAGTTATCGACATCCAATAACAAACATAACATACACAAGGCATTCATCATATTAAGGGCAAAGTAAAATAGTGTACGCATTATTACAAACAGAATTCAAGTTTCAAATTATAAAAAAATGAAGTTCCTACATCCCCTTGTTCTCATCACCCCCCATGGCAGCTCCCGCATCCTTCTCCTCCTCTGCCGCCTTCCCCTCCACCTCCTCAACATTCCCCTCATCCTCCCTCACCAACTTCCCACCAACTACGTCCTTATCTACGTCAAATCTTGAATCCAATTACCCCAAGTAAGCGGCCTAGGTCGAACACCCTTTAATCTTGGTTAATTCGTTCCCCACCCTTACCCAAATTAAGCGTCCTGGGTCGAATACCCTTAATAACAAGTCCAAATCGCCAAACATCACATACACCAAAACATCCACTCATAATTATCCCATCCGCTAACGTACCACTATCACGCAAGTTATCGACATCCAATAACAAATATAACATACACAAGGCATTCATCATATTAAGGGCAAAGTAAAATAGTGTACGCATTATTACAAACAGAATTCAAGTTTCAAATTATAAAAAAATGGAGTTCCTACATCCCCTTGTTCTCATCACCCCCAACGGCAGCTCCTGCATCCTTCTCCTCCTCTGCCGCCTTCTCCTCCACCTCCTCAACATCCCCCTCATCCTCCCTCACCAACTTCCCACCAACTACGTCCTTATCTACGTCAAATCTTGAATCCAAGACATCCATATCTGGATGGAAGAAGGCCGCCTGCCGCAACCCCTTCTCGAAACCATTAATATGCTCTTGGATGACGCTGTTCTTCAAATCGTCAAGTTCCCCAACAGCCCCATCATACTTATCCTTCAAATCCTCATAGTCTTCTTCCAACTCCCCTATACGCTTTTTTAGCTTTTCCTCAGAGTCCAAGCAACGCACCTTCCATGTTGCCAACCTTTTCCTTTCCGCTTCCCAGCCTTCTTTCTCCTTTTCTAAAGCTGCCTTCTCCTCCTCAAGCTTATCCACTTTACCCTGCAACTCCCCCACCTCCTTTACTTCCCTTCTGTAAAGAGACCCTACATGCTGACTCAGGACTAAGGCCTTACTTCCAAACTCTACCATTGTTCTCACAATATGATCCACCTCCATGTTATCAATAGAGTTAACAACGGTATCCGGAAGGTCGATCGAGATATCCTTCCTAACTGATATCTCCGGCAACTCGATCAACCCGGCCTCAGGCAACTTCTCTCCACTAGCCTACCCCGCCCCGCTAGCCGTTCCAAGAAGAGCTGCCCTTATCTTCTTCACGTCTTTGCCCTTCCCGGGTCGAGGCGGAAGCTCAGCTTTCCTTTTCGTCCCGCCGTGTACATGCACCTCCACAACCAATTCCTGCAGGTTGGGAACATCAGCTTTCCCAGCCGCCTTGGCCTTAGCGGCCATTTCCTTCCTCAGTGATTGAAAGAACGCCAGATTCTTCTTGCCAGATTGTGCCATATGCGCTGCAATAACATATCACGACTCGGATCAAAACAACTTAGCATTATTAACACAGCTTAAGTAATAAACAGATACCTTCAATATCTATTATCGGATGCACCGAATTATAAACTGATAGCTTCTTCTTGTCTCCATTGATGCTTGCATGAAGAATGGAGGCTCCATGGATGGTGTTGGATGCAGAAGGATGAAGGAAAGAAGCTTAACGTGTTTGGTTTGGTGTAGGTGAAAGGATTCTTAAGAGAGGTGAGGCCAACTCCTAAGGAAGAAGACTAGAGTAAACTAGAGAAGAGTTTACTCTAAGGTGAGCTCAAAAGAGATTTGTGCACAAATTTGGGCAGCAATTCATTACTCAATTTCAAGCTGAAAAATACATCTCCTAAGCCTTCTATTTATAGGCTAAAATGAGACCAAGGGGTCTCCAAAAAGTGGAGGGAAAAATGAGTCTAGAAAGTTGAATTTTGGAGCCAAAAAGGAGCATGTGGGAGGTGTGACTTGCCACCTAAGCAAGTCACACTTGTCTTGCCATGGGAAGCTAACTCTCATCCTTGGAGAGCAAGTTTGAGAAGCTTCTAGGCTTTTCTAGAGTAGACACACTACTCTTGGCCCATTTGGCCCAATTCCCCTTTTTGGTCCAAAATTACTTCTAAAGCCCAATTTCCTCTAAGGCCCAATACATGGCCCAAAGAAAATCCTATTCTACTGGGCCCAAAATACAAAGCCCAAAATAAAATCCTAATCTAGTATTTACAAACAAAATGTCCTAGGCTAGGTCTTCACATCTTCCTTGGCCCATGTGAAGTTCATCTTGGGCCTTGCATGCGCATTTAAGGCCCATTCCTCTTGTATTCTCCTAGCCATGGCTCTTGTTGTAGGTCCCTTGGCCCGAGGCTTCTCATCATAAACCCTAACTAGGCCCTTAGTGGGCAACTTATCCACAAATTTCAACAACATCCCCACCACCTCCTTGTCACCAGCCGACAACTCCTCCACTCCCATGTTGGTCCAGCTAAAGGGAAACTTGGTACTCCCATCCGCATTCAAAAAATGAGATTTACCCCCTTCCTTAATGACGACTTTAAAGTACCCGTCTTTGAAATGCTTGAAAGACTGGGAGAAAGCATCCAGTCTGTTGATGCTGGGGTGACTGATTAAAGAAAGCCAAGTAGCCGGCCTCCGGGGCCTGGTGTCATAAAAATACAAGAAAGCATAGGGAGTAGGCTCCAAATATAAGGACTCGCACAGAATGCGGAAGGCCTGCAAGTAAGCCCAGCTATTAGGATGTAGCTGGGTAGGTGCCACATTCAACGCCCGCAGCACACCCAAATTGAAATCGTCTAAGGGCAGTCGCACATGAAGCTGAGAAAAGTGGCACACATACATGTAGAAGAATTTTTCGGTAGCCCTCTCCTGTCCATGGCATACCCGGTCGACGGCACTAACCCTCTCCAGCGAAACAATGTCTCCACTGACACCCCTGGACATAACGGGTGTGCAACTCAGCCAAGAGTTCAACAAACGAGACTGATGAGTCATTATTTTCTTCTATTCCACTAGCCTTTGTGCACCCATTAGACAGTTGATTAGTGCTTAATTGTTCATCATTAGAGTGTTTTTCATCTGTTGGGCTTTATTGGGCCACTGTTCCGAATTTGGACTAATTTCACATTATTTGGCCTAATTTTTGTTTTTAATTATTTTTAGGTATTTGGGTGAAGCAATTTTGGAGCTTGGACATTAATATTTAGTTGAAGAAACTTTCCACATCATTGCCACATCATTTCCATGTCATTTCCACGTTAGCAAAGTCAATGGGTCAACATTTGAGGCCTAGAGTGGCATTTTTGTAATTCTGCGGCTCATAATGGCAGTTTTGTAATTCTGAGTGGCATGGGTGATATGACCACGAATTAGGTCTGCATGAAAGTAGGCAGCCGCTCCATCATCTTCAACCTCTCTTCAAAACCTCCATTTTCGTTCTCCAAGCTTCCATGGACGTACCCCTTGCGGTTTTTCACGTTTTTGGGTCATTTTTACCGTTTT
This sequence comes from Vigna unguiculata, assembly GCF_037176805.1. Classification (NCBI taxonomy): domain Eukaryota; kingdom Viridiplantae; phylum Streptophyta; class Magnoliopsida; order Fabales; family Fabaceae; genus Vigna; species Vigna unguiculata. Next base: position 11,147,556 of record NC_140793.1, on the reverse strand, counting down.
TATGCATATTTGACAGCACCCATTGAGGGTTTTACATTTGGAATTCGTTTGGGGCAGTTCGTTTTGTGGGTTTTATTGACTTGGAACAATACCCATTCATGGGGTTTTCGCATTTATATATGATAACACCGTTTTGCATTCCATTTAAGCTTTGAAATCTCCATTTTTGCTCTTAAATTGCGTTTTCAGATTTGATAAGTTAGGGTTCTTGGTTCTGATTTTTGTGATTTCAGTTTTGAAGTGTTTAATTACTCATTTCCATGTCTAGCTAAATTCGTGTATTGACTCCTTGATGAAAAATGCAATGAAGCTTTGAGGTTGTGCTTGTTTTGTGAAATCTGCCATGTTTTGTTCTGAATTCGTGAAATGCATGTGGTGAATCTGTCAATGCTTAATTTACAGAGTAATTGCATGTGTTTTGTATAAGATACGTTCATGCTTAATGTATGTAGCTTGGCTGTCACGAATTTAAGGATGCGTGCATTGCTTAATTGCATAATGAAGCTAGATTGTAATTTTCGCTTAGTGAATTATTATCTAGTGGATTGAAACAAGGCAGGGTTGGTGTTAATTTGGTGGCCTATGATAAGTGAAATTGCGTTTGAATCAGGGATGTCAATACGGTTTTAGTCACTGTAGCATTTAAATTAATCTATTGATTAGTATTCCGAATCTGTCTGCCAACCCCCCCCCCCCCTGTGTTTTATTGTTGTGTTCATCTGGAAAATTCGCTTTGAATGAAAATATTGGTCGTTGGGAGACGACTTGGTTCACTTTCATGTACTGCATTTAATATGTTTTAATTTGGTGGGGTACGGCCTCTATCAGAGACCACCTGAATAAAGATGATTGATCACGAACATCAGCAGTAACCCACCCATAGCCGCCTTTGGCCGGCCAGTTACTCTCCTCCAACTCTTCGGGAGGATCCTCTCGAACCTCCCTCACTACCTCCATCGGCATCCCGCTCGTAACAATTCCAGAACTCGTACCCTCTCCGCCAAGTCGCCCATCCTTACTTCTATCTGACTTAGTACTTTCACTACTATTAGACGAAGACACGCTACCACTACTGGACATACCTTATTTCGTTTTTTTTACGAGAAGATGTGGGTCGAAATTGAGGACTAGTCGGACACTTTTACACGCACAAGGTCTTTAAATTCAGAATTCACAAATGAAACAAGTAACCCCTCATCCGTTTGCAAACACATATTTATAGCCCACAATCCCAAACGACGAACCTCTTCCCACCAAAAGATATGACACTTCAAAACGACGGCGCCAAAGCTTTTTCGATTTGACCAACTGACACCCTTTCACCTACCTTCTGACGGTTACAAATTCTAAGCCTTAACACTGTTCACCACACTTAAAGGCTGGGAGACTGGTGTATCACACCTAACCAGTTCCGCTAGCTTATCAACACATATCATCCTTGACCGACAACCCATATCGGACAAGGCTGGGAGACAGGTGTACCGTACCTAGCCAAACTCGACCAAGTAAACAGTGTACATATCGAGACCGCCAAGTACCCAGGCTAGGCCAAGTTAGCCTAACTTGTACCGGTTTTAACCTAACCTAAATGTCTAAGAGGATAACCTGTACTTCATATCACCAACAAAAGCCATCTAGGCAAGTAGTCGGTCTAGACCGACTACTCGACCTAAATTGTAGTAGTGAATAGTGTTTGAATAGTGTCCGAATCTGGCATTTAACTTCTGGATTTTTGTTTTGGTAGCTACGGAGCTTGTTTTGAGTTGAAATTTTTTTCCCCCACTTCTAAGACGTTGAACATGATAGGAAAAATAGCTAGAGCAGTTGGTATGGTCTGAGTTAAGAGATTCAAAAAATTTTTGGACTGATTTTTAGTGAAACTTCAAAGGACCATAACTTTTGCTCTGGTTATCAGAATCACTATTATTTTATATGGATTTGGGGTAGAATTTGATTTCCCACCTTGTCATAATCGGCTTTTCCGGTTTGCAAACTCAGAATCTCCAGAAAATGCCATTTTCTACATTTCAGCAATGTTTTTTGTGATTTTTCTTCATTTTTTCCACTTTTGAAAAATTGTTAAAAATACTTGTGCTTTGAGTTTTGATCTGATTTTTTTTGTGCTTCTGTTTGACCACTCAAAGGAATATCCTACCAATTTTCAAGTCATTTGGAGGTCGTTTGAGTATACTTGTAGTTATACCCTTTGTTATGCCAATATCACCACAATTAATGCTTTTTGGTGCATGACTAGGGGAAACCCAAGTGAATTACAACCATTTGACCCTGAGATTGATAGGACATTCCATAGAGGAAGTAGGCATCCTAGGAATCCATCTTTGCATGCTGAATATTCAGTGACATTTCTTGATTCTTCTGATTCTCATCACATTCCTAACACTCCTCATTCTTTGCATTCTGAGCATACTGTATATTCTGAGCATTTTCATACTGATAACATGGCTCAACCTCCTCCACCTCATGAGAGAACCATGAGTGAGCTCACTGCACCAGAGTTCACTTATGATAGTTTATGCATACAATACCCTGAGGAGGAGGTTCCATATGTGCTGAAAACTGGTTTGATACATTTGTTGCCAAAGTTTCATGGTCTTGCAGGTGAGGACCCGTGCAAACACTTGAAGCAATTTCATGTCGTCTGTTCCACCATGGAGCCTGCAGATGTACAAGAGGACCATGTATACTTGAAGGCTTTCCCTCATTCTTTGGAGGGTAATGCGAAAGACTGGCTGTACTACCTAGCACCCAGGTCCATCACAAGCTAGGATGACCTGAAGAGATTGTTCCTTGCCAAGTTCTTTCCTGCTTCAAGGACAACAGCCATACGGAAGGAGATTTCTGGCATCAAGCAGCAATCTGGGGAGACCCTTTATGAGTACTGGGAGAGGTTCAAGAATCTTTGTTCAAGCTGCCCACACCATCAGATTTCTGAACATCTCCTTCTGCAGTATTTTTATGAAGGCTTGCACCACATGGATCGAAATATGATTGATGCCGCAAGTAGTGGTGCCCTTGGTAACATAACCCCAGCTGCAGCCAGACAATTAATAGAGAACATGGCTTCAAATTCTCAACAATTTGGCACAAGGAGTGATGCCATAGTTGTTAGAGGTGTTCATGATGTAGGAGCAGCCGAGTACACGAAGAAGTTGGAGAGTAAGATTGATGCTCTTACCACACTAGTCAACCAACTTGCTTCCAATCAGAGAGCTCCAGCTGCAAGAGTTTGTGGCCTTTGTACATCTGTTGATCACTTTACAGACTCTTGCCCAGCATTGCAACAACAGGCTTCTTCTTCTACACCAGTGGATACCCCTCAGGCCTATGCAATAAATATTTTCAACAACAATAGGCCCCAACAGCAACAACAAAACCACCATGATTTGTCAACCAACAGATATAATCCAGGATGGAGGAATCACCCTAATTTGAGATGGGGAAACCAGGGTAACCAGCAACCCCAACAATTTAAAAATGTGCAACCACCTCCACAATAAAGAGTTGCACCTGCACCACAAGCTGCTCCTGTTCCACCTGTACCCACACCAGCTCCTACTGCAGCACCTGCACCTTCTTCTTCTACTTCATTGGAGGAGTTGGTTAGGATGATGACCCTTCAAAATATGCAATTCCAACAGGAGACTAGGGTCTCAATCCAGAGTTTGACAAATCAAATGGGGCAGATGGCCACTCAGCTAAATCAGGCACAGGCTCAGAATTCTGACAAGCTTCCATCACAAACGGTGGAAAATCCTAGGAATGTGAGTGTCATTACTTTGAGATCTGGGAAGAACATTGAAGTTCCCACTTCCGAGCCTACACCTCCAAAGGAAGCCGACCCTGCCACACTTCAAAGAAAGCGTGATGCTCATGCAGTTGGTCCTCCCACATCTGGTGCGACTTCTACACCTTCCACCTCTACTGCTGCACCTTCCATACCTCTTCCTTTCCCTCCAAGAGCCATTCCAAGCAAAAAGATGGAAGAGGTTGACAGGGAGATCTTGGAAACTTTCAGGAAGGTGGAGGTGAACATACCTCTGTTGGATGCCATTAAACAGATTCCCAGATATGCAAAGTTCTTAAAGGAGCTTTGCACGCACAAGAGGAGGCTAAAGGGAAACGAAAAGATCAGCATGGGCAGAAACGTGTCAGCATTGATAGGTAAATCTGTTCCTCAGATTCCTGAGAAGTGCAAGGACCCAGGTACATTTTGTGTACCTTGCATCATAGGTAACAATAAATTTGAAAATGCAATGCTTGATCTTGGTGCTTCAATAAATGTTATGCCTCTATCTATTTTTAAATCTCTTTCTCTTGGACCCCTGCAACCTACGGGTGTGGTGATTCAGTTGGCAAATAGAAGTGTTGCCCACCCAGCAGGTTTGGTTGATGATGTTTTGGTTCGTGTTGGTGAATTGATTTTCCCTGCTGATTTTTACATTCTTGATATGGAAGAGGGATTTTCACATGGTTCTGCACCAATCATTTTAGGCAGACCATTTTTGAAAACTGCACGAACCAAAATTAATGTCCATGCAGGTACTTTGTTCATGGAGTTTGATGATATTGTTGTGCGATTCAACATTCTGGATGCCATGAAACATCCTTCTGAGGATCATTCTGTTTTTCACGTGGATATTATTGATGATGCTGTTGATGGATTGATTTCTGATTTCCACTCTTTGCATGCATTAAAACATTCATCCGTGTCTGAGTTATCTGAATTTGCATGCATTGATGTTCTTGATTCTGATTCTGCTTCTGATTCTGCTGATGCTGAATATGATGTGGATAATATTGAATCTAATGAGTTTGACTCTCTGGATGTTATACCTATTCACTTTGATGTTATACAATCAGGTTGCACTAACCATGTTGCAGGAAGTTCACATGCATCTGATTGTTATGCTCAGGTACAAGCTGTGGAACCCATTTCTCCCTCCCTTCTGGTTCCTGATATTCAGCCAGCATCCAGTAGTACTCCAGAGTTACAACCACTGCCAGACAACCTCAAGTATGTCTACTTAGAGGAGGAGGACAAACTGCCTGTCATCATTTCCACCTCCCTCACTGCTGAACAAGAGCAGAGGTTGTTGCAAGTTCTTAAGAAGCATAAGAAGGCAATTAGATGGACATTAGCTGACATCCCTGGTATTAGCCCATCAACATGCATGCATAGGATATTGTTGGAAGATGGAGCAAAGCCAGTGAGACAGCCACAGAGGCGACTCAACCCTGTCATCTCGGATGTTGTAAAGAAGGAGGTGACCAAGCTTCTACAAGTTGGGATCATCTACCCCATTTCTGACAGTCAGTGGGTTAGCCCCATCCATGTTGTTCCAAAGAAGACTGGCCTCACTGTAGTCAAGAACGAAAAAGAGGAGCTAATTCCAATAAGAGTGCAAAATAGTTGGAGGGTTTGCATTAACTATAGAAGGCTAAATCAAGAAACCAGAAAAGACCACTTCCCCCTGCCTTTTATTGATCAGATGCTTGAGCGCTTGGCAGGTAAGTCCCATTATTGCTTTCTTGATGGGTTTTCTGGTTATTTTCAAATTCACATTGCACCTGAGGACCAAGAGAAAACCACATTCACCTGCCCCTTTGGCACTTTTGCCTATAGGAGGATGCCGTTTGGCCTATGCAATGCCCCTTTGGCACATTTGAGGCCTAGAGTGGCATTTTTGTAATTCTGCGGCTCATAATGGCAGTTTTGTAATTCTGAGTGGCATGGGTGATATGACCACGAATTAGGTCTGCATGAAAGTAGGCAGCCGCTCCATCATCTTCAACCTCTCTTCAAAACCTCCATTTTCGTTCTCCAAGCTTCCATGGACGTCCCCCTTGCGGTTTTTCACGTTTTTGGGTCATTTTTACCGTTTTTATGCATATTTGACAGCACCCATTGAGGGTTTTACATTTGGAATTCGTTTTGGGCAGTTCGTTTTGTGGGTTTTATTGACTTGGAACAATACCCATTCATGGGGTTTTCGCATTTATATATGATAACACCGTTTTGCATTCCATTTAAGCTTTGAAATCTCAATTTTTGCTCTTAAATTGCGTTTTCAGATTTGATAAGTTAGGGTTCTTGGTTCTGATTTTTGTGATTTCAGTTTTGAAGTGTTTAATTACTCATTTCCATGTCTAGCTAAATTCGTGTATTGACTCCTTGATGAAAAATGCAATGAAGCTTTGAGGTTGTGCTTGTTTTGTGGAATCTGCCATGTTTTGTTCTGAATTCGTGAAATGCATGTGGTGAATCTGTCAATGCTTAATTTACAGAGTAATTGCATGTGTTTTGTTTAAGATACGTTCATGCTTAATTTATGTAGCTTGGTTGTCACGAATTTAAGGATGCGTGCATTGCTTAATTGCATAATGAAGCTAGATTGTAATTTTCGCTTAGTGAATTATTATCTAGTGGATTGAAACAAGGCAGGGTTGGTGTTAATTTGGTGGCCTATGATAAGTGAAATTGCGTTTGAATCAGGGATGTCAATACGGTTTTAGTCACTGTAGCATTTAAATTAATCTATTGATTAGCATTCCGAATCTGCCTGCCAACCCCCCCCTGTGTTTTATTGTTGTGTTCATCTGGAAAATTCGCTTTGAATGAAAATATTGGTCGTTGAGAGACGACTTGGTTCACTTTCATGTACTGCATTTAATATGTTTTAATTTGGTGGGGTACGACCTCTATCAGAGACCACCTGAATAAAGATGATTGATCACGAACATCAGCAACAACCCACCCATAGCCGCCTTTGGCCGGCCAGTTACTCTCCTCCAACTCTTCGGGAGGATCCTCTCGAACCTCCTTCACTACCTCCATCGGCATCCCGCTCGTAACAATTCCAGAACTCGTACCCTCTCCGCCAAGTCGCCCATCCTTACTTCTATCTGACTCAGTACTTTCACTACTACTAGACGAAGACACGCTACCACTACTGGACATACCTTATTTCGTTTTTTTTACGAGAAGATGTCGGTCGAAATTGAGGACTAGTCGGACACTTTTACACGCACAAGGTCTTTAAATTCAGAATTCACAAATGAAACAAGTAACCCCTCATCCGTTTGCAAACACATATTTATAGCCCACAATCCCAAACGACGAACCTCTTCCCACCAAAAGATATGACACTTCAAAACGACGGCGCCAAAGCTTTTTCGATTTGACCAACTGACACCCTTTCACCTACCTTCTGACGGTTACAAATTCTAAGCCTTAACACTGTTCACCACACTTAAAGGCTGGGAGACTGGTGTATCACACCTAACCAGTTCTGCTAGCTTATCAACACATATCATCCTTGACCGACAACCCATATCGGACAAGGCTGGGAGACTGGTGTACCGTACCTAGCCAAACTCGACCAAGTAAACAGTGTACATATCGAGACTGCCAAGTACCCAGGCTAGGCCAAGTTAGCCTAACTTGTACCAGTTTTAACCTAACCTAAATGTCTAAGAGGACAACCTGTACTTCATATCACCAACAAAAGCCATCTAGGCAAGTAGTCGGTCTAGACCGACTACTCGAGCATATCTGGTAAGGTTAGGGCCCAGGCCGACTACTCCAATAACTTAGCAAAAATCGAAGGCCCCGCGTTCAATAGGTCTCAAGGGCCTGGGTTAGGGCCCAGGTCCACTCATGGCCCAAACTAGAGCCCAAGTCAAGGCCCAGCCTATGAAATGGTCAAACGTCATTAATGCTCTATAAATACACGTGGACCCCATCATTTAAAGGTACGCATTCATTAATCATTGATTTTGACTCTCTAAGAGCTTTGACTGACTTGAGCTTCGGAGACTCTCTTGCAGGTAACCCCCCTTGGGTTCAAGCCGACATGTATCGACTGGGAAGAGGCCAACTAAGGAGATAGCGGACTACGTAATAAGGTGACGCTTGTGCCTAACTGATAACGCTGTCGTTGACGCGTTCAAATTAATGCTACTTATCTATAACAACTTCAGTATTGTTAAGAAAGTAGTCAACAAAATAGAAAGGGTAAAGTAACCCAAAGTCGTCTCCCAACGAACACGGAATTGATTTTTAACAAATTAGTTCTTATAAAACTATACAAAGTTGTTAGTCAAATAAAATAAAAAATATAGGGGTTTAAGATAAACAAAGATAGAAATAAAATTTAAAAGATAAAAAGAAATAAAAACAATAGTAAAGAAAATAGATTGATTCCATTGCTTTTTTTCAAAATAGATTCATCATCGGTTATCTAAAGATTATTACTCAATTAATTATTGTTGTAGATTTACAAATTAATCAATGTAAAGTCTCAATTAATTTGTTGGCGTTCTCACTTTTAACCAAAGTACAGTCTCAATTAAAAGTGAGAACTTTTAGATTATCCATAGTAAATTCAATCAAAGTACAGTCTTAATCAAATTTTACTATGCCTAATCATGTCTATTCTTTTATCTCTTCACCAAATAAAAAGCTTAATTAATCAAAGTAAAGTCTCGATTAATTTTCATTAGAGTAAATACCTTTAACCAAAGTAAAGTCTCAATTATTGGTAAAAACTCATTTAATCACATGAAAGTTTCTAAATAAAATCAAAGTAAAGTCTCAGCTAAATTTAAAAACTCTTGAACTCATATGATCAACATGCATATAGATTTAAAATCATTACTTTTTACGAGATTCAAAGATAAAAGACATAGATGAATTAAAACCTCAACAATAAAAAAAAGAACAAAGAAATTAATTCATTCTAACCTCAAAATCCATAATGAAATTACAATGGAATCAACCCAAGAAGTTTAGTAATCCATGAAATACAAAAGAAGAATAGAGAGAAGAAAAGAGAGAGAAAGGAAACGAAATTAGGCACCCCTAAGGGTTCCAAAACTCCGAAGTCCCCAGCTTGTTTTTTTCTGCTTCTCCTTTGGTCTCTTTATATAGGAATTGGACTGGGCTTTTCTGTTGCTAAAACCTCTCAAATATCTTTTAAAATAAAGATAAAGATAAATATTCAAAGATATTTGGAGAGATATAAACTATTTGACAAATATAGTTGGTTAATAATTTATGATATAATTAAATAAATTAATTATTTAAAGATATCTGATAAATTATCACCAAATAATATTTGTATTAATTTTCTAAATAACCCATTTTCAATCCTGTAGTCCAATTTTGCAAAGACATCCAAAAATATCAATATTTACAAATAAATCCCTCTCCTTTGACCAGTCTTTGACCATATTTGACCATTTGACTGTGCAATGACAGGATGACACGTGGCAGAGTCTTCTCTCTCCCAAATGGAACTTTCTCCCTCTTCCCCTAGGGTTTCTGCCACAGCACGAATTATGAGCTTCCATGGCTGCTGCTCTCACGTTTCTGCTGCTGCAGGTCCATCGCCTTGGTTGCATCGTTTCGCGTTTTACGGCGATTTGCTTGCGCGTTGCAGCGATGGTTCGCTGTCACGGTGGATCTGTTCTGGCTCGCAAGTGCATTGACGATGGTGTCGCGGTGGCCATGGTTGCGCACTCATTGCTGCTGCGCGGTGGCTGACGGTGCTGGTAGCTGCAGGTGCTACTGTGCGTTGCAGGTGCTCGCGGTGGTCGGAGGAACTCGCGGTAGCTGCCGGCGAGGGTGGAGGGCGGACGGCGACTGAGTGCTGTTGTGGTGGCCGTGGCTGCTAGGGTTTCTAGGAGAAAAGGCTAGGGTTGAAGACAATGATGTGGCACCATTTGATTGGCCCAATTTTGAGTTATTGGATCATGACACATTTCAACATATGGTTGGACAAATTTAAAAGTCGTGGATTGCCACATGGCATGATTTGAGTGAATTGGGTTTAAGTGATAGGAGGGGTGCAAATAGACATATTAGGGGTGCAGAATAGGTTTTGGTGAGACCCATTTAGAAAGAGGGGAGTGTATGAGTAAAAACTGGGGTGCAGAAGTGATTCTTCCAACTAATTTTAGCTTTATTTAAAGGTGTTTTGTAATTTCAATCTATTTATTTTCTCACCTTTAAATAAGATTAATCTTAACTTCAGCAGCATCAACAAACATTAAAATATCCAAAAATAATTTATGTAGCTAAAAATCACTTTTTAAGACATTTTTCTCGCACAAGCTCAAACAACCTAATTATCATAATTATCAATTAAATCACTCTTTAAGCACATAAATTCAATTAAATACCCAGTATTAAACACTGAATGAGGGCGAAAATACGCACTCATCACTAACCTATCTTATTTGTTCCCTGCAGGAACACTTTCCAATGGTTTCAATCCGTCGATACCATTTCTTGGCAACAGTACCCCACCTTGATATGTAACAATAAATAATTCCATGCATTGTGTTTGACGAATTTGCTTCTTATCGACGGACCAAATGCATAATAAAGCACTATGAACAAGCTTCCTTTTTAAACATGGAAGTTGGTGTGTTTCATTCACATGCTTATCCTTTTGTTCCTGTAAAATGACATCACAAACTGTAGAAGAAAAAACATTGACAAATAAACTTTCTCTAGTTCCATTTCTTTTTCTTTATTTTCCCTTCCTTCTGCAGTTTATATTACTTCTTGTTCTATGCTTTCTTTTTATGTTTTCTCCTTCGGTCTACGTTGATCCTTACTGACTTGTCTTGGTGTCATAAATTTCTACTTCATTTGATGTCCCTCATGCCTCAAATAAAAGGAACGTTCATCAAGATGGAGTGTTTTAAAACGAAGCCATGCCCATCCCAAAAGAAGATGACAAGAGTCCATGGGAGCAAGATCACATAATACTTCTTTCACACATTGCCATGTACTAAATTTTATCAACATGCTTGATCCAGATGAAAGGTTACTGGTAACTTGAGTTTCTCCACCAATCTTTGGTTCACAACATTGTTTTCGCTTCCGTAATCAAATGCAACTAAACATGGATGACCTTCGGTTAAACACTCTGTATAATAAACTTCATTTCCTATTCCAAATCTAGATAGCGAGGCTCTGAATACCAAATGATGTGAATCCACAGGGTTCGATTCGTTTGACTGATCTATCATTGTTGGAATGCTAACAAGCAAGAAATTTGAGAAATTATTTAAATCGAGAAAATGGAAACATAAAATAAGATGGAACGGAAATTGATACACATCACACTTCCAAGAATGGAAGATAAGCCTAAGAGTTGAAACATACAAAGGGATAAAGAACCTTTGATTAAACTCATGGATTCTTGAATCACTCAAGAACTTAGGAGAATCACTCTGACTAAGATAGATGAGATAAAACTTGTTTATTTTCTGAATAAACTTCAACTTGCCTTCATTGATAAAAATGGTTCAACTTATATAGGAGCTTTAACCATCAGAATTACAAAAGACACATAAAGTTCAATATTGATGAAGGATTCACCCCAACCAAGGATGGAGGCACATGCTTAAGAAGACTAAGCATGTTTAGAAAGGAAGTTCACTAATCCTTCATCCCTTTCATTTATGTTTGTTATTTTTGATTCCCTAAGTTGACTTAGTTGAATATACTTTAGTTGACTTGTTGACCTTTGACTAGGTTTGACTTGTTGACTATAGTTGACTTGACTTAAGCCAACATGCTAATCTATGCTTATTTGCTTTGTAGGTTAATTAGGAGTAAGAAAGCAATGCTAGGTGGCACAAGGTGATTGGGGAGCATAAATGATGTGGAGGAGAGAGTAAAGCAAAGGCATAAAGCATAAAGAAAAAGGCATAAAGCAAGTGTACTTATGTACCTTTGGTCTCATTTGTTTTTAGCACACTATGACCACTTTCTAGAGACATATGACACATATTCTTGGTCTCCTTTTGTGCTAGAACGAAATTAGCCTTGCACACACCATAGTTAGCTCTTTTGTCTCTCATTTTTGTAACCTTATTTGACCTAGTTTCTAGAAGCTAGGGTTAGGTTTTTGTAGAGACATCCTTAGGTATCTTTTATTTGCTTAGAGGCCCCTAAACTCTTCTATATAAGGGGTGCTCCTAGACATGTAAAAGTGTTGAACATTTTGAAGTAAAAACACTCTTGTGTCTCAACCATTTGTGAGAGTTTCCTCCCTTGGGAGTGAATACTTTTAAGCCTTATCTTGCATAGCAAGTGGCGGCACACACCCACTCATCTTCAAGGTTGTCATGGCTTCTAGCCTAGCCTTGTAGTGGCGTGCTTCTCACATTTTTACCATTTCTTTCCTTTCCATTTTATGATTTCTTCTTCCTTTAATTGTTCTTGGTTTTATATGGTTTATGTTCTTTCCATTTCCTTTTCATTTTGAATCAATCCATCATCTTCTTCTCTTGAGTTTTGTGAAAGTAACCTTCACATCTAGATAGCTTGCTATCTTAATGTCCAGTGGGGATTTCATTTAGCTTTCTTAATCAACTCACACCATATTCAATAATCTTAAAAGAAAACAACATAATCCTTCATCAAATATCAACCTGCTTAAAGCTATTAATTAATGATTCAATCAAGCTAATAACGATCCGGTACTTAATGGTTGATTGTAACTGAATTTAAGGCTACCAAAAGTCAACCACAAACTTTGAGCAAAGGTCCTCTTGATTTTCCAAAGGTTGGTTCTTTAGTTGGCATATGGACCCTTATTTCAACTTGAAGATAAAGCAAAGCACAAACACAATTTGGTCAGCCAATTTTACAAAGCATTGGGCCCTTCTTTAAATAAAAGAAATTGCATCAACACGGAGCATAAGTCATCCTCCATTTTCCCCATATGCAATTCACATCATACCCTCCTTCTTCGACAAGATTTGTCCTGAATCTTAAGACACTAGTTTTAACGTAAGTTTCTTATGATCTTTTGAACGACTTTTATTTTTCGACAAGTTGAAACTAATTCTCTTCCTCCAGGATCAAATTCAACTTGAAATTTGTTACTTTCCAATGGTTGCAATCCGCCGATAACATTTCTATGCAACAGTACCCCACCTTGATCTGTAACAATAAATAATTCCATGCATTGTATTCGACGAATTTGCTTCTTATCGACGGACCAAATGCATAATAAAGCAGTATGAATAAGCTTCCTTTTTAAACATGGAAGTTGGTGTGTTTCATTCACATGCTTATCCTTTTGTTCCTGTAAAATGAAATCACAAAATGTAGAAGAAAAAACATTGACGAATAAACTTTCTCTAGTTCCATTTCTTTTCCTTTATTTTCCCTTCCTTCTGCAGTTTATATTACTTCTTGTTCTATTCTTTCTTTTTTCTGTTTTCTCCTTCGGTCTACGTTGATCCTTATTGACTTGTCTTGGTGTCATAAATTTATACTTCAATTGATGTCCCTCATGCCTCAAATAAAGGGAACGTTCATCAAGATGGAGTGTTTTAAAACGAAGCCATGCCCATCCCAAAAGAAGATGACAAGAGTCCATGGGAGCAATATCACATAATACCTCTTTCACACATTGCCATGTACTGAATTTGATCCATGCTTGATCTAGATGAAAGGTTGCTGGTAACTGGAGTTTCTCCACTAATCTTTGGCTCACAACATTGTTTTCGCTTCCGTAATCGAATGCAACGTAACATGGATGGCCTTCGGTTAAACACTTTGTATAATAAACTTCTTTTCTTATTCCAAATCTAGATAGCCAGGCTCTGAATAGCAAATGATGTGAATCCATAGGGTTTGATTCGTTTGACGGATGTATCATTGTTGGAATGCTAACAAGCAAGAAATTTGAGAAATTATTTAAATCGAGAAAATGGAAATATAAAATAAGATGGAACGAAAATTGATTGACATCACACTTCCAAGAATTGAAGATAAGCCTAAGAGTTGAAACACACAAAGGGATAAAGGACCTTTGATTAAACTCATGGATTCTTGAATCACTCAAGAACTTAGGAGAATCACTCTCACTAAGATAGATGAGATAAAACTCGTTTATTTTCTGAATAAACCTGAGCTTGCCTTCATTGATGAAAATGGTTCAACTTATATAGGAGCTTTAACCATCAGAATTACAAAAGACACATAAATTTCATTATCATCTCGCTTATAGCTATTAATTAATGATCCACTCAAGCTAATAACGATCCGCTACTTAATGGTTGATTGTAACTGAATTTAAGGCTACCAAAAGTCATCCATAAACTTTGGGCAAAGGTCCTTTTGATCTTCCAAAGGTTGGTTCTTTAGTCGGCAAATGGGCCCTTATTTCAACTCGAAGATAAAGCAAAACTAAAGCCCATTAATTGGTTAAGCACAAACCCAATTTGGTCACCCAATTTTACAAAGCATTGGGCCCTTGTTTAAATAAAAGAAACTGGATCAACACGACGCATTAGTCATCCTCCATTTGACCCATATGCAATTCACATCATACCCTCCTTCTTCTACAAGATTTTTCCCGAATCTTAAGACACTAATTTTAATGTAAGTTTATTATGATCTTGTGAAGGACTTTTATTTTTTCACATGTTGAAACTAATTCTCTTCTTCTAGGATCAAATTCAACTTGATATTTGTTACTTTCCAATGGTTGCAATCCGCCGATAACATTTCTTGGCAAGAGTACCCCACCTTCATATGTAACAATAAATAATTCCATGCATTGTGTTTGACGAGTTTGCTTCTTATCGATGGACCAAATGCATAATAAAGCACTATGAACAAGCTTCCTTTTTAAACATGGAAGTTGGTGTGTTTCATTTACATGCTTATCCTTTTGTTCCTGTAAAATGACATCACAAACTGTAGAAGAAAAAACATTGACGAATAAACTTTCTCTAGTTCCATTTCTTTTCCTTTATTTTCCATTCCTTCTTCAGTTTATATTACTTCTTGTTCTATTCTTTCTTTTTCTGTTTTCTCCTTCGGTCTACGTTGATCCTTACTGACTTGTCTTGGTGTCATGAATTTATACTTCAATTGATGTCCCTCATGCCTCAAATAAAGGGAACATTCATCAAGATGGAGTGTTTTAAAATGAAGCCATTTCCATCCCAAAAGAAGATGACAAGATTCCATGGGAGCAATATCACATAATACTTCTTTCACACATTGCCATGTACTGAATTTGATCCATGCTTGATCCAGATGAAAGGTTACTGGTAACTGGAGTTTCTCCACCAATATTTGTGATAAAGGATTGATCCCTACCAAGGATGATGCCCATGGCACATGCTTAGAAGAAAGGGAGTTCCTTGATCCCTTCCTTTGCTTTTATTTTCTTTAGTTTAAAATTCCTTTAAGTTGGCTTGGTTGACTATTTTTGAGTTGACTTGTTGACCTTGACTTTGGGTTGACTTGTTGAGTCAAAAGATTAGCTTAACCTTAAAACAACATGCTAATAAATTCCTTAATTTGTTTTTGTAGGAATAAGAAAGGAGGAGGACCACATAGGAGACACTTGGCGTCCTAAGGAAGAGAGAGAAGGAATAAGACTTTCTAGAAGCATCTAGAAAGAGGAGGCCCACATGCGTTGGACACCAAGTCTTCTAGAATGTTCTAGAACCTTCCTTTGGGAGCCTTGGCCATGAAGACTTGCCACCTAGATGGCTTGGACGAAAATTCACCCATGTGCACCCTAGGATGACCTACTTTCTAGAACATGCTAGGTTTCTTTTGTAATCCTTTAACTTAGTTGTTTTGCTAAGGGGCCCCTAGACTTGTCTATTTAAGGGGACCTCTAACACTTGTACAAGGGTTGAACATTTTGGAGAAATTATACACTTTGTGTTTCAACCTTTTGTGAGAGCATTCCTCCTTAGGGAGTGGAGTTCTTTCAAGCCTTATCTTGCCTTGGCAAGTGGCGGCATACACCATTCATCTTCAAGGTTGCCATGGCTTCTTCTAGCCTAGCCTTGTAGTGGCGTGAATCCTCCATTCCTCCCATTTCCCTTGCTTTTCATTTTATGTTTCTTTACTCTTCTTGGTTTATATTGTTTCTATTATATGTTTTTTCTTTTGATTTCTTACTCCCCATCAATCCATTCTCCTCCTCTCTAGAACCTTGGAAAGGAACCTTCACATCTAGATAGCTTGCTATCTTAATGTCCAGTGGGGATTTCCTTGGTTTTCTTAATCAACTCACACCATATTCAATAATCTTAATAAGGAACAAGATAATCCATCATCACTTTGGCTCACAACATTGTTTTCGCTTCCGTAATCGAATGCAACTAAACATGGATGGCCTTTGGTTAAACACTTTGTATAATAAACTTCCTTTCCTATTCCAAATCTCGATAGCCAGGCTTTGAATACCAAATGATGTGAATCCACAGGGTTCGATTTGTTTGACTGATCTATCACTGTTGGAATGCTAAAAGGCAAGAAGTTTGAGCAAAGGTCCTTTTGATCTTCCAAAGGTTGGTTCTTTAGTCGGCACATGGGCCCTTATTTCAACTCGAAGATAAAGCAAAACTAAAGCCCATTAATTGGTTAAGCACAAACCCAATTTGGTCACCCAATTTTACAAAGCATTGGGCCCTTGTTTAAATAAAAGAAACTGGATCAACACGACGCATTAGTCATCCTCCATTTGACCCATATGCAATTCACATCATACCCTCCTTCTTCGAGAAGATTTGTCCCGAATCTTAAGACACTAGTTTTAATGTAAGTTTATTATGAACTTGTGCATGACTTTTATTTTTTCAAAAGTTGAAACTAATTCTCTTCCTCCAGCATCAAATTCAACTTGATATTTGTTACTTTCCAATGGTTGCAATCTGTCGATAACATTTCTTGGCAACAGTACCCCACCTTGATATGTAACAATAAATAATTCCATACATTGTGTTTGACGAATTTGCTTCTTATCGACGGTCCAAATGCATAATAAAGCACTACGAACAAGCTTCCTTTTTAAACATGGAAGTTGGTGTGTTTCATTGAAATGCTTATCCTTTTGTTCCTGTAAAATGACATCACAAACTGTAGATGAAAAAACATTGACGAATAAACTTTCTCTAGTTCCATTTCTTTTTCTTTATTTTCCCTTCCTTCTGCAGTTTATATTACTTCTTGTTCTATTCTTTCTTTTTTTGTTTTCTCCTCCAGCCTACGTTGATCCTTACTGACTTGTCTTGGTGTCATACATTTCTACTTCATTTGATGTCCCTCATGCCTCAGATAAAGGGAACGTTCATCAAGATGGAGTGCTTTAAAACGAAGCCATGCCCATCCCAAAAGAAGATGACAAGAATTCATGGGAGCAATATCATATAATACTTCTTTCACAAATTGCCGTGTACTAAATTTGATCCATGCTTTATCCAGATGAAAGGTTGCTGGTAACTAGAGTTTCTCCACCAATCTTTTGCTCACAACATTGTTTTCGCTTCCGTAATCAAATGCAACTAAACATGGATGACCTTTGGTTAAACACTTTCTATAATAAACTTCCTTTCCTATTCCAAATCTAGATAGCCAGGCCCTGAATAGCAAATGATGTGAATCCACAGCGTTCGATTCGTTTGACTGATCTACCATTGTTGGAATGCTAACAAGCAAGAAATTTGAGATATTATTTAAAACGAGAAAATAGAAACATAAAAGAAGATGGAATGGAAATTGATAGACATCACACTTTCGAGAATGGAAGATAAGCCAAAGAATTGAAACGCACAAAGGGATAAAGGACCTTTGACTAAACTCATGGATTCTTGAATCACTCAAGAACTTAGGAGAATCACTCTCACTAAGATAGATGAGATAAAACTCGTTTATTTTCTGAATAAAACTCCGCTTGCCTTCATTGATGAAAATGGTTCAACTTATATAGGAGTCTTAACCATCAGAATTACAAAAGACACATAAATTTCAATATCATCCCGCTTAAAGCTATTAATTAATGATCCACTCAAGCTAATAATGATTTGCTACTTAATGGTTGATTGTAACTGAATTTAACGCTACCGAAAGTCATCCATAAACTTTGAGCAAAGGTCCTCTTCATCTTCCAAAGGTTGGTTCTTTAGTTGGCATCTGGACCCGTATTTCAACTTGAAGATAAAGCAAAACTAAAGCCCATTTATTGGTTAAGCACAAACACAATTTGGTCAGCCAATTTTACAAAGCATTGGGCCCTTGTTTAAATAAAAGAAACTACATCAACACGGCGCATTAGTCATCCTCCATTTGACCCATATGCAATTCACATCATACCCTCCTTCTTCGAGAAGATTTGTCCCGAATCTTAAGACACTAGTTTTAATGTAAGTTTATTATGATCTTGTGAAGGACTTTTATTTTTTCAAAAGTTGAAACTAATTCTCTTCCTCCAGGATCAAATTCAACTTGATATTTTCTACTTTCCAACGGTTGCAATCCGTCGATAACATTTCTTGGCAACAATACCCCACCTTGATATGTAACAATAAATAATTCCATACACTGTGTTTGACGAATTTACTTCTTATCGACGGACCAAATGCATAATAAAGCACTATGAACAAGCTTCCTTTTGAAACATGGAAGTTGTTGTGTTTCATTCACATGCTTATCCTTTTGTTCCTGTAAAATGACATCACAAACTGTAGAAGAAAAAACATTGACGAATAAACTTTCTCTAGTTCCATTTCTTTTTCTTTATTTTCCTTCCTTCTGCAGTTTATATTACTTCTTGTTCTATTCTTTCTTTTTTTGTTTTCTCCTCCAGCCTAAGTTGATCCTTACTGACTTGTCTTGGTGTCATAAATTTCTACTTCATTTGATGTCCCTCATGCCTCAAATAAAGGGAACGTTCATCAAGATGGAGTGCTTTAAAACGAAGCCATGCCCATCCCAAAAGAAGATGACAAGAATTCATGGGAGCAATATCATATAATACTTCTTTCACAAATTGTCGTGTACTAAATTTGATCCATGCTTTATCCAGATGAAAGGTTGCTGGTAACTAGAGTTTCTCCACCAATCTTTGGCTCACAACATTGTTTTGGCTTCCGTAATCAAATGCAACTAAACATGGATGACCTTCGGTTAAACACTTTCTATAATAAACTTCCTTTCCTATTCCAAATCTAGATAGCCAGGCTCTGAATAGCAAATGATGTGAATCCACAGCGTTCGATTCGTTTGACTGAACTACCATTGTTGGAATGCTAACAAGCAAGAAATTTGAGACATTATTTAAAACGAGAAAATAGAAACATAAAAGAAGATGGAATGGAAATTGATAGACATCACACTTTCAAGAATGGAAGATAAGCCAAAGAATTGAAACGCACAAAGGGATAAAGGACCTTTGACTAAACTCATGGATTCTTGAATCACTCAAGAACTTAGGAGAATCACTCTCACTAAGATAGATGAGATAAAACTCGTTTATTTTCTTAATAAAACTCCGCTTGCCTTCATTGATGAAAATGGTTCAACTTATATAGGAGTCTTAACCATCAGAATTACAAAAGACACATAAATTTCAATATCATCCCGCTTAAAGCTATTAATTAATGATCCACTCAGGCTAATAATGATTCGCTACTTAATGGTTGATTGTAACTGAATTTAACGCTACCGAAAGTCATCCATAAACTTTGAGCAAAGGTCCTCTTGATCTTCCAAAGGTTGGTTCTTTAGTTGGCATCTGGACCCGTATTTCAACTTGAAGATAAAGCAAAACTAAAGCCCATTAATTGGTTAAGCACAAACACTCAGCCAATTTTCCAAAGCATTGGGCCCTTGTTTAAAGAAAAGAAACTGCATCAACACGGCGCATTAGTCATCCTCCATTTGACCCATATGCAATTCACATCATACCCTCCTTCTTCGAGAAGATTTGTCCCGAATCTTAAGACACTAGTTTTAATGTAAGTTTATTATGATCTTGTGAATGACTTTTATTTTTTCAAAAGTTGAAACTAATTCTCTTCCTCCAGGATCAAATTCAACTTGATATTTTCCACTTTCCAATGGTTGCAATCCGTCGATAACATTTCTTGGCAACAATACCCCACCTTGATATGTAACAATAAATAATTCCATACACTGTGTTTGACGAATTTGCTTCTTATCGACGGACCAAATGCATAATAAAGCACTATGAACAAGCTTCCTTTTTAAACATGGAAGTTGTTGTGTTTCATTCACATGCTTATCCTTTTGTTCCTGTAAAATGACATCACAAACTGTAGAAGAAAAAACATTGACGAATAAACTTTCTCTAGTTCCATTTCTTTTTCTTTATTTTCCCTTCCTTCTGCAGTTTATATTACTTCTTGTTCTATTCTTTCTTTTTTTGTTTTCTCCTCCAGCCTACGTTGATCCTTACTGACTTGTCTTGGTGTCATAAATTTCTACTTCAGTTGATGTCCCTCATGCCTCAAATAAAGGGATCGTTCATCAAGATGGAGTGTTTTAAAACGAAGCCATGCCCATTCCAAAAGAAGATGACAAGAGTCCATCGGAGCAATATCACATAATACTTCTTTCACACATTGCCATGTACTAAATTTGATCCATGCTTCATCCAGATGAAAGGTTGCTGGTAACTGGAGTTTCTCCACCAATCTTTGGCTCACAACATTGTTTTCGCTTCCGTAATCGAATGCACCTAAACATGGATGGCCTTCGATTAAACACTTTCTATAATAAACTTCCTTTCCTATTCCAAATCTAGATATCCAAGCTGTGAATTGGAAATGATGTGAATCCACAGGGTTCGATTCGTTTGACTGATCTATCATTGTTGGAATGCTAACAAGCAAGAAATTTGAGAAATTATTTAAAATGAGAAAATGGAAACATAAAAGAAGATGGAACGGAAATTGATAGACATCACACTTCCAAGAATGGAAGATAAGCCTAAGAGTTTAAACACACAAAGGGATAAAGGAACTTTGATCAAACTTGGGGATTCTTGAATCACTCAAGAACTTAGGAGAATCACTCTCACTAAGATATATGAGATAAAACTCGTTTATTTCCTGAATAAAACTCAGGTTGCCTTCGTTGATGAAAATGGTTCAACTTATATAGGAGCTTTAACCATCAGAATTACAAAAGACACATAAATTTCAATATCATCCCGCTTAAAGCTATTAATTAATGATCCACTCAAGCTAATAACGATCCGCTACTTAATGGTTGATTGTAACTGAATTTAAGGCTACCAAAAGTCATCCACAAACTTTGAGCAAAGGTCCTCTTGATCTTCCAAAGGTTGGTTCTTTAGTTGGCATATGGACCCTGATTTCAACTTGAAGATAAAGCAAAACTAAAGCCCATTAATTGGTTAAGCACAAACACAATTTGGTCAGCCAATTTTCCAAAGCATTGGGCCCTTGTTTAAATAAAAGAAACTGCATCAACACGACGTATTAGTCGTCCTCCATTTGACCCACATGCAATTCACAGCATACCCTCCTTCTTCGACAAGATTTGTCCCGAATCTTAAGACACTAGTTTTAATGTAAGTTTATTATGATCTTGTGAAGGACTTTTATTTTTTCAAAAGTTGAAACTAATTCTCTTCCTCCAGGATCAAATTCAACTTGATATTAGTTACTTTCCAATGGTTGCAATCCGTCAATAACATTTCTTGGCAACAGTACCCCACTGATAGAGGCCGTACCCCACCAAATTAAAACATATTAAATATAGTATATGAAAGTGAACCAAGTCGTCTCCCAACGACCAATATTTTCATTTAAAGCGAAATTTCCAGATTAACACAACAATAAAACACAAGGGGGGGTTTAGCAGATTCACACAAGTTTGCTAAATTCTAATCAAAACACCAAAACTGAATTAAACACACAATTCAAAACGTACTGGTCCCTTGATTCCACTGAAAATCCACCAATCACAGGTTACTAAATCAAGTCTCTTATCCAATTTACTCTCATGAAATCCGAATTAATCAACTATGCGAAAATTAACACAGCTTCATTATGCCATTAAGCATAGCACACATCCTACTTTCAATTTCAAACACACACACACAGATTAAGCAACTGCGGCCAAAACCCAAACTCACTAAGCATGACAAGGATTCTCAAATTGTGCAAATTATGAACCCATGATTAAGCATCACAAATTCCATTTCATTCAAAGTTACGAAATTGAATAGGATGAAGAGAAATTAGGAATTGGAGTGCACTGCAAAACATCAACCTCATGGTTTCAAATCAGTTTCTTCAAGGAACCAATACGAAAAACTTAGCTAGACATGGAAAATGAACAATCAAACACTTCAAAAATGCAATAACAAAACAGAACCAAGAACCCTAACTTATCAAATCTGAAAAACGCAATTTAAGAGCAAAAATAGAGATTTCAAAGCTTAAATGGAATGCAAAACGGTATTGTCATATATAAATGCGAAAACCCCATGAATGGGTATTGTTCCAAGTCAATAAAACCCACAAAACGAACTGCCCAAACAAGAAAACGAATTCAAAACGTAAAACCCTCAATGGGTGCTGTCAAATATGCATAAAAACGGTAAAAATGAGCCAAAAACGTGAAAAACCACAAAGGGGCGTCCATGGAAGCTTGGAGAACGAAAATGGAGGTTTGGAAGAGAGGTTGAAGATGATGGAGCGGCTGGCCTCCTTACATGCAGACCTAATTCGTGGTCATATCACCCCTGCCACTCATATTTACAAAACTGCCACTCTGCCACTTAGATTTACAAAAATGCCACTCTAGGCCTCAAATGTTGACCCATTGACTTTGCTGACGTGGAAATGACATGGAAATGATGTGCCAATGATGTGGAAAGTCTCTTCAACTAAATATTAATGTCCAAGCTCCAAAATTGCTTCACCCAAATACCTAAAAATAATTAAAAACAAAAATTAGGCCAAATAATGTGAAATTAGTCCAAATTCGGAACAATGGCCCAATAAAGCCCAACAGATGAAAAACACTCTAATGATGAACAATTAAGCACTAATCAACTGTTTAATGGGTGCACAAAGGCTAGTGGAATAGAAGAAAATAATGACTCATCACCCACCTTTATATGTAACAATAAATAATTCCATGCATTGTGTTTGACGAATTTGCTTCTTATCGACGGACCAAATGCATAATAAAGCACTATGAACAAGCTTCATTTTTAAACATGGAAGTTGGTGTGTTTCATTCACATGCTTATCCTTTTGTTCCTGTAAAATGACATCACAAACTGTAGAAGAAAAAACATTGACGAATAAACTTTCTCTAGTTCCATTTCTTTTTCTTTATTTTCCCTTCCTTCTGCAGTTTATATTACTTCTTTTTCTGTTTTCTCCTTCAGCCTACGTTGATCCTTACTGACTTGTCTTGGTGTCATAAATTTCTACTTTTTTTATGTCCCTCATGCCTCAAACAAAGGGAACGTTCATCAAGATGGAGTGTTTTAAAACGATGCCATGCCCATCCCAAAAAAAGATTACAAGAGTCCATGGGAGCAATATCACATAATACTTCTTTCACACATTGCCATGTACTGAATTTGATCCATGCTTCAACCAGTAAATTTCTACTTCATTTGATGTCCCTCATGCCTCAAATAAAGGGAACGTTCATCAAGATGGAGTGTTTCAAAACGAAACCATGCCCATCCCAAAAGAAGATGACAAGAGTCCATGGGAGCAATATCACATAATACTTCTTTTACACATTGCCATGTACTGAATTTGATCCATGCTTGATCCAGATGAAAGGTTGCTGGTAACTGGAGTTTCTCCACCAATCTTTGGCTCACAACATTGTTTTGGCTTCCGTAATCGAATGCAACTAAACATGGATGGCCTTCGGTTTAACACTTTGTATAATAAACTTCCTTTCCTATTTCAAATCTCGATAGCCAGGCTCTGAATACCAAATGATGTAAATCCACAGGGTTCGATTCGTTTGACTGATCTATCATTGTTGGAATGCTAACAAACAAGAAATTTGAGAAATTATTTAAAACGAGAAAATGGAAACATAAAAGAAGATGGAATGGAAATTGATCGACATCACACTTCCAAGAATAGAAGATAAGCCTAAGAGTTGAAACACACAAAGGGATAAAGGACCTTTGATTAAACTCATGGATTCTTGAATCACTCAAGAACTTAGGAGAATCACTCTCACTAAGATAGATGAGATAAAACTCGTTTATTTTCTTAATAAAACTCAGCTTGCCTTCATTGATGAAAATGGTTCAACTTATATAAGAGCTTTAATGTAAGTATATTATGATCTTTTGAAGGACTTTTATGTTTTCAAAAGTTGAAACTAATTATCTTCCTCCAGGATCAAATTCAACTTGATATTTGTTACTTTCCAATGGTTGCAATCCGTCGATAACATTTCTTGGCAACAGTACCCCACCTTGATATGTAACAATAAATAATTCTATGGATTGTGTTTGACAAATTCGCTTCTTATCGACGGACCAAATGCATAATAAAGCACTATGAACAAGCTTCCTTTTTAAACATGGAAGTTGGTGTGTTTCATTCACATGCTTATCTTTTTGTTCCTGTAAAATGACATTACAAACTGTAGAAGAAAAAACATTGATGAATAAACTTTCTGTAGTTCCATTTCTTTTTCTTTATTTTCCCTTCCTTCTGCAGTTTATATTACTTCTTGTTCTATTCTTTCTTTTTCTGTTATCTCCATCGGTCTACGTTGATCCTTACTGACTTGTCTTGGTGTCATAAATTTCTACTTCATTTGATGTCCCTCATGCCTCAAATAAAGGGAACGTTGATCAAGATGGAGTGTTTTACAACGAAGCCATGCCTATCCCAAAAGAAGATGACAAGAGTCCATCGGAGCAATATCACATTGCCATGTACTGAATTTGATCCATGCTTGATCTAGATTAAAGGTTGCTGGTAACTGGAGTTTCTCCACCAATCTTTGGCTCACAACATTGTTTTCGCTTCCGTAATCGAATGCAACTAAACATGGATGGCCTTCGGTTAAACACTTTGTATAATAAACTTCCTTTCCTATTCCAAATCTAGATAGCCAGGCTCTGAATAGCAAATGATGTGAATCCATAGGGTTCGATTCGTTTGATTGATCTATCATTGTTGGAATGCTAACAAGCAAGAAATTTGAGAAATTATTTAAAACAAGAAAATGGAAACATAAAAGAAGATGGAACGTTAATTGATAGACATCACACTTTCAAGAATGGACGATAACCCTAAGAGTTGAAACACACAAAGGGATAAAGGACCTTTGATTAAACTCATGGATTCTTGAATCACTCAAGAACTTAGGAGAATCACTCTCACTAAGATATATGAGATAAAACTCGTTTATTTTCTCAATAAAACTCAGCTTGCCTTCATTGATGAAAATGGTTCAACTTATATAAGAGCTTTAACCATCAGAATTACGAAAGACACATAAATTTCAATATCATCCTGCTTAAAGCTATTAATTAATGATCCACTCAAGCTAATAACGATCCGCTACTTAATGGTTGATTGTAACTGAATTTAAGGCTACCAAAAGCCATCCACAAACTTTGAGGAAAGGTCCTCTTGATCTTCCAAAGGTTGATTCTTTAGTTGGCATATGGACCCTTATTTCAACTTCAAGATAAAGGAAAACTAAAGCCCATTAATTGGTTAAGCACAAACACAATTTGGTCAGCCAATTTTACAAAGCATTGGGCCCTTGTTTAAATAAAAGAAACTACATCAACACGGCGCATTAGTCATCCTCCATTTGACCCATATGCAATTCACATCATACCCCTTTTCTTCGAGAAGATTTGTCCCGAATCTTAAGACACTAGTTTTAATGTAAGTTTATTATGATCTTGTGAAGGACTGTTATTTTTTCAAAAGTTGAAACTAATTCTCTTCCTCCAGGATCAAATTCAACTTGATATTTGTTACTTTCCAATGGTTGCAATCTGTCGATTACATTTCTTGGCAACAGTACCCCACCTTGATATGTAACAATAAATAATTGCATACATTGTGTTTGATGAATTTGCTTCTTATCGACGGACCAAATGCATAGTAAAGCACTATGAACAAGCTTCCTTTTTAAAAAAACATGGAAGTTGGTGTGTTTCATTCACATGCTTATCCTTTTGTTCCTGTAAAATGACATCACAAACTGTAGAAGAAAAAACAATGACGTATAAACTTTCTCTAGTTCCATTTATTTTTCTTTATTTTCCCTTCCTTCTATAGTTTATATTACTTCTTGTTCTATTCTTTCTTTTTCGGTTTTCTCCTTCGGTCTACGTTGATCCTTACTGACTTGTCTTGGTATCATAAATTTCTACTTCATTTGATGTCCCTCATGCCTCAAATAAAGGGAACGTTCATCAAGATGGAGTGTTTTAAAACGAATCCATGCCCATCCCAAAAGAAGATGACAAGAGTCCATGGGAGCAATATCACATAATACTTCTTTCACACATTGCCATGTACTGATTTTGATCCATGCTTGATCCAGATGAAATGTTGCGGGTAACTAGAGTTTCTCCACCAATCTTTGGCTCACAACATTGTTTTGGCTTCCGTAATCGAATGCAACTAAACATGGATGGCCTTCGGTTAAACACTTTGTATAATAAACTTCCTTTCCTATTCCAAATCTAGATAGCCAGGCTCTGAATAGCAAATGATTTGAATCCACAGGGTTCGATTCGTTTGACTGATCTATCAATGTTGGAATGCTAACAAGCAAGAAATTTGAGAAATTACTTAAACGAGCAAATGGAAACATAAAAAAGATGGAACGGAAATTTATAGACATCACACTTTCAAGAATGGAAGATAAGCCTAAGAGTTGAAACACACAAAGGGATAAAGGACCTTTGATTAAACTCATGGATTCTTGAATCATTCTCACTAAGATAGAAGAGATAAAACTCGTTTATTTTCTGAATAAAACTCAGCTTACCTTCATTGATGAAAATGATTCAACTTATATAGGAGCTTTAACCATCAGAATTACAAAAGACACATAAATTTCAATATCATCCCGCGTAAAGCTATTAATTAATGATCCATACAAGCTAATAACGATCCGCTACTTAATGGTTGATTGTAACTGAATTTAAGGCTACCAAAAGTCATCAACAAACTTTGAGGAAAGGTCCTCTTGATCTTCTAAAGGTTGATTCTTTAGTTGGCATATGGACCCTTATTTCAACTTCAAGATAAAGGAAAACTAAAGCCCATTAATTGGTTAAGCACAAACACAATTTGGTCAGCCAATTTTACAAAGCATTGGGCCCTTGTTTAAATAAAAGAAACTACATCAACACGGCGCATTAGTCATCCTCCATTTGACCCATATGCAATTCACATCATACCCCTTTTCTTCGAGAATATTTGTCCCGAATCTTAAGACACCTGTTTTAATGTAAGTTTATTATGATCTTGTGAAGGACTGTTATTTTTTCAAAAGTTGAAACTAATTCTCTTCCTCCAGGATCAAATTCAACTTGATATTTGTTACTTTCCAATGGTTGCAATCCGTCGATTACATTTCTTGGCAACAGTACCCCACCTTGATATGTAACAATAAATAATTGCATACATTGTGTTTGATGAATTTGCTTCTTATTGACGGACCAAATGCATAGTAAAGCACTATGAACAAGCTTCCTTTTTAAACATGGAAGTTGGTGTGTTTCATTCACATGCTTATCCTTTTGTTCCTGTAAAATGACATCACAAACTGTAGAAGAAAAAACAATGACGAATAAACTTTCTCTAGTTCCATTTATTTTTCTTTATTTTCCCTTCCTTCTATAGTTTATATTACTTCTTGTTCTATTCTTTCTTTTTCGGTTTTCTCCTTCGGTCTACGTTGATCCTTACTGACTTGTCTTGGTATCATAAATTTCTACTTCATTTGATGTCCCTCATGCCTCAAATAAAGGGAACGTTCATCAAGATGGAGTGTTTTAAAACGAATCCATGCTCATCCCAAAAGAAGATGACAAGAGTCCATGGGAGCAATATCACATAATAGTTCTTTAACACATGGCCATGTACTAAATATGGTCCATGCTTGATCCAGATGAAAGGTTGCTGGTAACTGGAGTTTCTCCACCAATCTTTTGCTCACAACATTGTTTTCACTTCCGTAGTCGAATGCAACTAAACATGGATGGCCTTCGGTTAAACACTTTGTATAATAAACTTCCTTTCCTATTCCAAATCTAGATAGCCAGGCTCTGAATAACAAATGATGTGAATCCACAGGGTTCGATTCGTTTGACTGATCTATCAATGTTGGAATGCTAACAAGCAAGAAATTTGAGAAATTATTTAAAACGAGAAAATGGAAACATAAAAAAGATGGAACGAAAATTGATAGACATCAGACTTTCAAGAATGGAAGATAAGCCTAAGAGTTGAAAAACACAAAGGGATAAAGGACCTTTGATTAAACTCATGGATTCTTGAATCACTCAAGAACTTAGGAAGTACGGAAGAATGCAAAGCGCTGCAGGATAAAATAGAAGAACTGGTCCGTGTTGGCCACTTTCGCCGCTTCATCCGTAGGGATGACCATTCCTCCTCCTCCCGATCTCGCCACCCTCCACGACATGACCACAGACGCCAACCAAATGACGCCCATCACAATAGCCACCCCACCCAACCCAACAACCAACAGCCAGAGCCCGCCCACACCAACATTACCCCTGCCGACCCCCCCTTACGAGGCACCATTAACACCATCTCTGGTGGCTTCGCAAGTGGAGGCTCCACCTCGTCTGCCAGAAAGAGACACCTCCGCCATATACAATCCATCAACCATATCACTCATTCCCATCACAGACGTCGTATGCCTCCCATCGTATTCACGGATGACGACTTCCACGGCCTCGACCACCAGCAGGACGACCCTATGGTCATCACCGTTGAAATCGAAAATTATGTCGTTAAGAAAGTCCTCGTGGATCAAGGCAACTCAGTTGACATCCTCTACTGGGCCACCTACCAAAAGTTACAACTTTCTGACACCGCCATGATACCATATGATGAGCCCATATACGACTTTTTCGGTGAACAAGTATCCACCCGGGGCTACATAGACCTCCATACCGTCTTTCGGGAAGGAACCCAAACCAATGGCCACTCCATCAATTTAGGCACCGGTTTAAACTCTGATGAGCGTGCCACAATCACACCCATCCTCATCAATAACACAGATCTTTTCGCCTGGTCAGCCGCCGACCTCCTTGGAGTAGACCCCTAGGTGGCATCCCACAAGCTTTCGATATATAAAGAAGCCCGCTACGTATCCCAGAAAAAGTGCAAGCTTGGGGAAGAACGCAGACAAGCGGCCAAAGTAGAGGCCGACAAGTTACTGAGCGCAGGGTTTATAGAAGAAGCTCAATACACCACTTGGCTTTCTAACGTTGTCTTGGTAAAGAAAGCCAATGGCAAATGGCGGATGTGCGTAGACTACACAGACCTAAATAAGGCATGCCCTCGCGACGCCTACCCCTTACCCAACATCGATCGACTCGTAGACGGCACGGCAGGAAACAAGGTGCTTAGCTTTTTAGATGCATATTCAGGTTATAACCAAATCCCCATGGCCACAACAGATATGCACAAAATTGCCTTCATCACAAACGATGCCAACTACTACTATAGGGTCATGCCCTTCGGCCTCAAAAACGCTGGGGCAACTTACCAGCGACTAATGGACAAAGTCTTCAGCCATCTAACAGGACACTGTGTCGAAGTCTACGTCGATCACATGGTCGTCAAGTCCCCAAGCCATCATCAACACGCTAAAGACTTGGAGGCAGTGTTCTCCGCCCTGCGCCAATACAATCTTCGCCTAAATCCTGATAAATGCGTATTCGGCGTCGACCGGGGTAAATTCCTTGGTTTCATGCTAACCCAACGCGGCATAGTGGCTAACCCTAAAAAATGCAGGGCTATCATCGAAATGCACAGCCCCACTACTATCAAAGAAGTCCAACGCCCAATGCAGGGCTATCATTGAAATGCGCAGCCCCATTTCTCGCTTCCTACCCAAACTAGCGGAACAAACTCAACCCATAATCCAGCTCCTAAAGAAATCCGCCCGGTTCACGTGGACTGATGATTGTGAACAGATCTTCTAGAAACTCAAAACAACCCTAACCTCACCCCCCATCCTCCACAAACCAGACATCAGCCAACCCCTGCTGGTATATATCACGACCACTGACTATACCCTCAGCGCAGCCCTTGTCCAAGAAGTAGAAGGCACGCAACATCCTGTGTATTTCGTGAGCAGAACACTACAAGATCCTGAAACCAGGTACCAAATGGTAGAAAAACTAGCCCTATCCTTGGTCCACGCCGCACGTCGCCTACGCCCATATTTCCAAAACCAAACCATAACCGTCAAGACCGATTACCCAATCCAAAAAATATTACAAAAGCTGGATCTAGCCGGACGCATGTCATCATGGGCCGTGGAGCTGTCAGAATTCAACATTCGCTATGAACCACCCCACGGCCCCATCAAAGCCCAGTGTCTCTTAGACTTCGTCAATGACCTACAACAAACACCCGTTGAGGACCAGTGGACACTTCATGTAGATGGCTCCTCAAACCCATGGGGTGCCGGCGCTAGCATCGTGTTAGAAGGCCCCAACGACATCCTCATCGAGAAATCTCTTCACTTTGCTTTTAAAACATCGAATAACCAAGCCGAGTACGAAGCTATCCTCGCCGACCTTTCCCTAGCCCGTGAAGTCGGCGTCAAGAAGTTAACATGCAAAACCGACTCCAAACTCACTGTAGGTCATCTAAATGATGAATTCCAAATCAAAGACCCCATCCTCCAACAGTATTACCATCTAGTCCGTGCGATTATTCAATCCTCCTTTGAACAAGTCCGCGTCGAACACATCCCGAGAACCGACAACGTCAGGGCCGACATCCTTTCCAAATTAGCCAGTACCAAACTCAAAAACCGTAATCGATCCCTACTATAGCAAACACTCTCCACACCTTCCATCACACACACTTGCCAAACGTTAACCCACACCCCATCAAACAACATCACCCCCACCCAAACCCAAAACTGGACCACCCCTTACATTCAATACCTCAAAACCGGCAACCCCCCCTCGACGCGGACAAAACTTGGCTGGCTAAGGCCGCCAGGTACACTATGGTAGGCGATGACCTCTACAAACGCAGGTACGGCCAACCCCTACTTAAGTGTGTCACGGCAGAGCAAGCCCAATATATCATCAAAGAATTACACGAAGGAATTTGTGGTTATTATTCAGGCGCACGCACCATGGCCACAAGAGTTCTCAGAGCCGGATACTTCTGGCCCACTATAGAAGCAGACTGCCAGGATCATGTCAGGAAGTGCAAGCCATGCCAGAAGCACGACAACCTTATCCATCAGAATTAAGAACAACTACACCACATACTGTCCCCATGGCCATTCGCTAAGTGGGGAATTGACATCCTCGGCCCCTTCTCACCCGGCAAGGGGCAAGTAAAATTCCTAATCGTAGCCGTTGATTATTTTACCAAATGGATCGAAGCCAAGCCACTAACCACCATCACGGCCCAGCAAGTCCAGCAGTTCGTGTGGAAGGACATTATATGCAGATATGGTGTACCACATACCATCATAACAGACAATGGCCGACAATTTATCGACAAGGAGTTAGCGAAATTCTACACCGGCCTAGGCATCAAACACATCACAAGCTCTGTAGAACATCCACAAACCAATGGGCAAGCAGAAGCAGCAAACAAAGTTATTCTCATAGAGCTACGCAAGAGGTTGGATACCGCCAAAGGTCGATGGCCTGAAGAGTTAATAGAAGTACTATGGGCTTACAGATGCACCCCTCAATCATCAACAAACGAATCCCCATTCATCTTAGTCTACGACGCAGACGCCATGATACCAGTAGAAATTGGCGAACCATCCCTGCGCCGAGAACTATACGACCTAACTCACAACCACAAAAACATGGCCTTACATCTCGACCTCCTTCCCGAACTCAGAGAAAAAGCCCAAATACGCAATCTAGCCGCCAAACAACGAGCTGCCAGGAAATATAATGCAAACCTACACCCACGATCATTTGTCGTCGGGGACCTAGTATGGAGAATGGCCAGCAGTGCTAGAAAGAAGGATGACAAGTTCTCCGCCAATTGGGACAGCCCGTACCGCATACGAGAAGACGCAGGAGGAGGGGCTTATCTCTTGGAACAATTATCTGGGGAAGAGATTCCCAACACATGGAATGTATCCCACCTCAAGTTCTACTTCAGCTAAATATGTATCATAATTGAACCAATACTTGTAACCACGGGTGTACTCTTTTTCCTCACTTGGTCTTTTTTCCCTAAGGAGGGTTTTGGCCAAGGAGGTTTTAACGAGGCACCTCTATTCAATAAATAAAAAGAAGGGTTCCCTACTTTATGACTCTATGCCTTTAATCTTGGTTCACTCGTTTAAGTTCCCCACCCTTACCCCAAGTAAGCGGCCTGGGTCGAACACCCTTTAATCTTGGTTCATTCGTTTAAGTTCCCCACCCTTACCCCAAGTAAGCGGCCTGGGTCGAACACCCTTTAATCTTGGTTCACTTGTTTAAGTTCCCCACCCTTACCCCAAGTAAGCGGCCTGGGTCGAACACCCTTTAATCTTTGTTCACTCGTCTAAGTTCCCCACCCTTACCCCAAGTAAGCGGCCTGGGTCGAACACCCTTTAATCTTGGTTCATTCGTTTAAGTTCCCCACTTTTACCCCAAGTAAGCGGCCTAGGTCGAACACCCTTTAATCTTGGTTCACTTGTTTAAGTTCCCCACCCTTACCCCAAGTAAGCGGCTTGGGTCGAACACCCTTTAATCTTGGTTCACTCGTCTAAGTTCCCCACCCTTACCCCAAGTAAGCGGCCTGGGTCGAACACCCTTTAATCTTGGTTCATTCGTTTATGTTCCCCACCCTTACCCCAAGTAAGCGGCCTGGGTCGAACACTCTTTAATCTTGGTTCCTTCGTTTAAGTTCCCCACCCTTACCCCAAGTAAGCGGCCTGGGCCGAACACCCTTTAATCTTGGTTCACTCGTTTAAGTTCCCCACCCTTACCCCAAGTAAGCGGCCTGGGTCAAACACCCTTTAATCTTGGTTCATTCGTTTAAGTTCCCCACCCTTACCCCAAGTAAGCGGCCTGGGTCGAACACCCTTTAATCTTGGTTCACTCGTTTAAGTTCCCCATCCTTACCCCAAGTAAGCGGCCTGGGTCGAACACCCTTTAATCTTTGTTCACTCGTTTAAGTTCCCCACCCTTACCCCAAGTAAGCGGCCTGGGTCGAACACCCTTTAATCTTTGTTCATTCATTTAAGTTCCCCACCCTTACCCCAAGTAAGCGGCCTGGGTCGAACACCCTTTAATCTTGGTTAATTCGTTCCCCACCCTTACCCAAATTAAGCCTCCTGGTCGAATACCCTCAATAACAAGTCCAAATCGCCAAACATCACATACACCAAAACATCCACTCATAATTATCCCATCCGCTAACGCACCACTATCACGCAAGTTATCGACATCCAATAACAAACATAACATACACAAGGCATTCATCATATTAAGGGCAAAGTAAAATAGTGTACGCATTATTACAAACAGAATTCAAGTTTCAAATTATAAAAAAATGAAGTTCCTTGATATCGTTGTCTTTAGGCGATCAAATTACCACTACTTTAGCAAATTCAGTATTGCCAGTTTGTAGTGAAGAAAATAGTTAGGGTTAAGATAACCCTGAGTCGTCTCACAACGAATACGGAATTGATCTCAAATATTTGATTCTCAAAAATGCAATTAAAACTAGCAATTATAAAAATAGGGGGTTTTGATATGCAAAGAAAATGACACGGAAGATTGTAAACACAATAATAGTAAATAGGTCAATTCCACTGCTTTTTCTAAATAAGATTCTTCATTGGTTATCTAGAGATTATTGTTAAATTAATTATTGTTGTTGATTTACAAATCAATCAATGTAAAGACTCAATTAATTTGTTGGCGTTCTCACTTTTAACCAAAGTACAGTCTCAATTAAAAGTGAGAACTTTTAGATTATCCATAGTAAAATCAAATTTGATATCGCTGTCGTTAGGCGATCAAATTACCACTACTTTAGCAACTTCAGTATTGCCAGTTTGTAGTGAAGAAAATAGTTAGGGTTAAGATAACCCTGAGTCATCTCACAACGAATACGGAATTGATCTCAAATATTTGATTCTCAAAAATGCAATTAAAACTAGCAATTATAAAAATAGGGGGGTTTGATATGCAAAGAAAATGACACGGAAGATTGTAAACACAATAATAGTAAATAGGTCAATTCCACTGCTTTTTCTAAATAAGATTCTTCATTGGTTATCTAGAGATTATTGTTAAATTAATTATTGTTGTTGATTTACAAATCAATCAATGTAAAGACTCAATTAATTTGTTGGCGTTCTCACTTTTAACCAAAGTACAGTCTCAATTAAAAGTGAGAACTTTTAGATTATCCATAGTAAATTCAATCAAAGTACAGTCTCAATTAATTTTACTATGCCTAATCATGTCTATTCCTTTGTTTCTTTACCAAATAGAAAACTTAATTAATCAAAGTAAAGTCTTGACTAATTTTAGTTAAAGTAATTACCTGTAATCAAATTAAAGTCTCAATTATTGGCAAAAACTTATTTAATCAAATGAAAGTTTCTAAACAAAATCAAAGTAAAGTCTCAATTTAATTTAAAAACCTTTTAACTCATATGATTAGCATGTATGTAGATTTAAAATCATTATTTTCTATTCGATTAAGAAGCAAAGGACATAGATAAACAAAAACCACAACAATAATCAAAATAACAAAACATATAAATTCATCTAACCTCAGAATCCATTTAAGAAATTACAGTGGAATCAACCCTAAAAGCTTAGCCCTCCATGGCTTTGATGGAATACATGATGATATGAAGGAAAGAAAATAAAAGAAGAGAATGAGAGATATGGTGGAGACGGTATCTGCCAAAACCAAAGAGTTCTAAGTGTCTAAGCTGTAAGCTGTAAAACTGTCAGTCCCCCTTTCTGCTCCCTTAAGTCTCTTTATATAGGCTTCCACTGGACTTTGGGCTTTATCTGTCAGTTGCTAAAATCATTTATTTTTATTTAATTAATTAGCAACTTAATTCCTGTCCAATTTCCAATTCTGCCCCTCTTATTTAAGCATTTTTACCAAATTGACCAGAATTTGACCAGAGTTTGACCAGTTGACTGCCTATCAGATGCTGACACGTGGCAGTGCAGATTCTCTCTCCAGAAATTAGGGTTTCACTCTCACACTCTTCTCCTTGGCTGCGCAGCTGACGGCGGCTGCTCCGGCTTCTTCTCCGGCGAGCGTGGTGGTGACGCGTCGCGGTGCTGGTTCGTGCAGATGGTGGTGCGTGGTGCGGCGGAGCTTGCGCGATCTGTGGTGGCGCGAGTGAATGACGAAGAAGATGGTGTTCGTGGTGGCCGAAAAAGGTTCGCGCTGTTGATGGTGGCGGAACTGGTGATTGCGGAGCGTGAACGGAGCTGCTGGACGCGAGAAGAAGATGGCTTTGCTGTTCTGGTTTTGCTCCTGTGTTTTCCGTGGTTGCTGCGTGAGGAAGAAGAACTCGCGGTGGCGCAAGGTGGAGATGGTGGTGGCGCCGCGCGAGATGCAGAGATGATGGAGGCTGGATGCGCGGAGCAGTAGCGGATCTGTTGCAGCGGCGTGGCGGTCGTGGTGGATGCGATGCGCGAGTGAAGTGGCGCGGAGGTGAGAAGATGGTGTGTGCTGCAGTGGTTTCTGGTGCGTCGCCGGCGAGGTGAGGAGGTGCGGCGGCGGATGCCATAGTGGTGGAAGGAGAGGAGAAAATTAGGGTTAGGGTTTTGGGAGATGAAGATGATGACGTGGCAGAGTCTAAGTGGTCAATTTGGTGAGGTGGGGATTATGACACGTGGCGGCTTATGGTTGGCTAATCTTAAAAGGTGGGAATTGCCACATGGCATGATCTCGTTGAGTGGAGTTTAAGTGGTAGGAGGGGTGCAACTTAGTGAAAACTGGGGGTGCAGAACAGGTTTTTGTGGTCCACTTGAGGGAGGAGTGTGCAAATAAAATCTAGGGGTGCATTTAGCTCCTGATTTATTCTTTTCCAGAATTTCTTGATTTTGGACTTATTTTGTAACTTTGAATATTTCAAAATCACACTATTAATTGACCAAAAATAAATTCCAGCTGCATTAACAAACGTTAAAATATCCAATAATATTTTATGCAACTAAAATCAATTTTTACGCCACTTTTACCAAACTTACTCAATAAATCCAATAATCACAAATCCTAATTAAATCAATCTTTAAGCACAGAAAATTCAATTAAATCCCCAAATTTAAATATTAAATGAGGGCAAAAATTTGAACTCATCACACACCCACACTTATCCTTTTGCACTCCTGGGCAAAATTGAACAATTTCAAAACTTTTTTCTGAGGTCTTTTATTCCATATTTTCAGTGGATTAAAGAAATGAATACCAATGGAAACAGATCACACTTCTAGAAATCATGTTGTCATGCACAAACAAATGGATAAAATTCTGTTTTTCACACATGAGTTAATCTTTTGAGTTTACAAGATAATCAAATATGAAAGAGAAACACTCAAGTTAAATATATATTTTCTCACCAAGATTCGCTCAAGTGTTTTGGCTTGTGTTTTCACTCAAAATACCCACGCAAGTAAACACTCTCAATGCTTAGCAAGACTCTAATATTCACAGCTTTCAGAAAACATGCATTCAAAAATCATGAGGACTTTTAACAGGTTATAACGAGGCCAAGGCAAAGGTAGGAAAAACTTTAGG
Organism: Vigna unguiculata; assembly: GCF_037176805.1. Lineage (NCBI taxonomy): Eukaryota > Viridiplantae > Streptophyta > Magnoliopsida > Fabales > Fabaceae > Vigna > Vigna unguiculata. The sequence continues at coordinate 11,110,716 of NC_140793.1, read as the reverse complement.
ATTTATGTGTTTTTGAAATAGTAGGGAAGAAAGAATTATGGAGCATAGTTTCAAAATCAATCCTTACTTCTTTTTTTTCTCTTTTATCCTTTGTTTCTCTTTTTCAGACAGCAATCATTTTCATTTCAAAACTCTGTCATCAACAATTATTTTCCTTTTTGCCATTTTTACAACTTTGTGGGGGAAATACTCACCCCCACACTTTATTCCTCAACCAATCTCAACATAATCCACTAGCTCCTTCTTTCTCCCTAAGGACAAACATGGTCTTTTTCTCTTTAAGGTTTAACAATATGCTCAAAACAAGAAAAAGAGGTTTAAGCTCAAGGGGCTACCAATGGATCAATGTCATGGTTAGCTTATTTGGCCAAGTAGCTAAAAACAAGAAATGCCTCAGTCATATCAAATCATGCATGTTCACCTAAGATGCAAAACAACAGAATCAAGCTAAACATTTAAGTACCAACAAGACATGAGCAAATCACACAAGAAAAATAGGAATGGCACATGGTAGTTCATCCTTACAATAAAGCTCAAAACTCACAAGGTCAAAAACTCTTTCACAAAAGATTTATTCCAGAAACTCTCAAATCAACTCAATCAGTAAATCACAGAAACAATCCATTCATAGCACATGACTCTTATTTTCTCAGAATTATGACCGTTCCAATTAGTAAATCAAATCCAAAAATCCAAAGTCAATATGTTTTATTGAAAGCAGAAACTTCTTTTTTTTTTTTAATAAAAACAAATAGAAAACAAAATTAGAAAAGGAAAAACAAAACAAATAGAAAACAAAAACAAAAAAGGGGGAAAATCTCCCCACACCCCCACACTTTATCCATGCATTGTCCTCAATGTATTCAATATGTATAAAATGCAAAGAAAAAGTATGAAGTGTACTTACCTCCTCAAGGTGGAAGGTATGAGGGAGAAGTCAAGTTCATCCCATCCATCGTCTTATTCAGCATATCTTGATTTTCATTGAATATCCGAAGACGATGCCCATTAACTTTAAAAGTTCTTGCTGAGGATTCTTCCTTGATCTCCACTGCTCCATAAGGAAAGACTTCTGTAACAATGTATGGTCCTTCCCAAGTAGAACGCAACTTACCACTCATGTGACCAAGCTTAGATTTGTATAGTAACACCTTCTGGCCTACCTTGAAATCCTTTCTAGCCACAAGCTTTTGGTCATGGAACTTCTTGGTTTTCTCTTTGTAGAACTTTGAATTTTCATAGGCTGCTAGCCTAATCACCTCTAGTTCTTGCAACTGAAGCTTTCGCTCATTTCCTGCTTCTTCCAAATCCAAGTTGCATGCTTTCACGGCCCAATAGGCCCGATGTTCAATCTCCACAGGTAGATGACAAGCCTTTCCAAAAACCATCCTGAAAGGTGACATACCTATAGGTGTTTTGTAGGCTGTCCTGTGTGCCCAAAGTGCTTCATCCAATCTTGTGGCCCAATCCTTTCGACTAGGCTTCACTACTTTCTCTAGTATCTTTTTAATCTCTCTGTTAGAGATCTCTGCTTGTCCATTGGTTTGGGGGTGATATGGTGTAGCAATGCGATGTGTCACCCCATACTTCTTCAACATGTTCTCAAGTAGCCTATTACAGAAATGAGTCCCCTGGTCACTGATGATGGCTCGTGGTATCCCAAATCTGCAGAAAATATTAGACCTGACAAAACTCATAACAACTCGAGAATCATTAGTCCTTGTAGCTATGGCTTCCACCCATTTGGAGACATAGTCTACAGCAAGCAAAATATAAGAAAACCCAAAAGAAGGAGGAAAAGGACCCATAAAATCAATACCCCAAATATCAAATACCTCACAATATAGCATGGGTTGTTGAGGCATTTCATCCCTTCTTGTTATGGATCTGGCTGCCCTTTGGCACTGCTCACAATTTTCATATACCCTCTGTGCATCTTTAAAAATGGTAGGCCAATATAATCCACAATCCAACACCTTCCTACCTGTTCTTTGTGTGCCATAATGTCCACCAAAAGGAGACGAATGACAGAACTCAAGCACATGAGGTATCTCGATATCTGGAACACACCTCCTTACGACTTGGTCACTACCAATGCGCCATAAGATTGGGTCTTCCCATATATAGTACTTTGCCTCACTTTTTAGCTTGATTCTTTCATATTTGGAGAAGGAAGGAGGAATAGCAGAAACAACCAAATAGTTAACAATGTCAGCAAACCAAGGTTCAGGAAACATACCTTTCACAGCAGTCAATGCTAGGAGGACTTCGTCAGGAAAGTCATCCTTAATAAGAATGTTATCTTCTCCATTTTCAATCCTGCTAAGATGATCGGCTACCAAGTTATGTGTTCCACTTCTGTCTAGAATCTCAATGTCAAACTCTTGGAGCAGTAGCATCCATCTGATCAACCTTGGTTTCGAATCTGCTTTCTTCAGAAGGAATTTTAATGCTGCATGATCAGTATAAACAATTTCCTTGGAACCAAGTATATACAGTCTGAATTTGTCCAAAGCAAACACAACAGCCAATAATTCCTTCTCAGTCGTGGTGTAGTTAGCCTGCGCTGTGTCTAACGTTTTGGAAGCATAATATATCACATGTGATAGCTTCCCATCTTTTTGTGCAAGCACCGCTCCTACTGCAAAGTTTGATGCATCACACATCAACTCAAATGGTAATGTCTAGTTAGGTGGCTGGATGATAGGAGTGGTGGTAAGCGCCTTTTTCAATGTATCAAATGCATCTTTGCACCTCTCTCCAAAGTCAAATACTATATCCTTTTGCAACAAGTTGGAGAGAGGGTTGGCTATCTTGCTGAAGTCCTTGATAAACCTCCTGTAAAATCCTACATGTCCAAGAAAAGATCGAACCTCTTTCACAGAAGAGGGGTAAGGCAATTGTGAAATAATATCAATTTTAGCAGGATCTACAGATATACCATTCTTGGAAACAACGTGACCTAAAACTATACCTTGTTCCACCATAAAATGACATTTTTCAAAATTTAGAACAAGGTTAGTTTCTTCACATCTCTCCAAGACTCTAGCAAGATTAGACAAGCAATGATCAAAAGATGAACCATATACACTAAAATCATCAATAAAAACCTCAATACAATGCTCCAACAAATCTGTAAAAATACTCATCATACATCGCTGAAATGTTCCAGGAGCATTGCAAAGGCCAAATGGCATTTTTCTATAAGCATATGTACCGAATGGACAAGTAAAAGTAGTCTTATGTTGATCCTCTGGGGCAATACAAATCTGAAAATACCCAGAGAATCCATCAAGAAAACAGTAATGAGACTTACCTGCCAATCGATCTAACATCTGGTCCATGAATGGTAAAGGGAAGTGGTCCTTCCTGGTGGCCTGGTTTAGTCTTCTATAATCAATACAGACCCTCCAGCTATTCTGAATACGAGTAGGAATCAACTCGTTCTTCTCATTCTTGACCACGGTGATCCCAGATTTCTTGGGGACCACATGTACAGGACTCACCCAAGTGCTGTCAGAAATGGGATATTTAATACCTGCTTGTAGCAACTTGGTGACTTCTTTCTTCACAACCTCCATCAGCTGAGGATTCAGTCTCCTTTGAGGTTGCCTCACTGGCTTAGCATCCTCCTCCAAGAGTATTCTGTGCATGCAAAAAGAAGGACTAATACCAGGAATATCTGCCAAAGTCCAGCCTATTGCTCGCTTGTGATCTTTGATAACCTGCAATAGCTTTTGTTCCTGCTCGTCAGTAAGCAAGGCAGATATAATAACAGGGAGTTTCCCATCCCTTTCAAGATAAACATATTTCAAATGAGATGGTAAAGGTTTCAACTCCAAAGTGGGTGGCTGTTCCACAGATGGCAACATTTTACTGCCTAAGGTAATTTCAGCCACCTCAGCATCACACTTGGACGCCACAGAGGTATCAAATAGTGACACCGCGTCCTCAACATCACCTGTTTTATAATTTTCTCTTTCGTCTAAAATTGGGCCCGAAATATTCGAAAGAGAAAAATCCAAAGAAGTAGAAAAACCAGATAAAACGTCCAAAAGTCCAAAAGCATAATTGTTCACTACATTACTCAATAAATCAATGCAAAACAAAGAATGGTCTTCAATTGGGTGCTTCATGGCTTCTAGCACGTTGAACTGCACCTTCTCATCTCCTATCTCCATAGTCAAGGATCCTGCATGCACGTCTATCTTGGTACGTGCTGTCATCATGAATGGTCTTCCCAAGATGATTGTGGTTGAACTCATTCCTTCATCATCTTTCATGTCTAAGATATAGAAATCTGCAGGAAAAATTAACTTGTCCACACGGACAAGCACATCTTCTAGCACACCTGCAGGGTTAACTGTGCTACGGTTGGCCAATTGAATAACCACACCAGTAGACTTAAGAGGTCCAAGATAAAGTGAAGTAAAAACAGATAAAGGCATTACATTAATGGAAGCTCCTAAATCTAACATAGCATTGTCAAACTTAGTACTTCCTATAATGCAGGGAACAGAAAACATACCTGGATCCTTACACTTTTGCGACATTCTGACTGCAGGCTTCTTAATTAAGCTAGAGACGTTTCTTCCCATGTTCACTACCTCTTTGTCCATAATACGCCTTTTATGTGTACATAATTCTTTGAGAAACTTGGCGTATTTAGGAATTTATCTCACAACATCCAACAAAGGAATGTTTATCTCCACTTTCTTGAAGGTATTCAGGATTTCTTTGTCTAACTCCTCCATCTTTTTAGTTTTTGGTTTCAAACGGTTTGGATAGAGAGGAGGAGGAGAATAAGGAGAAGGATTTTCAGAGGAAGTATTAGAGGATACCAACCTGGAGTTATCACTAGGTGCAGGTATTTCAGATGTTGCTTGTGTTGCTTCATCTGATCTTCCTCTTTCATCATTAGGTACAACTTCATTGTCCTTATCTTCATCTTCTTGGGCATCCCCAAGACCTTGTATTTGCTTACCCGATCTTAAAGTAATAGCACTTACATTTCTCGGGTTGATTACAGTTTGTGCAGGCAAATTGCTTGAGCCTTGTTGAGACTTCATCTGATTTAACTCATTTGCCATTTGTCCAATCTGATTTTGCAAATTCTGATTGGTTGCTTCCATCGTCTGTTTCAACTCATTGATTTGTCCCTTCATCATGTCAGCCATCATTTTCATCATTGCCTCCATGTTTGAATCACTAGAGGTTGCCGCTGGTTGTGGTTGTTGCCTCTGTTGAGGTGGAACATAGACTTGTTGGTGTTGGCTAGGATATTCCTTCCAATCTGGGTTGTACTTGTTGGAGGACAAATCATGGTTGTATTGCTGCCGAGGTGGTCTATTATTGCCATAGATGTTTGCAGCATATGCCTGAGGTTGTTCATTGTCTAACGTCCCTGTCTCTTTTAACATAGAACAAGCCTCTGTAGGATGATTAGTAGAAGCACAAATTCCACATAAAGTAGAAGGGATAGGCTTTTTCTGTAAGTTTGTCAAGGTCCTTACCATGGCTGCTAAGTCATCCAACTTCCCTTCTAATTTCTTGTGATCTGCAACATATGAAGCTTCTACTCCATGGGTTCCCTTCAATAGAGTTATAGAATTACTCCTTGTGGAAAATTGTTGATGGTTCGACGCCATAGTTTCAATCAATTGTCTTGCATTTGTTGGCGTTTTGTCCACCAATGACCCTCCACTTGCAGCATCTATCATTTGTCTATCCATGATACTCAATCCCTCATAAAAGTATTGAATGAGGAGATGCTCGTTTATTTGGTGATGAGGACAAGAAGCACACAACTTTTTGAATCTCTCCCAATACTCGTGAAGACTTTCTCTTTCTTGTTGCCTTATCCCATAAATATCTTTGCGAATAGCAGCAACTCTAGATGCTGGAAAAAACTTTTCCAGAAATAATCTTTTCAGAGTCTCCCAGGTATTGATGGATCCTGGCGGAAGGCAGTATAACCAATTCTTAGCGGCATCTTGTAGTGAGAATGGAAAAGCCTTAAGCTTGATATGTTCCTCTGTCACTGTTGTAGGTCTCATGGATGAACAAACAACATGAAATTCCTTCAAATGATGGTACGGGTCTTCTCCTGCTAATCCATGGAATTTGGGTAAAAGATGGATTAACCCAGACTTAAGCTCACATTCTCCATCTGGATATTGGATGCACATGTTTTGTGTAATTGCTGCATCCGGTGAAGCCAACTCTCTTATTGTTCTTTCTTCCATTCTATCTTCTTGAATTTCTGGTTCAGGTGATGGATCAGAAGATATGTTAATCACCGGAGGTGATTCTAGTGGTACACTTTCAGTGGTAGGTTCAGATAATGACGGTGCTCCTTCAGTAGAACACCTGAGTTCAAGTCTCCTACGTGATTTACGCAAGTTCCTTTCAAGTTCTGAATCAAGTTGATAAAATTGACCCGGATTGGCCCGAGTCATGCACTATGCAGTCCACCTGAAAGTGTTTCCCTATGTGTTTTTTTTTTCTTCCTATTCTTGTTTTGGAGAAAGATTTCAAGAAAGAAATGAGTTAAGATGTCGTTGGGTCTACTCCCAGGAAAGAGAGGTGCGTCACAATGGACAACTTAAATACCAAGTCTTTCCTAGACAGAGTTTTCCAAACTAGTCTAAAAAATTTCTTAAAAGAAATTCTTAATCAAAACAAAAATAGAACTTTGCTTGGAGTATATTAACAGAAAACTAAAGACTACAAAATAACAAACAATATCAAACGTATATGCGTAAAATAAATAAAAAATAAAAAATAAAATAAAATAAAATAAAATAAAATAAAATAAATAAAAACAGAATCAAAATAAAAGAAATACTAACCGTATTCCCCGGCAACGGCGCCAAATTTGATATCGCTGTCGTTAGGCGATCAAATTACCACTACTTTAGCAACTTCAGTATTGCCAGTTTGTAGTGAAGAAAATAGTTAGGGTTAAGATAACTGATGAGTGCGTATTTTTGCCCTCATTCAGTGTTTAATTCTGGGTATTTAATTGAATTTATGTGCTTAAAGAGTGATTTAATTGATAATTCTAATAATTAGGCCATTTGAGCTTGTGTGATAAAAATGTCTTAAAAAGTGATTTTTAGCTGCATAAATTATTTTTGGATATTTTAACGTTTGTTGATGCAGCTGAAGTTAAGATTAAGCTTATTTAAAGGTAGGAAAATAAATTGATTGAAATTACAAACACCTCTAAATAAGGCTGAAATTAACAAGTTTTGGAAAAAATCACTTCTGCACCCCTAAATTACATATGCACTCCCATATTTCCAAATGGGTCTCACAAAAACCTTATCTACACCCCTAATATTTCTATTCATCTCCACACAACCAAAAACCCTAGCCTCCATCTTCACCATGTTTCCGCCGCCGGGAGCACCAGCACCACCAATGGCCGCCGCGTGCATCAAGTCCGGCCACCACAGTTCCATCTTCTTGCATCACGCAGTAGCTTCCACACGAACCAGCATCACCATCATGGCAGCCGTCATTGCACTTCTCAGCAGCCAAAGGAGAAAGCGGAAACCCTAATTTGGGAGAGAGAAGGAGCTGCCACGTGTCATCCTCTCAATGGACACTAAATAGTCAAAGTTTGTCAAATCTGGTCAAAGCTGGTCAAACAGTCAAAGATTGGTCAAAGGAGAGGGGTTTAATTGCAAATATTGATATTTTTGGATATCTCTGCAAAATTGGACTATAGGATTGAAAATGAGCTATTTATTAAATTAATACAAATATTATTTGGTGATAATTTATTATATATCTTTAAATAATTTATTTATTTAATTATATCATAAATTATTAACCAACTATATTTGTTAAATAGTCTATATCTCTCCAAATATCTTTGAATATTTATCTTTATCTTTATTTTAAAAGATATTTGAAGATTTTAGCAACAGAAAAGCCCAGTCCAATTCCTATATAAAGAGACCAAGGGAGAAGTAGAAAACAAGCTCGGCACGTCGAAATTTAGGAACCCTTAGGGGGGCCTAATTTCTTTCTCTCTCTTTTCTTCTCTCTATTCTTCTTTTATCTTTATTTTGCATTCATGGAGTTCTAAACTTCTTGGGTTGATTCCATTGTAATTTCATTATGGATTCTGAGGTTAGAATGAATTAATTTCTTTGTTCTTTTTATTATTGTTGAGGTTTTAATTTATCTATGTCTTTTATCTTTGAATCACATAAAAAGTAATGATTTTAAATCTATATGCATGTTGATCATATGAGTTCAAGGGTTTTTTAAATTGAATTGAGACTTTACTTTGATTTTATTTAGAAACTTTCATGTGATTAAATGAGTTTTTACCAATAATTGAGACTTTACTTTGATTAAAGGTATTTACTCTAACGAAAATTAATTGAGACTTTACTTTGATTAATTAAGCTTTTTATTTGGTGAGGAGATAAAAGAATAGACATGATTAGGCATAGTAAAATTTGATTGAGACTGTACTTTGGTTGAATTTACTGTGGATAATCTAAAAGTTCTCACTTTTAATTGAGACTGTACTTTGGTTAAAAGTGAGAACGCCAACAAATTCATTGAGACTTTACATTGATTAATTTGTAAATCTACAACAATAATTAATTGAGCAATAATCTTTAGATAACCGATGATGAATCTATTTTGAAAAAGCAATGGAATCAATCTATTTTCTTTACTATTGTTTTTATTTCTTTTTATCTTTTAAACTTTATTTCTATCTTTGTTTATATTAATCCCCTATATTTTTTATTTTATTTGACTAACTCATTTGTATAGTTTTATAAGAACTAATTTGTTAAAAATCAATTCTGTGTTCGTTGGGAGACGACTTAGGGTTACTTTACCCTTTCTATTTTCTTGACTACTATCTTAGCAATACTGAAGTTGCTATAGTTTAGTAGTATTAATTTGATCGCGTCAACGACAGCGTTATCAGTTGGCATGAAAAGTGCTCCATGGATTGCAACCATTGGAAAGGGACAAAGTCTAATATATTCAAGTTGAATTTGATCATCGAGGAAGAGAATTAGTTTCAAGTTGTGGAAAAATAAAGTCCTTCACATGATCTTAATAAAGTTATATTAAAACTAGTAGAATAATAAAGTTTTAAAATTCAGGACGACTCTTCTTAAAGAAGGAGGCCCAATGCTTTGTAAAATTTGCTGACCAAATTGTGTTTTGGCTTAACCAATTAACGCGCTTTAGATTTACTTTATTTTCAAGTTGTAATAATGGTCCATATGCGAACTTAGGAACCAGCCTTCGGAAGATCAAGAGGACCTTTGGTGAGAGTTGGTGGATGACTTTTGGTAGCCTTAATTTTAGTTACAATCAACCATTAAGTAGTGCATCATTGTTAGCTTGAGTGGATTATTAATAGCTTTGAGTGGGTTGTAATTGCAATTTATGTGTCTTTTATAATTCTCACGATGAAAGTTCCTATATAAGCTGAACCATTTTCATCAATGAAAGCAAGCTGAGTTTTATTCAGAAAATATAAGAGTTTTCTGTCTTCTATCTTAGTGAGAGTGATTCTCCTAAGATCTTGAGTGATTCAAGAATCCCTCAGTTTTAACAAAGGTCCTTTATCGCTTTGTCTAATTCAACTCTTAGGCTTATCTTCCATTCTTGGAAGTGTGATGTCTATCAATTTCCGCTCCATCATCTTGTATGTTTCCATTTTCTCGTTTTAAATAATTTTTGAAATTTCTTGCTTATTAGCATTCAAACCTTGATAGATCAGTGAAACGAATCCAACCGTCTGGATTCACATCATTTGGTATTCAGAGCTTGGCTATCTAGATTTGGAATGGGAATGAAAGTTTATTATACAAGGTGTTTAATAGAAGGCCACGCATGTTTAGTTGCATTCGATTACGGAAGCGACAACAATGTTGTGAGCCAAAGATTGGTGGAGAAACTCCAGTTTCCAACAACCTTTCACCCGAATCAAGCATGGATAAAATTCAGTACAGGGCAACATGTGAAAGAAGCTTGATGTGATATTGCTCCCGTGGACCTTGATCGTCTTCTTTTGGGATGGGCATGTCTTCATTTTAAAGCACTCAATCTTGATGAACGTTCCCTTTATTTGAGGCATGAGGGACATAAAATGAAATTGAAAATTATGAAACCAAGACAAGACAGTAAGAATCAACATAGGCTGAAGGAGAAGATAAACTGCAGAAGGAAGGGAAAATGAAGAAAAAGAAATGGAAGTAGACAAAAATACGATGTAAAGTTTATTTGTCAATGTTTTTTTTCTATAGTTTGTGATTTCATTTCGCAGGAACAAAAGGATAATCATGTGAATGAAACACACCAACTTCCATGTTTGAAAAGGAAGCTTTTTCACAGTGCCTTATTATGTATTTGGTCCGCTGATGAGTAGCAAATTCGTCAATCACAACACATGAAATTACTTATTGTTACATATCAAGATGGGGTAGTGTTGGCAGGAAAAGTGCTCCACGGATTGCAACCATTGGAAAGGGACAAAGTCTAATATATTCCAGTTGAATTTGATCCTGAGGGAAGAGAATTAGTTTCAAGTTGTGGAAAAATAAAGTCCTTCACATGATTATAATAAACTTATATTAAAACTAGTAGAATAATAAAGTCTTAAGATTTGTGACGACTCTTCTCGAAGAAGGACGGTATGATGTGAATTGCATATGGGCCAAATGTAGGATGACTACTGCGCCATGTCGGTGCAAATTCTTATGCTTAAATAAGGGCCCAATGCTTTGTAAAATTTGTTGACCAAATTGTGTTTTGGCTTAAACAATTAACGTGCTTTAGTTTTACTTTATTTTCAAGTTGTAATAAGGGTCCATATGCAAACTTAGGAACCAGCCTTCGGAAGATCAAAACGACCTTTGGTGAGAGTTAGTGGATCACTTTTGGTAGCCTTAATTTCAGTTACAATCAATCATTAAGTAGTGGATCATTGTTAGCTTGAGTGGATTATCAATAACTTTGAGTGGGTTGTAATTGCAATTTATGTGTCTTTTATAATTCTGACGGATAAAGTTCCTATATAAGCTGAACGATTTTCATCAATGAAAGCAAGCTGAGTTTTATTCAGAAAATATAAGAGTTTTCTCTCTTCTATCTTAGTGAGAGTGATTGTCCTAAGTTCTTGAGTGATTCAAGAGTCCTTTATCCCTTTATCTGATTCAACTCTTAGGCTTATCTTCCATTCTTGGAAGTGTGATGTCTATCAATTTCCGCTCCATCTTCTTGTATGTTTCCATTTTCTCGTTTTAAATAATTTCTCAAATTTCTTGCTTATTAGCATACAAACCTTGATAGATCAGTGAAACGAATCCAACCGTCTGGATTCACATCATTTGGTATTCAGAGCTTGGCTATCTAGATTTGGAATGGGGGAATGAAAGTTTATTATACAAAGTGTTTAATAGAAGGCCACGCATGTTTAGTTGCCTTCGATTACGGAAGCGACAACAATGTTGTGAGCCAAAGATTGGTGGAGAAACTCCAGTTTCCAACAACCTTTCACCCGAATCAAGCATGGATAAAATTCAGTACAGGGCAACATGTGAAAGAAGTTTGATGTGATATTGCTCCCGTGGACCTTGATCGTCTTCTTTTGGGATGGGCATGTCTTGATTTTAAAACACTCAATCTTGATGAACATTCCCTTTATTTGAGGCATGATGGACATAAAATGAAGTTGAAAATTATGACACCAAGACAAGACAGTAAGAATCAACATAGGCTGAAGGAGAAGATAAACTGCAGAAGGAAGGGAAAATGAACAAAAAGAAATGGAAGTAGAGAAAAATACGATGTAAAGTTTATTTGTCAATGTTTTTTTTCTATAGTTTGTGATTTCATTTCGCAGGAACAAAAGGATAATCATGTGAATGAAACACACCAACTTCCATGTTTGAAAAGGAAGCTTTTTCACAGTGTCTTATTATGCATTTGGTCCGCTGATGAGTAGCAAATCCGTCAATCACAGCACATGGAATTACTTATTGTTACATATCAAGGTGGGGTAGTGTTGGCAAGAAAAGTGCTCCACGGATTGCAACCATTGGAAACGGACAAAGTCTAATATATTCAAGTTGAATTTGATCCTGGAGAAAGAGAATTAGTTTCAAGTTGTGGAAAAATAAAGTCCTTCACATGATCATAATAAACTTATATTAAAACTAGTAGAATAATAGTCTTAAGATTCGTGACGACTCTTCTCGAAGAAGGAGGGTATGATGTGAATTGCATATGGGCCAAATGGAGGATAACTAATGCGCCATGTCGCTGCAAATTCTTATGCTTAAATAAGGGTCCAATGCTTTGTAAAAGTTGCTGACCAAATTGTGTTTTGGCTTAAACAATTAACGTGCTTTAGTTTTACTTTATTTTGAAGTTGTAATAAGGGTCCATATGCAAACTTAGGAACCAGCCTTCGGAAGATCAAAACGACCTTTGGTGAGAGTTAGTGGATGACTTTTGGTAGCCTTAATTTCAGTTACAATCAACCATTAAGTAGTGGATCATTATTAGATTGAGCGGATTATCAATAACTTTGAGTGGGTTGTAATTGCAATTTATGTGTCTTTTATAATTCTGACGGCTAAAGTTCCTATATAAGGTGAACCATTTTCATCAATGAAAGCAATCTAAGTTTTATTTAGAAAATATAAGAGTTTTCTCTCTTCTATCTTAGTGAGAGTGATTGTCCTAAGTTCTTGAGTGATTCAAGAGTCCTTTATCCCTTTGTCTGATTCAACTCTTAGGCTTATCTTCCATTCTTGGAAGTGTGATGTCTATCAATTTCCGCTCCATCTTCTTGTATGTTTCCATTTTCTCGTTTTAAATAATTTCTCAAATTTCTTGCTTATTAGCATTCAAACCATGATAGATCAGTGAAACGAATCCAACCGTCTGGATTCACATCATTTGGTATTCATAGCCTGACTATCTAGATTTGGAATGGGAATGAAAGTTTATTGTACAAGGTGTTTAATAGAAGGCCACGCATGTTTAGTTGCATTCGATTATGGAAGCGACAACAATGTTGTGAGTCAAAGATTGGTGGAGAAACTCCAGTTTCCAACAGCCTTCCACCCGAATCAAGCATGGATCAAATTCAGTACAGGACAACGTGTGAAAGAAGTGTTATGTGATATTGCTCTCATGGACCTTGATCATCTTCTTTTGCGATGGGCATGGCTTCATTTTAAAACACTCAATCTTGATGAACGTTCCCTTTATTTGAGGCATGAGGGACAAAAAATGAAGTTGAAAATTATGACACCAAGACAAGTTAGTAAGAATCAACATAGGTTGAAGGAGAAAATAAACTGCAGAAGGAAGGGAAAATGAAAAAAAAATGGAAGTAGATAAAACTACGATGTAAAGTTTATTTGTCAATGTTTTTTCTTCTACAGTTTGTGATTTCATTTCGCAGGAACAAAAGGATAAGCATGTGAATGAAACACACCAACTTCCATGTTTGAAAATGATAAAGGATTATCTTGTTTCTTTTTAAGATTATTGAATATGGTGTGAGTTGAATAAGAAAGCTAAGTGAAATCCCCACTGGACATTAAGATAGCAAGCTATCTAGATGTGAAGGTTCCTTTCACAAAGCTCAAGAGAAGAACATGATGGATTGATTCAAAACAAAAAGGAAATGGAAAGTACATAAACCATAGAAAATCAAGAACAATTAAAGGAAGAATAAAACATAAAATGGAAAGGAAATGAATGGTAAAAATGTGAGAAGCACGGCACTACAAGGCTAGGCTAGAAGCCATGGCAACCTTGAAGATGAGTGGATGTGTGCCGCCACTTGCTATGCAAGATAAGGCTTAAAAGTATTCACTCCCTAGGGAGGAAACTCTCACAAATGGTTGAGACACAAGAGTGTTTTTACTTCAAAATGTTCAACCCTTTTACATGTCTAGGAGCACCCCTTATACAGAAGAGTTTAGGGGCCTCTAAGCAAATAAAAGATACCTAAGGATGTCTCTACAAAAACCTAACCCTAGGTTCTAGAAACTAGGTCAAATAAGGTTACAAAATTGAGAGACAAAAGAGCTAACTATTGTGTGTGCAAGGCTAATTTCGTTCTAGCACAAAAAGAGACAAAGAATGTGTCTCATATGTCTCCAAAAAGTGGCCAAAGAGTGCCAAAAACAAAGGAGACCAAAGGTACATAGGTACACTTGCTTCATGCCTTTTACTTTATGCTTTATGCCTTTGCTTTACTCTCTCCTCCACATCATTTATGCTCCCTAATCACCATGCGCCACCTAGCATTGCTTTCTTACTCCTAATTAACCTACAAAGCAAATAAACATAGATTAGCATGTTGGCTTAAGTCAAGTCAACTATAGTCAACAAGTCAAACCTAGTCAAAGGTCAACAAGTCAACTAAAGTTGATTCAACTAAGTCAACTTAGGGAATCAAAAATAACAAACACAAATGGAAAGGATGAAGGATTAGTGAATTTCCTTTCTAAACATGCTTAGTCTTCTTAAGCATGTGCCTCCATCCTTGGTTGGAGTCAATCCTTCATCAAAAAGGAAGCTTTTTCATAGTGCCTTGTTATGCATTTGGTCCGTTGATGAGATGCAAATTCGTCAGACACAACACATGGAATTATTTATTGTTACATATCAAGGTGGGGTAGTGTTGGCAAGAAAAGTGCTCCACGGATTGCAACCATTGGAAAGGGACACAGATGAATATATTCAAGTTGAATTTGATCCTGGAGGAAGAGAATTAGTTTCGAGTTGTGGAAAAATAAAGTCCTTCACAAGATCATAACAAACTAATATTAAAACTAGTAGAATAATGAAGTCTTAAGATTTGGGACGGCTCTTCTCGAAGAAGGAGGATATGAGGTGAATTGCATATCGACCAAATGTAGGATGACTAATGCACCATGTTCGTGTAAATTCTTATATTTAAGTAAGCGCCCAAAGCTTTGTAAAATTGGCTGACCAAATTGTGTTTTGGCTTAACCAATTAATCCGCCTTGGTTTTGCTTTATTTTCAAGTTGTAATAAGGGTCCATATTCCAACTTGAGAACCAGCTCTCGGAAGATCAAGAGGAACTTTGATGAGAGTTTGTGGATGACTTTTGGTAGCCTTAATTTCAGTTACAATCAACCATTAAGTAGTGGATCATTGTTAGCTTGAGTGGATTATCAATAGATTTAGGTGGGTTGTAATTGAAATTTATGTGTCTTTTGTAATTCTGACGGTTAAAGCTCCAATATAAGTTGAACCATTTTCATCAATGAAAGCAAGCTGAGTTTTATTCACAAAATATAAGAGTTTTCTCTCTTCTATCTTAGTGAGAGAGACTCTCCTAAGTTTTTGAGTGATTAAGGAATCCCTGAGTTTTATCAAAAGTCCTGTATCCCTTTGTGTGTTTAAACTCTTAGGCTTATCCTCCATTCTTGGAAGTGTGATGTCTATCAATTTTCGGTCTATCTTCTTGTATGTTTCAATTTTCTCGTTTTAAATAATTTCTCAAATTTCTTGCTTATTAGAAATCCAACCTTGATAGATCAGTGAAACGAATCCAACCGTCTGGATTCACATCATTTGGTATTCGGAGCCTGGCTATCTAAATTTGGATTGTTAATGAAAGTTTATTATACAAGGTGTTTAATCGAAGGCCACGCATGTTTAGTTGCATTCGATTATGAAAGCGACAACAATGTTGTGAGCCAAAGATTGGTGGAGAAACTCCAGTTACCAACAACCTTTCACCTGAATCAAGCATGGATCAAATTCAGTACAAGGCAACATGTGAAAGAAGTGTTATGTGATATTGCTCCCATGGACTCTTGTCATCTTCTTTTGGGATGGGCATGGCTTCGTTTTAAAACACTCCATATTGATGAACGTTCCCTTTATTTGAGGCATGAGGGACATCAAAAGAAGTACAAATTTATGACACCAAGACAAGTCAGTAAGGATCAACGTAGGCTGAAGGAGAAAACAGAAAAAGACAGAATAGAAAAAGAAGTAATATAAACTGCAGAAGGAAGGGAAAATAAAGAAAAAGAAAAGGAACTAGAGAAAGTTTATTTGTCAATGTTTTTTTCTTCTACAGTTTGTGATATCATTTTACAAGAACAAAAGGATAAGCATGTGAATGAAACACACCAACTTCCATGTTTAAAAAGGAAGCTTGTTCACAGTGCTTTATTATGCATTTCGTTCGTCGATGAGAAGCAAATTCATCAAACACAATGCATGGAATTATTTATTGTTACATATCAAGGTGGGGTACTATTGCCAAGAAATGTTATCGACGGATTGCAACCATTGGAAAGTAACAAATATCAGGTAGAATTTTAGCCTGGAAGAAGAGAATTAGTTTCAACTTGTGAAAAAATAAAAGTCCTTCACAAGATCATAATAAACTTACATTAAAACTAGTGTCTTAAGATTCGGGACAAATCTTCTCGAAGAAGGAGGGTATGATGTGAATTGCATTTGGGTCAAATGGAGGATGACTAATGCGCCATGTTGATGCAGTTTCTTTTATTTAAATAAGGGCCCAATACTTTGTAAAATTGGCTGACCAAATTGTGTTTGTGCTTAACCAATTAATGGGCTTTAGTTTTGCTTTATCTTCTAGTTGAAATAAGGGTCCATATGCATACTTAAGAACCAACCTTTGGAAGATCAAAAGGACCTTTGCTCAAGGTTTGTGGATGACTTTTGGTAGCCTTAAATTCAGTTACAATCAACCATTAACGGCGCCAAATTTGGCGCCGTTGCCGGGGAACACGGTTAGAATTTTTATCATTTTAGTTCTTATTTTTATTTTTATTCTTTTGATTTTATTTTTTATTTTTATTTTTATTTTTTTTATCACTAACATTTTCTTTTCTCAATATTTGTTCTAACATTTTTTTAATTTTCTTTAGTTATTTTAGTTTATTTTATTTAGTTATTTTTTTAAGCGTAATTTTTGTTTGAGGAATTTTGTTGGGAAATTTGTGAAACTAGTTGGGAAAAACTTTGGCTAAGGAAAGACAAGGTACTTAAGTTGTCCATTGAGACGCACCTCTCTTTCCTGGAAGTCTACTCAACAAGCTTTCAACTTATTTCTTTTCAGAAAACCTCTTTCAAAAATGCAAAATAGTTTTTCATATGAAAATAATCAACAGTGTGATTTTCAAGTGAATTATGATTACTATCCACAGCAACCACGTGATTCATATGATTATCAGCAACAAATTGTCACACCTACGTCTGCACCTGATACAAGTGGGTTAACTTTACGAGAATTTAATGATCTATATCCTAGATCATCTTTTTTGGGATATGAGCAACAACCATATTCTGAGTGTCCACCTCAGCAACCATATGTTCCAAATAGTTTTCAGCAACAATATGTACCACCACAGCAAGTTGAAGCAACCAATGGACCATCCTACAGGGAAGTTATGATATTAATGGGTGAAGTTATAGAGAAATTAGAGTCCATGGATGAAAGGTTGCGAGTTGATCAACGATGTAGTAATATTGAGCAAGAGTGGTACGAAAATAAGCAAATACTGTCTGATATGTTGAGGGATGCAAGTAAGAACAACTTCATAGAATTACTTGTAACTGTTAATACCACCCCTCAACCCCATCAAAGATTTCTTGAAAATCCAGATTTTAACGAACTTCGTCATAAAATCAAAGATGTGCTTCTGAAGTTGGCCATCAGAGCTGAACAAATGTTTGAAGATTTGAGTCAGCTAATGAATGATGCAGTGAGAAAGGTCACTTTGGAAGATATGATGAAAATGATGACTGAAATGATGAAGATGAATCAGAAAGATCAGAAAGAGATGATGAATGCCGCCACACAAAGCTTGCAGAGTCAGTCTGAAAAACCAATAGCGGAATCACATCACATTGATATATCTACTGATAGATATAATGATTGTCATAGTAATATGTCTACTGATGGACATATCAATTTTGCTAAAGATGTTGCTGATGAAGAAATTAAAGATTCTCACACAAACATATCTACTGATGGATATGTTGACGATGCTCAATGTGAATATAAAGTTGTACCCGTTGATGAGGATATGAGTACAAATGATCATTTTCAAGAGCAAAGATGTGAGAACAATACAATGGAGGAACCAAGTGCAGTTGAAGAGCCAACAGTATTAGAAGATGCAGCTGAAGCATCTACTATTGCAACTGACTTGGTTAATGATGAAGCAGTGGAGTCAACAACATTAGGTGAAAATATTTACTCAGAAGATGAGATTATGAGGATTACCGATGATCCGTTTAACCATCCGAATGCACCTGATGATGCTCAAGTTGAGTTGAAGCCACACACTCCACACATCAAGTTTGTTGATGTGAAATATGCAAATAAGTTTTCAGTGATTATCTTTGTTGACATGGCTGTAGAAAAAGAAGAAAGGTTGCTGCAAAAGGTAAAAAGCTTAGATTCAAATTCTTTTGAAATCATTGTTGATAGAAAAGTTAATTTGCATGCATGTTTGTTTTTTGTTTCTGTTTTTAATTTTAAAAATATTAAAAATTTTTCAAAAATATGTGTTTTTGTTTTCTTTAATAAAATTGTACAAGCTGACTTGTACTTTATCAAATTAAAGAAAATAAATTTTGACATATGGCCAGATTGAGCCAATAGTCACAAATTTTTTCGTTTCCTTCCCAAAATAAGTCCATCAAAGACATTTTTTTTGAAATAAGTGTGGGGGAGACAAACTGTAGGTAGGATTTTTTTTTTTGTGTTTTTCAATTTTTTTTTTGTTTTCATTTAAAAAGAAAAAAAATTGTGATTTCTTTTTGAGAAAATTGTGAAAGTTAACTTTTTACTAAGTAAAACTTTTAAACAATATGTCTCATAAGAAATCCACAAAAAAATATTTCCCTGCTTTCAATAAAACATATTGACATTGGATTTTGGGATTTGAATAAGTAATTGGGATGATCATAATTCTAGAAAAATAAAAATCATGTTGATATGGGTGGATTGTTTCTATGATTTGCTAAATGAGTTGATTTGAGAATTTCTTGATTAAATCTTTTGTGAAAGAATTTGACCTTGTGAGTCTTGAGCCTTAATGTAAAGGATGAATTGCCATATGTCATTCCTATTTTTTTCTTGAGTGACTTGCTCATGTTTGTTTATACTCAAATGTTTAGCTTAATTCTTTTGTTTTGCATCTTAGGTGAATATGCATGATTTGATATGAGTGAGGCATTTCTTGTTTTTAGCTACTTGGCCAAATAAGCCCACCTTGATATTAATCCATTGGTAGCCCCTTTGAGATTTAAACCTCTTTTTCTTGTTTTAAGCCTATTGCATAACCTTGAAAAGAAAAAGACCATATTCTACCTTAGGAAGAAAGAAGGAGCTAATGGATTATGTTCAGGAATGGTTGAGGAATAAAGTGTGTGGGTGAGTACCTCACCCACAAATTAATAAAAATGGCAAAAGGAAAAATTGTTGATGAAAAAGTGTTGAAATAATTGCTTTCTAAAAAAAAAGAGAGAGCAACAAAGCAATAAACGAAAAAGAGTTGTTTTTGAAATTATGCTCCATTATTCTTTCTATATTTTAATTTCAAAAACCCAAAAATCTTAAAATTTTTCCTACCTTTGCCTTAGCCCCATTATAACCTGTGAAAAGTCCTCATGATCTTTGAATGCATATTTTCTGAAAGTTTGTGAATATTAGTCTTGTTAAGTATTATGAGAGTTTACTTACATGAGTATTTTGAGTGAAAACACAAGCCAAAACACTTGAGGGAATTTTGGTGAGAAAATACACATTTAACTTGAGTGCTTTCTTTCATAATTGATTGTCTTGTGAATTCAAAAGATTAACTTATGTGTGAAAAATAGAACATTTCTGTTTGTATATACATGATAATTTGATCTCTAGAGTATTGATTTGTCTCCAGTGATGTTCATTCCTTTGATCCAATGTTGATGTGAAATAAAATACCTCAGATAAGTTTTGAAATTGTTTGATTTTGCCCAGGAGTGCAAAAGGATAAGTGTGTGGGTATGATGAGTACGTATTTTTGCCCTCATTTAATGTTTAATTCTGGGTATTTAATTGAATTTATGTGCCTAAAGAGTGATTTAATTGATAATTTTGATAATTAGGTTGTTTGAGCTTGTGTGATAAAAATGTCTTAAAAAGTGATTTTTAGCTGCATAAATTATTTTTGGATATTTTAACGTTTGTTGATGCAGCTGAAGTTAAGTTTTAAGCTCATTAAGAGGTGTGGAAGTAAATTGATTAAAGCTTCATGACACCTTAAAGATAAATCAAAGAATAAGAAATTATCAAAAGCACAAAAATTCAGGCCAAGCATTACATGAAGACGGCAAGAAAAGCTTGAAAAAGTGAAGAAGTTTGGCTAAACCAAGAAGAGAGGAAAGAAAAATTGGACCTTGCGGTTTTCTTTATCTTTATGATAGAAGATAATTTGGGAAAATATATCTTTAGATATTTTATTTGATATTTTTAAATAATTATCTTATTTAATTATATCATAAAATATTAAAAGATAATAACTACCAAATCTTTTTAAATATGACAAGATCTTCTTGAATCTTTTTAGTTCCACAACAAACAAATATATCTTGAAGATATTGGATTATTTAGAAGATAATTTAAGGAGATTGCAAAGGGTTGATTTGGAAAATTAATACAAATATTAATTGGTGATAATTTATCATATATCTTTAAGTAATTAATTAATTTAATTATATTAGATATTGATATTATCAACCAATTATATTTGTCAAATAGTCTATATCTCTCCAACTATTTTTAATATTTATATTTATCTTTATTTCAAAAGATATTTGAGAGATTTTAGCAACAGAAAAGCCCAGTCCAATTCCTATATAAAGAGACCAAGGGAGAAGTAGAAAATAAGCTGGGGACTTCGGAGTTTTGGAACCCTTAGGGGTGCCTAATTTCGTTTCCTTTCTCTCTCTTTTCTTCTCTCTATTCTTCTTTTGTATTCCATGGATTGCTAAACTTCTTGGGTTGATTCCATTGTAATTTCATTATGGATTCTGAGGTTAGAATGAAATAATTTCTTTGTTCTTTTTATTATTGTTGAGGTTTTAATTTATCTATGTTTTTTATCTTTGAATCACATAAAAAGTAATGATTTTAAATCTATATGCATATTGATCATATGAGTCAAGGGTTTTTAAATTTAATTGAGACTTTACTTTGATTTTATTTAGAAACTTTCACATGATTAAATGAGTTTTTACCAATAATTGAGACTTTACTTTGGTTAAAGGTATTTACTCTAATGAAAATTAATCGAGACTTTACTTTGATTAATTAAGCTTTTTATTTGGTGAGGAGATAAAAGAATAGACATGATTAGGCATAGTAAAATTTGATTGAGACTGTACTTTGATTGAATTTACTATGGATAATCTAAAAGTTCTCACTTTTAATTGAGATTGTACTTTGGTTAAAAGTGAGAACGCCAACAAATTAATTGAGACTTTACATTGATTAATTTGCAAATCTACAACAATAATTAATTGAGCAATAATCTTTAGATAACCGATGATGAATCTATTTTGAAAAAGCAATGGAATCAATCTATTTTCTTTTCTATTGTTTTTATTTCTTTTTATCTTTTAAATTTTATTTCTATCTTTGTTTATCTGAATCCCCTATATTTTTTATTTTGTTTGACTAACCGCTTTGTATAGTTTTATAAGAACTAATTTGTTAAAAATCAATTCTGTGTTCGTTGGGAGACGACTTTGGGTTACTTTACCCTTACTATTTTGTTGACTACTTTCTTAACAATACTGAAGTTGTTATAGATAAGTAGTATTAATTTGAACGCGTCAACGACATCGTTATCAAATTTGGCGCCGTTGCCGGGGAACACGGTTAGAATTTTTATCATTTTAGTTCTTATTTTTATTCTTATTCTTTTGATTTTATTTTTTATTTTTATTTTTATTTTTTTTTATCACTAACATTTTCTTTTCTCAATTTTTTGTACTAACATATTTTTTCTTTAGTTATTTTATTTTATTTTATTTAGTTATTTTTTTTAAGCATAGTTTTTGTTTGAGGAATTTTGTTGGGAAATTTGTGAAACTAGTTGGGAAAAACTTTGGCTAAGGAAAGACAAGGCGCTTAAGTTGTCCATTGAGACGCACCTCTCTTTCCTGGAAGTCTACTCAACAAGCTTTCAACTTATTTCTTTTCAGAAAACCTCTTTCAAAAATGCAAAATAGTTTTTCATATGAAATTAATCAACCGTGTGATTTTCAAGTGAATTATGATTACTATCCACAGCAACCACGTGATTCATATGATTATCAGCAACAAATTGTCACACCTACTCCTGCACCTGATACAAGTGGGTTAACTTTACGACAATTTAATGATCTATATCCTAGATCATCTTTTTTGGGATATGAGCAACAACCATATTCTAAGTGTCCACCTCATCAACCATATGTTCCAAATAGTTTTCAGCAACAATATGTACCACCACAGCAATTTGAAGCAACGAATGGACCATCCTACAAAGAAGTTATGATACTAATGGGTGAAGTTATAGAGAAATTAGAGTCCATGGATGAAAGGTTGCGAGTTGATCAACGATGCAGAGATATTGAGCAAGAGTGGTATGAAAATAAGCAAATATTGTCTGATATGTTGAGGGATACAAGTAAGAACAACTTCATAGAATTACTTGTAACTGTTAATACTACCCCTCAACCCCATCAAAGATTTCCTGAAAATCCAGATTTTAACAAACTTCATCATGAAATCAAAGATGTGCTTCTGAAGTTGGCCATCAGAGCTGAACAAATGTCTGAAGATTTGAGTCAGCTAATGAATGATGCAATGACAAAGGTCACTTTGGAAGATATGATGAAAATGATGACTGAAATGATGAAGATGAATCAGACAGATCAGAAAGAGATGATGAATGCCGCCACACAAAGCTTGCAGAGTCAGTCTGAAAAACCAATAGCGGAATCACATCACGTTGATATATCTACTGATGGATATAATGATGCTCATAGTAATATGTCTACTGATGGACATATCAATTTTGCTAAAGATGTTGCTGATGAAGAAATTAAAGATTCTCCCATAAACATATCTACTGATGGATATGTTCACGATGCTCCATGTGAATATAAAGTTGTACCTGTTGATGATGTTATGAGTACAAATGATCATTTTCAAGAGCAAAGTTGTGAGAACAATACAATGGAGGAACCAAGTGCAGTTGAAGAGCCAACAATATTCGAAGATGCAACTGAAGCATCTACTATTGCAACTGACTTGGTTAATGATGAAGCAGTGGAGTCAACAACATTAGGTGAAAATTTTTGCTCAGAAGATGAGATTATGAGGATTACTTATGATCCGCTTAACCATTCGAATGCACCTGATGATGCTCAAGTTGAGTTGAAGCCACACACTCCACACATCAAGTTTATT
This sequence comes from Vigna unguiculata, assembly GCF_037176805.1. Taxonomy (NCBI): domain Eukaryota; kingdom Viridiplantae; phylum Streptophyta; class Magnoliopsida; order Fabales; family Fabaceae; genus Vigna; species Vigna unguiculata. Next base: position 11,087,182 of record NC_140793.1, on the reverse strand, counting down.
GATGTGAATGATGCAAATAAGTTTTCAGTGGTTATCTTTGTTGACATGGCTGCAGAAAAAGAAGAAAGGTTGCTGCAACAAGTAAACAGGTTAGATTCAAATTCTTTTGAAAGCATTGTTGATAAAAAATTTAAATTGCATGCATATTTGTTTTTTGTTTTTGATGTTAATAAAAAATATAAAAAAATTTCAAAAATATGTTTTTTTGTTTTTAGTTTTCATAAACTTCAAAAAGTAAAAATTAAAAAAATGGTACAAGCTGACTTGTACTTTATAAAATTAAAGAAAATAAATTTTGACATATGGCCAGATTGAGCCAGAAATCAAAAAAATTTTCGTTTCCTCCCCAAAATAAGTCCATCAAGGACATTTTTTTTGAAATAAGTGTGGGGGAGACAAACTGTAGGTAGGATTTTCCTTTTTATGTTTTTTGTTTTTTGTGTTTTTTGTTTTTTGTGTTTTTTTTCATTTAAAAAAAAATTGTGATTTCTTTTTGAGAAAATTGTGAAAGTATTAACTTTTGACTAAGTGAAACTTTTAAACAATATGTCTCATAAGAAATCCACCAAAAATATTTCCCTGCTCTCAATAAAACATATTGACATTGGATTTTGGGATTTGATTCAATAATTGGGATGATCATGATTATAGAAAAATAAAAGTCATGTTGGTATGAGTGGACTGTTTCTATGATTTGCTAATTGAGTTGATTTGAGAATTTCTTGATTAAATCTTTTGTGAAAGAATTTGACCTTGTGAGTCTTGAGCCTTAATGTAAAGGATGAACTGCCATATGTCATTTCTATTTTTTTCTTGAGTGACTTGCTCATGTTTGTTTATACTCAAATGTTTAGCTTAAGTCTTTTGTTTTGCATCTTAGGTGAATATGCATGATTTGATATGAGTGAGGCATTTCTTGTTTTTAGCTACTTGGCCAAATAAGCCCACCTTGATATTAATCCATTGGTAGCCCCTTTGAGCTTTAAACCTCTTTTTCTTGTTTTAAGCCTATTGCATAACCTTGAAAAGAAAAACACTATATTCTACCTTAGGAAGAAAGAAGGAGCTAATGGATTGTGTTCAGGAATGGTTGAGGAATAAAGTGTGTGGGTGAGTACCTCACCCACAAATTAATAAAAATGGCAAAAGGAAAAATTGTTGATGAAAATGTGTTGAAATGAAAAAAAATATATTGCATTATAAAAAAAAGAGAGAGCAACAAAGAGCAATAAACGAAAAAAAGTTGTTTTTGAAATTATGCTCCATTATTCTTTCTATATTTTAATTTCAAAAACCCAAAAATCCTAAAATTTTTCCTACCTTTGCCTTGGCCCCATTATAACCTATGAAAAGTCCTCATGATCTTTGAATGCATATTTTTCTAAAAGTTTGTGAATATTAGAGTCTTGTTAAGTATTATGAGAGTTTGCTTACATGAGTATTTTGAGTGAAAACACAAGCCAAAACACTTGAGAGAATTTTGGTGATAAAATACACATTTAACTTGAGTGCTTTCTTTCATAATTGATTGTCTTGTGAATTCAAAAGATTAACTCATGTGTGAAAAATAGAACCTTTCTGTTTGTATATACATAATAATTTGATTTCTAGAAGATTGATTTGTTTCCAATGATGTTCATTCCTTTGATCCAGTGTTGATGTGAAATAAAATACCTTAGAACAAGTTTTGAAATTACTCAATTTTTCCCAGGAGTGCAAAAGGATAAGTGTGTGGGTATGATGAGTACGTATTTTTGCCCTCATTTAGTGTTTAATTATGGGTATTTAATTGAATTTGTGTGTTTAAAGATTGATTTAATTGGAATTTCCTATAATTGGGTTTATTGAGCTTGAGATACAAAAACATGTTAAAAATAGCTTTTTAGTTGCATAAATGTTCGTTGGATATTTTGAGGTGTGTTAGTGCAGCTGCAGCTAAGTTGAGCTCATGGAGGTGTGGAAATATATTGATTAAAGCTTCATGACACCTTAAAGATAAATCCAAGAATAAGAAATTATCAAAAGCACAAAAATTCAAGCCAAGCATTGCTTGAAGACGGCAAGAAAAACTTGAAAAAGTGAAGAAGTTTGGCTAAACCAAGAAGAGAGGAACAAAAAAATTGGACCTTGCGATTTTCTTTATCTTTATGATAGAAGATAATTTGGCAAAAATATATCTTTAGATATTTTATTTGATATTTTTAAATAATTATCTTATTTAATTATATCAAAATATTAAAAGATATTAACTACCAAATCTTTTTAAATATGACAAGATCTTCTGGAATCTTTTTAGATTCACAACAAACAAATATATCTTGAAGATATTGGATTATTTAGAAGATAATTTGAGGAGATTGCAAAGGGTTGATTTGGAAAATTAATTCAAATATTAATTGGTGATAATTTATCATATATCTTTAAGTAATTAATTAATTTAATTATATTAGATATTGATATTATCAACCAACTATATTTGTCAAATAGTATATATCTCTCTAAATATTTTTAAATATTTATATTTATCTTTATTTTAAAAGATATTTGAGAGATTTTAGCAACAGAAAAGCCCAGTCCAATTCCTATATAAAGAGACCAAGGGAGAAGTAAAAAAACAAGCTCGGGACTTCGGAGTTTTGGAACCCTTAGGGGTGCCTAATTTCGTTTCCTTTCTCTCTCTTTTCTTCTCTCTATTCTTCTTTTTATTTTGTATTCCATGGATTGCTAAACTTCTTGGGTTGATTCCATTGTAATTTCATTATGGATTTTGAGGTTAGAATGAATTAATTTCTTTGTTCTTTTTATTATTGTTGAGGTTTTAATTCATCTATGTCTTTTATCTTTGAATCTCGTAAAAAGTAATGATTTTAAATCTATATGCATGTTGATCATATGAGTTCAAGGGTTTTTAAATTTAATTGAGACTTTACTTTGATTTTATTTAGAAACTTTCATGTGATTAAATGAGTTTTTACCAATAATTGAGACTTTACTTTGGTTAAAGGTATTTACTCTAATGAAAATTAATCGAGACTTTACTTTGATTAATTAAGCTTTTTATTTGGTGAGGAGATAAAAGAATAGACATGATTAGGCATAGTAAAATTTGATTGAGACTGTACTTTGATTGAATTTACTATGGATAATCTAAAAGTTCTCACTTTTAATTGAGACTGTACTTTGGTTAAAAGTGAGAACGCCAACAAATTAATTGAGACTTTACATTGATTAATTTGCAAATCTACAACAATAATTAATTGAGCAATAATCTTTAGATAACCGATGATGAATCTATTTTGAAAAAGCAATGGAATCAATCTATTTTCTTTTTTATTGTTTTTATTTCTTTTTATCTTTTAAATTTTATTTCTATCTTTGTTTATCTGAATCCCCTATATTTTTTATTTTGTTTGACTAACCGCTTTGTATAGTTTTATAAGAACTAATTTGTTAAAAATCAATTCTGTGTTCGTTGGGAGACGACTTTGGGTTACTTTACCCTTACTATTTTGTTGACTACTTTCTTAACAATACTGAAGTTGTTATAGATAAGTAGTATTAATTTGAACGCGTCAACGACAGCGTTATCAGTAGCCTTAAATTCAGTTACAATCAACCATTAAGTAGCGGAACGTTATTAGCTTGAATGGATCATTGATTAATAGCTTTCAGCAGGATGATATTAAAATTTATGTGTCTTTTGTAATTCTGATGGTTAGAGCTCCTATATAAGTTAAACAATTTTCATCAATGAAGGCAAGCATAGTTTTATTCAGAAAATAAACGAGTTTTATCTCATCTATCATAGTGAGAGCCATTCTCCTAAGTTCTTGAGTGATTCAAGAATCCATGAGTTGAATCAAAGGTCCTTTATCCCTTTGTGTGTTTCAACTCTTAGGCTTATCTTCCATTCTTGGAAGTGTATTGTCTATCAATTTTCGTTCCATCTTCTTTTATGTTTCCATTTTCTCATTTTAATTAATTTCTGAAATTTCTTGCTTGTTAGCATTCCAACATTGATAGATCAGTCAAACGAATCGAACCCTGTGGATTCACATCATTTGGTATTCAGCGCCTGGCTATCTAGATTTGGAATAGGAAAGGAAGTTAATTATACAAAGTGTTTAACCGAAGGCCATCCATGTTTAGTTGCATTCGATTACGGAAGCGAAAACAATGTTGTGAGCCAAAGATTGGTGGAGAAAATCCAGTTACCAACAACCTTTCATCTGGATCAAGCATGCATCAAATTCAGTACATGGCAATGCGTGAAAGAAGTGTTATGTGATATTGCTCCCATGGACTCTTGATGAAGGATTATCTTGTTCCTTTTTAAGAATATTGAATATGGTGTGAGTTGATTAAGAAAGCTAAGTGAAATCCCCACTGGACATTAAGATAGCAAGCTATCTAGATGTGAAGGTTCCTTTCACAAAGCTCAAGAGAAGAAGATGATGGATTGATTCAAAACAAAAAGGATATGGAAGGCACATAAACCATAGAAAACCAAGAACAATTAAAGGAAGAAGAAAACATAAAATGGAAAGGAAAGAAATGGTAAAAATGTGAGAAGCACGCCACTACAAGGCTAGGCTAGAAGCCATGGCAACCTTGAAGATGAGTGGATGTGTGCCGCCACTTGCTATGCAAGATAAGGCTTAAAAGTATTCACTCCCAAGGGAGGAAACTCTCACAAATGGTTGAGACACAAGAGTGTTTTTACTTCAAAATGTTCAACCCTTTTACATGTCTAGGAGCACCCCTTATATAGAAGAGTTTAGGGGCCTCTAAGCAAATAAAAGATACCTAAGGATGTCTCTACAAAAATCTAACCCTAGCTTCTAGAAACTAGGTCAAATAAGGTTACAAAAATGAGATACAAAAGGGCCAACTATGGTGTGTGCAAGGCTAATTTCGTTCTACACAAAAGAAGACAAAGAATGTGTCTCATATGTCTCCAAAAAGTGGCCAAAGTGTGCTAAAAAGAAAGGAGACCAAAGGTACATAGGTACACTTGCTTCATGCCTTTTACTTTATGCTTTATGCCTTTGCTTTACTCTCTCCTCCACATCATTTATGCTCCCCAATCACCATGCGCCACCTACCATTGCTTTCTTACTCCTAATTAACCTACAAAGCAAATAAACATAGATTAGCATGTTGGCTTAAGTCAAGTCAACTATAGTCAACAAGTCAAACCTAGTCAAAGGTCAACAAGTCAACTAAAGTTGATTCAACTAAGTCAACTTAGGAAATCAAAAATAACAAACATAAATGAAAGGGATGAAGGATTAGTGAACTTCCTTTCTAAACATGTTTAGTCTTCTTAAGCATGTGCCTTCATCCTTGGTTGGGGTCAATCCTTCATCAACTCTTGTCATCTTCTTTTGGGATGGGCATGGCTTCGTTTTAAAACACTCCATCTTGATGAACTTTCCCTTTATTTGAGGCATGAGGGACATCAAAAGAAGTACAAATTTATGACACCAAGACAAGTCAGTAAGGATCAACGTAGGCTGAAGGAGAAAACAGAAAAAGACAGAATAGAAAAAGAAGTAATATAAACTGCAGAAGGAAGGGAGAATAAAGAAAAAGTAATGGAACTAGAGAAAATTTATTCGTCAATGTTTTTTTCTTCTACAGTTTGTGATATCATTTTACAGGAACAAAAGGATAAGCATATGAATGAAACACACCAACTTCCACGTTTAAAAAGGAAGCTTGTTCACAGTGCTTTATTATGCATTTCGTTCGTCGATGAGAAGCAAATTCATCAAACACAATGCATGGAATTATTTATTGTTACATATCAAGGTGGGGTACTGTTGCCAAGAAATGTTATCGACGGATTGCAACCATTGGAAAGTAACAAATATCAGGTAGAATTTTAGCCTGGAAGAAGAGAATTAGTTTCAACTTGTGAAAAAATAAAACTCCTTCACAAGATCATAATAAACTTACATTAAAACTAGTGTCTTAAGATTCGGGACAAATCTTCTCGAAGAAGGAGGTTATGATGTGAATTGCATTTGGGTCAAATGGAGGATGACTAATGCGCCGTGTTGATGCAGTTTCTTTTATTTAAATAAGGGCCCAATACTTTGTAAAATTGGCTGACCAAATTGTGTTTGTGCTTAACCAATTAATGGGCTTTAGTTTTGCTTTATCTTCAAGTTGAAATAAGGGTCCATATGCCAACTTAAGAACCAACCTTTGGAAGATCAAGAGGACCTTTGCTCAAAGTTTGTGGATGACTTTTGGTAGCCTTAAATTCAATAACAATCAACCATTAAGTAGCGGATCATTATTAGCTTGAGTGGATTATTAATTAATAGCTTTAAGCGGGATGATATTGAAATTTATGTGTCTTTTGTAAATCTGATGGTTAAAGCTCCTATATAAGTTAAACCATTTTCATCAATGAAGGCAAGCTGAGTTTTATTTAGAAAATAAACGAGTTTTATCTCATCTATCTTAGTGAGAGTGATTCTCCTAAGTTCTTGAGTGATTCAAGAATCCATGAGTTTAATCAAAGGTCCTTTATCCCTTTGTGTGTTTCAACTCTTAAGCTTATCTTCCATTCTTAGAAGTATGATGTCTATCAATTTTCGTTCCATCTTCTTTTATGTTTTCATTTCCTCGTTTTAAATAATTTCTCAAAATTCTTGCTTGTTAGCATTCCAACAATGATAGATCAGTCAAACGAATCGAACCCTGTGGATTCACATCATTTGGTATTTAGAGCCTGGCTATCTAGATTTGGAATATGAAAGGAAGTTTATTATACAAAGTGTTTAACCGAAGGCCATCCATGTTTGGTTGCATTCGATTACGGAAGCGAAAACAATGTTGTGAGCCAAAGATTGGTGGAGAAACTCCAGTTACCAGCAACCTTTCATCTGGATTAAGCATGCATCAAATCCAGTACATGGCAATGCGTGAAAGAAGTATTATGTGATATTGCTCCCATGGACTCTTGTCATCTTCTTTTGGGATGGGCATGGCTTCGTTTTAAAACATTCGATCTTGATGAATGTTCCCCTTATTTGAGGCATGAGGGACATCAAAAGAAGTAGAAATTTATGACACCAAGACAAGTCAGTAAGGATCAACGTAGGCTGAAGGAGAAAACAGAAAAAGACAGAATAGAAAAAGAAGTAATATAAACTGCAGAAGGAAGGGAAAATAAAGAAAAAGAAATGGAACTAGAGAAAGTTTATTCGTCAATGTTTTTTTCTTCTACAGTTTGTGATGTCAATTTACAAGAACAAAAGGATAAGCATGTGAATGAAACACACCAACTTCTATGTTTAAAAAGGAAGCTTGTTCATAGTGCTTTATTATGCATTTGGTCGGACGATGAGAAGCAAATTCGTCGAACACAATGCATGGAATTATTTATTGTTACATATCAAGGTGGGGTATTGTTGCCAAGAAATGTTATCGACGGATTGCAACCATTGGAAAGTAACACATATCAAGTTGAATTTGATCCTGGAAGAAGAGAATTAGTTTCAACTTGTGAAAAAATAAAAGTCGTTCACAAGATCATAATAAAATTACATTAAAACTAGTGTCTTAAGATTCGGGACAAATCTTCTCGAAGAAGGAGGGTATGATGTGAATTGCCTTTGGGTCAAATGGAGGATGACTAATGCGCCGTGTTGATAGAGTTTCTTTTATTTAAATAAGGGCCCAATGCTTTGTAAAATTGGCTGACCAAATTGTGTTTGTGCTTAACCAATTAATGGGCTTTAGTTTTGCCTTATCTTCAAGTTGAAATAAGGGTCCATATGCCAACTTAAGAACCAACATTTGGAAGATCAAGAGGACCTTTGCTTAAAGTTTGTGGATGACTTTTGGTAACCTTAAATTCAGTTACAATCAAGCATTAACTAGCGGATCGTTATTCGCTTGACTGGATCATTAATTAATAACTTTAATCGGGATGATATTGAAATTTATGTGTCTTTTGTGATTCTAATGGTTAGAGCTCCTATATAAGTTAAACCATTTTCATCAATGAAGGCAAGCTGAGTTTTATTTAGAAAATAAACGAGTTTTATCTCATCTATCTTAGTGAGAGTGATTCTCTTAAGTTCTTGAGTGATTCAAGTATCCATGAGTTTAATCAAAGGTCCTTTATCCCTTTGTGTGTTTCAACTCTTAGGCTTATCTTCCATTCTTGGAAGTGTGATGTCTATCGATTTCCGTTCCATCTTCTTTTATTTTTCCATTTTCTCATTTGAAATAATTTCTCAAATTTCTTGCTTGTTAGCATTCCAACAATGATAGATCAGTCAACCGAATCGAACCCTGTGGATTAACATCATTCGGTATTCAGAGCCTGGCTATCTAGATTTGGAATAGGAAAGGAAGTTTATTATACAAAGTTTTTAACCGAAGGCCATCCATGTTTAGTTGCATTCGATTACGAAAGTGAAAACAATGTTGTGAGCCAAAGATGGGTGGAGAAACTCCAGTTACCAGTAACCTTTCATCTGGATCAAGCATGCATCAAATTCAGTACATGGCAATGCGTGAAAGAAGTATTATGTGATATTGCTCCCATGGACTCTTGTCATCTTCTTTTGCGATGGGCATGGCTTCGTTTTAAAACACTCCATCTTGAAGAACGTTCCCTTTATTTGAGGCATGACGGACATAAAAAGAAGTAGAAATTTATGACACCAAGACAGGTCAGTAAGGATCAACGTAGGATGAAGGAGAAAACAGAAAAAGAAAGAATAGAAAAAGAAGTAATATAAACTGCAGAAGGTAGGGAAAATAAAGAAAAAGAAATGGAACTAGAGAAAGTTTATTCGTCAATGTTTTTTTCTTCTACAATTTGCGATGTCATTTTACAGGAACAAAAGGATAAGCATGTGAATAAAACACACCAACTTCCATGTTTAAAAAGGATGCTTGTTCATAGTGCTTTATTATGCATTTGGTCCTTCGATAAGAAGCAAATTCGTCAAACACAATGCATGGAATTATTTATTGTTACATATCAAGGTGGTGTACTGTTGCCAAGAAGTTGTATCGACGGATTGCAACCATTGGAAAGTAACAAATATCATGTTGAATTTGATCCTGGAAGAAAAGAATTAGTTTCAACTTGTGAAAAAATAAAACTCCTTCACAAGATCATAATAAACTTACATTAAAACCAAGGTCTTAAGATTCGGGACAAATCTTCTCGAAGAAGGAGGGTATGGTGTGAATTGCATATGGGTCAAATGGAGGATGACTAGTGCGCCCTGTTGATGCAGTTTCTTTTATTTAAATAAGGGCCCAATACTTTGTAAAATTGGCTGACCAAATTGTGTTTGTGCTTAACCAATTAATGGGCTTTAGTTTTGCTTTATCTTCAAGTTGAAATAAGGGTCCATATGCCAACTTAAGAACCAACCTTTGGAAGATCAAGAGGACCTTTGCTCAAAGTTTGTGGATGACTTTTGGTAGCCTTAAATTCAATAACAATCAACCATTAAGTAGCGGATCATTATTAGCTTGAGTGGATTATTAATTAATAGCTTTAAGCGGGATGATATTGAAATTTATGTGTCTTTTGTAAATCTGATGGTTAAAGCTCCTATATAAGTTAAACCATTTTCATCAATGAAGGCAAGCTGAGTTTTATTTAGAAAATAAACGAGTTTTATCTCATCTATCTTAGTGAGAGTGATTCTCCTAAGTTCTTGAGTGATTCAAGAATCCATGAGTTTAATCAAAGGTCCTTTATCCCTTTGTGTGTTTCAACTCTTAGGCTTATCTTCCATTCTTGGAAGTGTGATGTCTATCAATTTCCGTTCCATCTTCTTTTATGTTTCCATTTTCTCGTTTTAAATAATTTCTCAAATTTCTTGCTTGTTAGCATTCCAAGAATGATAGATCAGTCAACCGAATCGAACCCTGTGGATTAACATCATTCGGTATTCAGAGCCTGGCTATCTAGATTTGGAATGGGAAAGGAAGTTTATTATACAAAGTTTTTAACCGAAGGCCATCCATGTTTAGTTGCATTCGATTACGAAAGCGAAAACATTGTTGTGAGCTAAAGATTGATCGAGAAACTCCAGTTACCAGTAACCTTTCATCTGGATCAAGCATGCATCAAATTCAGTACATGACAATGCGTGATAGAAGTATTATGTCATATTGCTCCCATGGACTCTTGTCATCTTCTTTTGGGATAGGTATGGCTTCGTTTTAAAACACTCCATCTTGATGAACGTTCCCTTTATTTGAGGCATGACGGACATAAAAAGAAGTAGAAATTTATGACACCAAGACAGGTCAGTAAGGATCAACGTAGGATGAAGGAGAAAACAGAAAAAGAAAGAATAGAAAAAGAAGTAATATAAACTGTAGAAGGAAGGGAAAATAAAGAAAAAGAAATGGAACTAGAGAAAGTTTATTCGTCAATGTTTTTTTATTCTACAATTTGTGATTTCAATTAACAGGAACAAAAGGATAAGCATGTGAATGAAACACACCAACTTCCACGTTTAAAAAGGAAGCTTGTTCACAGTGCTTTATCACGCATTTGGTCCGTCGATAAGAAGCAAATTCGTCAAACATAATGCATGGAATTATTTATTGTTACTTATCAAGGTGGGGTACTGTTGCCAAGAAATGTTGTCGATGGATTGCAACCATTGGAAAGCAACAAATATCATGTTGAATTTGATCCTAGAAGAAGAAAATTAGTTTCAACTTGTGAAAAAATAAAAGTCCTTCACAAGATCATAATAAACTTACATTAAAACCAGTGTCTTAAGATTCGGGATAAATCTTCTCGAAGAAGGAGGGTATGATGTGAATTGCATATGGGTCAAATGGAGGATGACTAATGCACCGTGTTGATGCAGTTTCTTTTATAAAAGTAAAGGCCCAATGCTTTGTAAAATTGGCTGACCAAATTGTGTTTTGGCTTAACCAATTAATGGGCTTTAGTTTTGCTTTATTTTCAAGTTGAAATAAGAGTCCATATGCCAACTTAAGAACCAACCATTGGAAGATCAAGAGGACCTTTGCTGAAATTTTGTGGATGAGTTTTGGTAGCCTTCAATTAAGTTACAATCAACCATTAAGTAGCGGATCATTATTAGCTTGAGTGGATCATTAATTAATAGCTTTAAGTTGGTTGTAATTGAAATTTATACGTCTTTTGTAATTCTGATGCTTAAAGCTCCTATATAATTGAACCATTTTCATCAATGAGGCAAGCTGAGTTTTATTCATAAAATAAACGTGTTTTATCTCATCTATCTTAGTGAGAGTGATTCTCCTAAGTTCTTGAGTGATTCAAGAATCCCCGAGTTTTATCAAAGTTCCTTTATCCCTTTTTGTGTTTAAACCTAGGCTTATCTTCCATTCTTGGAAGTGTGATGTCTATAAATTCTTGCTCCATCTTCTTATATGTTTCCATTTTTTCGTTTTAAATAATTTCTCAAATTTCCTTCTTATTAGCATTCCTACCATGAAAGATCAGTAAAACGAATCGAACCCTTTGGATTCACATCATTTGGTATTCAGAGCCTAGCTATGTAGATTTGGTACGCGAATGGAAGTTTATCATACAAGGTGTTTAACCGAAGGCCATCCATGTTTAGTTGCATTCGATTACGAAAGCGAAAACAATGTTGTGAGCCAAAGATTGGTGGAGAAACTCTAGTTGCCAACAACCTTTCATCTAAATCAAGCATGGATCAAATTCAGTACATGGTAATGTGTGAAAGAAGTATTATGTGATATTGCTCCCATGGACTCTTGTCATGGCTTCGTTTTAAAACACTCCATCTTGATGAACGTTCCCTTTATTTGAGGCATGAGGGACATCAAAAGAAGTAGAAATTTAGCACACCAAGACAAGTCAGCAAGAATCAACGTAGGCTGAAGGAGAAAACAGAAAAAGAAAGAATAGAAAAAGAAGTAATATATACTACAGAAGGAAGGGAAAATAAAGAAAGAGAAATGGAACCAGAGAAAGTTTATTCGTCAATGTTTTTTCTTCTACAGTTTGTGATGTCATTTTAGAGGAACAAAAGGATAAGCATGTGAATAAAACACACCAACTTCCATGTTTGAAAAGGAAGCTTGTTCATAGTGCTTTATTATGCATTTGGTCCGTCGATAAGAAGCAAATTCGTCAAACACAATGCATGGAATTATTTATTGTTACATATCAAGGTGGGGTACTGTTGCCAAGAAATGTTATCGACGGTTAGCAACCATTTCAAAGTAACAAATATCAAGTTGAATTTGATCCTGAAGGAAAAAAATTAGTTTCAACTTGTGAAAAAATAAAAGTCCTTCACAAGATCATAATAAACTTACATTAAATCTAGTGTCTTAAGATTCGGGACAATCTTCTCGAAGAAGGAGGGTATGATGTGAATTGCATATGGGTCAAATGGAGGATGACTAATGCGCCATGTTGATGCAGTTTCTTTTATTTAAATAAGGGCCCAATACTTTGTAAAATTGGCTGACCAAATTGTGTTTTGGCTTAACCAATTAATGGGGTTTAGTTTTGCTTTATTTTCAAGTTGAAATAAGGGTCCATATGCCAACTTAAGAACCAACCTTTGGAAATCAAGAGGACCTTTACTGAAAGTTTGTGGATGACTTTTGGTAGCCTTAAATTCAGTTACAATCAACCACTAAGTAGCGGATCATTATTAGCTTGAGTGGATCATTAACTAATAGCTTTAAGTGGGTTGTAATTGAAATTTGTGTACCTTTATACCTTTGTGTGTTTAAACTCTTAGGCTTATCTTCCATTCTTGGAAGTGTGATGTCTATCAATGTCCGCTCCATCTTCTTATATGTTTCCACTTTCTCGTTTTAAATAATTTCTCAAATTTCTTGCTTATTAGCATCCCAACCTTGAAAGATCAGTAAAACGAATCGAACCCTTTGGATTCACATCATTTGGTATTCAAAGCCTGGTTATGTAGATTTGGTATAGGAATGGAAGTTTATTATACAAGGTGTTTGATGAAGGCGTGACCACCTCCTTAGAAGCTCCCTCAAGAAGGATCACTAGAAGCATGTCTAGAGGGGAGTCTTCTGTTCCATCACCTTTATCTTTGTTTTGCATTACTTTGGTTTGAATTCCCTAAGTTGGTTTCTAGTTGACTTATTTTGGTTGACTTGTTGACTTTGATCCAAAGTTGACCTTTGACCAATATTAGATTATCTTAACCAACATGCTAATCCTTGTTTGTCTTGTTTTGTAGGTATTAAGAGAAAGTAGAGCATGGCTAGGTGACACTTGGTGATTGGAGCACTTGGATGAAGTGGAAGAGAGAGGAAAGCAAAAAGCATAAAGCAAAAGCAAAAGTAGACATGTACCTTGTCTCCTTTTCCCTTTGTGGTTTATGCCTTAGAAGGTCACTTGGTCTCCTTCCTCTTTTGGCCTAATATCCTCATGGGAATGCCTCTACCAATCATCTCCCTTCACTAGGCCAAGAATCACTCTCACATTAGGTTTAGGGTTTGCTAGTTAATCCTTTTTCATGTTTTTGTATTTGCTAAAGGACCCCTATGAACTCCTATTTAAAGGGTGCTCCTTGTCTTGTAAAAGGGTTGAACATTTTGAAGTAAAAACACTCTTGTGTCTCAACCATCTGTGAGAGTTTCCTCCCTTGGGAGTGAATACTTTTAAGCCTTATCTTGCATAGCAAGTGGCGGCACACATCCACTCATCTTCAAGGTTGCCATGGCTTCTAGCCTAGCCTTGTAGTGGCGTGCTTCTCACATTTTTACCATTTCTTTCCTTTCCATTTTATGTTTTCTTCTTCCTTTAGTTGTTCTTCGTTTTCTATGGTTTATGTGATTTCCATTTCCTTTTTGTTTTGAATTCATCCATCATCTTCTTCTCTTGAGCTTTATGAAAGGAACCTTCACATCTAGATAGTTTGCTATCTTAATGTCCAGTGGGGATTTCACTTAGCTTTCTTAATCAACTCACACCATATTCAATAATCTTAAAAAGGAACAAGATAATCCTTCATCATTTGGTATCTAGAGCTTTGGTTGTCCTTGAATATGGTGTTTTCATGTTCTAACCTTGTCTTCTGTAGCTATCTTTGAATGGTCCACATAAAAATAGTGCTGGCAGCAACGTGTGCGTTTTTGAAAAAAATATTGCAGCTAGCTCAGTGGTCCAAAAGTAACGTTCTTTAATCAAAAGAAAGCTCTGTGAGTCTAGTTTCCAACAAAAAAAGAATTAACGCATTTGGAGTTCTGTGGAGAGAGTTATGATCAAATGAGTGAGCAAAGGTCAGAGCTGCCGAGAATACGAAAAACAACGTTTTCAGGTTATGTTGTGGCAATTTTGGCTTCGGTTTTGTGACTCTTTTGCTCCTAAATGTGGTTGGATAACATGTCTTTGGATGCTTGAGTCTCTTGTCATATGCTTCTTTGAGTTTTCTTGTTCTTGTTTCTAAGTATTTGAGCTATTGCATGAGATCTATGCCTTTTGTTGTTGTATGCTCCTTGAAATTGATTTTGACCTAATTTTTTTTGGGAACTAAGTGTTCAAGACACCCTAAAATATCCTTCTCATCATCTTAAGTACCTAGTTTTGAAAAGAAAAATTATTTTCATGACCAAAAACAGTTTGGCCGAGAGCTAATGTGTTGCTTGGTGAATCCATTTGGCCATTTTTACTAGGTGTTATGCTACCAAATTTTATACTTGGATTTTGGGTGATATTGGCAAATTAGTTCCATGATTTAACTTGGTTATGATCTTTCTTGGTGTATGCATAATTTGAGGTATAATCTTGGCTTGTTCAAATGCTTTCCATAGAGTCTTTGAAAGTGCTTTTCATGCTTTAGTCTTGTTCAAGTTTTGTCTTTAAAAACAAGTTTCCTTAGAAGTTAAACTTTCTTGTTTTTTGAGCTTTGCTTGCTTGTCTTTAGGTAACCTTTGTTTTGTCTTAGTAGTTTTATTTTCCTTGTCTTCCTAGAGTGTTGTGGCCGAGCCACTTGTTTGAGCTTTGAAAAGGTTTTCATCTCTTTAAAGGTATTTTCACTTGTTTGGAAGGTTTTTGAGTGCTAGCCTTGCTTGTGTTCTTTGGGAGTGTGATCAAAAACACTTGGGTGCTTGAGAAGACCACACTTGGTCTCGGGTTTGGAATTTTTTGTTAGCTAACCTCTTCCTTGTCTCGGTGTTTGGTGAGTATTTGGTGTAGGAACATGAATATGGATCCAATCTTGGAGGTAGAAGAAGAGGAGGAGTCGGTCTCACCTTATTCTCCTCCCATGGTGACTCCTATGGCCCAAGAAAGTGAACAAATGACCCTTGCCAACATCTTACATGAGATGGAAGTGAGTAGGAGAGAAACTTTTGACCAATTGAGGGCGGATAGGAGGCAAAGTGAGATCTTCCTACAAGAGCACATCCAAAGACTTGAGCTTAGGGAAGATGAGAGGAGAAGGAGGAGGTCCTCTTCCGAGGACTCTAGCCATGGTGGAAAAAGAAGAAGGCACGGCTATGATGGTGGTGGAAGGCGCAATCAACTCCCACAAAGACAACCTCCACCAATCAAGATTCCAAAGTTCAAGGGGGAGAATGACCCAAACCTCTACATAGAGTGGGAGCAAAAAGTGGACCAAATCTTTAACATTCATTTAGTTGGTGATTAAGAACAAGTAGATTTAGTAGTTTTAGAATTTGAAGATTATGCCATGACATGGTGGCATCCATTGTGTATGGACAATATTAACCAAGAGCCACCCGTGGCCTCTTGGATGGACATTAAAACTTTGATGTGCGCTAGATTTGTTCCGTCCTACTATAGGAGGGTGACTCTTTTGAAGCTCCAAAGGCTTCAACAAGGGTCTATGTGTGTGAATGAATATTTTAAAATGATGGAGTCCATGCTTCTCAAAGTAGGACTCCAATTTGAAAGTGAAGAAGAAAAGGTAGCTAGATTTGTGAGTGGTCTTAGAAGAGAAGTTCAAGATGTAGTTGAGTTATATGAGTATTCCACTCTTGACAAAATTTTACACTTGGCCTTAAAAGTTGAAAGTCAATTGAAAAAGAAACAAGAGGCCAAGAGGAATACTTCATACAATGAATACTACTCTAGAACTTGGAAAGGAAAAGAAAGAAAGGATGAGAAACCACCTTCCAAAGACCACCCACCTAGGACTAATTCATCTAGAACCTCCCATGAAAGTGCAAACTCTTCTCAAAGTTCAAGAACTAGTTCCATAAAATGTTTTAAATGTTTGGGCTATGGTCACATTGCTTCAAATTGCCCAACAAAGAGGAACATGATCTTGAACCCTAAAGGAAAGGTTGAAAGTGAACATTCTTCTCCCCCCTCCCCTAAAAGTTCTTCCTCCCACACTTCTTCCCAATCTTCAAGTGAGGATGAAATCAAACCTAATGAAGGAGGTTTGTTGGTGGTTAGGCGCATGCTAGGCCAAGTGCCTAAAGAATTTGAAAACCAAAGAGAAAATATTTTTCACTCAAGGTGCCAAATCAACAACAAAACTTGCTCCCTCATAATTGATAGTGGAAGTTGTGTTAATGTGGCTAGCACAAGGGTTGTGGACAAGCTTGGCTTGAAAACCATCCCTCATGCCAAGCCCTATAAGCTTTCTTGGCTTAGTGAGGAAGGTGAGATTAAAATGGACAAACAAGTCCTTATTAACTTCTCCATTGGAAACTACAAAGATGAGGTATTATGTGACTTAGTGCCCATGGAAGCAACCCACATTTTATTAGGAAGGCCATGGCAATTTGATAGGAAAGCTTTTCATGATGGCCATGCCAACAAATTTACATTTAGCGTCCAAGGCAAAAAAATCACATTACTACCTCTTTCACCAAGAGAAGTCAATGAGGACAATTTGCAAATGATAAAGAAAAGAAAAGAAGAGAAGGCGCAAAAGAAGGCGCAAGGGCATGGTAATGAGTCCAAGAAGAGCATGATCACCCTCAAAGGGGTGAAGAAGGTAATGCTTGCCCAAAAACCCATCTTCCTAGCTTATCCTAGTGAATCTTCCCCCTCCTTCCAAAACCCTCACTCTAGATGTCCCTTAGACTTGTCATTAGTCTTAGATGAGTTCAAAGATGTTTTTCAAGAACCTCCAAAGGGTCTCCCTGATGAAGGATTATCTTGTTCCTTTTTAAAATTATTGAATATGCTGTGACTTGATTAAGAAAGCTAAGCGAAATCCCCACTGGACATTAAGATAGCAAGCTATCTAGATGTGAAGGTTCCTTTCACAAAGCTCAAGAGAAGAAGATGATGGATTGATTCAAAACAAAAAGGAAATGGAAAGCAAATAAACCATAGAAAACAAAGAACAATTAAAGGAAGAAGAAAACATAAAATGGAAAGGAAAGAAATGGTAAAAATGTGAGAAGCACGCCACTACAAGGCTAGGCTAGAAGCCATGGCAACCTTGAAGATGAGTGGATGTGTGCCGCCACTTGCTATGCAAGATAAGGCTTAAAAGTATTCACTCCCAAGGGAGGAAACTCTCACAAATGGTTGAGACACAAGAGTGTTTTTACTTCAAAATGTTCAACCCTTGTACAAGTGTTAGAGGTCCCCTTAAATAGACAAGTCTAGGGGCCCCTTAGCAAAACAACTAAGTTAAAGGATTACAAAAGAAACCTAGCATGTTCTAGAAAGTAGGTCATCCTAGGGTGCACATGGGTGAATTTTCGTCCAAGCCATCTAGGTGGCAAGTCTTCATGGCCTAGGCTCCCAAAGGAAGGTTCTAGAACATTCTAGAAGACTTGGTGTCCAAGGCATGTGGGCCTCCTCTTTCTAGATGCTTCTAGAAAGTCTTATTCCTTCTCTCTCTTCCTTAGGACGCCAAGTGTCTCCTATGTGGCCCTCCTCCTTTCTTATTCCTACAAAAGCAAATTAAGGAATTTATTAGCATGTTGGTTTAAGGTTAAGCTAATCTTTTGAGTCAACAAGTCAACCCAAAGTCAAGGTCAACAAGTCAACTCAAAAATAGTCAACCAAGCCAACTTAAAGGAATTTTAAACTAAAGAAAATAAAAGCAAAGGAAGGGATCAAGGAACTCCCTTTCTTCTAAGCATGTGCCATGGGCCATCATCCTTGGTAGGGATCAATCCTTTATCATTCTCCCCTTGTTGGAGAGAATTTGACCTCAAATTCTTGAAGTCTTTGTTGATGGAGCTTGACTTGAGTTGATGAGAACTTTCTTCATCTTTAATGATTTGATCCCTAGTCTTGGAGATGCCCTCTTTCTTTTTAATGCCACTCTCATTTTCTTGCTTGTGTTTTTGTTCATCTCTCTTTGTTTGGGAAGAGAATGAAAAGTGGTGTTGCACCTCTTGCTTTGAAAAACTCTTTTTGTAGGCAAGTAACTCCTTGCTGAAAGCTTGCCCCTTTTCTTTTTCTTTTTCATCTTTTATTTTATTTTTGTCCTCATTTTCTTGTGGAGGTGGGAGAGGTAGGATTGTGAACTTCTTTCCTAGGGAGGAGAAAACATAAGTGTTTGCATGGCCATCATAAACAACTTTTCTACCAAATTGCCATGGCCTACTGATGAAGGATTGACCGCAACCAAGGATGGAGGCACATGCTTAAGAAGACTAAGCATGTTTAGAAAGGAAGTTCACTAATCTTTCATCCCTTTCATTTGTGTTTGATATTTTTGATTCCCTAAGTTGACTTAGTTGAATCAACTTTAGTTGACTTGTTGACCTTTGACTAGGTTTGACTTGTTGACTATAGTTGACTTGACTTAAGCCAACATGCTAATCTATGTTTATTTGCTTTGTAGGTTAATAATTAGGAGTAAGAAAGCAATGCTAGGTGGCGCATGGTGATTGGGGAGCATAAATGATGTGGAGGAGAGAGTAAAGCAAAGGCATAAAGCATAAAGTAAAAGCCATGAAGCAAGTGTACTTATGTACCTTTGGTCTCCTTTGTTTTTAGCACACTTTGGCCACTTTTTGGAGACATATGAGACACATTCTTTGTCTCCTTTTGTGCTAGAACGAAATTAGCCTTGCACACACCATAGCTAGCTCTTTTGTCTCTCATTTTTTGTAACCTTATTTGACCTAGTTTCTAGAAGCTAGGGTTAGGTTTTTGTAGAGACATCCTTAGGTATCTTTTATTTGCTTAGAGGCCCCTAAATTCTTCTATATAAGGGGTGCTCCTAGACATGTAAAAGGGTTGAAGATTTTGAAGTAAAAACACTCTTGTGTCTCAACCATTTGTGAGAGTTTCCTCCCTTGGGAGTGAATACTTTTAAGCCTTATCTTGCATAGCAAGTGGCGGCACACATCCAATCATCTTCAAGGTTGTCATGGCTTCTAGCCTAGCCTTGTAGTGGTGTGCTTCTCACATTTTTACCATTTCTTTCCTCTCCATTTTATGTCTTCTTCTTCCTTTAATTGTTCTTGGTTTTCTATGGTTTATGTGCTTTCCATTTCCTTTTTGTTTTGAATCAATCCATCATCTTCTTCTCTTGAGCTTTGTGAAAGGAACCTTCACATCTAGATAGCTTGCTATCTTAATGTCCAGTGGGGATTTCACTTAGCTTTCTTAATCAACTCACACCATATTTAATAATCTTAAAAAGGAACAAGATAATCCTTCATCATTTGGTATCTAGAGCCTAGGTTATCTTGAATATGGTGTTTTTCATGTGCTAACCTTGTCTTGTTGTAGCTATCTTTGTATGGTTCAAATCCACTTCCATTGCACAAAAAAACAATGTTGCAGAAACTGTTCACGATTTTAAAAGATTAAACTGCACCTTCTCAGTGATCCAAAAATTACGTTCTTGATGTCAAAAGAAAGCTATGTTAGTCTAGTTTCTAACGAAAAAAGAACCAATGCATTTGGAGTTTTGTGGAGAGATTTATGATTGAAATAGTGAGCAGAGGTCAGGGCTGCCGAGATCACCGCGAATCAAACGTTTTTCAGGTTATGTTGGACAGTTTTGGCTACTGTTTTTGTTACTCTTCTTACTCCTAAATGTGGTTGGATAACATATCTTTGGATGCTTAGTCTTTGAGCCTCAAATCCATGAGTTTAAATGCATGATAGCTACATGTTTGTGTCTTTGTGTATGACATGTTTGAGTCTTTAAATGTGCCTAACTTTTGCTTGAGTCATATGTCATATGTTATCTTGAAGTTTTCTTATTCTTGTTTTTCCAAGTATTTGAATCTTGCTTTCACTTTATGTCTTGCTTGATGTATGCTCCATGAAATTGATTTTGGCCTAAAACTTGAGGAACTAAGTGTCCAAGCCACCTAAAACTCTTTCTCACCATTTTATGAAACTAGTTGTGAAAGAAAAAAAATTTGCACCAATTTTTGCCTAAAAACCGAGAGCAACCTTGCTCCTTGGTAAACTAAAAGTGTGTTTTTCACTAGGTATTATGCTACTAGTTTTCATACTTGAGAATTGGGTGATATTGGCTAATTAGTTCCATGCTTTAACTTGGTTATGATCTTTCTTGGTTTATGCATGATTTAAGACTTGAAGATGCTTGTCAAGTACTTTCCATAGAGTCTTTAAAATGTGCTTTTCTTGTTTTAGTCTTGTTAAAAGTTTTGTCTCAAACTTTTCTTCTTTAGAGTTTAGCTTTCCTTGTTTTTGTGCTTTTCTTGCTTGTCACTAGGTGTTCTTTGTTTTGTCTTAGTAGTTTTCTTTTGTTGAAACTCTTGGGATGTTGTGGCCGAATCACTTGTCTTGCATTTGAAAGGTTTTGAACAAGCTTTTAAAAGTGTTTGCTTCACTCCTTTGGTGGATTTTGAGTGCTAGCCTTTCCTTGTTACTTTGGGAGAGTGATCTAAACACTTGGGTTACATTGTGGGTTGGATTTGGTCTCGATTTTCATGTTGTCTAACCCCTAATTCATTTATTTTATCTTGGCTTTGAGTGTTTTGTTGTAGGAATCATGGCAAGTTCATCAAATGCACCTACTCCAAACAAAAACAATACATTGATGAGAGTGCTTCGGGATTTGAAGTTGTCTAGGAAGGAGTCCTTTGAACAATTGAGAAAAGAAAAGGAGCAAAGTGACCTAAGAATACAAGAGCACATTCAAAGGCTTGAAGCTAAAGAGCAAGAAAGAGAGGCTAGGAAAAGAGGGCATTCTAGGCGCAACCTAACACAAGAGAAGCAAACTCCAAAGATTCCTAAGTTCTATGGTGGAAGTGATCCCAAAATCTTCCTTGATTGGGAAGCTAAAGTTGATCAAATTTTCAATGAAAATTATGTAAATGATCAAGCACAAGTTGATCTAGTTGTTTTAGGATTTTTGGAGTATGCCAATACTTGGTGGCATAAAGTTTGTAAGAATTATGACCAAGGGCCACCCGCGGCTTCTTGGATGGACATTAAAACTCTTATGCGTGCTAGATTTGTTCCTTCCCATTATAGGAGGGAGACTCTTTTGAAGCTCCAAAGGCTTCAACAAGGGTCCATGTGTGTAGATGAATATTACAAGTTAATGGAGTCCATGCTTCTAAAAGTAGGACTCCAATTTGAAAGTGAAGAGGAAAAGGTAACTAGATTTGTGAGTGGGTTAAGGAGGGACATACAAGATTTAGTAGAGTTATATGAGTACTCCTCTCTTGACAAAGTTTTACATTTGGCCATTAAAGTTGAAACTCAATTGCAAAAGAAAAAAGAGGCCAAGAGGAGTGGTTCATACAATGACTACTATTCTAGTACTTGGAAAGATAAAGAAAGAAAACATGATAAATTACCACTCAAGAGTTCCCAAGACCCACCTCCTAGGACTAATTCATTTAGGCCTTCTAATGAAACTCCTAATTCTTCTCAAGGTATATGGATAAGTTCTATAAAATGTTTTAAGTGTTTGGGATATGGGCACATAGCTTCAAATTGTCCTACCAAAAGAACCATGGCCTTAAACCTTAAAAGAGAAGTAAAGAGTGAACATTCTTCTCCCCCTTCCCCCAAAAGTACTTCTTCCCACACTTCTTCAAGTGAAAGGATTAAACCCCTTGAAGGTGGATTGTTAATGATAAGGCACCAACTAAGACAAGTTTCCAAGGAACTTGACCCTTCTCAAAGACAAAACATTTTTCATTCAAGGTGCCATATCAATGACAAACTATGTCCCCTCCTCATAGATAATGGAAGTTGTGTAAATGTGGCTAGCACAAGGGTCGTGGACAAGCTTGGCTTGAAAACTATCCCTCATGCCAAGCCCTACAAGCTATCATGGCTTAAGAAAGAAGACATTAAAGTAACTCAACAAGTCCTCATTAACTTTTCAATTGGAAATTTTAAAGATGAGGTGTTATGTGATGTTGTGCCTATGGAAGAAACTCATATTTTGTTAGGTAGGCCATGGCAATTTGATAGAAAAGTCTTTTATGATGGCCACGCTAACACCTATGCTTTCTCCTTCCAAGGCAAGAAGTTCACACTCCTACCTCTCTCACCCAATCAAGAAAATGAAGACCAAAATAAAGTGAAAAATAAGAGAAAAGATGAAAAAGAAAAAGAGCAAGTTACCTCCAAAGTGTTACTTATCTCTAAAAAATGATTTCCAAAGCAAGATGAACATCACCATTCTTCCTTCTCTTGCAAGGCTCAAAAGGAAGACCCAATGCACAAACATGAGAAGAAGAGTGGTCTAGAAAAGAGGGATGGCCTAACCAAAGCTAGGGGTAGTACCCTTAGAAAAGATGGAACAAGAGCTCATAAAAGGGAGGCGCAAAACCTCCCCCAAATCAAGTCAAGCTCCATCTACAAAGGCTTCAAGAATTTGTGGTCAAATTCTCTCCAAGGAGGAGAGGATGATGAAGGATTGACCGCAACCAAGGATGGAGGCACATGCTTAAGAAGACTAAGCATGTTTAGAAAGGAAGTTCACTAATCTTTCATCCCTTTCATTTGTGTTTGATATTTTTGATTCCCTAAGTTGACTTAGTTGAATCAACTTTAGTTGACTTCTTGACCTTTGACTAGGTTTGACTTGTTGACTATAGTTGACTTGACTTAAGCCAACATGTTAATCTATGTTTATTTGCTTTGTAGGTTAATAATTAGGAGTAAGAAAGCAATGCTAGGTGGCGCATGGTGATTGGGGAGCATAAATGATGTGGAGGAGAGAGTAAAGCAAAGGCATAAAGCATAAAGTAAAAGCCATGAAGCAAGTGTACTTATGTACCTTTGGTCTCCTTTGTTTTTAGCACACTTTGGCCACTTTTTGGAGACATATGAGACACATTCTTTGTCTCCTTTTGTGCTAGAACGAAATTAGCCTTGCACACACCATAGCTAGCTCTTTTGTCTCTCATTTTTTGTAACCTTATTGACCTAGTTTCTAGAAGCGAGGGTTAGGTTTTTGTAGAGACATCCTTAGGTATCTTTTATTTGCTTAAAGGCCCCTAAATTCTTCTATATAAGGGGTGCTCCTAGACATGTAAAAGGGTTGAAGATTTTGAAGTAAAAACACTCTTTTGTCTCAACCATTTGTGAGAGTTTCCTCCCTTGGGAGTGAATACTTTTAAGCCTTATCTTGCATAGCAAGTGGCGGCACACATCCACTCATCTTCAAGGTTGTCATGGCTTCTAGCCTAGCCTTGTAGTGGTGTGCTTCTCACATTTTTACCATTTCTTTCCTCTCCATTTTATGTCTTCTTCTTCCTTTAATTGTTCTTGGTTTTCTATGGTTTATGTGCTTTCCATTTCCTTTTTGTTTTGAATCAATCCATCATCTTCTTCTCTTGAGCTTTGTGAAAGGAACCTTCACATCTAGATAGCTTGCTATCTTAATGTCCAGTGGGGATTTCACTTAGCTTTCTTAATCAACTCACACCATATTTAATAATCTTAAAAAGGAACAAGATAATCCTTCATCACCTAGCTAGCAAAATATGATTGGCTTCCATAGGCACAATGTCACATAATACCTCATCCTTAAAATTGCCAATTGAAAAGTTAATGAGGACTTGTTTAGTTACTTTTATTTCTTCTTCCTTAAGCCATGATAGGTTGTAGGGTTTGACATGAGGAATTGTTTTCAAGCCAAACTTGTCCACCACCCTTGGGCTAGCCATATTTACACAACTTCCACTATCTATGATGAAGTGACATATCTTGTCATTGATAAGGCACCCTCCATGAAAAAGGTTTTGTCTTTGAGAAGGATCAAGTTCTTTGGGAACTTGCCCTAGTTGGCACCTTACCATTAACAATCCACTTTCAAAGGGTTTAGTCCTTTCAATTGAAGAAGTGTAGGAAGCATTATTTTGGGGAAAAGGGGAAGAAAAATGTTCACTCTCATCATCACTCTTCTTTAAGATCATTGTCTTCTTGATTGGGCAATTCAAAGCAATGTGTTTATACCCCAAACATTTAAAACATTTAATGGAACTTGATCTTTGAGAAGTGGAATGGTGAGTGTGACCACTTGGTAACTTATTTTTACTTGATGGTGCTTGGTGAGACTTAGAAGGAAATTTATCATGTTTCTCTTTAGCTTTTCCCTTCCATGAGTGACTATAGTAGTGGTTGGGTGAGTAACTCTTCCTTGCCCTATTCTTTCTTTTCAAATGAGTTTCAATCCTAAGAGCAAGTGTGAAAACATTTTTAAGAGTGGAGTACTCATACAACTCTACTTGGTCTTGTATGTCTCTCCTAAGACCATTCACAAACCTTTTCATTTTTTCTTTGTTAGTTTCTCTTATTCCATCCCTAAACGTTTGAGACTCTAATTCTTTAAAGTACTCACTCACACACATAGGACCTTGGTGAAGCCTTTGGAGGTTCAAAAGAAGTTCCTTCCTATAGGAAGATTTTGGGATCACTTCCTCTATAGAACTTAGGAATCTTTGGAGTTTGCTTCTCTTGTGGGATGGGCATGGCTTCGTTATAAAACACTCCATCTTGATGAACGTTCCCTTTATTTGAGCATTAAGGGACATCAAAAGAAGTAGAAGTTTATGACACCAGGACAAGTCAATAAGGATCAACGTAGGCTGAAGGAGAAAATAGAAAAAGAAAGAATATAAAAAGAAGTAATATAAACTGCAGAAGGAAGGGAAAATAAAGAAAAAGAAATGGAACTAGAGAAAGTTTATTCGTCAATGTTTTTTCTTCTACAGTTTGTGATGTCATTTTACAAGAACAAAATGATAAGCAGGTGAAGGAAACACACCAACTTCCATGTTTGAAAAGGAAGCATGTTCATACCGCTTTATCATGCATTTGGTCCGTCGATAAGAAGCAGATTCGTCAAACATAATGCATGGAATTATTTATTGTTACTTATCAACGTGTGGTACTATTGCCAAGAAATGTTATCGACGGATTGCAACCATTGGAAAGTAACAAATATCAAGTTGAATTTGATCCTGAAGGAAGAGAATTAGTTTCAACTTGTGAAAAGATAAAAGTCCTTCACAAGATCATAATAAACTTACATTAAAACTAGTGTCTTAAGATTCGGGACAAATCTTCTCGAGGAAGGAGGGTATGATGTGAATTGCATATGGGTCAAATCGAGGATGCCTAATGCGCCGTGTTGATGAAGTTTCTTTTATTTAAATAAGCGCCCAATGCTTTGTAAAATTGGCTGACCAAATTGTGTTTTGGCTTAACTGATTAATGGGCTTTAGTTTTGCTTTATTTTCAAGTTTAAATAAGGGTCCATGTATGCCAACTTAAGAACCAACCTTTGGATGATCAAGAGGACCTTTGCTGAAAGTTTGTGGATGGCTTTTGGTAGCCTTAAATTCAGTTACAATCGACCATTAAGTAGCGGATCATTACTAGCTTGAGTGGATCATTAATTAATAGCTTTAAGTGGGTTGTAATTGAAATTTATGTGTCTTTTGTAATTATGATGCTTAAAGCTCCTATATAAGTTGAACCATTTTCATCAATGAAGGCAAGTTGAGTTTTATTCTTAAAATAAACGAGTTTTATCTCATCTATCTTAGTGAGAGTGATTCTCCTAAGTTCTTGAGTGATTCAAGAATCCTCGAGTTTTATCAAACTTCCTTTATCCCTTTCACTACAAAAAAATTGCTTATTATCTACGAAATATTATCTATGAAATTTTTTTCGTAGATAATTTTATTTTATCTACGAAAGAAGTTCGTAGATCACATTAAAATTCATGGGTAACGAAAAATAAATTACATACGAAAATTTCGTAGATAAACATAACAAACTCTGGTGAGAGTTTTTCGTACAAAATATTACCTACAAAACTATGGTAGAAAATAAATATTATAAAAAAGATATATAAAAATAATTTATAAAAGAAGTTATCTACGAACATAACTCGTATATAAGAATTATAATTTTATCATATTAAAATTTTCTTTCTTGCTTTTGTTCCCTCTCTGATTTCTCAACCCTTTCTCCTTTATTTTTTTTTTCTTAGGTTTCTCTTCACAAACCATTTACTCGCATTAGGGTTTTTCGCCGTCGTGCTAACAGCTTCGATCCTCTCATTTTAAAAATACTCAATCCGAAACCCACTCCCTCCTGATTCACTCTCACTCTCACTCTCGCCGAAGGTGGACCAGCACGGTGCTTTGGTAGTTTTGCTTTGTGGTTTTTGGTAGTTTTGCTTTGTGATAACATGCTACTGTGTCTGAACACGTTGTGTGATTTTTTATTTTTGCAGGGATTATGGCAAACAAGTGTACGTAGGTGAGGTTTCCATTAGAGGATTTGTTTTAGAGCTTCACCTTTCTTCATCATCGACGAGGGGCTAGAGGCGACGGAGAAGACTGGAGGAAGAGAGGGAGGGGTTGGTGAGGCGCACGTGGGGAGCGGTGTCGTTGTTGGTGACAACGTGGCGTCGCCGAAGAGGTTGATGCTGTCAAGGTCAAGATTGGGGGGGCTGCGTGGAGAAAAAAGACGGCTGGACGAGGATGATTAAGGAACAGAGCATGAAGAGGGAGAATGCAACCATGCCGCTACGTTTTTTCGGTGGGACAATGATTCTCTCTATGTCTCCCTCTCTTCCTTCAATCTTTTATTCTTCAACGCATGTTTCTATTTTTGGTTTCAACAGCTCAAAACTGCTGCTTCTTTTAGTGCCCACATCTCCACCGCTCAATCCACCCTTTTATTCATACAGTTTTTTATTGTTATTTTTGTTTCAGGGTTTATGATCGAGCTGCGCATATCAATTTCAACGTTAGCGATTACGACGAGGATATAAAGCAGGTTGAGTTTGAACAGTGAAGTGGTTTTAGTGTGTTAGTTGTTTAAGAAACTTGAATGAAACTGTGATTGTGAATTTGATTTACTTAGTATATTATCACTATCCACTTTTGTTTTGGGTTTCCTAATGTCTATTTAGTTCAATCATGAGGTGGAGTGTTATCTCGACATTTTCATATTATGTTATATACAATATATTGCCATTGACAAAGCTAAATATAACTAGAGGAAAAAGATAAAGTATGATAGCTCCAAAATTTAAATGGTGGTTGAATGTGGACATAGACTATTTGAAAGCATTCTTTCCTCGGCTGAAATGTGTAGAAATTAAACAAATCGCATGTGACAAAATCACAGTGTTTTGGGCACCGGTAGAAGAACACACTCGTGGAGGTGTTAGAAGAAGTGCCATGATTGAAGAAAGAAGGCCAGAGATTTGTGAATACATGGGGGTACTTGGCTTCAACAGTAGATCCTTATGCTCCTCTTCTTACATGTACGTTTCATTCAGACTCCCAACACTTTGATACAGATTGCCTAAGCTACCAATCATTTGATTCTTGTTGAGAATCCTTGTGACAGTACCGAAGGGCAAGCAGAGCAAGGTAAAGAAAGAGTCTACAACCGCTTTTGATGTTTCTGCGAAAAGAACTATCTCAAGCTTTGAGTCTATAAACAATTTCAAAGTCAATTTGGTGGAAGAAGATGCCATATTCTCTCTTATTATCTCTTAACCTATATTAGTCCATTCTTTTCTTTCATATCAGTAGTTACCTGCTTTTTATACTTTAATAAGTTACAAACAGATTCTTTTATCTTTTCACTTTTCTGTTTGTACAGAATTCTATATATAATTTTGTTTCTATTCTTTTCTCTTTCAAGTTCAACAATAAGATTTACATGTTTGACAATTAACTCTTATGAACTCATTATATTAATTGCCTCAACATTTTTCTTTTGTACCTATAGCCTCTACTTGTATAATATAAGATAGTGTGTATGTCTTGAAATCTATTTAAAACAGAGGGGACAATGGAGATATTGTTTTGTGTGTGAATGGTAAGTATGCATGTATTTACTCCAATTATGTTATCTATCTAATTTAGTTATTTGTATTTGTTTTTGTACTCTACGTACTTGTTTTTATGTTATTTTATCTACCTACTTGTAGAAGCTAGGGATTTGAGCTTTCAAAAGCTTGGCCAAGTGATGGAACGTCTTCTTCATGTAATGGATGTGAAGAACTCTGCTAGAGCATGTTGTTCTAGTAGGTTAGAGGATTGTGAAGGTTTTATGAGTAACTTTGTAAATTTTGAATTTGTATACTCGTTATATGAGTTTAATGTGAGTTCTTTTGTTTTTGTCTTTAACTCTTTTACTATTATCATATTAGATGTGCAAAGTTAGCTGTTAGATTTTTTTTCAAATTATGGATATTTAATTAAATTGCTAATAAAAAATGATGAATTGTTCGAACTCAAGACCTATTTGATAGTATGCAAATGCTCTACCACTTAGCCAATCCACATATATTTTAATTACATCATTGATTTCTATATATGGTTCCAATAATTTCTATAGACAAATACCCTTCCCCTAAGCTAAAGAGTATGAAATGTTAATAAATGCACTAGTTTCTATATATAGTCTAGAATCTTTTTTTTAATATATATTTAAGTTACCTACGAAAAATTCGTATGTAAGTTATCTATGAAAACTTTCGTAGGTAACTTATCTACGAAGATTTTCGTAGGTAACTTATCTATGAAAATTTTCGTAGGTAACTTATCTACAAGATTTTCGTAGATAATTTATATACAAAAATTTTCATAGGTAACTAAAGTTTTTTCTTACGACTAGCTTCGTAGATAAAATTACCTACGAATACATATTTCGTAGATAAAGTTACCTACCAGCTGAATACCTACGAAATCTGTTTCGTAGATAATTTGTAGATAACATCAAGTTCCCTACGAAAATTGTCTATTATCTACGAATTCTAAGCGTAGATAATAAGCATATTTCTTGTAGTGTTTGTGTGTTTAAACTCTTAGGCTTATCTTCCATTCATGGAAGTGTGATGTCTATCAATTTCCGCTCCATCTTCTTATATGTTTCCACTTTCTCGTTTTAAATAATTTCTCAAATTTCTTGCTTGTTAGCATCCTAAACTTGAAAGATCAGTAAAACGAATCGAACCCTTTGGATTCACATCATTTGGTATTCAGAGCCTGGCTACGTAGATTTGGTATAGGAATGGAAGTTTATTATACAAGGTGTTTAACCGAAGGCCATCCATGTTTTAGTTGAATTCAATTATGAAAGCGAAAACAATGTTCTGAGCCAAAGATTGGTGGAGAAACTCCAGTTACCAACAACCTTTCATCTGAATCAAGCATGGATCAAATTCAATACATGGCAATGTGTGAAAGAAGTATTATGTGATATTGTTCCCATGGACTCTTGTCATCGTCTTTTGGGATGGGCCTGACTTCGTTTTAAAACACTTCATCTTGATGAATGTTCCCTTTATTTGAGGCGTGAGGGACATCCAAAGAAGTAGAAGTTTATGACACCAAGACAAGTCAGTAAGGATCAACGTAGGCCGAAGGAGAAAACAGAAAAAGAAAGAATAGAAAAAGAAGTAATATAAACTGCAGAAGGAAGGGAAAATAAAGAAAAAGAAATGGAACTAGAGAAAGTTTATTCGTCAATGTTTTTTCTTCTACAGTTTGTGATGTCATTTTACAGGAACAAAAGGATAAGCATGTGAAGGAAACACACATACTTCCTTGTTTGAAAAGGAAGCTTGTTCATAGTGCTTTATCATGCATTTGGTCTGTTGATAAAAAGAAGATTCGTCAAACACAATGCATGGAATTATTTATTGTTACATATCAAGGTGGGGTACTGTTGCCAAGAAATGTTATCGACGGATTGCAACCATTGGAATGTAACAAATATCAAGTTGAATTTGATCCTGGAAGAAGAGAATTAGTTTCAACTTGTGAAAAAATAAAAGTCCTTCACAAAATAATAATAAACTTATATTAAAACTAGTGTCTTAAGATTTGGGACAAATCCTCTCGAAGAAGGAGGGTATGATGTGAATTGCATATGGGTCAAATTGAGGATGACTAATGCGCCGTGTTGATGCAATTTCTTTTATTTAAATAAGGGCCTAATGCTTTGTAAAATTGGCTGACCAAATTATGTTTTGGCTTAACCAATTAATGGGCTTTAGTTTTGCTTTATTTTCAAGTTGATATCGCTGTCGTTAGGCGATCAAATTACCACTACTTTAGCAACTTCATTATTGCCAGTTAGTAGTGAACAAAATAGTTAGGGTTAAGATAACCCTGAGTCGTCTCACAACGAATACGAAATTGATCTCAAATATTTGATTCTTAAAAATGCAATTAAAACTAGCAACTATAAAAATAGGGGGATTTTGATGTGCAAAGAAAATGACACGGAAGATTGTAAACACAGTGATAGTAAATAGGTCAATTCCAGTGCTTTTTCTAAATAAGATTCTTCATTGGTTATCTAGAGATTATTGTTAAATTAATTATTGTTGTTGATTTACAAATCAATCAATGTAAAGACTCAATTCATTTGTTGGCATCCTCACTTTTAATCAAAGTATAGTCTCAATTAAAAGTGAGAATTGTTAGATTGTCCATAGTAAATTCAATCAAAGTACAGTCGAAATTAATTTTACTATGCCTAATCATGTCCATTCCTTTGTTTCTTCACCAAATAGAAAACTTAATTAATCAAAGTAAAGTCTTGACTAATTTTAGTTAAAGTAATTACCACTAATCAAAGTAAAGTCTCAATTATTGGCAAAAACTTATTTAATCAAATGAAAGTTTCTAAATAAAATCAAAGTAAAGTCTCAATTTAATTTAAAAACCTTTTAACTCATATGATTAGCATGCATGTAGATTTAAAATCATTATTTTCTATTCGATTAAGAAGCAAAGGACATAGATAAACAAAAACCACAACAATAATCAAAATAGCAAACATATAAATTCATCTAACCTCAGAATCCAGTTAAGAAATTACAGTGGAATCAACCCTAAAAGCTTAGCCCTCCATGGCTTTGATGGAATACATGATGATATGAAGGAAAGAAAATAAAAGAAAGAATGAGAGATGTGGTGGAGACGGTATCTGTAAAAACCAGAGAGTTCTAAGTGTCTCCGTTGTCACGCTTCTGCTCCCTTAAGTCTTTTTATATAGGCTTCAACTGGACTTTGGGCTTTATCTGTCAGTTGCTAAAAGGTTTTATTTTTATTTAATTAATTAGCAACTTAATTCTTGTCCAGTTTCTAATTCTGCCCCTCTTGTTTAATTATTTTCACAAAATTGACCAGAATTTGACTAGAGTTTGACTAGTTGACCAAAGTTTGACCAGTTTGACCAGAGTTTGACCAGTTGACTGCCTATCAGATACTGACACGTGGCGCAGAGTGCACTTTCTCTCTCTAGACTAGGGTTTGCTGTGTTTAGGGTTTCATGGAGGCTTTTGGCTACTGCAATGGCGCGGCAGCTTCGACTTCTTCTTCGGTGATCTCTTCTTCTCCGATCTGGCTGCGTTTTCCAGCTACAGGTTAGTGGAGGCGTTTGTGAATGTTGTTTCTGACGTTGTTTTTGTGACACTGCTGGTGCGCGAATGATGGTTGCAGGTGTGGAGGCGATGGTTGTAGGTGCGGAGGCGCGCTGCTGCAGTGGTGGTTCCTGTGCGGACGTCTCCGCTGGTGGTGACGGAACTGTGGTGATGTTGCTGTTCGCAGATGCAGTGGAGGTGTTGGAACGTGAATGGTGGCCGGCGAAAAAGAGAGGAATGCGCTGGTCTCGCTGGAGCGTGAACGAAGTGGTGCGGTGGTGTTGATGGTGGTCAGATTTCTGGCGAGTTGCAGGTTCGTGCTGCCATGGACGTGGTGTTGTGTGGAGCTGGTTCGCGCAGATGCAGGTGCAGGCGCGGTGGCTGGCGCTACTGTGGAGATGGTGCGACGGAGGTCTGCTTCTCTTCTCCTGTAGTTGCTGGCGCGACACGGTGCTGCAGAGGTTGGTGGTGGCCGGCGACGAGATGGCGTGATGGTGATGTAATGGTGGCCGGCGAGATGAAGAGGTGCGGCGGCGACTGCCATGGTGATGGAAGGAGAGGAGAAAATTAGGGTTAGAGTTTCATTTAGGGAGATGGTGACGTGGCAAGATTTGATTGGTCAATTTAGTGAGTGGAGGATTATGACACGTGTCAGCTTATGGTTGGCCTGATTTGAAAGGTGGGGATTGCCATATGCCATAATCTGGTTGAGTGGAGTCTAGTGGTAGGAGGGGTGCAACTTAGTGAAAACTGGGGTGCAGAACAAGTTTTTGGTGGTCCACTTTAGAAGGAGTGTGCAAATAAAATCTGGGGGTGCATTTAGCTCCTGATTTATTCTTTTCCAGAATTTCTTGATTTTGGACTTATTTTGTAAATTTGAATATTTCAAATCTACATTATTAATGACCAAAAAAGAAATAACAACTGCATTAACAAACGTTAGAATATCCAATAATATTTTATGCAACTAAAATCAATTTTTACGCCATTTTTACCAAACTTATTCAATAAATACAATAATCACAAATCCTAATTAAATCAATCTTTAAGCACAGAAAATTCAATTAAATCCCCAAATTTAAATATTAAATGAGGGCAAAAATTTGAACTCATCACTTACCAACAACCATTGGAAAGTAACAAATATCAAGTTGAATTTGATCCTGGAGATAGAGAATTAGTTTCAACTTGTGAAAAAAGAAAAGTCCTTCACAATATCATAATAAACTTAGATGAAAACTAGTGTCTTAAGATTCGGGACAAATCTTCTCGAAGAAGGAGGGTATGATGTGAATTGCATATGGGTCAAATGGAGGGTGACTAATACGCCGTGTTGATGCAGTTTCTTTTATTTAAATAAGGGCCCAATGCTTTTTAAAATTGGCTGACCAAATTGTGTTTGGTGTTAACCAATTAATGGGCTTTAGTTTTGCTTTATCTTTAAGTTGAAATAAGGGTCCATATGCCAACTTAAGAACCAACCTTTGGTAGATCAAGAGGACCTTTGCTCAAAGTTTGTGGATGACTTTTGCTAGCCTTAAATTCAAATACAACCAACCATTAAGTAACGGATCGTTATTAGCTTGAGTGGATCATTAATTAATAGCTTTAAGTGGGATGATATTGAAATTTGTGTGTCTTTTGTAATTTTGATGGTTAAAGCTCCTATACAAGTTGAACCACTTTCATCAATGAAGGCAAGCTGGGTTTTATTCAGAAAATAAACGAGTTTTATCTCATCTATCTTAGTTAGAGTGATTCTCCTAAGTTCTTGAGTGATTCAAGAATCCATGAGTTTAATCAAAGGTCCTTTATCCCTTTGTGTGTTTCAACTCTTAGGCTTATCTTCCATTCTTGGAAGTGTGATGTCTATCAATTTCCGTTCCATCTTCTTTTATGTTTCCATTTTCTCGTTTTAAATAATTTCTCAAATTTCTTGCTTGTTAGCATTCCAACAATGATAGATCAGTCAAACGAATCGAACCCTGTGGATTCACATCATTTGGTATTTAGAGCCTGGCTATCTAGATTTGGAATATGAAAGGAAGTTTATTATACAAAGTGTTTAACCGAAGGCTATCCATGTTTAGTTGCATTCGATTACAGAAGCGAAAACAATATTGTGAGCCAAAGATTGGTGGAGAAACTCCAGTTAC
This sequence comes from Vigna unguiculata, assembly GCF_037176805.1. Lineage (NCBI taxonomy): Eukaryota > Viridiplantae > Streptophyta > Magnoliopsida > Fabales > Fabaceae > Vigna > Vigna unguiculata. Next base: position 11,053,206 of record NC_140793.1, on the reverse strand, counting down.
TAGCAACCTTTCATCTTGATCAACCATGCATCAAATTCAGTACATGGCAATGTGTGAAAGAAGTATCATATGATATTGCTCCCATGGACCCTTGTCATCTTCGTTTTGGATGGGCATGACTTCGTTTTAAAACACTCCATCTTGATGAACGTTCCCTTTATTTGAGGCATGAGGGACATCAAAAGAAGTAGAAATTTATGACACCAAGACAAGTCAGTAAGGATCAACGTAGGATGAAGGAGAAAACAGAAAAAGAAAGAATAGAACAAGAAGTAATATAAACTGCAGAAGGAAGGGAAAATAAAGAAAAAGAAATGGAACTAGAGAAAGTTTATTCGTCAATGTTTTTTCTTCTACAGCTTGTGATGTCATTTTACAGGAACAAAAGGATAAGCATGTGAATGAAACACACCAACTACCATGTTTAAAAAGGAAGCTTATTCATAGTGCTTTATAATACATTTGGTCTGTCGATAAGAATCAAATTCGTCAAACACAATGCATGGAGTTATTTATTGTTACATATCAAGGTGGGGTATTGTTGCCAAGAAATGTTATCGACGGATTGCAACCATTGGAAAGTAACAAATATCAAGTTGAATTTGATCCTGGAAGAAGAGAATTAGTTTCAACTTGTGAAAAAATAAAAGTCCTTCACAAGATCATAATAAACTTACATTAAAACTGGTGTCTTAAGATTCAGGACAAATCTTCTCGAAGAAGGAGGGTATGATGTGAATTGCATATGGGTCAAATGGAGGATGACTAATGTGCCGTGTTGATGCAGTTTCTTTTATTTAGATAAGGGCCCAATGCTTTTTAAAATTGGCTAACCAAATTGTGTTTGTGCTTAACCAATTAATGGGCTTTAGTTTTGCTTTATCTTCAAGGTCAAATAAGGGTCCATATGCCAACTTAAGAACCAAACTTTGGAAGATCAAGAGGACCTTTGTTAAAAGTTTGTGGATGACTTTTGGTAGCCTTAAATTCAGTTACAATCAACCATTAAGTAGCGGATCGTTATTAGCTTGAGTGGATCAATATTTAATAGCTTTAAGCGAGATGATATTGAAATTTATGTGTCTTTTGTAATTTTGATGGTTAAAGCTCCTATATAAGTTGAACCATTTGCATCAGTGAAGGCAAGCTGAGTTTTATTTAGAAAATAAACGATTTTTATCTCAATTATCTTAGTGAGAGTGATTCTCCTAAGTTCTTGAGTGATTCAAGAATCCATGAGTTTAATCAAAGGTCCTTTATCCCTTTGTGTGTTTCAACTTTTAGGCTTATCTTCCATTCTTGGAAGTGTGATGTCTATCAATTTCCGTTCCATCTTCTTTTATGTTTCCATTTTCTCGTTTTAAATAATTTCTCAAATTTCTTGCTTGTTAGCATTCCAACAATGATAGATCAGTCAAACGAATCGAACCCTGTGGATTCACATCATTTGGTATTCAGAGCCTGGCTATCTAGATTTGGAATATGAAAGGAAGTTTATTATACAAAGTGTTTAACCAAAGGCCATCCATGTTTAGTTGCATTCGATTACAGAAGCGAAAACAATGTTGTGAGCCAAAGATTGGCGGAGAAACTCCAGTTACCAGCAACCTTTCATCTGGATAAAGCATGGATCAAATTCAGTACATGGCAATGTGTGAAAGAGGTATTATGTGATATTGCTCCCATGGACTCTTGTCATCTTCTTTTGGGATGGGCATGGCTTCGTTTTAAAACAAGCCATCTTTATGAATGTTCCCTTTATTTCAGGAATGAGGGACATCAAATGAAGTATAAATTTATGACACCAAGACAAGTCAGTAAGGATCAACGTAGGCTGAAGGAGAAAACAAAAAAAAAAGAAAGAATACAAAAAGAAGTAATATAAACTGTAGAAGGAAGGGAAAATAAAGAAAAAGAAATGGAACTAGAGAAAGTTTATTCGTCAATGTTTTTTCTTCTACAGTTTGTGATGTCATTTTACAGGAACAAAAGGATAAGCATGTGAATTAAACACACCAACTTCCATGTTTAAAAAGGAAGCTTGTTCATGGTGCTTTATTATGCATTTGGTCTGTCGATAAGAAGCAAATTCGTCAAACACAATGCATGGAATTATTTATTGTTACATATCAAGGTGGGGTACTGTTACAAGAAATGTTATCGACGGATTGCAACCATTGGAAAGTAACAAATATCAAGTTGAATTTGATCCTGGAAGAAGAGAATTAGTTTCAACTTGTGAAAAAATAAAGGTCATTCAGAAGATCATAATAAACTTACATTAAAACTGGTGTCTTAAGATTCGGGACAAATCTTCTCGAAGAAGGAGGGTATGATGTGAATTGCATATGGGCCAAATGGAGCATGACTAATGCGCCGTGATGATGCAGTTTCTTTTATTTAAATAAGGGCCCAATGCTTTTTAAAATTGGCTAACCAAATTGTGTTTGTGCTTAACCAATTAATGGGCTTTAGTTTTGCTTTATCTTCAAGTTGAAATAAGGGTCCATATGCCAACTTAAGAACCAAACTTTGGAAGATCAAGAGGACCTTTGCTAAAAGTTTGTGGATGACTTTTGGTAGCCTTAAATTCAGTTACAATCAACCATTAAGTAGCGGATCGTTATTAGCTTGAGTGGATCATTATTTAATAGCTTTAAGCGAGATGATATTGAAATCTATGTGTCATTTGTAATTTTGATGGTTAAAGCTCCTATATAAGTTGAACCATTTTCATCAATGAAGGCAAACTGAGTTTTATTCAAAAAATAAACGAGTTTTATCTCATCTATCTTAGTGAGAGAGATTCTCCTAAGTTCTTGAGTGATTCAAGAATCCATGAGTTTAATCAAAGGTCCTTTATCCCTTTGTGTGTGTGAACTTTTAGGCTTATCTCCCATTCTTGGAAGTGTGATGTCTATCAATTTCTGTTCCATCTTCTTTTATGTTTCCATTTTCTCGTTTTAAATAATTTCTCAAATTTCTTGCTTGTTAGCATTCCAACAATGATAGATCAGTCAAACGAATCGAACCCTGTGGATTCACATCATTTGGTATTCAGAGCCTGGCTATCTAGATTTGGAATATGAAAGGAAGTTTATTATACAAAGTGTTTAACCAAAGGCCATCCATGTTTAGTTGCATTCGATTACAGAAGCGAAAACAATGTTGTGAGCCAAAGATTGGCGGAGAAACTCCAGTTACCAGCAACCTTTCATCTGGATAAAGCATGGATCAAATTCAGTACATGGCAATGTGTGAAAGAGGTATTATGTGATATTGCTCCCATGGACTCTTGTCATCTTCTTTTGGGATGGGCATGGCTTCGTTTTAAAACAAGCCATCTTTATGAATGTTCCCTTTATTTCAGGAATGAGGGACATCAAATGAAGTATAAATTTATGACACCAAGACAAGTCAGTAAGGATCAACGTAGGCTGAAGGAGAAAACAAAAAAAAAAGAAAGAATAGAAAAAGAAGTAATATAAACTGCAGAAGGAAGGGAAAATAAAGAAAAAGAAATGGAACTAGAGGAAGTTTATTTGTCAATGTTTTTTCTTCTACAGTTTGTGATGTCATTTTACAGGAACAAAAGGATAAGCATGTGAATGAAACACACCAACTTCCATGTTTAAAAAGGAAGCTTGTTCATAGTGCTTTATTATGTATTTGGTCCGTCGATAAGAAGCAAATTCGTCTAACAGAATGCATGGAATTATTTATTGTTACATATCAAGGTGGGGTACTGTTGCCAAGAAATGTTATCGACGGATTGCAACCATCGGAAAGTAACAAATATCAAGTTTAATTTGATCCTGGAAGAAGAGAATTAGTTTCAACTTGTGAAAAAATAAAGGTCCTTCAGAAGATCATAAGAAACTTACATTAAAACTGGTGTCTTAAGATTCGGGACAAATCTTCTCGAAGAAGGAGGGTATGATGTGAATTGCATATGGGCCAAATGGAGGATGACTAATGCGCCGTGTTGATGCAGTTTCTTTTATTTAAATCAGGGCCCAATGCTTTTTAAAATTGGCTGACCAAATTGTGTTTGTGCTTAACCAATTAATGGGCTTTAGTTTTGCTTTATCTTCAAGTTGAAATAAGGATCCATATGCCAACTTAAGAACCAAACTTTAGAAGATCAAGAGGACCTTTGCTAAAAGTTTGTGAATGACTTTTCATAGCCTTAAATTCAGTTACAATCAACCATTAAGTAGCAGATCGTTATTAGCTTGAGTGGATCATTATTTAATAGCTTTAAGCGAGATGATATTGAAATTTATGTTTCTTTTGTAATTCTAATAGTTAAAGCTCCTATATAAGTTGAACCATTTTCATCAATGAAGGCAAGCTCAGTTTTATTCAAAAAATAAACGAGTTTTATCTCATCTATCTTAGTGAGAGAGTGATGAAGGATTATCTTGTTTCCTTTTAGAGTTATGAATATGGTGAAGTTATGTAAGAAAGCTTTTTGAAAATTCCCACTTGACATTAAGATAGCAAGCTATCTAGATGTGAAGGTTCATTTCTCAAGCTCATGAAAGGAAGAAGAGAGTTGGATTCAAGCTTAAACTCACACAACATTAACAACACTTAAAGAACCAAAATGAAAGAAGAAACATTAAAAATGGAAAGCATAGAAGATGAAGCATGGAAGAAGCACGCCACTCATAGGGGGGGATCTAAGCCAACCAAGCCCTAGAGATGAGTGATGGTGCCGCCACTTGCAAGCAAGATAAGGCAAAGGTGAGTTCACTTCTAGGAAGGAGAGCTCACGAAAATTTAAAGGTTGAAACACAATAGTTTAGAAACAAAATGATCAACCCTTTTACAAGACAAGGAGCACCCTTTAAATAGGAGTTCATAGGGGTCCTTTAGCAAATACAAAAACATGAAAAAGGATTAACTAGCAAACCCTAAACCTAATGTGAGAGTGAGTCTTGGCCAAGTGAAGGAAGATGATTGGTGGACGCATTTCCATGAGGATTCTAGGCTAAAAGAGGAAGGAGACCAAGTGACCTTCTAAGGCATAAAACACAAAGGCAAAAGGAGACAAGGTACATGTCTACTTTTGCTTTTGCTTTATGCTTTTTGCTTTCCTCTCTCTTCCACTTCATCCAAGTGCTCCAATCACCAAGTGCAACCTAGCCATGCTCTACTTTCTCTTAATTACCTACAAAACAAGACAAACAAGGATTAGCATGTTGGTTTAAGTTAATCTAATCTTGGTCAAAGGTCAACTTTGGATCAAAGTCAACAAGTCAACCAAAATAAATCAATTAGAAACCAACTTAGGGAATTCAAACTAAAGTAATGCAAAACAAAGATAAAGGTGATGGAATAGAAGACTCCCCTCTAGACATGCTTCTAGTGATCCTTCTTGAGGGAGCTTCTAAGGAGGTGGTCATGCCTTCATCATCCTCCCCTTCTTGGAGAGAATTCGACCACGAATTCTTAAACCCTACATCAAAAGGAGAAAGGTCACAAACATTGAATGAGTTACTCATGTTGTAGCTTGGGGTAAGTCTAACTCATAAGCATTGTTGTTAATTCTCCTAATGACTTGAAAGGGGTCATCCCCTCTAGGGAGGAGCTTAGACTTCCTTTGAGTAGGGAATCTCTCATTTCTCAAGTGAAGCCAAACCCAATCTCCCTCTTGGAAGATGATTTCCTTTCTTTCCTTATTACCATCCTCTTGTTGTTTCTTAACTCTTCTCTCAATGGTTTCCTTGACTTGTGAATGCAAGTCTTGGATGTACTTGGCTTTGGCCTCACCATCTTGGCAAGTCCATGCCTCATGAGTGGGAAGGGGAAGGAGGTCTAAGGGAGTTAGGGGATTGAACCCATACACAACCTCAAAAGGGGAATGAGAAGTGGTGGAATGCACAACCCTATTGTAGGCAAACTCTATGTGGGGAAGAAGTTCCTCCCACTCTCTAATGTTTTGCACTATCATACATCTTAGCATTTGCCCTAAGGTTCTATTAACCACCTCGGTTTGGCCATCACTTTGGGGATGGCAAGTGGTGGAGAAAAGAAGCTTGGTGCCAAGTTTACCCCACAAGGTTCTCCAAAAATGGCTTAGGAACTTGGAGTCCCATCACTCACAATGGACCTAGGTAGGCCATGTAGTCTTACCACTTCCTTGAAAAAAAGATTTGCAATATAAGTTGCATCATCAATCTTATGGCAAAGAATGAAATGAGCCATCTTAGAGAACCTATCCACCACTACAAAAATGGAATCCCTACCTTTTTTGGTCCTTGAGAGGCCTAAGACAAAATCCATAGATATGTCAACCCAAGGCTTGGAAGGGATAGGCAAGGGAGTGTAAAGACCATGGGGTTGGACTCTAGACTTGGCTTTCATGCATGCTATGTAACTTTTGCAATGCCTATCTACATGCTTCCTCATGTGAGGCCAATAGAAGTGTTCTTTCAAGACTTCCAAAGTCTTGTTTGGCCCAAAATGCCCCATTAATCCTCCCTCATGTGCCTCTCTAATGAGTGAGGCTCTTAAGGAACCTTGGGGAATGCAAAGTCTCTTACCTTCGAAAAGATATTGATTGAGAAGGTAAAAGTCTTTGTAAGCCCCTTGGTGGCACTCACTATGAATGGAGGAGAAATCAACATCCCTTGGATACAATTCCTTAATATGATCAAAACTAAGAAATTTAGTTTCAAGAATTGAAAGGAGGGAATGCCTTCTTGAAAGTGCATCCACCACAATGTTAGCCTTTCCTTGCTTATGTTTGATCACATATGGGAATTGCTCTAAGAACTCTACCCACCTAGCATGTTTCTTGTTTAACTTGCCTTGGCTTTTCAAAAATTTGAGTGACTCATGGTCACTATGTATCACAAACTCCTTTGAAAGAAGATAGTGTTGCCAAGTTTGCAAAGTTCTCACAAGAGCATAAAGCTCTTTGTCATAGGTGGAGTAGTTGATGTGACTCCCCTTGAGTTTCTCACTAAAATAGGCTATGGGGTGCCCTTCTTGGAGAAGCACGGCCCTAATGCCTACATTGGATGCATCACACTCAATTTCAAAAGTTTTGGAGAAGTTAGGAACGGCTAAGAGTAGTGCATTGATCAATTTTCCTTTTAAAGTTTCACAAGCCTTTTCTTGATCTTTGCCCCACTTATAGACCACACCTTTCTTGACCAATTCATTGAGAGGGGCGGCTATGGTGCTAAAGTTTGGCACAAACCTCCTATAAAAACTAGCCAACCCATGGAAAGACCTAAGCTCACTTACATTCTTTGGGGGAGGCCAATCCTTGATGGCCATCACTTTTTCTTGGTCCACATGGACCCCATGTTGATTTATTTTGAAACCTAGGAAGATCACATGATCCATCCCAAACACACATTTATCCATGTTAGCATACAAGGATGCCTTCCTTAAGGTCTCTAACACACTCCTTAAATGATGCAAGTGGTCATCTTGAGACATACTATAAATAAGAATGTCATCAAAGTACACCACAACAAACTTCCCTAAGAACTCTCTAAGAACATGGTGCATGAGTCTCATGACTGTACTAGGTGCATTGGTCAAGCCAAAAGGCATGACTAACCACTCATATAATCCAAACTTAGTCTTGAAAGAGGTTTTCCATTCATCACCTTCTTTGATTCTAATTTGATTGTACCCACTCTTCAAGTCTATTTTGGAAAATATGGTTGCACCATGTAACTCATCAATCAAATCATCTAATCTAGGAATAGGATGCCTATACTTGATGGTTATGTTGTTGATAGCCCTACAATCTATGCACATTCTCCATGTTCCATCCTTTTTAGGGACAAGAATCACGGGCATTGCACAAGGACTCATGCTATGTTGCATCCACCCCTTTTCTAATAGCTCATTCACTTGTTTTTGAATTTCCTTAGCCTCCTCGGGACTAGTCCTATAGGCTGGCCTATTAGGCAAAGATGAGCCTTGTATGAAATCAATTTGGTGTTCTATACCTCTTAGGGGTGGGAGACCCTTTGGAGGTTCTTGAAAAACATCTTTGAACTCATCTAAGACTAATGACAAGTCTAAGGGACATCTAGAGTGAGGGTTTTGGAAGGAGGGGGAAGATTCACTAGGATAAGCTAGGAAGATGGGTTTTTGGGCAAGCATTACCTTCTTCACCCCTTTGAGGGTGATCATGCTCTTCTTGGACTGATTGCCATGCCCTTGCGCCTTCTCTTCTTTTCTTTTCTTTATCATTTGCAATTGGTCCTCATTGACTTCTCTTGGTGAAAGAGGTAGTAATGTGATTTTTTTGCCTTGGAAGCTAAATGTAAATTTGTTGGTATGGCCATCATGAAAAGCTTTCCTATCAAATTGCCATGGCCTTCCTAATAAAATGTGGGTTGCTTCCATGGGCACTAAGTCACATAATACCTCATCTTTCTAGTTTCCAATGGAGAAGTTAATAAGGACTTGTTTGTCCACTTTAATCTCACCTTCCTCGCTAAGCCAAGAAAGCTTATAGGGCTTGGCATGAGGGATGGTATTCAAGCCAAGCTTGTCCACAACCCTTATGCTAGCCACATTAACACAACTTCCACTATCAATTATGAGGGAGCAAGTTTTGGTGTTGATTTGGCACCTTGAGTGAAAAATATTTTCTCTTTGGTTTTCAAATTCTTTAGGCACTTGGCCTAGCATGCGCCTAACCACCAACAAACCTCCTTCATTAGGTTTGATTTCATCCTCACTTGAAGATTGGGAAGAAGTGTGGGAGGAAGAACTTTTAGGGGAGGGGGGAGAAGAATGTTCACTTTCAACCTCTCCTTTAGGGTTCAAGATCATGTACCTCTTTGTTGGGCAATTTGAAGCAATGTGACCATAGCCCAAACACTTAAAACATTTTATGGAACTAGTTCTTGAACTTTGAGAAGAGTTTGCACTTTCATGGGAGGTTCTAGACGAATTAGTCCTAGGTGGGTGGTCTTTGGAAGGTGGTTTCTCATCCTTTCTTTCTTTTCCTTTCCAAGTTCTAGAGTAGTATTCATTGTATGAAGTATTCCTCTTGGCCTCTTGTTTCTTTTTCAATTGACTTTCAACTTTTAAGGCCAAGTGTAAAATTTTGTCAAGAGTGGAATACTCATATAACTCAACTACATCTTGAACTTCTCTTCTAAGACCACTCACAAATCTAGCTACCTTTTCTTCTTCACTTTCAAATTGGAGTCCTACTTTGAGAAGCATGGACTCCATCATTTTAAAATATTCATTCACACACATAGACCCTTGTTGAAGCCTTTGGAGCTTCAAAAGAGTCTCCCTCCTATAGTAGGAAGGAACAAATCTAGCGCGCATTAAAGTTTTAATGTCCATCCAAGAGGCCGCGGGTGGCTCTTGGTTAATATTGTCCATACACAATTGATGCCACCATGTCATGGCATAATCTTCAAATTCTAAAACTACTAAATCTACTTGTTCTTGATCACTAACTAAATGAATATTGAAGATTTGGTTCACTTTTTGCTCCCACTCTATGTAGAGGTTTGGATCATTCTCCCCCTTGAACTTTGGAATCTTGATTGGTGGAGGTTGTCTTTGTGGGAGTTGATTGCGCCTTCCACCACCATCATAGTCGTGTCTTCTTCTTCTTCCACCATGGCTAGAGTCCTCGGAAGAGGACCTCCTCCTTCTCCTCTCATCTTCCCTAAGCTCAAGTCTTTGGATGTGCTCTTGTAGGAAGATCTCACTTTGCCTCCTATCCGCCCTCAATTGGTCAAAAATTTCTCTCCTACTCACTTCCATCTCACGTAAGATGTTGGCAAGGGTCATTTGTTCACTTTCTTGGGCCATAGGAGTCACCATGGGAGGGGAATAAGGTGAGACCGACTCCTCCTCTTCTTCTACCTCCAAGATTGGATCCATATTCATGTTCCTACACCAAATACTCACCAAAAACCGTGACAAGGAAGAGGTTAGCTAACAAAAAATTCCAAACCCAAGACCAAGTGTGGTCTTCTCAAGCACCCAAGTGTTTTTGATCACACTCCTAAAGCACACAAGCAAGGCTAGCACTCAAAAACCTTCCAAAAAAGTGAAAATACCTTTAAAGAGATGAAAACCTTTTCAAAGCTCAAACAAGTGGCTCGGCCACAACACTCTAGGAAGACAAGGAAAAGAAAACTACTGAGACAAAACAAGGATTACCTAAAGACAAGCAAGCAAAGCTAAAAAAACAAGAAAGTTTAACTTCTAAGGAAACTTGTTTTTAAAGACAAAACTTGAACAAGACTAAAACAATGAAAAGCACTTTTAAGGACTCTATGGAAAGCATTTGAACAAGCCAAGATTATACCTCAAATTATGCATACACCATGAAAGATCATAACCAAGTCAAAGCATGGAACTAATTTGCCAATATCACCCAAAATCCAAGTATAAATTTTGGTAGAATAACACCTAGTAAAAATGGCCAAATGGATTCACCAAGCATTGTAAAAGCTCTCAGCCAAACTGTTTTTGGTCTTGAAAACACTTTTTCTTTTCAAAACTAGGTACTTAAAATGATGAGAAGGATGTTTTAGGGTGTCTTGAACACTTAGTTCCTTAAAATTAGGTCAAAATCAATTTCAAGGAGCATACAACAACACAAGGCATAGATCTCAAGCAATAGTTCAAAAACTTAGAAACAAAAACAAGAAAACTCAAAGAAGCATATGACAAGAGACTCAAGCAAAAGTTAGACACATTTAAAGACTCAACATGACATACACAAAGACACAAACATGTAGCTATCATGCATTTAAACTCATGGATTTGAGGCTCAAAGAGTAAGCATCAAAAGACATGTTATCCAACCACATTTAGGAGCAAAAGAGTCACAAAACCGAAGCCAAAATTGCCACAACATAACCTGAAAACGTTGTTTTTCGTATTCTCGGCAGCTCTGACCTTTGCTCACTCATTTGATCATAACTCTCTCCACAGAACTCCAAATGCGTTAATTCTTTTTTTGTTGGAAACTAGACTCACAGAGCTTTCTTTTGATATAAAGAACGTTATTTTTGGACAACTGAGCTAGCTGCCGTTTTCTTTTCAAAAACGCACACGTTGCTGCCAGCACTGTTTTTATGTGGACCATTCAAAGATAGCTACACAAGACAAGGTTAGAACATGAAAACACCATATTCAAGGACAACCAAAGCTCTAGATACCAAATGATGAAGGATTATCTTGTTTCCTTTTAGAGTTATGAATATGGTGAAGTTATTTAAGAAAGCTTTTTGAAAATTCCCACTGGACATTAAGATAGCAAGTTATCTAGATGTGAAGGTTCATTTCTCAAGCTCATGAAAGGAAGAAGAGAGTTGGATTCAAGCTTAAACTCACACAACATTAACAACACTTAAAGAACCAAAATGAAAGAAGAAACATTAAAAATGGAAAGCATAGAAGATGAAGCATGGAAGAAGCACGCCACTCATAGGGGGGGATCTAAGCCAACCAAGCCCTAGAGATGAGTGATGGTGCCGCCACTTGCAAGCAAGATAAGGCAAAGGTGAGTTCACTTCTAGGAAGGAGAGCTCACGAAAATTTAAAGGTTGAAACACAATAGTTTAGAAACAAAATGATCAACCCTTTTACAAGACAAGGAGCACCCTTTAAATAGGAGTTCATAGGGGTCCTTTAGCAAATACAAAAACATGAAAAAGGATTAACTAGCAAACCCTAAACCTAATGTGAGAGTGAGTCTTGGCCAAGTGAAGGAAGATGATTGGTGGAGGGATTCCCATGAGGATTCTAGGCTAAAAGAGGAAGGAGACCAACTGACCTTCTAAGGCATAAAACACAAAGGCAAAAGGAGACAAGGTACATGTCTACTTTTGCTTTTGCTTTATGCTTTTTGCTTTCCTCTCTCTTCCACTTCATCTAAGTGCTCTAATCACCAAGTGCCACCTAGCCATGCTCTACTTTCTCTTAATTACCTACAAAACAAGACAAACAAGGATTAGCATGTTGGTTTAAGTTAATCTAATCTTGGTCAAAGGTCAACTTTGGATCAAAGTCAACAAGTCAACCAAAATAAATCAATTAGCTACCAACTTAGGGAATTCAAACTAAAGTAATGCAAGACAAAGATCAAGGTGATGGAATAGAAGACTCCCCTCTAGACATGCTTCTAGTGATCCTTCTTGAGGGAGCTTCTAAGGAGGTGGCCATGCCTTCATCAGAGAGATTCTCCTAAGTTCTTGAGTGATTCAAGAATCCATGAGTTTAATCAAAGGTCCTTTATCCCTTTGTGTGTTTCAACTTTTAGGCTTATCTTCCATTTTTGGAAGTGTGATGTCTATCAATTTCTGTTCCATCTTCTCTTATGTTTCCATTTTCTCGTTTTAAATAATTTCTCAAATTTCTTGCTTGTTAGCATTCCAACAATGATAGATCAGTCAAACGAATCGAACCCTGTGGATTCACATCATTTGGTATTTAAAGTCTGGCTATCTAGATTTGGAATATGAAAGGAAGTTTATTATACAAAGTGTTTAACCGAAGGCCATCCATGTTTAGTTGCATTCGATTACAGAAGCGAAAACAATGTTGTGAGCCAAAGATTGGTGGAGAAACTCCAGTTACCAGCAACCTTTCATCTGGATAAAGCATGGATCAAATTCAGTACATGGCAATGTGTGGAAGAAGTATTATAGGATATTGCTCCCATGGACTCTTGTCATCTTCTTTTGGGATGGGCATGGCTTCGTTTTAAAACACGGCATCTTGATGAACGTTCCCTTTATTTCAGGAATGAGGGACATCAAATGAAGTATAAATTTATGACACCAAGACAAGTCAGTAAGGATCAACGTAGGCTGAAGGAGAAAACAAAAAAAGAAAGAATACAAAAAGAAGTAATATAAACTACAGAAGGAAGGGAAAATAAAGAAAAAGAAATGGAACTAGAGAAAGTTTATTCGTCAATGTTTTTTCTTCTACAGTTTGTGATGTCATTTTACAGGAACAAAAGGATAAGCATGTGAATGAAACACAGCAACTTCCATGTTTAAAAAGGAAGCTTGTTCATAGTGCTTTGTTATGCATTTGGTCCGTCGATAAGAAGCAAATTCGTCAAACACAATGCATGGAATTATTTATTGTTACATATCAAGGTGGGGCACTATTGCCAAGAAATGTTATCGACAGATTGCAACCATTGGAAAGTAACAAATATCAAGTTGAATTTGATCCTAGAAGATGATAATTAGTTTCAACTTGTGAAAAAATAAAAGTCCTTCACAAGATCATAATAAACTTACATTAAAACTAGTGTCTTAAGATTCGGGACAAATCTTCTCGAAGAAGGAGGGTATGATGTGAATTGCATATGGGTCAAATGGAGGATGACTAATGCGTCGTGTTGATGCAGTTTCTTTTATTTAAATAAGGGCCCAATGCTTTGTAAAATTGGTTGACCAAATTGTGTTTGTGCTTAACAAAATATTGGGATTTAGTTTTGCTTTATCTTCAAGTTGAAATAAGGGTCCATATGCCAACTTAAGAACCAACCTTTGGAAGATCATGAAGACCTTTGCTAAAAGTTTGTGGATGACTTTTGGTAGCCTTAAATTCAGTTACAATCAACCATTAAGTAGCGGATCGTTATTAGTTGAGTTCAAATTTTTGCCCTCATTTAATATTTAAATTTGGGGATTTAATTGAATTTTCTGTGCTTAAAGATTGATTTAATTAGGATTTGTGATTATTGGATTTATTGAGTAAGTTTGGTAAAAGTGGCGTAAAAATTGATTTTAGTTGCATAAAATATTAGTGGATATTCTAACGTTTGTTAATGCAGCTGGAATTTATTTTTGGTCAATTAATAGTGTGATTTTGAAATATTCAAAGTTACAAAATAAGTCCAAAATCAAGAAATTCTGGAAAAGAATAAATCAGGAGCTAAATGCACCCCCAGTTTTCACTAAGTTGCACCCCTCCTACCACTTAAACTCCACTCAACCAGATCACGCCATGTGGCAATCCCCACCTCTTAAAATTAGCCAACCAGAACAAGCCACGTGTCATAATCCTCCACTCACCCAATTGACCACTCCGATCTTGTCACGTCATCATCTCCTCCATCTCACTCATGAAACCCTAACCCTAATTTTCCTCAAACCCTAGTTGCCACCATCAACCACCATGGCAGCCACCGCCACACCTCTTCATCTCGTCGGGCATCACCGCGCATCTTCTTCCTTCACACACATGCAGCATTCCAGCCACGCCGGCCACTACCAAGCTGCAACAGCGACGCGCCGCCTCCATCGCGCGAACCTGTGCTGTGACGCGCAACCACAAGCGCACCACCTCCACGCAGCCTTGTCGTCGGAATCTGCACCACGCCACAGCTTCCCTGTGAAACTCTAGCAAACACGAGCCAACGAAGCTTCCCTGTGACGCACCTGCAACAATCCGCGAATCTAGATTCTGCGAGCAGCGCCGCCCCTATCTTCTCCGTGCAGCCGTGAGCGAGAACAAGCCATAACAGTAGCGGAAACCACAGCCATTGCGACACAACAGTGAACACCTTCAGATTCGAGGACCACCACACCCGCCGGAGCAGCCGCCATTGCCGTCAGTCATGCCGTCACGCATAGCCAAGGGAGGAAGGAGGAAGGAGCAGCAATCCCTAATTTTGGAGAGAGAGTACTCTACACCACGTGTCAGCATCTAATAGGACAGTCAAACTAGTCAACTCTGGTCAACTGGTCAACTGGTCAAAGTCAGCAGTCAACTCTGGTCAAAACTGCAAACATGGTTAAATGAGAGGGGTAGAGTTGGAAATTGGACATGAATTAAGTTGCTAATTAATTAAATAAAAATAAAATATTTTAGCAACTGACAGATAAAGCCCAAAGTCCAGTGGAAGCCTATATAAAGAGACTTAAGGGAGCAGAAGCAGACGGACAACTTACAACTGAGACACTTAGAACTCTCAGGTTTTGGCAGACTCCGTCGTCTATCACATCTCTCATTCTCTATTTCTTTTATTTTCTTTGCTTCATATCATCATGTATTCCATCAAAGCCATGGAGGGCTAAGCTTTTAGGGTTGATTCCACTGTAATTTCTTAAATGGATTCTGAGGTTAGATGAATTTATGTTTTGTTATTTTGATTATTGTTGTGGTTTTTGTTTATCTATGTCCTTTGCTTCTTAATCGAATAGAAAATAATGATTTTAAATCTACATGCATGCTAATCATATGAGCTAAAAGGTTTTTAAATTAAATTGGGACTTTACTTTGATTTTATTTAGAAACTTTCATTTGATTGAATAAGTTTTTGCCAATAATTGAGACTTTACTTTGATTAGTGGTAATTACTTTAACTAAAATTAGTCAAGACTTTACTTTGATTAATTAAGTTTTCTATTTGGTGAAGAAACAAAGGAATAGACATGATTAGACATAGTAAAATTAATTGAGACTGTACTTTGATTGAATTTACTATGGATAATCTAACAATTCTCACTTTTAATTGAGACTGTACTTTGATTAAAAGTGAGGATGGCAACAAATGAATTGAGTCTTTACATTGATTGATTTGTAAATCAACAACAATAATTAATTTAACGATAATCTCTAAATAACCAATGAAGAATCTTATTTAGAAAAAGCAGTGGAATTGACCTATTTACTATTATTGTGTTTACAATCTTCCGTGTCATTTTCTTTGCATGTCAAAACCCCCCTATTTTTATAGTTGCTAGTTTTAATTGTATTTTTAAGAATCAAATATTTGAGATCAATTCCGTATTCGTTGTGAGACGACTCAGGGTTATCTTAACCCTAACTATTTTGTTCACTACAAACTAGCAATACTGAAGTTGCTAAAGTAGTGTATTTTGATCGCCTAACGACAGCGATATCAGTAGATCATTAATTAATAGCTTTAAGCGGGATGATATTGAAATTTATGTGTCTTTTGTAATTCTGATAGTTAAAGCTCCTATATAAGTTGAACCACTTTCATCAATGAAGGCAAGCTGAGTTTTATTCAGAAAATAAACGAGTTTTATCTCATCTATCTTAGTGAGAGTGATTCTCCTAAGTTCTTGAGTGATTCAAGAATCCATGAGTTTAATCAAAGGTCCTTTATCCCTTTGTGTGTTTTAACTCTTAGGCTTATCTTCCATTCTTGGAAGTGTGATGTCTATCAATTTCAGTTCCATCTTCTTTTATGTTTCCATTTTCTCGTTTTAAATAATTTCTCAAATTTCTTGCTTGTTAGCATTCCAAAAGTGATAGATCAGTCAACCGAATCGAACCTAGTAGATTCACATCATTTGGTATTCAGAGCCTGGCTATCTAGATTTGGAATAGGAAAGGAAGTTTATTATACAAAGTGTTTAACCGAAGGCCATCCATGTTTCGTTGCATTCGATTACGGAAGCGAAAACAATGTTGTGAGCCAAAGATTAGTGGAGAAACTCCAGTTACCAATAACCCTTCATATGGATCAAGCATGCACCAAATTTAGTACATGGCAATGTGTGAAAGATGTATCATGTGATATTGCTCCCATGGACTCTTGTCATCTTCTTTTGGGATGGGCATGGCTTCGTTTTAAAACACTCCATCTTGATGAACGTTTCGTTTATTTTACGCATGAGGGACATCAAAAGAAGTAGAAATTTATGACACCAAGACAAGTCAATAAGGATCAACGTAGGCTGAAGGAGAAAACAGAAAAAGAAAGAATGGAAAAAGAAGTAATATAAACTGCAGAAGGAAGGGAAAATAAAGAAAAAGAAATGGAACTAGAGAAAGTTTATTGGCAATGTGTTTTCTTCTACAGTTTGTGATGTCATTTTACAGGAACAAAAGGATAAGCATGTGAATGAAACATACCAACTTCCATGTTTAAGAAGGAAGCTTGTTGATGAGTTCAACGTTCTGGAAGCATAATATATCACATGTGATAGCTTCCCATCTTTTTGTGCAAGCACCGCTCCTACTGCAAAGTTTGATGCATCACACATCAGCTCGAATGGTAATGTCTAGTCAGGTGGCTGGATGATAGGAGTGGTGGTAAGCGCCTTTTTCAATGTATCAAACGCATCTTTGCACCTCTCTCCAAAGTCAAATACTACATCCTTTTGCAACAAGTTGGAGAGAGGGTTGGCTATCTTGCTGAAGTCCTTGATAAACCTCCTGTAAAATCCTGCATGTCCAAGAAAAGATCGAACCTCTTTCACAGAAGAGGGGTAAGGCAATTGTGAAATAATATCAATTTTAGCAGGATCTACAGATATACCATTCTTGGAAACAACGTGACCTAAAACTATACCTTGTTCCACCATAAAATGACATTTTTCAAAATTTAGAACAAGGTTAGTTTCTTCACATCTCTCCAAGACTCTAGCAAGATTAGACAAGCAGTGATCAAAAGATGAACCATATACACTAAAATCATCCATAAAAACCTCAATACAATGCTCCAACAAATCTGTAAAAATACTCATCATACATCGCTGAAATGTTCCAGGAGCATTGCAAAGGCTAAATGGCATTTTCCTATAAGCATATGTACCGAATGGACAAGTAAAGGTAGTTTTATGTTGATCCTCTAGGGCAATACAAATCTGAAAATACCCAGAGAATCCATCAAGAAAACAATAATGAGACTTACCTGCCAATCGATCTAACATCTGGTCCATGAATGGTAAAGGAAAGTGGTCCTTCCTGGTGGCCTGGTTTAGTCTTCTATAATCAATACAAACCCTCCAGCTATTCTGAATACGAGTAGGAATCAACTTGTTCTTCTCATTCTTGACCACGGTGATTCCAGATTTCTTGGGAACCACATGTACAGGATTCACCCAAGTGCTGCCAGAAATAGGATATATAATACCTGCTTGTAGCAACTTGGTGACTTCTTTCTTCACAACCTCCATCAGCTGAGGATTCAGTCTCCTCTGAGGTTGCCTTACTGGCTTAGCATCCTCCTCCAAGAGTATTATGTGCATGCAGAAAGAAGGACTAATACCAGGAATATCTGCCAAAGTCCAGCCTATTGCTCGCTTGTGATCTTTGATAACCTGCAATAGCTTTTATTCCTGCTCATCAGTAAGCAAGGCAGATATAATAACAGGGAGTTTCCCATCCCTCTCAAGATAAACATATTTCAAATGAGATGGTAAAGGTTTCAACTCCAAAGTGGGTGGCTGTTCCACAGATGGCAACATTTTATTGCCTAAGGTAATTTCAGCCACCTCAGCATCACACTTGGACGCCACAAAGGTATTAAATAGTGACACCACGTCCTCAACATCACATGTTTTACAATTTTCTCTTTCGTCTAAAATTGAGCCCGAAACATTCGAAAAAGAAAAACCAGATAAAGCGTCCAAAAGTCCAAAAGCACAATTATTTACTACATTACTCAATAAATCAATACAAAACAAAGAATGGTCTTCAATTGGGTGCTTCATGGCTTCTAGCACATTGAACTGCACCTTCTCATCTCCTATCTCCATAGTCAAGGATCCTGCATGCACGTCTATCTTGGTACGTGCTGTCATCATGAATGGTCTTCCCAAGATAATTGTGGTTGAACTCATTCCTTCATCATCCTTCATGTCCAAGATATAGAAATCTGCAGGAAAAATTAACTTGTCCACACAGACAAGCACATCTTCTAGCACACCTACAGGGTTAACTGTGCTACGGTTGGCCAATTGAATGACCACACCAGTAGACTTAAGAGGTCCAAGATGAAGTGAAGTAAAAACTAATAAAGGCATTACATTAATGGAAGCTCCTAAATCTAACATAGCATTATCAAACTTAGTACTTCCTATAATGCAGGGAACAGAAAACATACCTGGATCCTTACACTTTTGCGGCATTCTGACTGCAGGCTTCTTAATTAAGCTAGAGACATTTCTTCCCATGTTCACTACCTCTTTGTCCATAATACGCCTTTTATGTGTACATAATTCTTTTAGAAACTTGGCGTATTTAGGAATTTGTCTTACAACATCCAACAAAGGAATGTTTATCTCCACTTTCTTGAAAGTATTCAGGATTTCTTTGTCTAACTCCTCCATCTTTTTAGTTTTTGGTTTCAAACGGTTTGGATAGGGAGGAGGAGGAGAATAAGGAGAAGAATTTTCAGAGGAAGTATTAGAGGATACCAACCTGGAGTTATCACTGGGTGCAAGTATTTCAGATGTTGCTTGTGTTGCTTCATCTGATCTTCCTCTTTCATCATTAGGTACAACTTCATTGTCCTTATCTTCATCTTCTTGGGCATCCCCAAGACCTTGTATTTGCTTACCCGATCTTAAAGTAATAGCACTTACATTTCGCGGGTTGATTATAGTTTGTGCAGGCAAATTGCTCGAGCCTTGTTGAGACTTCATCTGATTTAACTCATTTGCCATTTGTCCAATCTGATTTTGCAAATTTTGATTGGTTGCTTCCATTGTCTGTTTCAACTCATTGATTTGTCCCTTCATCATGTCAGCCATCATTTTCATCATTGCTTCCATGTTTGAATCACCAGAGGTTGCCGCTGGTTGTGGTTGTTGCCTCTGTTGAGGTGGAACATAGACTTGTTGGCGTTGAGGCTGTTGATTTCCCCATTTCTGGCTGGGATATTCCTTCCAATCTGGGTTGTACTTGTTGGAGGACAAATCATGGTTGTATTGCTGCCGAGGTGGTCTATTATTGCCATAGATGTTTGCAGCATATGCCTGAGGTTGTTCATTGTCTAACGTCCCTGTCTCTTTTAACATAGAACAAGCCTCTGTAGGATGATTAGTAGAATCACAAATTCCATATAAAGTAGAAGGGATAAGCTTTTTCTGTAAGTCTGTCAAGGTCCTTACCATGGTTGCTAAGTCATCCAACTTCCCTTCTAATTTCTTGTGATCTGCAACATATGAAGCTTCTACTCCATGGGTTCCCTTCAATAGAGTTATAGAATTACTCCTTGTGGAAAATTGTTGATGGTTCGATGCCATAGTTTCAATCAATTGTCTTGCATTTGTTGGCGTTTTATCCACCAATGACCCTCCACTTGCAGCATCTATCATTTATCTATCCATGATACTCAATCCCTCATAAAAGTATTGAATGAGGAGATGCTCGTTTATTTGGTGATGAGGACAGGAAGCACATAACTTTTTGAATCTTTCCCAATACTCGTAAAGACTTTCTCTTTCTTGTTGCCTTATCCCATAAATATCTTTGCGAATAGCAGCAACTCTAGATGCTGGAAAAAACTTTTCCAGAAATAATCTTTTCAGAGTCTCCCAAGTATTGATGGATCCTGGCGGAAGGCAGTATAACCAATTCTTAGCGGCATCTTGCAATGAGAATGGAAAAGCCTTAAGCTTGATATGTTCCTCTGTCACTGTTGTAGGTCTCATGGATGAACAAACAACATGAAATTCCTTCAAATGATGGTACGGGTCTTCTCCTGCTAATCCATGGAATTTGGGTAAAAGATGGATTAACCCAGACTTAAGCTCACATTCTCCATCTGGATATTGGATGCACATGTTTTGTGTAATTGCTGCATCCGGTGAAGCCAACTCTCTTATTGTTCTTTCTTCCATTCTATCTTCTTGAATTTCTGGTTCAGGTGATGGATCAGAAGATATGTTAATCACCGGAGGTGATTCTAGTGGTACACTTTCAGTGGTAGGTTCAGATGATGATGGTGCTCCTTCAGTAGAACACCTGAGATCAAGTCTCCTACATGATTTACGCAAGTTCCTTTCAAGTTCTGACTCAACTTGATAAAATTGACCCGGATTGGCCCGAGTCATGCACTATGCAGGTCCACCTGAAAGTGTTTCCCTGTGTGTTTTTTTTTTCTTCCTATTCTTGTTTTGGAGAAAGATTTCAAGAAAGAAATGAGTTAAGATGTCGTTGGGTCTACTCCCAGGAAAGAGAGGTGCGTCACAGTGGACAACTTAAATACCAAGTCTTTCCTAGACAGAGTTTTCCAAACTAGTCTCAAAAAATTTCTTAAAAGAAATTCTTAATCAAAACAAAAATAGAACTTTGCTTGAAAAAAATAAAACTAAAGACTACAAAATAACAAACAATATTAAACGTATATGCGTAAAATAAATAAATAAATAAAGAAATAAAAAATAAATAAAATAAGTAAAATAAATAAATAAATAAATAAAAACATAATCAAAATAAAAGAAATACTAACCGTATTCCCCGGCAACGGCGCAAAATTTGATATCGCTGTCGTTAGGCGATCAAATTACCACTACTTTAGCAACTTCAGTATTGCCAGTTAGTAGTGAACAAAATAGTTAGGGTTAAGATAACCCTGAGTCGTCTCACAACGAATACGGAATTGATCTCAAATATTTGATTCTTAAAAAATGCAATTAAAACTAGCAACTATAAAAATAGGGGGATTTTGATGTGCAAAGAAAATGACACAGAAGATTGTAAACATAGTAATAGTAAATAGGTTAATTCCACTGCTTTTTCTAAATAAGATTCTTCATTGGTTATCTAGAGATTATTCTTAAATTAATTATTGTTGTTGATTTACAAATCAATCAATGTAAAGACTCAATTCATTTGTTGGCATCCTCACTTTTAATCAAATTACAGTCTCAATTAAAAGTGAGAATTGTTAGATTGTCCATAGTAAATTCAATCAAAGTACAGTCTCAATTAATTTTACTATGCCTAATCATGTCTATTCCTTTGTTTCTTCACCAAATAGAAAGCTTAATTAATCAAAGTAAAGTCTTGACTAATTTTAGTTAAAGTAATTACCACTAATCAAATTAAAGTCTCAATTATTGGCAAAAACTTATTTAATCAAATGAAAGTTTCTAAACAAAATCAAAGTAAAGTCTCAATTTTATTTAAAAACCTCTTAACTCATATGATTAGCATGCATGTAGATTTAAAATCATAGATAAACAAAAACCACAACAATAATCAAAATAACAAAACATATAAATTCATCTAACCTCAGAATCCATTTAAGAAATTACAGTGGAATCAACCCTAAAAGCTTAGCCCTCCATGGCTTTGATGGAATAGATGATGATATGAAAGAAAGAAAATAAAAGAAAGAATGAGAGATGTGGTGGAGACGGTATCTCCCAAAACCAGAGAGTTCTAAGTGTTAAAGCCGTAAGTTGTAAATTGTAAGTCCCCCTTTCTGCTCCCTTAAGTCTCTTTATATAGGCTTCCATTGGACTTTGGGCTTTATCTGTCAGTTGCTAAAATCTTTTATTTTTATTTAATTAATTAGCAACTTAATTCCTGTCCAATTTCCAATTCTGCCCCTCTCATTTAGCCATATTTGCAGTTTTGACCAGAGTTGACTGCATACTTTGACCAATTGACCAGTTGACCAGAGTTTACTGTCCTATCAGATGCTGACACATGGCGTAGAGTTCTCTCTCTCCAGAATTAGGGTTTCTGCCCCTTCCTCCTTCCTCCCTTGGCTGCGCGGCTGACGGCAATGGCGGCTACTCCGGTGGGCGCAGTGGTTGCAGGTGCGGTGGCGCGGGGCGAGTGAAGAAGATGCGCGCTGTTCGCATTGGCGGTGTGCGACGGTGTTGCGGTGGTTGCTGTGTGCTCGCGGAGGTTGTGGTGCTGCTGCTGTAATGGTTCGATCTGCAGCGGTGACTGCGAGAATGATGCGCGATGGTGGCGAGAATGGTGGCGGCACTGCTGCAGCTGTGATGGAGATGGCACGGTGGCT
The DNA here is from genome assembly GCF_037176805.1 of Vigna unguiculata. NCBI lineage: Eukaryota > Viridiplantae > Streptophyta > Magnoliopsida > Fabales > Fabaceae > Vigna > Vigna unguiculata. The sequence goes on along the minus strand of NC_140793.1, from coordinate 11,030,480 downwards.
GCGTAGAACTGCTGGAACGGTGCGCGGAGCTGCGATGCTCATGGTGGTTTCCGGCTTGGTGCTGTTGCGAGAGAGATGGAGGAGTAAGCTGGGAATGGAGTGCGACGCGGTGGTGTTGTGGAGGCGTGCTGCAGAGGTTGGGAGTGCCTCCTCGCTCAGAAACGCGGAGAAGATGGTGTTCATGGAGTCTGCTGCCATGGTTGTGCGGATTAAGCTTCACGGTGGCGAGGTGGTGGATCGTGTGCGCTGCGCAGGTTCGCGCGACGGTGTGCGACACGAAACGGTGAGGAAGATGGTGGCGCAAGGTGCAGAGATGGTGGAGGTTGGATGCGTGACGGAGCTGTTGGACGCGAGAAGAAGATGGCGTTGCTGTTCGTGGTGGCCGAAAGACGTGAAGGTGCGGTGGAGATGGAGGTTGAAGTTTCTGGCGAGTTGCAGTGGTGGCCGGCGAGGAGATGGCGGCGGCGGCTGCCATGGTGGGTGGAAGGGAAATTAGGGTTAGGGTTTCATGTGTGAGATGGAGGAGATGATGACGTGGCAAGATCTGAGTGGTCAATTTGGTGAGTGGAGGATTATGACACGTGGCAGCTTATGGTTGGCTAATTTTAAAAGGTGGGGATTGCCACATGGCATGATCTGGTTGAGTGGAGTTTAAGTGGTAGGAGGGGTGCAACAGGTTTTTGTGGTCCACTTGAGGAAGGAGTGTGCAAATAAAATCTAGGGGTGCATTTAGCTCCTGATTTATTCTTTTTCCAGAATTTCTTGATTTGGGACTTATTTTGTAACTTTGAATATTTCAAAATCACACTATTAATTGACCAAAAATAAATTCCAGCTGCATTAACAAATGTTAGAATATCCAATAATATTTTATGCAACTAAAATCAATTTTTAAGCCACTTTTACCAAACTTACTCAATAAATCCAATAATCACAAATCCTAATTAAATCAATCTTTAAGCACAGAAAATTCAATTAAATCCCTAAATTTAAATATTAAATGAGGGCAAAAATTTGAACTCATCACTTGTTCATAGTGCTTTATTATGCATTTCGTTCGTCGATGAGAAGCAAATTCATCAAACACAATGCGTGGAATTATTTATTGTTACATATCAAGGTGGGGTACTGTTGCCATGAAATGTTATCGACGGATTGCAACCATTGGAAAGTAACAAATATCAAGTTGAATTTGATCCTGGAAGAAGAGAATTAGTTTCAACTTGTGAAAAAATAAAAGTCCTTCACAAGATCATAATAAACTTACATTAAAACTAGTGTCTTAAAATTCGGGACAAATCTTCTCGAAGAAGGAGGGTATGATGTGAATTGCATATGGGTCAAATGGAGGATGACTAATGCGCCGTGTTGATGCAGTTTCTTTTATTTAAATAAGGGCCCAATGCTTTGTAAAATTGGCTGACCAAATTGTGTTTGTGCTTAACAAAATATGGGGATTTAGTTTTGCTTTATCTTCAAGTTGAAATAAGGGTCCATATGCCACCTTAAGAACCAACCTTTGGAAGATCATGAGGACCTTTGCTACAAGTTTGTGGATGACTTTTGGTAGCCTTAAATTCAGTTACAATCAACCATTAAGTAGCGGATCGTTATTAGCTTGAGTGGATCATTAATTAATTGCTTTAAGTGGGATGATATTGAAATTTATGTGTCTTTTGTAATTCTGATAGTTAAAGCTCCTATATAAGTTGAACCATTTTCATCAATGAAGGCAAGCTGAGTTTTATTCAGAAAATAAACGAGTTTTATCTCATCTATCTTAGTGAGAGTGATTCTCCTAAGTTCTTGAATGATTCAAGAATCCATGAGTTTAATCAAAGGTCCTTTATTTCTTTGTGTGTTTTAACTCTTAGGCTTATCTTCCATTCTTGGAAGTGTGATGTCTATCAATTTCAATTCCATCTTCTTTTATGTTTTCATTTTCTAGTTTTAAATAATTTCTCAAATTTCTTGCTTGTTAGCATTCCAAAAGTGATAGATCAGTCAAACGAATCAAACCCTGTGGATTCACATCATTTGGTATTCAGAGCCTGGCTATCTAGATTTGGAATAGGAAAGGAAGTTTATTATACAAAGTGTTTAACCGAAGGCCATCCATGTTACGTTGCATTCGATTACGGAAGCGAAAACAATGTTGTGAGCCAAAGATTGATGGAGAATCTCCAGTTGCCAACAACCCTTCATCTGGATCAAGCATGCACCAAATTCAGTACATGGCAATGTGTGAAAGAATTATCATGTGATATTGCTCCCATGGAATCTTGTCATCTTCTTATGGGATGGGCATGGCTTCGTTTTAAAACACTCCATCTTGATGAACGTTCCCTTTATTTGAGGCATGAGGGGCATCAAAAGAAGTATAAATTTATGACACCAAGACAAGTCAGTAAGGATCAAAGTAGGCTGAAGGAGAAAACAGAAAAAGAAAGAATAGAAAAAGAAGTAATATAAACTGCAGAAGGAAGGGAAGATAAAGAAAAAGAAATGGAACTAGAGAAAGTTTATTCGTCAATGTGTTTTCTTCTACAGTTTGTGATGTCATTTTACAGGAACAAAAGGATAAGAATGTGAATGAAACACACCAACTTCCATGTTTAAGAAGGAAGCTTGTTCATAGTGCTTTATTATGCATTTGGTCCGTCGATAAGAAACAAATTCGTCAAACACAATGCATGGAATTATTTATTGTTACATATCAAGGTGGGGTACTGTTGCCAAGAAATGTTATCGACGGATTGCAACCATTGGGAAGTATCAAATATCAAGTTGAATTTGATCCTGGAAGAAGAGAATTAGTTTCAACTTGTGAAAAAATAAAAGTCCTTCACAAGATCATAATAAACTTACATTAAAACTAGTGTCTCAAGATTCGGGACAAATCTTCTAGAAGAAGGAGGGTATGATGTGAATTGCATATGGGTCAAATGGAGGATGACTAATGCGCCGTGTTGATGCAGTTTCTTTTATTTAAATAAGGGCCCAATGCTTTGTAAAATTGGCTGACCAAATTGTGTTTGTGCTTAACAAAATATGGGGATTTAGTTTTGCTTTATCTTCAAGTTGAAATAAGGGTCCATATGCCACCTTAAGAACCAACCTTTGGAAGATCATGAGGACCTTTGCTACAAGTTTTTGGATGACTTTTGGTAGCCTTAAATTCAGTTACAATCAACCATTAAGTAGCGGATCGTTATTAGCTTGAGTGGATCATTAATTAATTGCTTTAAGCGGGATGATATTGAAATTTATGTGTCTTTTGTTATTCTGATAGTTAAAGCTCCTATATAAGTTGAACCATTTTCATCAATGAAGGCAAGCTGAGTTTTATTCAGAAAATAAACGAGTTTTATCTCATCTATCTTAGTGAGAGTGATTCTCCTAAGTTCTTGAATGATTCAAGAATCCATGAGTTTAATCAAAGGTCCTTTATTCCTTTGTGTGTTTTAACTCTTAGGCTTATCTTCCATTCTTGGAAGTGTGATGTCTATCAATTTCAATTCCATCTTCTTTTATGTTTCCATTTTCTAGTTTTAAATAATTTCTCACATTTCTTGCTTGTTAGCATTCCAAAAGTGATAGATCAGTCAAACGAATCAAACCCTGTGGATTCACATCATTTGGTATTCAGAGCCTGGCTATCTAGATTTGGAATAGGAAAGGAAGTTTATTATACAAAGTGTTTAACCGAAGGCCATCCATGTTTCGTTGCATTCGATTACGGAAGCGAAAACAATGTTGTGAGCCAAAGATTGATGGAGAATCTCCAGTTGCCAACAACCCTTCATCTGGATCAAGCATGCACCAAATTCAGTACATGGCAATGTGTGAAAGAAGTATCATGTGATATTGCTCCCATGGAATCTTGTCATCTTCTTATGGGATGGGCATGGCTTCGTTTTAAAACACTCCATCTTGATGAACGTTCCCTTTATTTGAGGCATGAGGGGCATCAAAAGAAGTATAAATTTATGACACCAAGACAAGTCAGTAAGGATCAAAGTAGGCTGAAGGAGAAAACAGAAAAAGAAAGAATAGAAAAAGAAGTAATATAAACTGCAGAAGGAAGGGAAGATAAAGAAAAAGAAATGGAACTAGAGAAAGTTTATTCGTCAATGTGTTTTCTTCTACAGTTTGTGATGTCATTTTACAGGAACAAAAGGATAAGAATGTGAATGAAACACACCAACTTCCATGTTTAAGAAGGAAGCTTGTTCATAGTGCTTTATTATGCATTTGGTCCGTCGATAAGAAACAAATTCGTCAAACACAATGCATGGAATTATTTATTGTTACATATCAAGGTGGGGTACTGTTGCCAAGAAATGTTATCGACGGATTGCAACCATTGGGAAGTATCAAATATCAAGTTGAATTTGATCCTGGAAGAAGAGAATTAGTTTCAACTTGTGAAAAAATAAAAGTCCTTCACAAGATCATAATAAACTTACATTAAAACTAGTGTCTCAAGATTCGGGACAAATCTTCTAGAAGAAGGAGGGTATGATGTGAATTGCATATGGGTCAAATGGAGGATGACTAATGCGCCGTGTTGATGCAGTTTCTTTTATTTAAATAAGGGCCCAATGCTTTGTAAAATTGGCTGACCAAATTGTGTTTGTGCTTAACAAATTATTGGGATTTAGTTTTGCTTTATCTTCAAGTTGAAATATGGATCCATATGCCAACTTAAGAACCAACCTTTGGAAGATCAAGAGGACCTTTGCTCAAAGTTTGTGGATGACTTTTGGTAGCCTTAAATTCAGCTGCAATCAACCATTAAGTAGCAGATCGTTATTAGCTTGAGGGGATCACTAATTAATAGCTTTAAGTTGGATGATATTGAAATTTATGTGTCTTTTGTAATTCTGATGGTTAAAGGTCCTATAAAAGTTTAAACATTTTCATCAATGAAGGCAAGTTGAGTTTTATTCCGAAAATAAACGAGTTTTATCTCAACTATCTTAGTGAGAGTGATTCTCCTAAATTCTTGAGTGATTCAAGAATCCATGAGTTTAATCAAAGGTCCTTTATCCCTTTGTGTGTTTCAACTCTTAGGCTTATCTTCCATTCGTGGAAGTGTGATGTCTATCAATTTCCGTTCCATCTTCTTTTATGTTTCCATTTTCTCGTTTTAAATAATTTCTCAAAATTCTTGCTTGTTAGCATTCTAACAATGATAGATCATTCAAATGAATCGAACCTTGTGGATTCACATCATTTGGAATTCAGAGCCTGGCTATCCAGATATGGAATAGGAAAGGTAGTTTATTATACAAAATGTTTAACCGAAGGCCATCCATGTTTAGTTGCATTCGATTACGGAATCGAAAATAATGTTGTGAGCCAAAGATTGGTGGAGAAACTCCAGTTACCAGCAACCTTTCATCTGTATCAAGCATGTATGAAATTCAGTACATGGCAATGTATGAAAGAAGTATTATGTGATATTGCTCCCATGGACTCTTTTCATCTTCTTTTGGGATAGGCATGGCTTCGTTTTAAAACACTCCATCTTGAGGAACGTTCCCTTTATTTGAGGCATCAGGGACATCAAAAGGAGTAGAAATTTATGACACCAACACAAGTCAGTAAGGATCAACGTAGGCTGAAGGAGAAAACAGTAAAAGAAAGAATAGAAAAAGAAGTAACATAAACTGCAGAAGGAAGGGAAAATAAAGAAAGAGAAATGGAACTAGGGAAAGGTTATTCGTCAATGTTTTTCCTTCTACAGTTTGTGATTTCATTTTACAGGAACAAAAGGAGAAGCATGTGAATGAAACACACCAACTTCCATGTTTAAAAAGGAAGCTTGTTCATAGTGATTTATTATGCATTTGGTCCGTCAATAAGAAGCATATTCGTCAAACACAATGCATGGAATTATTTATTGTTACATATCAAGGTGCGGTACTGTTGCCAAGAAATGTTATCGATGGAGTGCAACCATTGGAAAGTAACAAATATCAAGTTAAATTTGATCCTGGATGAAGAGAATTAGTTTCAACTTTTGAAAAAATAAAAGTCATTCACAAGTTCATAATAAACTTACATTAAAACTAGTGTCTCAAGATTCGGGACAAATCTTCTCGAAGAAGGAGGGTATGATGTGAATTGCATATGGATCAAATGGAGGATGACTAATGTGTCGTGTTGATGCAGTTTCTTTTATTTAAATTAGGGCCCAATGCTTTGTAAAATTGGCTGACCAAATTGTGTTTGTGCTTAACCAATTAATGGGCTTTAGTTTTGCTTTATCTTCAAGTTGAAGTAAGGGTCCATATGCCAACTTAAGAACCAACCTTTGGAAGATCAAGAGGACCTTTGCTCAAAGTTTGTGGATGACTTTTGGTAGCCTTAAATTCAGCTGCAATCAACCATTAAGTAGCAGATCGTTATTAGCTTGAGGGGATCACTAATTAATAGCTTTAAGTTGGATGATATTGAAATTTATGTGTCTTTTGTAATTCTGATGGTTAAAGGTCCTATAAAAGTTTAAACATTTTCATCAATGAAGGCAAGTTGAGTTTTATTCCGAAAATAAACGAGTTTTATCTCAACTATCTTAGTGAGAGTGATTCTCCTAAATTCTTGAGTGATTCAAGAATCCATGAGTTTAATCAAAGGTCCTTTATCCCTTTGTGTGTTTCAACTCTTAGGCTTATCTTCCATTCGTGGAAGTGTGATGTCTATCAATTTCCGTTCCATCTTCTTTTATGTTTCCATTTTCTCGTTTTAAATAATTTCTCAAAATTCTTGCTTGTTAGCATTCTAACAATGATAGATCATTCAAATGAATCGAACCTTGTGGATTCACATCATTTGGAATTCAGAGCCTGGCTATCCAGATATGGAATAGGAAAGGTAGTTTATTATACAAAATGTTTAACCGAAGGCCATCCATGTTTAGTTGCATTCGATTACGGAATCGAAAACAATGTTGTGAGCCAAAGATTGGTGGAGAAACTCCAGTTACCAGCAACCTTTCATCTGTATCAAGCATGTATGAAATTCAGTACATGGCAATGTATGAAAGAAGTATTATGTGATATTGCTCCCATGGACTCTTTTCATCTTCTTTTGGGATAGGCATGGCTTCGTTTTAAAACACTCCATCTTGTGGAACGTTCCCTTTATTTGAGGCATCAGGGACATCAAAAGGAGTAGAAATTTATGACACCAACACAAGTCAGTAAGGATCAACGTAGGCTGAAGGAGAAAACAGTAAAAGAAAGAATAGAAAAAGAAGTAACATAAACTGCAGAAGGAAGGGAAAATAAAGAAAGAGAAATGGAACTAGGGAAAGGTTATTCGTCAATGTTTTTCCTTCTACAGTTTGTGATTTCATTTTACAGGAACAAAAGGAGAAGCATGTGAATGAAACACACCAACTTCCATGTTTAAAAAGGAAGCTTGTTCATAGTGATTTATTATGCATTTGGTCCGTCAATAAGAAGCATATTCGTCAAACACAATGCATGGAATTATTTATTGTTACATATCAAGGTGCGGTACTGTTGCCAAGAAATGTTATCGATGGAGTGCAACCATTGGAAAGTAACAAATATCAAGTTAAATTTGATCCTGGATGAAGAGAATTAGTTTCAACTTTTGAAAAAATAAAAGTCATTCACAAGTTCATAATATTCTTACATTAAAACTAGTGTCTTAAGATTCGGGACAAATCTTCTCGAAGAAGGAGGGTATGATGTGAATTGCATATGGATCAAATGGAGGATGACTAATGTGTCGTGTTGATGCAGTTTCTTTTATTTAAATTAGGGCCCAATGCTTTGTAAAATTGGCTGACCAAATTGTGTTTGTGCTTAACCAATTAATGGGCTTTAGTTTTGCTTTATCTTCAAGTTGAAGTAAGGGTCCATATGCCAACTTAAGAACCAACCTTTGGAAGATCAAGAGGACCTTTGCTCAAAGTTTGTGGATGACTTTTGGTAGCCTTAAATTCAGCTGCAATCAACCATTAAGTAGCAGATCGTTATTAGCTTGAGGGGATCACTAATTAATAGCTTTAAGTTGGATGATATTGAAATTTATGTGTCTTTTGTAATTCTGATGGTTAAAGGTCCTATAAAAGTTTAAACATTTTCATCAATGAAGGCAAGTTGAGTTTTATTCCGAAAATAAACGAGTTTTATCTCAACTATCTTAGTGAGAGTGATTCTCCTAAATTCTTGAGTGATTCAAGAATCCATGAGTTTAATCAAAGGTCCTTTATCCCTTTGTGTGTTTCAACTCTTAGGCTTATCTTCCATTCGTGGAAGTGTGATGTCTATCAATTTCCGTTCCATCTTCTTTTATGTTTCCATTTTCTCGTTTTAAATAATTTCTCAAAATTCTTGCTTGTTAGCATTCTAACAATGATAGATCATTCAAATGAATCGAACCTTGTGGATTCACATCATTTGGAATTCAGAGCCTGGCTATCCAGATATGGAATAGGAAAGGTAGTTTATTATACAAAATGTTTAACCGAAGGCCATCCATGTTTAGTTGCATTCGATTACGGAATCGAAAACAATGTTGTGAGCCAAAGATTGGTGGAGAAACTCCAGTTACCAGCAACCTTTCATCTGTATCAAGCATGTATGAAATTCAGTACATGGCAATGTATGAAAGAAGTATTATGTGATATTGCTCCCATGGACTCTTTTCATCTTCTTTTGGGATAGGCATGGCTTCGTTTTAAAACACTCCATCTTGAGGAACGTTCCCTTTATTTGAGGCATCAGGGACATCAAAAGGAGTAGAAATTTATGACACCAACACAAGTCAGTAAGGATCAACGTAGGCTGAAGGAGAAAACAGTAAAAGAAAGAATAGAAAAAGAAGTAACATAAACTGCAGAAGGAAGGGAAAATAAAGAAAGAGAAATGGAACTAGGGAAAGGTTATTCGTCAATGTTTTTCCTTCTACAGTTTGTGATTTCATTTTACAGGAACAAAAGGAGAAGCATGTGAATGAAACACACCAACTTCCATGTTTAAAAAGGAAGCTTGTTCATAGTGATTTATTATGCATTTGGTCCGTCAATAAGAAGCATATTCGTCAAACACAATGCATGGAATTATTTATTGTTACATATCAAGGTGCGGTACTGTTGCCAAGAAATGTTATCGATGGAGTGCAACCATTGGAAAGTAACAAATATCAAGTTAAATTTGATCCTGGATGAAGAGAATTAGTTTCAACTTTTGAAAAAATAAAAGTCATTCACAAGTTCATAATAAACTTACATTAAAACTAGTGTCTCAAGATTCGGGACAAATCTTCTAGAAGAAGGAGGGTATGATGTGAATTGCATATGGATCAAATGGAGGATGACTAATGTGTCGTGTTGATGCAGTTTCTTTTATTTAAATTAGGGCCCAATGCTTTGTAAAATTGGCTGACCAAATTGTGTTTGTGCTTAACCAATTAATGGGCTTTAGTTTTGCTTTATCTTCAAGTTGAAGTAAGGGTCCATATGCCAACTTAAGAACCAACCTTTGGAAGATCAAGAGGACCTTTGCTCAAAGTTTGTGGATGACTTTTGGTAGCCTTAAATTCAGCTGCAATCAACCATTAAGTAGCAGATCGTTATTAGCTTGAGGGGATCACTAATTAATAACTTTAAGTTGGATGATATTGAAATTTATGTGTCTTTTGTAATTCTGATGGTTAAAGGTCCTATAAAAGTTTAAACATTTTCATCAATGAAGGCAAGTTGAGTTTTATTCCGAAAATAAACGAGTTTTATCTCAACTATCTTAGTGAGAGTGATTCTCCTAAATTCTTGAGTGATTCAAGAATCCATGAGTTTAATCAAAGGTCCTTTATCCCTTTGTGTGTTTCAACTCTTAGGCTTATCTTCCATTCGTGGAAGTGTGATGTCTATCAATTTCCGTTCCATCTTCTTTTATGTTTCCATTTTCTCGTTTTAAATAATTTCTCAAAATTCTTGCTTGTTAGCATTCTAACAATGATAGATCATTCAAATGAATCGAACCTTGTGGATTCACATCATTTGGAATTCAGAGCCTGGCTATCCAGATATGGAATAGGAAAGGTAGTTTATTATACAAAATGTTTAACCGAAGGCCATCCATGTTTAGTTGCATTCGATTACGGAATCGAAAACAATGTTGTGAGCCAAAGATTGGTGGAGAAACTCCAGTTACCAGCAACCTTTCATCTGTATCAAGCATGTATGAAATTCAGTACATGGCAATGTATGAAAGAAGTATTATGTGATATTGCTCCCATGGACTCTTGTCATCTTCTTTTGGGATAGGCATGGCTTCGTTTTAAAACACTCCATCTTGAGGAACGTTCCCTTTATTTGAGGCATCAGGGACATCAAAAGGAGTAGAAATTTATGACACCAACACAAGTCAGTAAGGATCAACGTAGGCTGAAGGAGAAAACAGTAAAAGAAAGAATAGAAAAAGAAGTAACATAAACTGCAGAAGGAAGGGAAAATAAAGAAAGAGAAATGGAACTAGGGAAAGGTTATTCGTCAATGTTTTTCCTTCTACAGTTTGTGATTTCATTTTACAGGAACAAAAGGAGAAGCATGTGAATGAAACACACCAACTTCCATGTTTAAAAAGGAAGCTTGTTCATAGTGATATATTATGCATTTTGTCCGTCAATAAGGAGCAAATTCGTCAAACACAATGTATGGAATTATTTATTGTTACATATCAAGGTGGGGTATGGTTGCCAAGAAATGTTATCGACGGATTGCAAGCATTGGAAAGTAACAAATATCAAGTTAAATTTGATCCTGGAAGAAGAGAATTTGTTTCAACTTGTGAAAAAATAAATGTCCTTCATAAGATCATAATAAACTTACCTTAAAACTGGTGTCTTAAGATTCGGGACAAATCTTCTCGAAGAAAGAGGGTATGATGTGAATTGCATATGGGTCAAATGGAGGATGACTAATGCGCCGTGTTGATGTAGTTTCTTTTATTTAAAGAAGGGCCCAATGCTTTGTAAAATTGGTTGACCAAATTGTGTTTGTGCTTTAGTTTTGCTTTATCTTCAAGTTGAAATAAGGGTCCATATGCCAACTTAAGAAGCAACCATTGAATGGTCAAGAGGACCTTTGCTCAAAGTTTGTGGATGACTTTTGGTAGCCTTAAATTCAGTTACAATCAACCATTAAGTAGAAGATCGTTATTAGCTTGAGTGGATCATTAATTAATAGCGTTAAGCGGGATGATATTGAAATTTATGTGTCCTTTGTAAATCTGATGGTTAAAGCTCCTATATAAGTTGAACCATTTTCATCAATGAAGGCAAGCTAAGTTTTATTCAAAAGATAAACGAGTTTTATCTCATCTATCTTAGTGAGAGTGATTCTCCTAGGTTCTTGAGTGATTCAAGAATCCATGAGTTTAATCAAAGGTCCTTTATCCCTTTGTGTGTTTCAACTCTTAGGCTTATCTTCCATTCTTGGAAGTGTGATGTCTATCAATTTCCGTTCCATCTTCTTTTATGTTTCCATTTTCTCGTTCTAAATAATTACTCAAATTTCTTGCTTGTTAGCATTCCAACAATGATAGATCAGTTAAACGAATCGAACTCTGTGAATTCACATCATTTGGTATTCAGAGCCTGGCTATCTAGATTTGGAATAGGAAAGGAAGTTTATTATACAAATTGTTTAACCGAAGGCCATCCATGTTTAGTTGCATTCGATTACGGAAGCGAAAACAATGTTGTGAGCCAAAGATTGGTGGAGAAATTCCAGTTACAAGCAACCTTTCATCTGGATCAACCATGGATCAAATTCAATACATGGCAATGTGTGGAAGAAGTATTGTGTGATATTGCTCCCATGGACTCTTGTCATCTTCTTTGGGGATGGGCATGGCTTTGTTTTAAAACACTCCATCTTGATGAACGTTCCCTTTATTTGAGGCATGAGGGAAATCAAAAGAAGTAGAAATTTACTGGATCAAGCATGGATCAAATTCAGTACATGGCATTGTGTGAAATAAGTATTATATGATATTGGTCCCATGGACTATTGTTATCTTCTTTTGGGATGGGCATGGCTTCGTTTTAAAACACTTCATCTTGAGGAACGTTCCCTTTATTTGAGGCATGAGGGACATCAAAAGAAGTAGAAATTTATGACACCAAGACAAGTCAGTAAGGATCAACGTAGGCTGAAGGAGAAAACAGTAAAAGAAAGAATAGAAAAAGAAGTAATATAAATTGCAGAAGGAAGGGAAAATAAAGAAAAAGAAATGGAACTAGGGAAAGTTTATTCGTCAATGTTTTCCCTTCTACAGTTTGTGATGTCATTGTACAGGAACAAAAGGATAAGCATGTGAATGAAACACACCAACATCCATGTTTAAAAAGGAAGCTTGTTCATAGTGATTTATTATGCATTTGGTCTGTCAATAAGAAGCATACTCGTCAGACACAATGCATGGAATTATTTATTGTTACATATCAAGGTGGGTTACTGTTGCCAAGAAATGTTATCGACGGATTGCAAGCATTGGAAAGTAACAAATATCAAGTTAAATTTGATCCTAGAAGAAGAGAATTTGTTTCAACTTGTGAAAAAATAAATGTCCTTCACAAGATCATAATAAACTTACATTAAAACTGGTGTCTTAAGATTCGGGACAAATCTTCTCGAAGAAAGAGGGTATGATGTGAATTGCATATGGGTCAAATGGAGGATGACTAATGCGCCGTGTTGATGTAGTTTCTTTTATTTAAAGAAGGGCCCAATGCTTTGTAAAATTGGTTGACCAAATTGTGTTTGTGCTTTAGTTTTGCTTTATCTTCAAGTTGAAATAAGGGTCCATATGCCAACTTAAGAAGCAACCATTGAAAGATCAAGAGGACCTTTGCTCAAAGTTTGTGGATGACTTTTGGTAGCCTTAAATTCAGTTACAATCAACCATTAAGTAGAAGATCGTTATTAGCTTGAGTGGATCATTAATTAATAGCGTTAAGCGGGATGATATTGAAATTTATGTGTCCTTTGTAAATCTGATGGTTAAAGCTCCTATATAAGTTGAACCATTTTCATCAATGAAGGCAAGCTAAGTTTTATTCAAAAGATAAACGAGTTTTATCTCATCTATCTTAGTGAGAGTGATTCTCCTAAGTTCTTGAGTGATTCAAGAATCCATGAGTTTAATCAAAGGTCCTTTATCCCTTTGTGTGTTTCAACTCTTAGGCTTATCTTCCATTCTTGGAAGTGTGATGTCTATCAATTTCCGTGCCATCTTCTTTTATGTTTCCATTTTCTCGTTCTCAATAATTACTCAAATTTTTTGCTTGTTAGCATTCCAACAATGATAGATCAGTTAAACGAATCGAACTCTGTGAATTCACATCATTTGGTATTCAGAGCCTGGCTATCTAGATTTGGAATAGGAAAGGAAGTTTATTATACAAATTGTTTAACCGAAGGCCATCCATGTTTAGTTGCATTCGATTACGGAAGCGAAAACAATGTTGTGAGCCAAAGATTGGTGGAGAAATTCCAGTTACAAGCAACCTTTCATCTGGATCAACCATGGATCAAATTCAATACATGGCAATGTGTGGAAGAAGTATTGTGTGATATTGCTCCCATGGACTCTTGTCATCTTCTTTGGGGATGGGCATGGCTTTGTTTTAAAACACTCCATCTTGATGAACGTTCCCTTTATTTGAGGCATGAGGGAAATCAAAAGAAGTAGAAATTTACTGGATCAAGCATGGATCAAATTCAGTACATGGCATTGTGTGAAATAAGTATTATATGATATTGGTCCCATGGACTATTGTTATCTTCTTTTGGGATGGGCATGGCTTCGTTTTAAAACACTTCATCTTGAGGAACGTTCCCTTTATTTGAGGCATGAGGGACATCAAAAGAAGTAGAAATTTATGACACCAAGACAAGTCAGTAAGGATCAACGTAGGCTGAAGGAGAAAACAGTAAAAGAAAGAATAGAAAAAGAAGTAATATAAACTGCAGAAGGAAGGGAAAATAAAGAAAAAGAAATGGAACTAGGGAAAGTTTATTCGTCAATGTTTTCCCTTCTACAGTTTGTGATGTCATTGTACAGGAACAAAAGGATAAGCATGTGAATGAAACACACCAACATCCATGTTTAAAAAGGAAGCTTGTTCATAGTGATTTATTATGCATTTGGTCTGTCAATAAGAAGCATATTCGTCAGACACAATGCATGGAATTATTTATTGTTACATATCAAGGTGGGTTACTGTTGCCAAGAAATGTTATCGACGGATTGCAAGCATTGGAAAGTAACAAATATCAAGTTAAATTTGATCCTAGAAGAAGAGAATTTGTTTCAACTTGTGAAAAAATAAATGTCCTTCACAAGATCATAATAAACTTACATTAAAACTGGTGTCTTAAGATTCGGGACAAATCTTCTCGAAGAAAGAGGGTATGATGTGAATTGCATATGGGTCAAATGGAGGATGACTAATGCGCCGTGTTGATGTAGTTTCTTTTATTTAAAGAAGGGCCCAATGCTTTGTAAAATTGGTTGACCAAATTGTGTTTGTGCTTTAGTTTTGCTTTATCTTCAAGTTGAAATAAGGGTCCATATGCCAACTTAAGAAGCAACCATTGGAAGATCAAGAGGACCTTTGCTCAAAGTTTGTGGATGACTTTTGGTAGCCTTAAATTCAGTTACAATCAACCATTAAGTAGCAGATCGCTATTAGCTTGAGTGGATCATTAATTAATAGCGTTAAGCGGGATGATATTGAAATTTATGTGTCCTTTGTAAATCTGATGGTTAAAGCTCCTATATAAGTTGAACCATTTTCATCAATGAAGGCAAGCTGAGTTTTATTCAAAAGATAAACGAGTGTTATCTCATCTATCTTAGTGAGAGTGATTCTCCTAAGTTCTTGAGTGATTCAAGAATCCATGAGTTTAATCAAAGGTCCTTTATCCCTTTGTGTGTTTCAACTCTTAGGCTTATCTTCCATTCTTGGAAGTGTGATGTCTATCAATTTCCGTTCCATCTTCTTTTATGTTTCCATTTTCTCGTTCTAAATAATTACTCAAATTTCTTGCTTGTTAGCATTCCAACAATGATAGATCAGTTAAACGAATCGAACTCTGTGAATTCACATCATTTGGTATTCAGAGCCTGGCTATCTAGATTTGGAATAGGAAAGGAAGTTTATTATACAAATTGTTTAACCGAAGGCCATCCATGTTTAGTTGCATTCGATTACGGAAGCGAAAACAATGTTGTGAGCCAAAGATTGGTGGAGAAACTCCAGTTACAAGCAACCTTTCATCTGGATCAACCATGGATCAAATTCAATACATGGCAATGTGTGGAAGAAGTATTGTGTGATATTGCTCCCATGGACTCTTGTCATCTTCTTTGGGGATGGGCATGGCTTCGTTTTAAAACACTCCATCTTGATGAACGTTCCCTTTATTGGAGGCATGAGGGAAATCAAAAGAAGTAGAAATTTACTGGATCAAGCATGGATCAAATTCAGTACATGGCATTGTGTGAAAGAAGTATTATGTGATATTGGTCCCATGGACTATTGTTATCTTCTTTTGGGATGGGCATGGCTTCGTTTTAAAACACTTCATCTTGAGGAACGTTCCCTTTATTTGAGGCATGAGGGACATCAAAAGAAGTAGAAATTTATGACACCAACACAAGTCAGTAAGGATCAACGTAGGCTGAAGGAGAAAACAGTAAAAGAAAGAATAGAAAAAGAAGTAACATAAACTGCAGAAGGAAGGGAAAATAAAGAAAGAGAAATGGAACTAGGGAAAGGTTATTCGTCAATGTTTTTCCTTCTACAGTTTGTGATTTCATTTTACAGGAACAAAAGGAGAAGCATGTGAATGAAACACACCAACTTCCATGTTTAAAAAGGAAGCTTGTTCATAGTGATTTATTATGCATTTGGTCCGTCAATAAGAAGCATATTCGTCAAACACAATGCATGGAATTATTTATTGTTACATATCAAGGTGCGGTACTATTGCCAAGAAATGTTATCGATGGAGTGCAACCATTGGAAAGTAACAAATATCAAGTTAAATTTGATCCTGGATGAAGAGAATTAGTTTCAACTTTTGAAAAAATAAAAGTCATTCACAAGTTCATAATAAACTTACATTAAAACTAGTGTCTTAAGATTCGGGACAAATCTTCTCGAAGAAGGAGGGTATGATGTGAATTGCATATGGATCAAATGGAGGATGACTAATGTGTCGTGTTGATGCAGTTTCTTTTATTTAAATTAGGGCCCAATGCTTTGTAAAATTGGCTGACCAAATTGTGTTTGTGCTTAACCAATTAATGGGCTTTAGTTTTGCTTTATCTTCAAGTTGAAGTAAGGGTCCATATGCCAACTTAAGAACCAACCTTTGGAAGATCAAGAGGACCTTTGCTCAAAGTTTGTGGATGACTTTTGGTAGCCTTAAATTCAGTTGCAATCAACCATTAAGTAGCGAATCGTTATTAGCTTGAGTGGATCATTATTTAATAGCTTTAAGTCGGATGATATTGAAATTTATGGTTCTTTTGTAATTCTGATGGTTAAAGGTCCTATATAAGTTTAAACATTTTCATCAATGAAGGCAAGTTGAGTTTTATTCCGAAAATAAACGAGTTTTATCTCAACTATCTTAGTGAGAGTGATTCTCCTAAATTCTTGAGTGATTCAAGAATCCATGAGTTTAATCAAAGGTCCTTTATCCCTTTGTGTGTTTCAACTCTTAGGCTTATCTTCCATTCGTGGAAGTGTGATGTCTATCAATTTCCGTTCCATCTTCTTTTATGTTTCCATTTTCTCGTTTTAAATAATTTCTCAAAATTCTTGCTTGTTAGCATTCTAACAATGATAGATCATTCAAATGAATCGAACCTTGTGGATTCACATCATTTGGAATTCAGAGCCTGGCTATCCAGATATGGAATAGGAAAGGTAGTTTATTATACAAAATGTTTAACCGAAGGCCATCCATGTTTAGTTGCATTCGATTACGGAATCGAAAACAATGTTGTGAGCCAAAGATTGGTGGAGAAACTCCAGTTACCAGCAACCTTTCATCTGTATCAAGCATGTATGAAATTCAGTACATGGCAATGTATGAAAGAAGTATTATGTGATATTGCTCCCATGGACTCTTGTCATCTTCTTTTGGGATAGGCATGGCTTCGTTTTAAAACACTCCATCTTGAGGAATGTTCCCTTTATTTGAGGCATCAGGGACATCAAAAGGAGTAGAAATTTATGACACCAAAACAAGTCAGTAAGGATCAACGTAGGCTGAAGGAGAAAACAGTAAAAGAAAGAATAGAAAAAGAAGTAACATAAACTGCAGAAGGAAGGGAAAATAAAGAAAGAGAAATGGAACTAGGGAAAGGTTATTCGTCAATGTTTTTCCTTCTACAGTTTGTGATTTCATTTTACAGGAACAAAAGGAGAAGCATGTGAATGAAACACACCAACTTCCATGTTTAAAAAGGAAGCTTGTTCATAGTGATATATTATGCATTTTGTCCGTCAATAAGGAGCAAATTCGTCAAACACAATGTATGGAATTATTTATTGTTACATATCAAGTTGGGTAATGCCAAGAAATGTTATCGACAGATTGCAACCATTGGAAAGTAACAAATATCAAGTTAAATTTGATCCTGGAAGAAGAGAATTAGTTTCAACTTATGAAAAAATAAAAGTCTTTCACAAGATCATAATAAACTTACATTAAAACTAGTGTCTTAAGATTCAGGACAAATCTTGTCGAAGAAGAAGGGTATGATGCGAATTGCATATGGGGCAAATGGAGGATGACTAATGCGTCGTGTTGATGCAGTTTCTTTTACTTAAATAAGGGCCCAATGCTTTGTAAAATTGGCTGACCAAATTGTGTCTGTGCTTAACCAATTAATGTGCTTCAGTCTTGCTTTATCTTCAAGTTAAAATAAGGGTCCATATGCCAACTTAAGAACCAACCTTTGGAAGATCAAGAGGACCTTTGCTCAAAGTTTGTGGATGACTTTTGGTAGCCTTAAATTCAGTTACAATCAGCCATTAAGTAGCGAATCGTTATTAGCTTGCATGGATCATTAATTAATAGCTTTAAGCGGGATGATATTGAAATTTATGTGTCTTTTGTAATTTTGATGGTTAAAGCTCCTATATAAGTTGAACCATTTTCATCAATGAAGGCAACCTGAGTTTTATTGAGAAAATAAACGATTTTTATCTCATCTATCTTAGTGAGAGTGATTCTCCTAAGTTCTCGAGTGATTCAAGAATCCATGAGTTTACTCAATGGTCCTTTATCCCGTTGTGTGTTTCAACTCTTAGGCTTATCTTCCATTCGTGGACGTGTGATGTCTATCAATTTCCGTTCCATCTTCTTTTATGTTTCCATTTTATCGTTTTAAATAATTTCTAAAAATTCTGGCTTGTTAGCATTCCAACAATGATAGACCATTCAAATGAATCAAACTCTGTGGATTCACATCATTTGGAATTCAGAGCATGGCTATCTATATTGGGAATAGGAAAGGAAGTTTATTATACAAAGTGTTTAACCGAAGGCCATCCATGTTTATTTGCATTTGATTACGGAATCAAAAACAATGTTGTGAGCCAAAGATTGGTGGAGAAACTCTGGTTACCAGCAACCTTTAATCTGGATCAAGCATGGATCAAATTCAGTACATGGCAATGTGTGAAAGAAGTATTATGTGATATTGCTGCCACGGACTCTTGTCATCTTCTTTTGAGATGGGCATGGCTTCGTTTTAAAACACTCCATCTTGACGAACGTTCCCTTTATTTGAGGCATGAGGGACATCAAATGAAGTATAAATTTATGACACCAAGACAAGTCAGTAAGGATCAACGTAGGCTGGAGGAGAAAACAGTAAAAGAAAGAATAGAAAAAGAAGTAATATAAACTGCAAAAGGAAGGGAAAATAAAGAAAAAGAAATGGAACTAGGGAAAGTTTTTTCGTCAATGTTTTTCCTTCTACAGTTTGTGATGTCATTTTACAGGAACAAAAGGATAAGCATGTGAATGAAACACACCAACTTCCATGTTTAAAAAGGAAGCTTGTTCATAGTGATTTATTATGCATTTGGTCCGTCAATAAGAAGCATATTCGTCAAACACAATGCATGGAATTATTTATGGTTACATATCAAGGTTGGGTACTGTTGCTAAGAAATGTTATCGACGGATTGCAACCATTGGAAAGTAACAAATATCAAGTTAAATTTAATCCCGAAAAAAGAGAATTAGTTTCAACTTGTGAAAAAATAAAAGTCCTTCACAAGATCATAATAAACTTACATTAAAACTAGTGTCTTAAGATTCGGGACAAATCTTCTCGAAGAAGGAGGGTATGATGTGAATTGCATATGGATCAAATGGAGGATGACTAATTCGTCGTATTGATGCAGTTTCTTTTATTTAAATAAGGGCCCAATGCGTTGTAAAATTGGCTGACCAAATTGTGTTTGTGCTTAACCAATTAATGGGCTTTAGTTTTGCTTTATCTTCAAGTTGAAATAAGGGTCCATATGCCAACTTAAGAACCAACCTTTGGAAGATCAAGAGGACCTTTGCTCAAAGTTTGTGGATGACTTTTGGTAGCCTTAAATTCAGTTGCAATCAACCATTAAGTAGCGGATCGTTATTAGCTTGAGTGGGTCATTAATTAATAGCTTTAAGTCGGATGATATTGAAATTTATGTGTCTTTTGTAATTCCGATGGTTAAAGGTCCTATATAAGTTTACACATTTTCATCAATGAAGGCAAGCTGAGTTTTATTCTGAAAATAAACGAGTTTTATCTCATCTATCTTAGTGAGAGTGATTCTCCTAAGTTCTTGAGTGATTCAAGAATCCATGAGTTTAATCAAAGGTCCTTTATCCCTTTGGGTGTTTCAACTCTTAGGCTTATCTTCCATTCGTGGAAGTGTGATGTCTATCAACTTCCCTTCCATCTTTTTTTATGTTTCCATTTTCTCGTTTTAAATAATTTCTCAAATTTCTTGCTTGTTAGCATTCCAACAATGATAGATCAGTCAAACGAATCGAACGTTGTGGATTCACATCATTTGCTATTCAGAGCCTGACTATCTAGATTTGGAATAGGAAAGGAAGTTTATTATACAAAGTGTTTAACCGAAGGCCATCCATGTTTAGTTGCATTCGATTACGGAAGCGAAAACAATGTTGTGAGCATAAGATTGGTGGAGAAACTCCAGTTACCAGCAACCTTTCATCTGGATCACGCGTGGATCAAATTCAGTACATGGAAATGAGTGAAAGAAGTATTATGTGATATTGCTCCCATGGACTCTTGTCATCTTCTTTTGGGATGCGCATGGCTTCGTTTTAAAACACTCCATCTTGATGAACGTTCCCTTTATTTGAGGCATGCAGGACATCAAATGAAGTAGAAATTTATGACACCAAGACAAGTCAGTAAGGATCAACGTAGGCTGAAGGAGAAAACAGTAAAAGAAAGAATAGAAAAAGTAGTAGTCATATAAACTACAGAAGGAAGGGAAAATAAAGAAAAAGAAATGGAACTAGGGAAAGTTTATTCGTCAATGTTTTTCCTTCTACAGTTTGTGATGTCATTTTACAAGAACAAAAGGATAAGCATGTGAATGAAACACACCAACTTCCATGTTTAAAAAGGAAGCTTGTTCTTAGTGATTTATTATGCATTTGTTCCGTCGATAAGAAGCAAATTCGTCGAACACAATGCAGGGAATTATTTATTGTTACATATCAAGGTGGGGTACTGTTGCCAAGAAATGTTATCGACAGATTGCAACCATGGGAAACTAACAAATATCATGTTAAATTTGATCCTCGAAGAAGAGAATTAGTTTCAACTTGTGAAAAAATAAAAGTCCTGCACAAGATCATAATAAACTTACATGAAAACTAGTGTCTTAAGATTAGGGACAAATCTTGTCGAAGAAGGAGGGTATGATGTGAATTACATATGGGCCAAATGGAGGATGACTAATTCGTCGTATTGATGCAGTTTCTTTTATTTAAATAAGGGCCCAATGCGTTGTAAAATTGGCTGACCAAATTGTGTTTGTGCTTAACCAATTAATGGGCTTTAGTTTTGCTTTATCTTCAAGTTGAAATAAGGGTCCATATGCCAACTTAAGAACCAACCTTTGGAAGATCAAGAGGACCTTTGCTCAAAGTTTGTGGATGACTTTTGGTAGCCTTAAATTCAGTTACAATCAACCATTAAGTAGCGGGTCGTTATTAGCTTAAGTGGATCATGAATTAATAGCTTTAAGTTGGACGATATTGAAATTTATGTGTCTTTTGTAATTCCGATGGTTAAAGGTCCTATATATGTTTACACATTTTCATCAATGAAGGCAAGCTGAGTTTTATTCCGAAAATAAACGAGTTTTATCTCATCTATCTTAGTGAGAGTGATTCTCCTAAGTTCTTGAGTGATTCAAGAATCCATGAGTTTAATCAAAGGTCCTTTATCCCTGTGTGTTTTTCAACTCTTAGGCTTATCTTCCATTCTTGGAAGTGTGATGTCTATCAATTTTCGTTCCATCTTCTTTTATGTTTCCATTTTCTCGTTTTAAATAATTTCTCAAAATTCTTGCTTGTTAGCATTCCAACAATGATAGATCATTCAAATGAATCGAACCTTGTGGATTCACATCATTTGGAATTCAGAGCCTGGCTATCCAGATATGGAATAGGAAAGGAAGTTTATTATACAAAGTGTTTAACCGAAGGCCATTTATGTTTAGTTGCATTCGATTACGGAAGCGAAAACAATGTTGTGAGCAAAAGATTGGTGGAGAAACTCCAGTTACCAGCAACCTTTCATCTGGATCAAGCGTGTATCAAATTCAGTACATGAAAATGAGTGAAAGAAGTATTATGTGATATTGCTCCCATGGACTCTTGTCATCTTCTTTTGGGATGGGCATGGCTTCGTTTTAAAACACTCCATCTTGATGAACGTTCCCTTTATTTGAGGCATGAGGGACATCAAATGAAGTAGAAATTGATATCACCAAGACAAGTCAATAAGGATCAACGTAGGTTGAAGGACAAAATAGTAAAAGAAAGAATAGAAAAAGAAGTAATATAAACTGCACAAGGAAGGGAAAATAAAGAAAAAGAAATGGAACTAGGGAAAGTTTTTTCGTCAATGTTTTTCCTTCTACAGTTTGTGATGTCATTTTACAGGAACAAAAGGATAAGCATGTGAATGAAACACACCAACTTCCATCTTTAAAAAGGAAGCTTGTTCATAGTGATTTATTATGCATTTGGTCCGTCGATAAGAAGCAAATTCGTCGAACACAATGCATGGAATTATTTATTGTTACATATCAAGTTGGGTAATGCCAAGAAATGTTATCGACGGATTACAACCATTGGAAAGTAACAAATATCAAGTTAAATTTGATCCTGGAAGAAGAGAATTAGTTTCAACTTGTGAAAAAATAAAAGTCTTTCACAAGATCATAATAAACTTACATTAAAACTAGTGTCTTAAGATTCGGGACAAATCTTGTCGAAGAAGAAGGGTATGATGTGAATTGCATATGGGGCAAATGGAGGATGACTAATGCGTCGTGTTGAGGCAGTTTCTTTTATTTAAATAAGGGCCCAATGCTTTGTAAATTTGGCTGACCAAATTGTGTTTGTGCTTAACCAATTAATGTGCTTCAGTCTTGCTTTATCTTCAAGTTGAAATAAGGGTCCATATGCCAACTTAAGAACCAACCTTTGGAAGATCAAGAGGACCTTTGCTCAAAGCTTGTGGATGACTTTTGGTAGCCTTAAATTCAGTTGCAATCAACCATTAAGTAGCGGGTCGTTATTAGCTTGAGTGGATCATGAATTAATAGCTTTAAGTCGGATGATATTTTAATTTATGTGTCTTTTGTAATTCCGATGGTTAAAGGTCCTATATATGTTTACACATTTTCATCAATGAAGGCAAGCTGAGTTTTATTCCGAAAATAAACGAGTTTTATCTCATCTATCTTAGTGAGAGTGATTCTCCTAAGTTCTTGAGTGATTCAAGAATCCATGAGTTTAATCAAAGGTCCTTTATCCCTGTGTGTTTTTCAACTCTTAGGCTTATCTTCCATTCCTGGAAGTGTGATGTCTATCAATTTTCGTTCCATCTTCTTTTATGTTTCCATTTTCTCGTTTTAAATAATTTCTCAAAATTCTTGCTTGTTAGCATTCCAACAATGATAGATCATTCAAATGAATCGAACCTTGTGGATTCACATCATTTGGAATTCAGAGCCTGGCTATCCAGATATGGAATAGGAAAGGAAGTTTATTATACAAAGTGTTTAACCGAAGGCCATCCATGTTTAGTTGCATTCGATTACGGAAGCTAAAACAATGTTGTGAGCAAAAGATTGGTGGAGAAACTCCAGTTAGTTTTGCTTTATCTTCAAGTTGAAATAAGGGTCCATATGCCAACTTAAGAACCAACCTTTGGAAGATCAAGAGGACCTTTGCTCAAAGTTTGTGGATGACTTTTGGTGGCCTTAAATTCAGTTACTATAAACCATTAAGTAGCGAATCGTTATTAGCTTGAATGGATCATTAATTAATAGCTTTTAGCGGGATGATATTGAAATTTATGTGTCTTTTATAATTTTGATGGTTAAAGCTCCTATATAAGTTGAACCATTTTCATCAATGAAGGCAACCTGAGTTTTATTCAGAAAATAAATGAGTTTGATCTAATCTATCTTAGTGAGAGTGATTCTCCTAAGTTCTTGAGTGATTTAAGAATCCATGAGTTTAATCAAAGATCCTTTATCCCCTTGTGTGTTTAAACTCTTAGGCTTATCTTCCGTTCTTGGAAATGTGATGTCTATCAATTTCCATTCCATCTTCTTTTATCTTTCCATTTTCTCGTTTTAAATAATTTCTCAACTTTCTTGCTTGTTAGCATTCCAACAATGATAGATCAGTAAAACGAATCGAACCCTGTGGATTCACATCATTTGGTTTTCAGAGCCTGGCTATCTAGATTTGGAATAGGAAAGGAAGTTTATTATACAAAGTGTTTAACCGAAGGCCATCCATGTTTAGTTGCATTCGATTACAGAAGCGAAAACACTGTTGTGAGCAAAAGATTGATGGAGAAACTCCAGTTACCAGCAACCTTTCATCTGGATCAAGCGTGGATCAAATTCAGTACATGAAAACGAGTGAAAGAAGTATTATGTGATAGTGCTCCCACGGACTCTTGTTATCTTCTTTTGGGATGGGCATAGGTTTGTTTTAAAACACTCCATCTTGATGAACGTTACCTTTATTAGAGGAATGGAGGACATCTAATGAAGTAGAAATTTATGACACCAAGACAAGTCAGAAAGGATCAACGTAGGCTGAAGGAGAAAACAGTAAAAGAAAGAATAGAAAAAGAAGTAATATAAACTACAGAAGGAAGGGAAAATAAAGAAAAAGAAATGGAACTAGGGAAAGTTTATTCGTCAATGTTTTTCGTTCTACAGTTTGTGATGTCATTTTACATGAACAAAAGTATAAGCATGTGAATGAAACACACCAACTTCCATGTTTAAAAAGGAAGCTTGTTCATAGTGATTTATTATGCATTTGGTCCGTCGATAAGAAGCAAATTCGTCAAACACAATGCATGAAATTCTTTAATGTTACATATCAAGGTGGGGTACTATTGCCAAGAAATGTTATCGACAGATTGCAACCATTGGAAAGTAACAAATATCAGGTTGAATTTGATCCTTGAAGAAGAGAATTAGTTTCAACTTGTGAAAAAATAAAAGTCATTCACAAGATCATAATAAACTTACATTAAAACTAGTGTCTTAAGATTCGGAACAAATCTTCTCGAAGAAGGAGGGTATGATGTGAATTGCATATGGGTCAAATGGAGGATGACTAATGCGCCGTGTTGATGCAGTTTCTTTTATTTAAACAAGGGCCCAATGCTTTGTAAAATTGGCTGACCAAATTGTGATTGTGCTTAACCAATTAATGTGCTTTAGTTTTGCTTTATCTTCAAGTTGAAATAAGGGTCCATATGCCAACTAAAGAACCAACCTTTGGAAGATCAAGAGGACCTTTGCTCAAAGTTTATGGATGACTTTTGGTAGCCTTAAATTCAGTTACAATCAACCATTAAGTAGCGGATCGTTATTAGCTTGAGTGGATCATTAATTAATAGCTTTAAGCGGGATGATATTGAACTTGATGTGTCTTTTGTAATTCTGATGGTTAAAGCTCCTATATAAGTTGAACCATTTTAATCAATGAAGGCAAGTTGAGTTTTATTCAGACAATAAACGAGTTTTATCTCATCTATCTTAGTGAGAGTGATTCTCCTAAATTCTTGAGTGATTCAAGAATCCATGAATTTAATCAGAGGTCCTTTATCCCTTTGTGTGTTTCAACTATTAGGCTTATCTTCCATTCTTGGAAGTGTGATGTCTATCAATTTCTGTTCCATCTTCTTTTATGTTTCCATTTTCTCGTTTCAAATAATTTCTCCAATTTCTTGCTTGTTACCATTCCAACAATGATTGATCAGTCAAACGTATCGAACCTTGTGGATTCACATCATTTTCTATTCAGAGCCTGACTATCTAAATTTGGAATAGGAAAGGAAGTTTATTATACAAAGTGTTTAACCGAAGGCCATCCATGTTTAGTTGCATTCGATTACGGAAGTGAAAACAATGTTGTGAGCCAAAGATTGGTGGAGAAACTCTAGTTACCAGCAACCTTTCATCTGGATCAAGCATGGATCAAATTCAGTACATGGTAATGTGTGAAAGAAGTATTATGTGATATTGCTCCCATGGACTCTTGTCATCTTCTTTTGGGATGGGCATGGCTTCGTTTTAAAACACTCCATCTTGATGAACCTTCCCTTTATTTGAGGCATGAGGGACATCAAAAGAAGTAGAAATTTACTGGATCAAGCATGGATCAAATTCAGTACATGGCAATGTGTGAAAGAAGTATTATGTGATAATACTCCCAAGGACTTTTGTCATCTTCTTTTGGGATGAGCATGGCTTCGTTTTAAAACACTCCATCTTGATGAACGTTTGATGAAGGATTATGTTGTTTTCTTTTAAGATTATTGAATATGGTGTGATTTGATTAAGAAAGCTAAGTGAAATCCCCACTGGACATTGAGATAACAAGCTATTTGGATGTGAAGGTTCCTTTCACAAAGCTCAAGAGAAGAAGATGATGGATTGATTCCAAATAAAAAGGAAATGGAAAGCACATAAACCATATAAAACCAAGAACAATTAAAGGAAGAAGAAAACATAAAATGGAAAGGAAAGGAATGGTAAAAATGTGAGAAGCACACCACTACAAGGCTAGGCTAGAAGCCATGGCAACCTTGAAGATGAGTGGATGTGTGCCGCCACTTGCTATGCAAGATAAGGCTTAGAAGTATTCACTCCCAAGGGAGGAAACTCTCACAAATGGCTGAGACACAAGAGTGTTTTTGCTTCAAAATGTTCAACCTTTTTACATATCTAGGAGCACCCCTTATATAGAAGAGTTTAGGGGCCTCTAAGCAAATAAAAGATACGTAAGGATGTTTCTACAAAAACCTAACCCTAGCTTCTAGAACCTAGGTCAAATAAGGTTACAAAAATGAGAGACAAAAGAGCCAACTATGGTGTGTGCAAGGCTAATTTCGTTCTAGCACAAAAGGAGACAAAGAATGTGTCTCATATGTCTCCAAAAAGTGGCTAAAGTGTGCTAAAAACAAAGGAGACCAAAGGTACATAGGTACACTTGTTTTATGCCTTTTACTTTATGCTTTATGCCTTTGCTTTACTCTCTCCTCCACATCATTTATGCTCCCCAATCACCATGTGCCACCTAGCATTGCTTTGTTACTCCTAATTAACCTACAAAGCAAATAAACATAGATTAGCATGTTGGCTTAAGTCAAGTCAACTATAGTCAACAAGTCAAACCTAGTCAAAGGTCAACAAGTCAACTAAAGTTGATTCAACTAAGTCAACTTAGGGAATCAAAAATAACAAACACAAATGAAAGAGATGAAGGATTAATGAACTTCCTTTCTAAACATGCTTAGTCTTCTTAAGTATGTGCCTTCATCCTTGGTTGGGGTCAATCCTTCATCATCCTCCCCTTCTTGGAGAGAATTTGATCACAAATTCTTTAAGCCTTTGTAGATGGAGCTTGACTTGATTTAGGGGAGGATTTGCGCCTCCCTTTTTTGAGCTCTTGTTCCATCCTTTCTAAGGATATTACCCTTAGCTTTGGTTAGGCCATCTTTATTTTCTAGACTACTCTTCCTCTCTTGCTTGTGCTTTGGGCCTTCCTTTTTGGCTTGGGAAGAGAAGGAAGGGTGATGCACATCTTGCTTTGGAAGAAATTTTTTATAGGCAAGTAACACCTTAGTGAAAGCTTGCCCCTTTTCTTTTTCTTTTTTATCTTTTCTTATTATATTTCTATCCTTATTAACTTCTTGAGGTGATAGAGGTTGTAAAGTGGTCTTTTTCCCATTTATGAAGAAAATGTATTGGTTGGTATGACCATCATGTAAAGTTTGTTTATCAAATTGCCATGGCCTACCTAGTAAGATATGTGTGACTTCCATGGGAACAACATCACATAGTACCTCATCTTTGTAGCTTCCTATAGAGAAGTTAATTAGGACTTGTTTATTGACATCTATTTCTCCCTCTTTACTTATCCAAGCAAGCTTGTAGGGCTTAGCATGAGGAATGGTCTCTAAGCTAAGCTTTTCCACCAACCTTGTGCTAGCTACATTGGTACTACTTCCTCCATCAATAATTAGAGAGCAAACCCATTTGTTAATTTTGCATCTAGATTGAAAAATGTTTTCTCTTTGAGTTGGCTCAAGCTCACTTTGATCTTGACCTATCATGCGCCTTAATAACATAGGGTCTTTTTCATAAATTTTAGTTTTACTAGAGGAAGAAGATTCTTTTGAAAGAGAATGGGGAGATGAGTGTTCACTTTCAGCATCATTACTCTTCTTTAAGATCATGGTCCTCTTGGTTGGGCAATTTAAAGCAATGTGATTATAACCCAAACATTTAAAACATTTAATGGAACTTGATCTTGAAGAAGTTGAATGGTGAATGTGATCACTTGGAGACTTACGTTTACTTGGTGGTCCTTTATGAGAGTTAGAAGGGAACTTATCATGTTTCTTTTTATCATTTCCCTTCCATGAGTGACTAGAGTAGTGGTTGGGTGAGTAACTCTTTTTTGCCCTTCTTTTTCTTTTCAATTGAATTTCAATCCCAAGGGCAAGTGTGAAAACATTTTCAAGAGTGGAGTACTGATGAAGGATTATCTTGTTCCATTTTAAGAATATTGAATATGGTGTGAGTTGATTAAGAAAGCTAAGTGAAATCCCCACTGGACATTAAGATAGCAAGCTATCTAGATGTGAAGGTTCCTTTCACAAAGCTCAAGAGAAGAATATGATGGATTGATTCAAAACAAAAAGGAAATGGAAAGCAAATAAACCATAGAAAACAAAGAACAATTAAAGGAAGAAGAAAACATAAAATGGAAAGCAAAGAAATGGTAAAAATGTGAGAAGCACGCCACTACAAGGCTAGGCTAGAAGCCATGGCAACCTTGAAGATGAGTGGATGTGTGCCGCCACTTGCTATTCAAGATAAGGCTTAAAAGTATTCACTCCCAAGGGAGGAAACTCTCACAAATGGTTGAGACACAAGAGTGTTTTTACTTCAAAATGTTCAACCCTTTTACATGTCTAGGAGCACCTCTTATATAGAAGAGCTTAGGGGCCTCTAAGCAAATAAAAGATACCTAAGGATGTCTCTACAAAAACCTAACCCTAGCTTCTAGAAACTAGGTCAAATAAGGTTACAAATAATGAGAGACAAAAGAGCTAGCTATGGTGTGTGCAAGGCTAATTTCGTTCTAGTACAAAAGGAGACAAAGAATGTGTCTCATATGTCTCCAAAAAGTGGCCAAGGAGTGCTAAAAACAAAGGAGACCAAAGGTACATAGGTACACTTGCTTCATGCCTTTTACTTTATGCTTTATGCCTTTGCTTTACTCTCTCTTCCACATCATTTATGCTCCCCAATCACCATGCGCCATCTAGCATTGCTTTCTTACTCCTAATTAACCTACAAAGCAAATAAACATAGATTAGCATATTGGCTTAAGTCAAGTCAACTATAGTCAATAAGTCAAACCTAGTCAAAGGTCAACAAGTCAACTAAAGTTGATTCAACTAAGCCAACTTTGGGAATCAAAAATAATAAACACAAATGAAAAGGGATGAAGGATTAGTGAACTTCCTTTCTAAACATGCTTAGTCTTCTTAAGCATGTGCCTTCATCCTTGGTTGGGGTCAATCCTTCATCATCCTCCCCTTCTTGGAGAGAATTTGACCACAAATTCTTGAAGCCTTTGTGGATGGAACTTGACTTGATTTGGGAGAGGATTTGCGCCTCCCTTTTATGAGCTTTTGTTCCATCCTTTCTAAGGGTATTACCCCTAGCTTTGGTTAGGCCATCTTTATTTTCTAGACTACTCTTCCTCTCTTGCTTATGCTTTGGGCCTTCCTTTTTGGCTTGGGAAGAGAAGGAAGAGTGATGCACATCTTGCTTTGGAAGAATTTTTTTGTAGGCAAGTAAAACCTTGGTGAAAGCTTGCCCTTTTTCTTTTTCTTCTTTATCTTTTCTTATTATATTTCTATCCTTATTAACTTCTTGAGGTGATAGAGGTAGTAAAGTTGTCTTTTTCCCATTTTTGAAGAAAATGTATTGGTTGGTATAGCCATCATGTAAAGTTTGTTTATCAAATTGCCATGGCCTACCTAGTAAGATATGTGTGACATCAATGGGAACAACGTCACATAGCACCTCATCTTTGTAGCTTCCTATAGAGAAGTTAATTAGGACTTGTTTATTGACATCTATTTCTCCCTCTTTACTTATCCAAGCAAGCTTGTAGGGTTTAGCATGAGGAATGGTCTCTAAGCTAAGCTTTTCCACCAACCTTGTGCTAGCTACATTGGTACTACTTCCTCCATCAATAATTAGAGAGCAAACCCATTTGTTAATTTTGCACCTAGATTGAAAAATGTTTTCTCTTTGAGTTGGCTCAAGCTCACTTTGATCTTGACCTATCATGCGCCTTAATAACATAGGGTCTTTCTCAAAAATTTTAGTTTTACTTGAGGAAGAAGATTCTTTTGAAAGAGAATGGGGAGATGAGTGTTCACTTTCAACATCATTACTCTTCTTTAAGATCATGGTCCTTTTGGTTGGGCAATTTAAAGCAATGTGATTATAACCCAAACATTTAAAACATTTAATGGAACTTGATCTTTGAGAAGTGGAATGGTGAATGTGATCACTTGGTGACTTACTATTACTTGGTGGTTCTTGATGATAGTTAGAAGGGAACTTATCATGTTTCTTTTTATCCTTTCCCTTCCATGAGTGACTAAAGTAGTGGTTGGGTGAGTAACTCTTCCTTGCCCTTCTTTTTCTTTTCAATTGAATTTCAATCCCAAGGGCAAGTGTGAAAACATTTTGAAGAGTGGAGTACTCATACAACTCTACTTGGTCTTGTATGTCTCTCCTAAGACCACTCACAAATCTTTTTATTTTCTCTTTGTTAGTCTCTTTTATTTCAACCCTACGCATTTGAGACTCTAATTCTTTAAAGTACTCACTCACACTCATAGAACCTTGGTGAAGCCTTTGGAGCTTCAAAAGAAGTTCCTTCCTATAGGAGGGAGGAACAAATCTAGCGCGCATAAGAGTTTTAATGTCCATCCAAGAAGCCGCGGGTGGCCCTTGGTCATAATTCTTACAAACTTTTGACATAC
This sequence comes from Vigna unguiculata, assembly GCF_037176805.1. NCBI lineage: Eukaryota > Viridiplantae > Streptophyta > Magnoliopsida > Fabales > Fabaceae > Vigna > Vigna unguiculata. Next base: position 10,999,518 of record NC_140793.1, on the reverse strand, counting down.
TCCAAGTATTGACATACTCCAAAAATCCTAAAACTACTAGATCAACTTGTGTTTGATTCTTTACATGATTTTCATTGAAAATTTGATCAACTTTAGCTTCCCAATTAAGGAAGACTTTAGGATCACTTCCTCCATAGAACTTAGGAATCTTTGGAGTTTGCCTCTCTTGTGATGGGTTGCGCCTAGAATGCCCTCTTTTCCTAGCCTCTCTTTCTTGCTCTTTAGCTTCAAGCCTTTGAATGTGCTCTTGGATTCTTAGGTCACTTTGCTCCTTGTCTTTTCTTAATTGTTCAAAGGCCTCCTTCCTAGACAACTCCAAATCCCGAAGCAATCTCATCAATGTATTGTTTTTGTTTGGTGTAGGTGCATTTGATGAACTTGCCATGATTCCTACAACAAAAACACTCAAATCCGAGACAAAATAAATGGATTAGAGGTTAGACAACATGAAACCGAGACCAAATCCAACCCAAAATGTAACCCAAGTGTTTATATCACTCTCCCAAAGTAACAAGGCAAGGCTAGCACTCAAAATCCACCAAAGGAGTGAAGCAAACACTTTTAAAAACTTGTTCAAAACCTTTCAAATGCAAGACAAGTGATTCGGCCACAACATCCCAAGAGTTTCAAGAAAAGAAAACTACTAAGACAAAACAAAGAACACCTAGTGACAAGCAAGAAAAGCACAAAAACAAGGAAAGCTAAACTCTAAAGAAGAAAAGTTTGAGACAAAACTTTTAACAAGACTAAAACAAGAAAAGCACATTTTAAAGACTCTATGGAAAGCACTTGACAAGCATCTTCAAGTCTTAAATCATGCATACACCAAGAAAGATCATAACCAAGTTAAAGCATGGAACTAATTTGCCAATATCACCCACTTCTCAAGCATGAAATTAGTTGCATAACACTTAGTGAAAAACACACTTTTAGTTCACCAATGAGCAAGATTGCTCTCGGTTTTTAGACAATATTTGGTGCAAAAATTTTCTTCTTTTCACAACTAGTTTCATAAAATGGTGAGAAAGAGTTTTAGGTGGCTTGAACACTTAGTTCCTCAAGTTTTAGGCCAAAATCAATTTCATGGAGCATACATCAAGCAAGACATAAAGTGAAAGCAAGATTCAAATACTTGGAAAAACAACAATAAGAAAACTTCAAGCTAACATATGACATATGACTCAAGCAAAAGTTAGGCGCATTTAAAGACTCAAACATGTAGCTATCATGCATTTAAACTTTTCGAAATGAAGGTCAATGATTAAGCACACAAAGACATGTTATCTAACAACATTTAGGAGTAAGAAGAGTAACAAAAACAGTAGCCAAAACTGCCCAACATAACCTGAAAAATGTTGATTCGCGGTGATCTCGGCAGCTCTGACCTTTGCTCACTATTTCAATCATAACTCTCTCCACAGAACTCCAAATGCATTGGTTCTTTTTTTGTTAAAAACTAGACTAACAGAGCTTTCTTTGGACATCAAGAACGTAATTTTTGGACCACTGAGCAGGTGCAGTTTAATCTTTTAAAATCGTGAACAGTTTCTGCCAGCATTGTTTTTATGTGGACCATTCAAAGATAGCTACACAAGACAAGGTTAGAACATGAAAACACCATATTCAAGGACAACCAAAGCTCTAGATACCAAATGATGAAGGATTATCTTGTTCCTTTTTAAGAATATTGAATATGGTGTGAGTTGATTAAGAAAGCTAAGTGAAATCCCCACTGGACATTAAGATAGCAAGCTATCTAGATGTGAAGGTTCCTTTCACAAAGCTCAAGAGAAGAATATGATGGATTGATTCAAAACAAAAAGGAAATGGAAAGCAAATAAACCATAGAAAACAAAGAACAATTAAAGGAAGAAGAAAACATAAAATGGAAAGCAAAGAAATGGTAAAAATGTGAGAAGCACGCCACTACAAGGCTAGGCTAGAAGCCATGGCAACCTTGAAGATGAGTGGATGTGTGCCGCCACTTGCTATGCAAGATAAGGCTTAAAAGTATTCACTCCCAAGGGAGGAAACTCTCACAAATGGTTGAGACACAAGAGTGTTTTTACTTCAAAATGTTCAACCCTTTTACATGTCTAGGAGCACCTCTTATATAGAAGAGCTTAGGGGCCTCTAAGCAAATAAAAGATACCTAAGGATGTCTCTACAAAAACCTAACCCTAGCTTCTAGAAACTAGGTCAAATAAGGTTACAAATAATGAGAGACAAAAGAGCTAGCTATGGTGTGTGCAAGGCTAATTTCGTTCTAGTACAAAAGGAGACAAAGAATGTGTCTCATATGTCTCCAAAAAGTGGCCAAGGAGTGCTAAAAACAAAGGAGACCAAAGGTACATAGGTACACTTGCTTCATGCCTTTTACTTTATGCTTTATGCCTTTGCTTTACTCTCTCTTCCACATCATTTATGCTCCCCAATCACCATGCGCCACCTAGCATTGCTTTCTTACTCCTAATTAACCTACAAAGCAAATAAACATAGATTAGCATGTTCGCTTAAGTCAAGTCAACTATAGTCAATAAGTCAAACTTAGTCAAAGGTCAACAAGTCAACTAAAGTTGATTCAACTAAGCCAACTTTGGGAATCAAAAATAATAAACACAAATGAAAAGGGATGAAGGATTAGTGAACTTCCTTTCTAAACATGCTTAGTCTTCTTAAGCATGTGCCTTCATCCTTGGTTGGGGTCAATCCTTCATCAAGTACTCATACAACTCTACTTGGTCTTTTATGTCTCTCCTAAGACCACTCACAAATCTTTTTATTTTCTCTTTATTAGTTTCTTTTATTTCAACCCTACGCCTTTGAGACTCTAATTCTTTAAAGTACTCACTCACACTCATAGAACCTTGGTGAAGCCTTTGGAGCTTCAAAGGAAGTTCCTTCCTATAGGAGGGAGGAACAAATCTAGCGTGCATAAGAGTTTTAATGTCCATCCAAGAAGCCGCGGGTGGCCCTTGGTTATAATTCTTACAAAATTTATGCCACCAAGTATTGGCATACTCCAAAAATCCTAAAACTACTATATCAACTTGTGCTTAATCCTTTACATGATTTTCATTGAAAATTTGATCAAGTTTAGCTTCCCAATCAAGGAAGATTTTTGGATCACTTCCACCATAGAACTTAGGAATCTTTGGAGTTTGCTTCTCTTGTGATGGATTGCGCCTAGAATGCCTTCTTTTCCTAGCCTCTCTTTCTTGCTCTTTAGCTTCAAGCCTTTGAATGTGCTCTTGGATTCTTAGGTAACTTTGCTCCTTTTCTTTTCTCAATTGTTCAAAGGACTCCTTCCTAGAGAACTCCAAATCCCGAAGTAATCTCATCAATGTATTGTTTTTGTTTGGAGTAGGTGCATTTGATGAACTTGCCATGATTCCTACAACAAAACACTTAAAGCCAAAACAAAATAAATGAATTAGGGGTTAGACAACATGAAAACCAAGACCAATTCCAACCCAAAATGTAACCCAAGTGTTTAGATCACTCTCCCAAAGTAACAAGGCAAGGCTACACTCAAAGCTCCTCCAAGGAGTGAAGAAAACTCTTTGTTCAAAAATCCTTTTCTTGCATACAAGTGGCTCGGTTCAAACACTCAAGAATTTCAAGAAGACAAACATACTATGACAAAACCAAGAGTACCTAAAGACAAGCAAGAAAAGCACAAAAACAAGAAATGCTAAACTCTAAAGAAGAAAAGTTTGAGACAAACTTTTATCAAGACTACAACAAGAAAAGCACATTATAAGAATGACATGGAAAATACTTGAACATGCATTCCCTAGTCTTAAGTCATGCATACACCAAGAAAGATCATAACCAAAAACGTAATTTTTGGACCTCTGAGCTGGTGCAGTTTATTGTTTTAAAATCGTCAAGTTTTCTGCCAGCACTGTTTTTGTGTGTCATGGAAGTGGATTTGAACCATACCAAGATAGCTACAACAAGACAAGGTTAGAACATGAAAAACACCATATTCAAGATAACCTAGGCTCTAGATACCAAATGATGAAGGATTATGTTGTTTTCTTTTAAGATTATTGAATATGGTGTGAGTTGATTAAGAAAGCTAAGTGAAATCCCCACTGGACATTAAGATAGCAAGCTATCTAGATGTGAAGGTTCCTTTCACAAAGCTCAAGAGAAGAAGATGATGGATTGATTCCAAATAAAAAGGAAATGGAAAGCACATAAACCATAGAAAACCAAGAACAATTAAAGGAAGAAGAAAACATAAAATGGAAAGGAAAGGAATGGTAAAAATGTGAGAAGCACACAACTACAAGGCTAGGCTAGAAGCCATGGCAACCTTGAAGATGAGTGGATGTGTGCCGCCACTTGCTATGCAAGATAGGGCTTAGAAGTATTCACTCCCAAGGGAGGAAACTCTCACAAATGGTTGAGACACAAGAGTGTTTTTACTTCAAAATATTCAACCCTTTTACATGTCTAGGAGCACCCCTTATATAGAAGAGTTTAGGGGCCTCTAAGCAAATAAAAGATACCTAAGGATGTCTCTACAAAAACCTAACCCTAGCTTCTAGAACCTAGGTCAAATAAGGTTACAAAAATGAGAGACAAAAGAGCCAACTATGGTTTGTGCAAGGCTAATTTCGTTCTGGCACAGAAGGAGACAAAGAATGTGTCTCATATGTCTCCAAAAAGTGGCCAAGGTATGCTAAAAACAAAGGAGACCAAAGGTACATAGGTACACTTGTTTTATGCCTTTTACTTTATGCTTTATGCCTTTGCTTTACTCTCTCCTCCACATCATTTATGCTCCCCAATCACCATGCGCCATCTAGTCAACTAAAGCAAATAAACATAGATTACCATGTTGGCTTGAGTCAAGTCAACTATAGTCAACAAGTCAAACCTAGTCAAAGGTCAACAAGTCAACTAAAGTTAATTCAAGTAAGTCAACTTAGGGAATCAAAAATAACAAACACAAATGAAAGAGATGAAGGATTAATGAACTTCCTTTCTAAACATGCTTAGTCTTTTTAAGCATGTGCCTTCATCCTTGGTTGGGGTCAATCCTTCATCAACGTTCCCTTTATTTGAGGCATGAAGGACATCAAAAGAATTAGAAATTTATGACACCAAGACAAGTCAGTAAGGATCAACGTAGGCTGAAGGAGAAAACAGAAAAAGAAAGAATAGAAAAAGAAGTAATATAAACTCCAGAAGGAAGGAAAAATAAAGAAAAAGAAATGGAACTAGAGAAAGTTTATTCGTCAATGTTTTTTCTTCTACAATTTGTGATGTCATTTCAACGTAACAAAACTATAAGCATGTGAATGAAACACACCAACTTCCATGTTTAAAAAGGAAGCTTGTTCATAGTGCTTTATTATGCATTTGGTCCGTCGATAAGAAGCAAATTCGTCAAACACAATGCACGGAATTATTTATTGTTACATATCAAGGTGGGGTACGGTTGCCAAAAAATGTTATCGACAGATTGCAACCATTGGAAAGTAACAAATATCAAGTTAAATTTGATCCTAGAAGAAGAGAATTAGTTTCAACATGTGAAAAATAAAAAGTCCTTCACAAGATCATAATAAACTTACATTAAAACTAGTGTCTTAAGATTCGGGACAAATCTTGTAGAAGAAGGAGGGTATGATGTGAATTGCATATGGGTCAAATGGAGGATGACTAATGCGTCGTGTTGATGCAGTTTCTTTTATTTAAATAAGGGCCCAATGCTTTGTAAAATATGCTGACCAAATTCTGTTTGTGCTTAACCAATTAATGGGCTTTAGTTTTTCTTTATCTTCAAGTTGAAATAAGGGTCCATATGCCAACTTAAGAACCAACCTTTGGAAGATCAAGAGGACCTTTGCTCAAAGTTTGTGGATGACTTTTGGTAGCCTTAAATTCAGTTACAATCAACCATTAAGTAGAGGATCGTTATTAGCTGGAGTGGATCATTATAATTAATAGCTTTAAGCAGGATGATATTGAAATTTATTTGTCTTTTGTAATTCTGATGGTTAAAGCTCTTATATAAGTTGAACCATTTTCATCAATGAAGGCAAGCTGAGTTTTATTTAGAAAATAAACGAGTTTTATCTCATCCATCTTAGTGAGAGTGATTCTCCTAAGTTCTTGAGTGATTCAAGAATCCATGAGTTTAATCAAAGGTCCTTTATCCCTTTGTGTGTTTCAACTCTTAGGCTTATCTTTCATTCTTGAAGGTGTGAGGTCTATCAATTTCCGTTCCATCTTCTTTTATGTTTCCATTTTCTCGTTTTAAATAATTTCTCAAATTTCTTGCTTGTTAGCATTCCAACAACGATAGATCAATCAAACGAATCGAACCCTGTGGATTCACATCATTTGCTATTCAGAGCCTGGCTATCTAGATTTGGAATAGGAAAGGAAGTTTATTATACAAAGTGTTTAACCGAAGGGCATCCATGTTTAGTTGCATTCGATTACGGAAGCGAAAACAATGTTGTGAGCCAAAGATTGCTGGAGAAACTCCAGTCACCAGCAACCTTTCATCTGGATCAAGCATGGATCAAATTCAGTACGTGGCAATGTGTGAAAGAAGTATTGTGTGATATTGCTCCCATGGACTCTTGTCATCTTCTTTTGGTATGGGCATGGCTTCATTTTAAAACACTCCATCTTGATGAACGTTCCCTTTATTTGAGGCATGAGGGACATCAAATGAACTAGAAAAAGAAAGAATAGAACAAGAAGTAATATAAACTGCAGAAGGAAGGGAAAATAAAGAAAAAGAAACGGAACTAGAGAAAGTTTATTCGTCAATGTTTTTTCTTCTACAGTTTGTGATGTCATTTTACAGGAATAAAAGGATAGGCATGTGAATGAAACACACCAACTTCCATGTTTAAAAAGGAAGCTTGTTCATAATGCTTTATTATGCATTTGGTCCGTCGATAAGAAGCAAATTCGTCAAACACAATGGATGGAATTATTTATTGTTACATATCAAGGTGGGGTACAGTTGCCAAGAAATGGTATCGACGGATTGAAACCATTGGAAAGTGTTCCTGCAGGGAACAAATAAGATAGGTTAGGCACAAGTGTCACCTTATTACGTAGTCCGCTATCTCCTTAGTTGGCCTCTTCCCAGTCGATACATGTCGGCTTGAACCCAGGGGGGGTTACCTGCAGGAGAGTCTTCGAAGCTCAAGTCAGTCAAAGCTCTTAGAGAGTCAAAATCAGTGATTAATGAATGCGTACCTTTAAATGATGGGGTCCACGTGTATTTATAGAGCATTAATGACGTTTGACCTTTTCGTAGGCTGGGCCTTGACTTGGGCTCTAGTTTGGGCCATGAGTGGGCCTAGGCCCTAACCCAGGCCCTTGAGACCTATTGAACGCGGGGGCTTCGATTTTTGCTAAGTTATTGGAGTAGTCGGCCTGGGCCCTAACCTTACCAGATATGCTCGAGTAGTCGGTCTAGACCGACTACTTGCCTAGATGGCTTTTGTTGGTGATATGAGGTGCAGGTTGTCCTCTTAGACATTTAGGTTAGGTTAAAACCGGTACAAGTTAGGCTAACTTGGCCTAGCCTGGGTACTTGGCGGTCTCGATATGTACACTGTTTACTTGGTCGAGTTTGGCTAGGTACGGTACACCAGTCTCCCAGCCTTGTCCGATATAGGTTGTCGGTCAAGGATGATATGTGTTGATAAGCTAGCGGAACCGGTTAGGTGTGATACACTAGTCTCCCAGCCTTTAAGTGTGGTGAACAGTGTTAAGGCTTAGAATTTGTAATCGTCAGAAGGTAGGTGAAAGGGTGTCAGTTGGTCAAATCGAAAAAGTTTTGGCGCCGTCGTTTTGAAGTGTCATATCTTTTGCAATGATGGTGTTGATTGGTCTATGGTATGGTTTTGGCGGGAAGAGGTTTGTCGTTTGGGATTGTGGGCTATAAATATGTGTTTGCAAACGGATGAGGGGTTACTTGTTTCATTTGTGAATTCTGAATTTAAAGACCTTGTGCGCGTAAAAGTGTCCGACTAGTCCTCAATTTCGACCGACATCTTCTCGTAAAAAAAACGAAATCAGGTATGTCCAGTAGTGGTAGCGTGTCTTCGTCTAGTAGTAGTGAAAGTACTGAGTCAGATAGAAGTAAGGATGGGCGACTTGGCGGAGAGGGTACGAGTTCTGGAGTTGTTACGAGCGGGATGCCGATGGAGTTAGTGAGGGAGGTTCGAGAGGATCCTCCCGAAGAGTTGGAGGAGAGTAACTGGCCAGCCAAAGGTGGCTATGGGTGGGTTGCTGCTGATGTTCGTGATCTTTATTCAGGTGGTCTCGTCTGTTGAACTCTTGGCTGAACTGGACACCCGTTATGTCCAGGGGTGTCAGTGGAGACATTATTTCGCTGGAGAGGGTGAGTGCCGTCGACCGGGTATGCCATGGCCAAGAGGGGCTACCGAAAAATTCTTCTACATGTATATGTGCCACTTTTCTCAGCTTCATGTGCGACTGCCCTTAGACGATTTCACTATGGGTGTGCTGCGGGCGTTAAATGTGGCACCTACCCAGCTACATCCTAATAGGTGGGCTTACTTGCAGGCCTTCTGCATTCTGTGCGAGTCCTTATATTTGGAGCCTACTTCCTATGCTTTCTTGTATTTTTATGACACCAGGCCCCGGAGGCCGGCTACTTGGCTTTCTTTAATCAGTCGCCCCAACATCAGCAGACTAGATGCTTTCTCCCAGTCTTTCAAGCATTTCAAAAACGGGTACTTTAAAGTCGTTGTTAAGGAACGGGGTAAATCTCATTTTTTGAATGCGGATGGGAGTACCAAGTTTCCCTTTAGCTGGACCAACAATCCTTCTCGATATAAAGACATGGGAATGGAGGAGTTGTCGGCTGGTGACAAGGAGGTGGTGGGGATGTTGTTGAAATTTGTGGATAAGTTGCCCACTAAGGGCCTAGTTAGGGTTTATAATTCGGTGCATCCGATAATAGATATTGAAGGTATCTATTTATTACTTAAGCTGTGTTAATAATGCTAAGTTGTTTTGATCCGAGTCGTGATATGTTATTGTAGGGCATATGGCGCAATCTGGCAAGAAGAATCTGGCGCCCTTTCAATCACTGATGAAGGAAATGGCCGCTAAGGCTAAGGCGGCTGGGAAGGTGACGTTCCCAACCTGAAGGAATCGGTTGTGGAGGTGCATGTACACGGCGAGACGAAAAGGAAAGCTGAGCTTCCACCTCGACCCAGGAAGGGCAAAGACGTGAAGAAGATAAGGGCAGCTCTTCTTGGGACGGCTAGCGGGGCGGGGTCGGCTAGTGGAGAGAAGTTGCCTGAGGCCGGGTTGATCGAGTTGCCGGAGATATCCGTTAGGAAGGATATCTCGATCGACCTTCCGGATACCGTTGTTAACTCTATTGATAACATGGAGGTGGATCATATTGTGAGAACAATGGTAGAGTTTGGAAGTAAGGCCTTAGTCCTGAGTCGGCGTGTAGGGTCTCTTTACAGAAGGGAAGTAAAGGAGGTGGGGGAGTTGCATGGTAAAGTGGATAAGCTTGAGGAGGAGAAGGCGGCTTTAGAAAAGGAGAAAGAAGGCTGGGAAGCGGAAAGGAAAAGGTTGGCAACATGGAAGGTGCGTTGCTTGGACTCTGAGGAAAAGCTAAACAAGCATATAGGGGAGTTGGAAGAAGACTATGAGGATTTGAAGGATAAGTATGATGGGGCTGTTGGGGAACTTGACGATTTGAAGAACAGTGTCATCCAAGAGCATATTAATGGTTTCGAGAAGGGGTTGCGGCAGGCGGCCTTCTTCCATCCGAATGTGGATGTCTTGGATTCAAGATTTGACGTAGATAAGGACGTAGTTGGTGGGAAGTTGGTGAGGGAGGAAGAGGGGGATGTTGAGGAGGTGGAGGAGAAGGCGGCAGAGGAGGAGAAGGATGCGGGAGCTGCCGTGGGGGGTGATGAGAACAAGGGGATGTAGGAATGATGAGTTCAAATTTTTGCCCTCATTTAATATTTAAATTTGGGGATTTAATTGAATTTTCTGTGCTTAAAGATTGATTTAATTAGGATTTGTGATTATTGGATTTATTGAGTAAGTTTGGTAAAAGTGGCGTAAAAATTGATTTTAGTTGCATAAAATATTATTGGATATTTTAACGTTTGTTAATGCAGCTGGAATTTATTTTTGGTCAATTAATAGTGTGATTTTGAAATATTCAAAGTTACAAAATAAGTCCAAAATCAAGAAATTCTGGAAAAGAATAAATCAGGAGCTAAATGCACCCCCAGATTTTATTTGCACACTCCTCCCTCAAGTGGACCACAAAAACCTGTTCTGCACCCCCAGTTTTCACTAAGTTGCACCCCTCCTACCACTTAAACTCCACTCAACGAGATCATGCCATGTGGCAATCCCCACCTTTTAAGATTAGCCAACCATAAGCCGCCACGTGTCATAATCCCCACCTCACCAAATTGACCACTTAGACTCTGCCACGTCATCATCTTCATCTCCCAAAACCCTAACCCTAATTTTCTCCTCTCCTTCCACCACTATGGCAGCCGCCGCCGCACCTCCTCGCCTCGCCGGCGAGGCACCAGAAACCACTGCAGCACACACCATCTTCTCGCCTCCGCGCCACTTCACTCGCGCATCGCATCCACCACGACCACCACGCCGCTACAACAGATCCGCTACTGCTCCGCGCATCCAGCCTCCATCATCTCTGCATCTCGCGCGGCGCCACCACCATCTCCACCTTGCGCCACCGCGAGTTCTTTTTCCTCACGCAGCAGCCACGGAAAACGTAGGAGCAAAACCAGAACAGCAAAGCCATCTTCTTCTCGCGTCCAGCAGCTCCGTTCACGCTCCGCAATCACCAGTTCCGCCACCATCAACAGCGCGAACCTTTTCCAGCCACCACGAACACCATCTTCTTCGTCATTCACACCGCGCGAACCAGCACCGCGACGCGTCACCACCACGCTCGCCGGAGAAGAAGCCGGAGCAGCCGCCGTCAGTCGCGCAGCCAAGGAGAAGAGTGTGAGAGTGAAACCCTAATTTCTGGAGAGAGAATCTGCACTGCCACGTGTCAGCATCTGATAGGCAGTCAACTGGTCAAACTCTGGTCAAACTGGTCAAACTCTGGTCAAATTCTGGTCAATTTGGTAAAAATGCTTAAATAAGAGGGGCAGAATTGGAAATTGGACAGGAATTAAGTTGCTAATTAATTAAATAAAAATAAATGATTTTAGCAACTGACAGATAAAGCCCAAAGTCCAGTGGAAGCCTATATAAAGAGACTTAAGGGAGCAGAAAGGGGGACTGACAGTTTTACAGCTTACAGCTTAGACACTTAGAACTCTCTGGTTTTGGCAGATACCGTCTCCACCATATCTCTCATTCTCTTCTTTTATTTTCTTTCCTTCATATCATCATGTATTCCATCAAAGCCATGGAGGGCTAAGCTTTTAGGGTTGATTCCACTGTAATTTCTTAAATGGATTCTGAGGTTAGATGAATTTATATGTTTTGTTATTTTGATTATTGTTGTGGTTTTTGTTTATCTATGTCCTTTGCTTCTTAATCGAATAGAAAATAATGATTTTAAATCTACATACATGCTAATCATATGAGTTAAAAGGTTTTTAAATTAAATTGAGACTTTACTTTGATTTTGTTTAGAAACTTTCATTTGATTAAATAAGTTTTTGCCAATAATTGAGACTTTAATTTGATTAGAGGTAATTACTTTAACTAAAATTAGTCAAGACTTTACTTTGATTAATTAAGTTTTCTATTTGGTAAAGAAACAAAGGAATAGACATGATTAGGCATAGTAAAATTAATTGAGACTGTACTTTGATTGAATTTACTATGGATAATCTAAAAGTTCTCACTTTTAATTGAGACTGTACTTTGGTTAAAAGTGAGAACGCCAACAAATTAATTGAGTCTTTACATTTATTGATTTGTAAATCAACAACAATAATTAATTTAACAATAATCTCTAGATAACCAATGAAGAATCTTATTTAGAAAAAGCAGTGGAATTGACCTATTTACTATTATTGTGTTTACAATCTTCCGTGTCATTTTCTTTGCATATCAAAACCCCCTATTTTTATAATTGCTAGTTTTAATTGCATTTTTGAGAATCAAATATTTGAGATCAATTCCGTATTCGTTGTGAGACGACTCAGGGTTATTGATAAACAAAAAAATAAAAATAAAAATAAAACAAAAATAAGAATAATACTCCTGGGCAAAATTGAGTAATTTCAAAACTTGTTCTAAGGTATTTTATTTCACATCAACACTGGATCAAAGGAATGAACATCACTGGAGACAAATCAATACTCTAGAGATCAAATTATCATGTATATGCAAATAGAAAGGTTCTATTTTTCACACATGAGTTAATCTTTTGAATTCACAAGACAATCAATTATGAAAGAAAGCACTAAAGTTAAATGTGTATTTTCTCACCAAAATTCTCTCAAGTGTTTTGGCTTGTGTTTTCACTCAAAATACTCATGTAAGTAAACTCTCATAATACTTAACAAGACTCTAATATTCACAAACTTTCAGAAAATATGCATTCAAAGATCATGAGGACTTTTCACAGGTTATAATGGGGCTAAGGCAAAGGTAGGAAAAAATTTAAGATTTTTGGGATTTTGAAATTAAAATATAGAAAGATAATGGAGCATAATTTCAAAAATAACTCCTTTTCGTTTATTGCTTTGTTGTTCTCTCTTTCTTTTAGAAAGCAATTATTTCAACACTTTTTCATCAACAATTTTTCCTTTTACCATTTTTATTAATTTGTGGGTGAGGTACTCACCCACACACTTTATTCCTCAACCATTCCTGAACATAATCCATTAGCTCCTTCTTTCTTCCTAAGGTAGAATATAGTCTTTTTCTTTTCAAGGTTATGCAATAGGCTTAAAACAAGAAAAAGAGGTTTAAAGCTCAAAGGGGCTACCAATGGATTAATATCAAGGTGGGCTTATTTGGCCAAGTAGCTAAAAACAAGAAATGCCTCAGTCATATCAAATCATGCATATTCACCTAAGATGCAAAACAAAAGACTCAAGCTAAATATTTGAGTATAAACAGACATGAGCAAGTCACTCAAGAAAAAAATAGGAATGACATATGGCAGTTCATCCTTTACATTAAGGCTCAAGACTCACAAGGTCAAATTCTTTCACAAAAGATTTAATCAAGAAATTCTCAAATCAACTCAATTAGCAAATCATAGAAACAGTCCACTCATACCAACATGACTTTTATTTTTCTATAATCATGATCATCCCAATTATTGAATCAAATCCCAAAATCCAATGTCAATATGTTTTATTGAAAGCAGGGAAATATTTTTGGTGGATTTCTTATGAGACATATTGTTTAAAAGTTTCACTTAGTAAAAAGTTAATACTTTCACAATTTTCTCAAAACGAAATCACAATTTTTTTTAAATGAAAAAAAACACAAAAAACAAAAACAAAAAACAAAAAAAAAAACAAAAAACAAAAAACATCAAAAGGAGAATCCTACCTACAGTTTGTCTCCCCCACACTTATTTCAGAAAAAATGTCCTTGATGGACTTATTTTGGGGAGGAAACGAAAAATCTTTTGACTATTGGCTCAATCTGGCCATATGTCAAAATGTATTTTCTTTAATTTTATAAAGTACAAGTCAGCTTGTACAATTTTATTAAAGAAAACAAAAACACATATTTTTGAAATTTTTTTAATACTTTTAAAATTAAAAACAGAAACAAAAAACAAACATGCATGCAAATTAACTTTTTTATCAACAATGTTTTCAAAAGAATATGAATCTAAGCTTTTTACCTGTTGTAGCAACCTTTCTTCTTTTTCTGCAGCCATATCAACAAAGATAACCACTGAAAACTTATTTGCATCATTCACATCAACAAACTTGATGTGTGGAGTGTGTGGCTTCAATTCAACTTGAGCATCATCAGGTGCATTCAGATGGTTAACCGGATCATCAGTAATCCTTGTAATCTCATCTTGTGAGCAAAAATCTGCACTTGAAGTAGTTGAATTTGCTGCTTCATCATTAACCAAGTCAGTTGCAATAGTAGATGCTTCAGCTGCATCTTTAAATATCGTTGGCTCTTCAACTGCACTTGGTTCCTCTATTGGATTGTCCTCACAACTTTGCTCTTCAAAAATATCATCAACAGATAAAACTTTATATTCACATTGAGCATTATCAACATATCCATCAGTAGATATGTTAGTGTGAGAATCTTCAATTTCTATATCAACTTCAGCAACATCCTTAATATGTCCATCAGTAGACATATTACTATGAAAATCATTATATCCATCAGTAGATATATCAATGTGATGTGATTCCGCTATTGGTTTTTCAGACTGATTCTGCAAGCTTTGTGTGGCAGCATTCATCATCTCTTTCTGGTCTGTCTGATTCATCTTCATCATTTCAGTCATCATTTTCATCATATCTTCCAAAGTGACCTTTCTCACTGCATCATTCATTAGCTGACTCAAATCTTCAAACATTTGTTCAGCTCTGATGGCCAACTTCAGAAGCACATCTTTGATTTCATGACGAAGTTTGTTAAAATCTGGATTTTCAGGAAATCTTTGATGGGGTTGAGGGGTAGTATTAACAGTTACAAGTAATTCTATGAAGTTGTTCTTACTTGCATCCCTCAACATATCAGACAATATTTGCTTATTTTCGTACCACTCTTGCTCAATATTTCTACATCGTTGATCAACTCGCAACCTTTCATCCATGGACTCTAATTTCTCTATAACTTCACCCATTAATATCAACTTCCCTGTAGGATGGTCCATTGATTGCTTAAACTTGCTGTGGTGGTACATATTGTTGCTGAACACTATTTGGAACATATGGTTGCTGAGGTGGACACTCAGAATATGGTTGTTGCTCATATCCCAAAAAAGATGATCTAGGATATAGATCATTAAATTGTCGTAAAGTTAACCCACTTATATCAGGTGCAGAAGTAGGTGTGACAATTTGTTGCTGAAAATCACGTGGTTGCTGTGGATAGTAATCATAATTCACTTGAAAATCACACTGTTGATTATTTTCATATGAAAAACTATTTTGCATTTTTGAAAGAGGTTTTCTGAAAAGAGATAAGTTGAAAGCTTGTTGAGTAGACTTCCAGGAAAGAGAGGTGCGTCTCAATGGACAACTTAAGTACCTTATCTTTCCTTAGCCAAAGTTTTTCCCAACTAGTTTCACAAATTTCCCAACAAAATTCCTCAAACAAAAATTACGCTTAAAAAAATAACTAAATAAAATAAAATTAAATAACTAAAGAAAATTAAAAAAATGTTAGAATAAAAATTGAGAAAAGAAAATGTTAGTGATAAACAAAAAAATAAAAATAAAAATAAAACAAAAATAAGAATAATAAATAAAATCAAAAGAATAAAAATAAAAATAAGAACTAAAATGATAAAAATTCTAACCGTGTTCCCCGGCAACGGCGCCAAATTTGATAACGCTGTCGTTGACGCGATCAAATTAATACTACTAAACTATAGCAACTTCAGTATTGCTAAGATAGTAGTCAAGAAAATAGAAAGGGTAAAGTAACCCTAAGTCGTCTCTCAACGAACACAGAATTGATTTTTAACAAATTAGTTCTTATAAAACTATACAAATGAGTTAGTCAAATAAAATAAAAAATATAGGGGATTAATATAAACAAAGATAGAAATAAAGTTTAAAAGATAAAAAGAAATAAAAACAATAGTAAAGAAAATAGATTGATTCCATTGCTTTTTCAAAATAGATTCATCATCGGTTATCTAAAGATTATTGCTCAATTAATTATTGTTGTAGATTTACAAATTAATCAATGTAAAGTCTCAATGAATTTGTTGGCGTTCTCACTTTTAACCAAAGTACAGTCTCAATTAAAAGTGAGAACTTTTAGATTATCCACAGTAAATTCAACCAAAGTACAGTCTCAATCAAATTTTACTATGCCTAATCATGTCTATTCTTTTATCTCCTCACCAAATAAAAAGCTTAATTAATCAAAGTAAAGTCTCAATTAATTTTCGTTAGAGTAAATACCTTTAATCAAAGTAAAGTCTCAATTATTGGTAAAAACTCATTTAATCACATGAAAGTTTCTAAATAAAATCAAAGTAAAGTCTCAATTCAATTTAAAAAACCCTTGAACTCATATGATCAACATGCATATAGATTTAAAATCATTACTTTTTATGTGATTCAAAGATAAAAGACATAGATAAATTAAAACCTCAACAATAATAAAAAGAACAAAGAAATTAATTCATTCTAACCTCAGAATCCATAATGAAATTACAATGGAATCAACCCAAGAAGTTTAGAACTCCATGAATGCAAAATAAAGATAAAAGAAGAATAGAGAGAAGAAAAGAGAGAGAAAGAAATTAGGCCCCCCTAAGGGTTCCTAAATTCCGACGTGCCGAGCTTGTTTTCTACTTCTCCCTTGGTCTCTTTATATAGGAATTGGACTGGGCTTTTCTGTTGCTAAAATCTTCAAATATCTTTTAAAATAAAGATAAAGATAAATATTCAAAGATATTTGGAGAGATATAGACTATTTAACAAATATAGTTGGTTAATAATTTATGATATAATTAAATAAATAAATTATTTAAAGATATATAATAAATTATCACCAAATAATATTTGTATTAATTTAATAAATAGCTCATTTTCAATCCTATAGTCCAATTTTGCAGAGATATCCAAAAATATCAATATTTGCAGTTAAACCCCTCTCCTTTGACCAATCTTTGACTGTTTGACCAGCTTTGACCAGATTTGACAAACTTTGACTATTTAGTGTCCATTGAGAGGATGACACGTGGCAGCTCCTTCTCTCTCCCAAATTAGGGTTTCCGCTTTCTCCTTTGGCTGCTGAGAAGTGCAATGACGGCTGCCATGATGGTGATGCTGGTTCGTGTGGAAGCTACTGCGTGATGCAAGAAGATGGAACTGTGGTGGCCGGACTTGATGCACGCGGCGGCCATTGGTGGTGCTGGTGCTCCCGGCGGCGGAAACATGGTGAAGATGGAGGCTAGGGTTTTTGGTTGTGTGGAGATGAATAGAAATATTAGGGGTGTAGATAAGGTTTTTGTGAGACCCATTTGGAAATATGGGAGTGCATATGTAATTTAGGGGTGCAGAAGTGATTTTTTCCAAAACTTGTTAATTTCAGCCTTATTTAGAGGTGTTTGTAATTTCAATCAATTTATTTTCCTACCTTTAAATAAGCTTAATCTTAACTTCAGCTGCATCAACAAACGTTAAAATATCCAAAAATAATTTATGCAGCTAAAAATCACTTTTTAAGACATTTTTATCACACAAGCTCAAATGGCCTAATTATTAGAATTATCAATTAAATCACTCTTTAAGCACATAAATTCAATTAAATACCCAGAATTAAACACTGAATGAGGGCAAAAATACGCACTCATCACCAACACTACCCCACCTTGATATGTAACAATAAGTAATTCCATGTGGTGTGTTTGACGAATTTGCTTCTCATCAGCGGACCAAATGCATAATAAGGCACTATGAAAAAGCTTCCTTTTCAAACATGGAAGTTGGTGTGTTTCATTCACATGATTATCCTTTTGTTCCTGCGAAATGAAATCACAAACTGTAGAAGAAAAAACATTGACAAATAAACTTTACATCGTATTTTTCTCTACTTCCATATCTTATTCTTCATTTTCCCTTCCTTCTGCAGTTTATCTTCTCCTTCAGCCTATGTTGATTCTTTCTAACTTGTCTTGGTGTCATAATTTTCAACTTCATTTTATGTCCCTCATGCCTCAAATAAAGGGAACGTTCATCAAGATTGAGTGTTTTAAAATGAAGACCTACCCATCCCAAAAGAAGATGATCAAGGTCCACGAGAGCAATATCACATAACACTTCTTTCACACGTTGCCCTGTACTGAATTTGATCCATGCTTGATTCGGGTGAAAGGTTTTTGGAAACTGGAGTTTCTCCACCAATCTTTGGCTCACAACATTGTTGTCGCTTCCGTAATCGAATGCAACTAAACATGCGTGGCCTTCTATTAAACAACTTGTATAATAAACTTTCATTCCCATTCCTAATCTAGATAGCCAGGATCTGAATACCAAATGATGTGAATCCAGACGGTTGGATTCGTTTCACTTATCTATCAAGGTTTGAATGCTAATAATCAAGAAATTTGAGAAATTATTTAAAACGATAAAATGGAAACATACAAGAAGATGGAGCGAAAATTGATAGACATCACACTTCCAAGAATGGAAGATAAGCCTAAGAGTTGAAACTTACAAAGGGATAAAGGACCTTTGATAAAACTCAGGGATTCTTGAATCACTCAAGAACTTAAGACAATCACTCTCACTAAGATAGAAGAGAGAAAACTCTTATATTTTCTGAATAAAACTTAGATTGCTTTCATTGATGAAAATGGTTCAGCTTATATAGGAACTTTAACCGTCAGAATTACAAAAGACACATAAATTGGAATTACAACCCACTCAAAGCTATTGATAATCCATTCAAGCTAACAATGATCCACTACTTAATGGTTGATTCTAACTAAAATTAAGGCTATAAAAAGTCATCCACCAACTCTCACCAAAGGTCCTCTTTATCTTCCGAAGGCTGGTTCTTAAGTTCGCATATCGACCCTTATTACAACTTGAAAATAAAGTAAAACTAAAGCGCGATAATTGGTTAAGCCAAAACACAATTTGGTCAACAAATTTTACAAAGCATTGGGCCCTTATTTAAGCATAAGAATTTGCACCGACATGGTGCATTAGTCATCCTACATTTGGCCCGTATGCAATTCACATCATACCCTCCTTCTTCGAGAACAGTCATCCCGAATCATAAGACTTTATTATTCTACTAGTTTTAATATAAGTTTATTATGATCATGTGAAGCACTTTCTTTTTCCACAACTTGAAACTAATTCTCTTCCTCCGGGATCAAATTCAACTTGAATATATTAGACTTTGTCCCTTTCCAATGGTTGCAATCCGTGGAGCACTTTTCTTGCCAACACTACCCCACCTTGATATGTAACAAAAAGTAATTCCATGTGTTGTGTTTAACGAATTTGCTTCTCATCAGCGGACCAAATGCATAATAAGGCACTATGAAAAAGCTTCCTTTTCAAACATGGAAGTTGTTGGTGTGTTTCATTCACATGCTTATCTTTTTGTTCCTGCGAAATGAAATCACAAACTATAGAAGAAAAGACATTGACAAGTAAACTTTCCATCGTATTTTTCTCTACTTCAATTTCTTTTCTTCATTTCCCCTTCCTTCTGCAGTTTTTAATTCTTCTTCTTTTATTCTTTTTATTTCTATTTTCTCCTTCAGCCTATGTTGATTCTTACTGACTTGTCTTGGTGTCATAATTTTCAACTTCATTTTATGTCCCTCATGCCTCAAAATAAAGGGAACGTTCACCAAGATTGAGCTTTTTAAAATGAAGTCATACCCATCCAAAAAGAAGATGACAAGATTCCAAGGGAGCAATATCACATAACACTTCTTTCACACTTTGCCCTGTACTGAATTTGATCCTTGCTTGATTCGGGTGAAAGGTTGTTGGTAACTAAAGTTTCTCCACCAATCTTTGGCTCACAACATTGTTGTCGCTTCCGTAATCGAATACAACTAAGTTTGAAATGCTAATAAGCAACAAATTTGAGAAATTATTTAAAACGAGAAAATAGAAACCTACAAGAAGATGCAGCAGAAATTGACAAACATCACACTTCCAAGAATGGAAGATAAGCCTAAGAGTTTAAACACACAAAGGGATAAAGGACCTTTGATAAAACTCAGGGATTATTGAATCACTCAAGAACTTAGGAGAGTGACTCTCGCTAAGATAGAAGAGAGAAAACTCTTATATTTTTTGAATAAAACTCAGCTTGCTTTCATTGATAAAAATGGTTCAGCTTATATAGGAGCTTTAACCGTCAGAATTACAACCCACTTAAAGCTATTGATAATCCACTCAATTTAACAATGAACCACTACGTAATGATTGATTGCAACTGAAATGAAGGCTACCAAAAGTCATCCACAAACTCTCATCAAAGGTCCTCTTAATCTTTCGAGGGCTGGTTCTCAAGTTGGCATATGGACCGTTGTTTGAACGTGAAAATAAAGCAAAACTAAAGCGCATTAATTGGTTAAGCCAAAACACAATTTGGCCAGCCAATTTTACAAAGCATTGGACGCTTATTTAAATATAAGAATTTGCACAAACATGGCGCATTAGTCATCCTACATTTGGCCCGTATGCAATTCACATCATACCCTCCTTCTTCGAGAAGAGTCGTCCCGAATCTTAAAACTTTATTATTTTACTACTTTTAATATAAGTTTATTATGATCTTGTGAAGGACTTTATTTTTCCACAACTTGAAACTAATTCTCTTCCTCCGGGATCAAATTCAACTCGAATATATTCATCTTTGTCCCTTTCCAATGGTTCCAATCCGTGGAGCAGTTTTCTTGCCAACACTACGCCATCTTGATATGTAACAATAAATAATTCCATGTGCTGTGTTTGAGGAATTTGCTTCTCATCAGCAGACCAAATGCATAATAAGGCACTATGAAAAAACTTCCTTTTCAAACATGGAAGTTGTTGGTGTGTTTCATTCACATGCTTATCCTTTTGTTCCCGCGAAATGTAATCACAAACTGTAGAAGAAAAGAGATTGACAAGTCAACGTTCCATCATATTTTTCTTTGCTTCCATTTCTTTTTCTTCATTTCCCCTTCCTTCTGCAGTTTTTAATTCTTCTTCTTCTGTTCTTTCTTTTTTTATTTTGTCCTTCAGCCTATGTTGATTCTTACTGACTTGTCTTGGTGTCATAATTTTGAACTTCATTTTATGTCTGTCATGTCTAAAATAAAGGGAACGTTCATCAAGATGGAGTGTCTTAAAATGAAGTCATGCCCATCCAAAAAGAAGATGACAAGAGTCCATGGGACCAATATCACATAACAATTCTTTCACACGTTGCCCTGTACTGAATTTGATCCATGCTTGATTCGGGTGAAAGGTTGTTGGTAACTGAAGTTTCTCCACCAATCTTTGGCTCACAACATTGTTGTCGCTTCCGTAATCGAATGCACCTAAACATGTGTGGCCTTCGATTAAACACACTGTATAATAAACTTTCATTCCCATTCCAAATCTAGATGGTCAGGCTCTGAATACCAAATGATGTGAATCCAGACGGTTGGATTCGTTTTACTGATCTATCAAGGTTGGAATGCTAATAAGCAAGAAATTTGAGAAATTATGTAAAACGAGAAATGGGAAACATACAAGAAGATGGAGCGGAAATTGACAGACATCACACTTCCAAGAATGGAAGATAAGCCTAAGAGTTTAAACACACAAAGGGATAAAGGACCTTTGATAAAACTCAGGGATTCTTGAATCACTCACGAACTTAGGAGTGTCACTCTCACTAAGATACAAGAGAGAAAACTCTTATATTTTCTGAATAAAACTCAGCTTGCTTTCATTGATGAAAATGGTTCAGCTTATATATGAGCTTTAACCGTCAGAATTACAAAAGACACATAAATTTCAATTACAATCCACTCAGAGCTATTGATAATCCACTCAAGCTAACAATGATCCACTACTTAATGCTAGATTGTAACTGAAATGAAGGCTACCAAAAGTCATCCACAAACTCTCATCAAAGGTCCTCTTGTGAAGGGCTTTATTTTTCCACAACTTGAAACTAATTCTCTTCCTCCACGATCAAATTCAACTCAAATATATTCATCTTTGTCCCTTTCCAATGGTTTCAATCCGTGGAGCACTTTTTTTTCCAACACTACCCCACCTTGATATGTAACAATAAGTAATTTCGTGTGCTGTGTTTGACGAATTTGCTTCCCATCAGTGGACCAAATGCATAATAAGGCACTATGACAATGCTTCCTTTTCAAACATGGAAGTTATTGGTGTGTTTCATTCACATGCTTATCCTTTTGTTCCTGTGAAACGAAATCACAAGCTGTAGAAGAAAAGACATTGACAAATAAACTTTCCATCGTCTTTTTCTCTACTTCTATTTCTTTTTCTTCATTTGCCCTTCCTTCTGCAGATTTTAATTCTTCTTCTTGTATTCTTTCTTTTTCTATTTCTCCTTCAGCCTATGTTGATTCTCACTGACTTGTCTTGGTGTCATAATTTTCAACTTCATTTTATGTCCCTCATGCCTCAAAATAAAGGGAACATTCATCAAGATTGAGTGTTTTAAAATGAAGCCATGCCCATCCAAAAAGAAGATGACATGAGTCCATGGGAGCAATATGACATAACACATCTTTCACACGTTGCCCTATACTCAATTTGATCCATGATTGATTCGGGTGACAGGTTGTTGGTAACTGAAGTTTCTCCACCAATCTTTGGCTCACAACATTGTTGTCGCTTCCGTAATCGAATGCAACTAAACATGCGTGGCTTTCGATTAAACACCTTGTATAATAAACTTTCATTCCCATTCCAAATCTAGATGGCCAGGCTCTGAATACCAAATGATGTGAATCCAGAAAGTTGGATTCGCTTTACTGATCTATCAAGGTTGGAATGCTAATAAGCAAGAAATTTGAGAAATTATTTAAAACGAGAAAATGGAAACATACAAGAAGATGGAGCGGAAATTGACAGACATCACACTTCCAAGAATGGAAGATAAGCCTAAGAGTTTAAAAACACAAAGGGATAAAGGGCCTTTGATAAAACTCAGGGATTCTTGAATCACTCAAGAACTTAGGAGTGTCACTCTCACTAAGATAGAAGAGAGAAAACTCTTATATTTTCTGTATAAAACTCAACTTGCTTTCATTGATGAAAATGGTTTAGCTTATATAGGAGTTTTAACCATCAAAAATACAAAAGACACATAAATTTCAATGACAACCCACTTAAAGCTATTTATAATCCACTCAAGCTAACAATGATCCACTACTTAATGCTAGATTGTAACTGAAATGATGGCTACCAAAAGTCATCCACAAACTCTCATCAAAGGTCCTCTTGATCTTCCGATGGCTGGTTCTCAAGTTGGCATATGGACCCTTATTACAACTTGAAAATAAAGCAAAAGTAAAGCGCATTAATTGGTTTAGCCAAAACACAATTTGGTCAGCCAATTTTACAAAGCATTGGGCGCTTATTTAAATATAAGAATTTGCACCAACATGGCGCATTTGTCATCCTACATTTGGCCCATATGCAATTCACATCATACCTTCCTTCTTCGAGAAGAGTCATCCCGAATCTTAAGACTTTATTATTCTACTAGTTTTAATATAAGTTTATTATGATCTTTTGAAGGACTTTATTTTTCCAACACTTGAAACTAATTATCTTCCTTCAGGATCAAATTCAACTCGAATATATTCATCTTTGTCCCTTTCCAATGTTTGCAATCCGTGGAGCACTTTTCTTGCCAACACTACCCTACCTTGATATGTAACAATAAATAATTCCAGGTGCTGTGTTTGACGAATTGGCTTCTCATCAGCGGACCAAATGCATAGTAAGGCACTATGAAAAAGCTTCCTTTTCAAACATGGAAGTTGTTGGTGTGTTTCAGTCACATGCTTATCCTTTTGTTCCTACGAAATGAAATCACAAACTGTAGAAGAAAAGACATTGACAAATAAACTTTCCATCGTATATTTCTCTACTTCCAATTCTTTTTCTTCATTTCCCCTTCCTTCTGCAGTTTTTAATCCTTCTTCTTCTATTCTCTCTTTTTCTATTTTCTCCTTCAGGCTATGTTGATTTTTACTGACTTGTCTTGGTGTCATAATTTTCAACTTCATTTTATGTCCCTCATGTCTCAAAATAAAGGGAACGTTCATCAAGATTGAGTGTTTTAAAATGAAGCCATGCCCATCCAAAAAGAAGATGACAAGAGTCCATGGGAGCAATATCACATAACACTTCTTTCACACGTTGCCCTATACTCAATTTGATCCATGATTGATTCGGGTGACAGGTTGTTGGTAACTGAAGTTTCTCCACCAATCTTTGGCTCACAACATTGTTGTCGCTTCCGTAATCGAATGCAACTAAACATGCGTGGCCTTCGATTAAACACACTGTATAATAAACTTTCATTCCCATTCCAAATCTAGATAGCTAGGCTCTGAATACTAAATGATGTAAATGCAGATAGTTGGATTCGTTTTACTGATCTATCAAGGTTGGAATGCTAATAAGCAAGAAATTTAAGAAATTATTTAAAACGAGAAAATGGAAACAAACAAGAAGATGGAGCAGAAATTGACAGACATCATACTTCCATGAATGGAAGATAAGCCTAAGAGTTTAAACACACAAAGGGATAAAAGACCTTTGATAAAACTCAGGGATTCTTGAATCACTCAAGAACTTAGGAGTGTCACTCTCACTAAGATAGAAGAGAGAAAACTCTTATATTTTCTGAATAAAACTCAGCTTGCTTTCATTGATGAAAATGGTTCAGCTTATATAGGAGTTTTAACCGTCAGAATTACAAAAGACACATAAATTTCAATTACAACACACTTAAAGCTATTGGTAATCCACTCAAGCTAACAATGATCCACTACTTAATGGTTGATTGTAACTGAAATGAAGGCTACCAAAAGTCATCCACAAACTCTCATCAAAGGTCCTCTTCATCTTCCGAGGGATGGTTCTCAAGTTGGCATATGGACCCATACAACTTGAAAATAAAGCAAAATTAAAGCGAATTAATTGGTTACGCGAAAAGGTAATTTGGTCAGCCAATTTTACAAAGCATTGGGCGGTTATTTAAATATAAGAATTTGCACCAACATGGCACGTTACTCATTCTACATTTGGCCCATATGCAATTCACATCATACCCTCCTTCTTCAAGAAGAGTCATCCCGAATCTTAAGACTTTATTATTCAACTAGTTTTAATATAAGTTTATTATGATCTTGTGAAGGACTTTATTTTTCCAACACTTGAAACTAATTCTCTTCCTTCAGGATCAAATTCAACTCAAATATATTCATCTTTGTCCCTTTCCTATGTTTGCAATCCGTGGAGCACTTTTCTTGCCAACACTACCCCACCTTGATATGTAACAATAAATAATTCCATGTGTTGTGTTTGACGAATTTGCTTCTCATCAGCGGACCAAATGCATAGTAAGGAACTATGAAAAAGCTTCCTTTTCAAACATGGAAGTTGTTGGTGTGTTTCAGTCACATGCTTATCCTTTTGTTCCTGCGAAATTAAATCACAAACTGTAGAAGAAAAGACATTGACAAATAAACTTTCCATCATATTTTTCTCTACTTCCAATGCTTTTTCTTCATTTCCCCTTCCTTCTGCAGTTTTTAATCCTTCTTCTTCTATTCTTTCTTTTTCTATTTTCTCCTTCAGCCTACGTTGATTCTTACTGACTTGTCTTGGTGTCATAATTTTCAACTTCATTTTATGTCCCTCATGCCTCAAAATAAAGGGAACATTCATCAAGATCGAGTGTCTTAAAAGGAAGCCATGGCCATCCAAAAAGAAGATGACAGAGTCCATGGGAGCAAAATCACATAACACTTCTTTCTCACGTTGCCCTGTACTAAATTTGATCCATGCTTGATCCCGGTGAAAGGTTGTTGGTAACTGAAGTTTCTCCACCAATCTTTTGCTCACAACATTGTTGTCGCTTCCGTAATCGAATGCAACTAAACATGCGTGGCCTTCGATTAAACACCCTGTATAATAAACTTTCATTCCCGTTCCAAATCTAGATAGCCAGGCTCTGAATACTAAATGATGTGAATGCAGACAGTTGGATTCGTTTTACTGATCTATCAAGGTTGGAATGCTAACAAGCAAGAAATTTGAGAAATTATTTAAAACGAGAAAATGGAAACACACAGAAGATGGAGTGGAAATTGACAGAGATCATACTTCCATGAATGGAAGATAAGCCTAAGAGTTTAAACACACAAAGGGATAAAGGACCTTTGATAAAACACAGGGATTCTTGAATCACTCAAGAACTTAGGAGTGTCACTCTCACTAAGATAGAAGAGAGAAAACTCTTATATTTTCTGAATAAAACTCAGCTTGCTTTCATTGATGAAAATGGTTCAGCTTATATAGGAGCTTTAACCGTCAGAATTACAAAAGACACATAAATTTCAATTACAACACACTTAAAGCTATTGGTAATCCACTCAAGCTAACAATGATCCACTACTTAATGGTTGATTGTAACTGAAATGAAGGCTACCAAAAGTCATCCACAAACTCTCATCAAAGGTCCTCTTGATCTTCCGAGGGATGGTTCTCAAGTTGGCATATGGACCCATATTACAACTTGAAAATAAAGCAAAACTAAAGCGCATTAATTGGTTAGGCGAAAAGGTAATTTGGTCAGCCAATTTTACAAGGCATTGGGCGGTTATTTAAATATAAGAATTTGCACCAACATGGCACATTACTCATCCTATGTTTGGCCCATATGCAATTCACATCATACCCTCATTCTTCGAGAAGAGTCATCCCGAATCTTAAGACTTTATTATTCAACTAGTTTTAATATAAGTTTATTATGATCTTGTGAAGGACTTTATTTTTCCAACACTTGAAACTAATTCTCTTCCTCCAGGATCAAATTCAACTCGAATATATTCATCTTTGTCCCTTTCCAATGTTTGCAATCCGTGGAGCACTTTTCTTGCCAACACTACCCCACCTTGATATGTAACAATAAATAATTCCATGTGCTGTGTTTGACGAATTTGCTTCTCATCAGCGGACCAAATGCATAGTAAAGCACTATGAAAAAGCTTCCTTTTCAAACATGGAAGTTGTTGGTGTGTTTCAGTCACATGCTTATCCTTTTGTTCTTGCGAAATGAAATTACAAACTATAGAAGAAAAGACATTGACAAATAAACTTTCCATTGTATTTTTCTCTACTTCCAATTCTTTTTCTTCATTTCCCCTTCCTTCTGCAGTTTTTAATCCTTCTTCTTCTATTCTCTCTTTTTCTATTTTCTCCTTCAGCCTATGTAGATTTTTACTGACTTGTCTTGGTGTCATAATTTTCAACTTCATTTTATGTCTCTCATGCCTCAAAATAAAGGGAACGTTCATCAAGATTGAGTGTTTTAAAAGGAAGCCATGGGCATCCAAAAAGAAGATGACAAGAGTCCATGGGAGCAATATCACATAACACTTCTTTCACACGTTGCCCTGTACTGAATTGATCCATGCTTGATCCCGGTGAAAGGTTGTTGGTAACTGAAGTTTCTCCATCAATCTTTTGCTCACAACATTGTTGTCGCTTCCGTAATCGAATGCAACTAAACATGCGTGGCCTTCGATTAAACATCCTGTATAATAAACTTTCATTCCCATTCCAAATCTAGATAGCCAGGCTCTGAATACTAAATGATGTAAATGCAGATAGTTGGATTCGTTTTACTGATCTATCAAGGTTGGAATGCTAATAAGCAAGAAATTTAAGAAATTATTTAAAACGAGAAAATGGAAACAAACAAGAAGATGGAGCGGAAATTGACAGACATCATACTTCCATGAATGGAAGATAAGCCTAAGAGTTTAAACACACAAAGGGATAAAAGACCTTTGATAAAACTCAGGGATTCTTGAATCACTCAAGAACTTAGGAGTGTCACTCTCACTAAGATAGAAGAGAGAAAACTCTTATATTTTCTGAAT